>NC_138156.1:13211261-13611261 GCF_964199315.1 Orbicella franksi | reverse complement strand
GAAACTCTTCATTTTATGTGGGTGTACATTAACACCAAGTACTACAGGACTTATTTGTGTAGTACAATGGATTATATATATAAAAGGAAAAAGTTGACTCTGATGATAATTGTATGTGTGTTTTACTGTGTGCTGGCAGGAGGCAGTCCAGATGGATGGGGCTTTATTTGGTAGTTTATTGGATAAATATGTGCCTCATGTAGCAAAACATATGGTAAGTTTAACCTAAAGTGTATACAGATAGTGAGGGTACTAGATTTGAAATCTGGACCTCACTGCTTCATGTTTCCATTCTGTCACATGAGCTGGATTTGTTTCCAATAGTCCAAAGTTCAGCTCCTGTAATATTAAGTGATACTGGCTCTTAAAATGAACTTAGAGCACACTTTTTTAATGTTGCAGAAAACTCACCACATAGACCCATTAATGTATATGACTGAATGGTTCATGTGTCTGCTAGCAAGGTGAGAACCAAAATCAAAAGTCGTCATTTAATTTTCATACTCAGTCTTTATTGTAGGCTTGATGAGCAAGCCACACCCAAAGCTCTCTATGATAGCATGGTGAACAGGGAGCCAAACCTACTAGACTGCTTTCCCTGCCAGAAAGTCTGCAGAAACCACAGATTCCAATCCCATTTCAGTAACAGAGGCACTTGCTGAGCCAGACTCCACTATAATGTTAAATAATGGCAGACCAGTTAGACCACCTGAGAAACTGAACCTTTGAATCTGGAAACTGTGGAGTGCAAAGTTATACTCAGTTGTGATTGTTACTTGACAGTACTTTGTGAAATTTTGTTTGTCATACGAAATAAATATTTCTTGATATGAAACTGAAGTA
Organism: Orbicella franksi; assembly: GCF_964199315.1. Classification (NCBI taxonomy): domain Eukaryota; kingdom Metazoa; phylum Cnidaria; class Anthozoa; order Scleractinia; family Merulinidae; genus Orbicella; species Orbicella franksi. The sequence goes on along the minus strand of NC_138156.1, from coordinate 13,610,418 downwards.
AGACAATCAACTGGTGTTTGCTTCCAAAAGCACATGTAGTGTGTATTTAAATAAACAAAAATTTAATGATCACTTTTGCGAATTTCTTCAAGCTTTTCCCACTACTTGTGTTCAGTAACTTGCCCATACAATTTGTATCATTTTCAATTATGAGTTCCCTCAGCCGAGGCATCAAATTATACTAGCCAGTTGAAACATCTCAGATGACTATAATTTCCCATTGTCTCAGTTAGATGCTGGTGGCAGATACATACAGCAGTTTACATTTTTTCTAGTATAAAAAGAGTCATTTATAAGATGTTTTCATTTCATTTTCATTTTGCAGGAACCTTCCATTTGCTACTGTACTTCGTGTATGGGACATGTTTTTTTGTGAAGGTTTGTTGATAACCATAGCTGTTTTTTTTTGGTATTATAATAACAAGATCATGAAACACCTAATCATTTTCAGCTATTCTGCCAATACATCAAAGATCTAATTACTGCTGTTAAAATATCACTACAAACTGCTACTGCTGCAGGTAATCAGGATAAAGGAATTAAGCCACAAGTCAGGGTCAGGCAACCAGTATTCATATATATAAAACTGAAATAGAAAATGCGAGTTGAGATTTAACAGAGTTTAGTCAGAGCTGAGCTCATGTGTGTTGACCTTTTTCCCGGTTGTCGATGTCTTGTCATGCAAAGCTCCATGTTCACTTGTCTTGCAGTTAACACCTTTACTCGTTCATTATGGAACTTTAAGGTGGCTTGCTACAGTTTTGATGGAGTATGAGAGACCAACTTTTAAACCTTTTGAAAAATGTACTAAGATGTTTTAATTTGCTTTCTCAAATTACTGTTTGTGTAAGTCTTTCACCATTATATGAGATACTTGAACAATTTAAGCATCAATAAACAGCCAGCAAGAATGACTGAATGCCTAAGGTTAGACTGGGCACTAGTAGGTGTTGTTAACGTTTTTCTCCAAATCTATCTGTATAACAGCACCTCAAAATTTCAGGACTCTTCATTGGCTCTTATTATAGGTAGAACTTTGCTCTGATTAATCATAGTAAAATTAGTCTTTTAGATAAAAATCCATAAGACAGATTTTTTGCAAACTGAGAAGATGTGAAATGTTACCTATTTCAAAAAGCTCAAAATCTGTCTTGCAGGTTTTTTTAAAAATAAATTTGGGTCTAGACTGGATTCAAACCTACAAATCAACTGTGGTAATTTCATCATGGGTTGTTCGGTTGGTTTTCAATTAATCTTAGATCAAAGATGGGCTTTTGCAAGCAAGTGTAAATAAGAACTCTGTTTATCGACCGTTTTTTGTCATATTTCATCGGTCCTAGGCTTAAACACAAGTTTGAGAGCATTTTGAAACTATCGCCACTCCTATGTACATATACCACAGTGGTTATATGCAATTTTTGTCACCTGTCAGCACTACACCTGTCACCTGTCAGCACCTGGCACCTGTCAACACAACACTGAGAGAAGCAGTGTGTGGAATGAACACTTACCAAAGAATGTGGGAGGAAGGGAGGGAAACAAAGCGAGCAAACTAGCAAGCGATGGAAGCAAAGCACATGGCAATGCCCCCATAAACCTACCTGGAACCCCCCACATAATATTAGTGAAGCTGCTGCATTGGCTTAGTTTTAACCTTGCCCAAATTCCATTTAGCCTTGTTAAATTTTCTTGACGATGTCTGGCACACAAATTTGCCATGGTTTCAAGGTGCAGGACATGGTCACGTGCTAGTCGAAAGTTGAAGTTCTTGTTTCCCAAAGGAGTTAGTGAGGTTTGGCCCATGACATGTGATACTTTCTCCTGCAATCGGAAAATGTATTTGCGTTGGGAGGTATAACAACCTCAGTTGTTCGGTAATGTAAATGCTGCGAAGGAGACTGAGAGGGTCGTGAAAAGGTTGGCATATATCTGTCACCACCGTCTTTCAGCATTGGTAAACAGTTTTTAAATAACCTTTGTACTGTAGGCATGAAGTCCGGAGAAAAGATCTTTGCGAAAGATTACTGTGAAAATCATTATTTTCAGTCAAAGAACCTTTGGTTATGCTTATTTTGATTTTTCCTTTTTAAAAAGTTGATGTTTTTTATGAGTTATTCCATAGTATGGAAAGGTAAGCTTAAGTCAGTCATTATTTCCTGTGAAATTCATGGGTTTGCTCGTAGGGAACTTTGATCTTGAAATTATGTTTATCACCAAATTCCTGGCAAATTGTATATATCAATAAATGAGCATTTTCGTTCGTTTAAAATAGCATTGACTCATTTTAAATCAGTGTCCTTGATTCTCGGTTTAAGGAATTACAAAAATGATATTTAAAAGATAACTTTTTTGACCTTACAAAAGGTTTTCTACAAATGAGAGATGGTCATCTCAATCTTAACTGGGTGGAAGTATTTGGCCCACATCTAAAACATATCTCTGATGATTTTACCAAAACCACTGGCAATTCCTCAAATAATTACACAGGTCCACCAGAAGGTACATCATGTGTCACATGACGTGTGAAAAGTCTTTTAGAAATATGTGTTTAAAACTCGTGATCTTATAAGTAAAACCATCCTGTCTGAAAAATTTGGTTCCAATTTTCCATTATTAGTCTCTGGAAAGATATCAAGTAAACATATTTTACTCATTTAAGTCTACTCTACATAAATCTTTCCAAACTTTTACAGCGGTCAGATAATGAGCTTCTTGAGTCAGAAATGTCTGTGTAAATGTTGTCAAGATGCACATCTTATACATGTTAACATGTACATTGTCAACTTAATGTCTTTTATGCCATAGGTGGATAAATTTCAAAGCATGAGCAAATTATTCCCTCTTAAAATATTTAGCAAATTTAATAAAGGGAGTGTTCTTTCAGTCTTTTTTCCAAAAGTAACAGCAAAGAACATGATTTGTTTTGTACTTGAGATGTGACTTACACGTACACCTTCATGCTGATATTGTGTATGATATGTATTATGGAAAAACTAGGTTGTAGTTGTTTTGTGGAAAACTATTGTCAATGCTTAGATATTCCTATGTTCTGAGACATTTTTGAACAAGCATATGAGATGTGGTATTTCTGTTGAATAATACCATCAATCATAAGCTCCAAACATTTTCTGTGATCTTTTTCTTTCATCAATATAAAAAAAATTGTCTCTGAGAGAATCTGTGAGAGAGAAATGTTTTGCAAAGCAAGGTACTCTTCGGACTATTAACATTTTTTAAACGTTTTATGCATTAATGAAGGAGCATTATTATTGGGTTGAACTGTCCTTTTTGGTCCCTCAGGAATGAAAGTACTGTTCAGAACTACTCTGGCAATAATGAAGTTAGCTCTTACTCCAAAGGATCTTCCACGCTGTCAAGGGTATGTTGACAACAGTAATTATACGCAGTCTGAAAAACAATGACTTCAAGAAAATGGCGGGAGTACTAACAGTAGAAAGTGCTGATAAAGTAAGAATGCTGCCCCAAAATACTCGGTTTTGGACCTTAACTTTACAGGAATTGCTGTGATAGGGGGCAGTGAACAGGGCTGCATCCTCCTCCCCCACCCATTTTAGGTAAAACTGTCTAATTAAACAGTTCTTTTGGTTAAGACCACTGTAATTTGACTGACGTGGAGGCTTTTTAAACCCTAAAATCAAGTAGTGATTTTACAATGAGCACAATTATTTTATCTAACATCTTAAAATTTTAGTATAAGTACTGTGATACAGTATGTAGTACAGTACCTAAAGGTCCTGTTATTCACAAAGCGCATGTGCAACTCTACTTTTGAGGCTAGCCTGTGATAATTAAGAAATAGAAAACATGTTCTCCGTGTTTCTATCGGAGTTATAGAAACACGAGTGGAAGTTTGGGAGAACGAGAAATGCTGTGGGAACACGAGCCGCAGACGAGTGTTTTTACAGCTTTTTCGAGTTCTCCCAAACTTTCACGAGTGTTTCTATAACTCGATAGAAACACGGAGAACATGTTTTCTATTTCTTTTAGAAAACACCGCGACGAAAAAAAGGAAAACAACTTGTTAACTTTGATTATCAAAGTGTAACTTCTCTTTGCACGCGCCATCACTACGTCAACAGGTCGTGCTAGTTCTGTGTTTCTATCGAGTTTTAGAAACACGATTTTCAACCAATCAGCGCGCGTATTTTCATAGGACTGTTTTCTAAATGGACATGTTGGTGTGTCTCTTGTTCCCAAAACTGTGTTGGAATTGCATGAACGGATATCACCGTTTCAGTATTTCTGTAATTGACCTTATAAGCATTTAGCATTTAGCCCTTAGCAGATATTACACACACACAGAGGTGAGTATAGGCTTTCATACAATCATGATTCAGTTTTGTTCCTCAAAAAAATAATAATAATAAAATAAAAAACTCGATTTCTCAACAGATACTTCACTACTTCTGAGTAGCATTAAAACTAGAACCTTGATTTTGGTCTGAGTGGTTTGTGACTTGATTGCTTGGTCTATACACAGGTTATTTGAAACGAATGAGAGACTAAGACGTTTACCAATGACGTTAATGCAAGAGGACTCCCTTGTACCTGTGGTAAGGTCCAAAAACCTGTAATTATAAACAGGGAGTTAAGTAAGACGATGGACATGGTGAATTGATTTAATAGTTCCACTAAAGCTGCCTTACTAGAATTGTGAAATTCATAGTAATAAGTAGTCTCGCCAATGATAAGTTTTGTTAGGCGATGATTAACTTTTGGTAGGTTTTAGGGGAATAATTCTTTGAAACATGCAGCAACTGTTTGATTTATTTGGAACTGAATGAGAGAGCATGAATTTGCAGAACAGTATGAACAGGCCAGTACGCGAAGAGTTCCTTGTGGGGGATGTGAAATGATTGACCTTGCCCGGATTAAAGGAGAAATTAATGAACCCAAGAACTGTCAACCTGGAAAATCTTTGTAGACCAATATCTCAACATTTGCATTTTTAATCATCCTCTCCACTACCCGCCGCCAGATTCCATGGTAAAGATAAATATGTATGGTTACTTTTCTATCCAACAGTAAGATTATTAGCTCTCGACTTCTATGAGGTGCTAATTATTAAGCCGAGGACCGAATCAAATATTCCGTTGTAGAAATCGAGAGTGGATAATCTGATTGTTATTATGGTGTCATCGTTCTAAATAACGGCAGCTCTTGGGGCATGAGGGGATAATGTTCCGCCTTGTTCTTCGTGTTGGTCAGTTCTCTATTCATAACTAATGGCAACACTTCTGACAATGAACGTTAATTCGTCCATTATGTTTAGTCTTTACAAAAAAAAAAACACTGTAATTAGAACATCAAGACATCTAGAAAAGATACAGACATAACTCTGTAGGCATACTCAATCCTAGGCTCGATTTCAAATGCAGATTTAAGTCGTTCAGTTATATACTAGCTTAGGTGTTAAGACGTCAAGAAAAATGTGAAGAACAATGTCAGCTAATTAAAAAAAGTACACATGCACACACAAGCGGACTCTATTCGCTGACATTGTTCTTCGCATTTAAATCATTAACAACTAAGCTAGTGTATATCTGAACTGAACGACTAAAATCTGCATTTGATGATAGCGACAAGATGACGCCGAAACGTCATGTTGTAGCGTTTAGTTTTCTTTTGAAATGTTATGCTGAGAAATTAAAGGAATTAGACCGAGACAAGACAGTGGCAACAAGAAAATCAACGATGTTACGTAGAAAATTGGTGTGGTGTTTAAAACAATAATTTAATACCGTACTTCAGTGCAAGTGAACTGAAAAATGATTCGAAAATTGTGCATTTACTCGCTTAAACGTGTAAGTTAAGCAGCTTTTAATATTCGCACTGATTTTAGAAATTAATTCCTATTTACAAGGCTAAAAAAGTAAAAAAGACCGAACGTTTTCGACACTAGTCATCTTCAGGGTAAGTGAAGATAACTGGTGTCGAAAACGTTCGGTGTTTTTTACTTTTTATTTTTTTAGCCTTGTAAATAGAAATTATTTCTTTCAAAGTTATCATTGTTAATAAAAATTGAAGGTGCATTTTTCAAATTTTTTTTTACAGTCCCTAAGTTTAAAGCTTTCCATAAAAGACCTTCGGAGAGAGCATGAGCATCAGTTGTCTAAACGACCAAAAGGAAAGTCAGAAGCTGGTGAACTCAGATGACATCAATCAACTACTGCGCCGGATACCAGAGTTGCAGCCAATTCATTGTCGACGAAATCACAAGAGTAACGCTTTGATCTGTGGGAGAAGATTTAAAACAGAGATAACAAACAAAATCTTGAAATATTTGTGTTTTACAATAGGCAGGCTGCTCTCGGTTTTTATCTTTGGTTTTTATCAATTCTGATAGTTCGTCAACTACATCCACTGTAATTTGTTTAGAATCGTCAAGCCTTCAGTCTGATTTTTTAACATCGGACCGGTTTATAGTTTTTAACAGAAATAATCTGTATAATATGGAAACAATATGTATTTAACGAACATTGTATGAATTAAATAATTTAGTAATAAACAGACCCAGTATCAATGCTTTGTGAGACTTCTTTCAGTTGTCAAACTGGCACTATACTGATATCAAATTCTCGGAACGATACAGTCCTTGGAAAAGTGCATTTTACCTCCAACTCTTTTCTCGTCTTGGGGCCCACGTCCGGTCTCTCATCCCTGTGTAAGGCAAATGTCGGGCGCAATCAAAATTTTCGGAAATTTCGGTCTAAAACTGAATGGATCGGTTCGCTCCAACTGGAAAAGTTTCGAAACAGTTTGGTCCACCTTTCGAGGTGGACCTTTTCTCGGTTTGACCGGTCCGATCGAAAATTGACCGTACCATTTTACGGGTTAAATTTCTGGGCATGAAACAGCTCACATAATAGCGGAGCTCCGGCGGCCCAAAGGGCCGCCAAGCGGAGCCCCATACTCATATGGGAAAGAAAAGGAAACCCATGAGTTGATTTTCTCATGGTTACCATGGCTAGCGGTATTGCTCGTGGGCGCGTACGCACGACGACGACGACGACGACGACGGCGACGGCGGAGTTGCCCAACATGGCGGCCATACTCCAAATAATAGGTTGACAGCAGGGGCGGGGCAGAAGACTCCTGAAATTTTTGTACTGGATCATCCAACAAAAAGTGACGTCACATCCGGTTTAAACGGTGCCGCGCAACTCGTTTCACAAAGCGAAAAAATGGCGTTTCGATTGGGGAAGATTTTCTTCTATTTGCAAACCATCAGGTCCGTGTCCTTCCATACTGAGGATAGAAATATGGTGCAGGCACATTTCTTCGACTTTTGAAGTAAAACTGTTGGCAAAAGAGAACGGTTTAGTATTGTTTTGAAGGAAAATAACGGAGAGCCTTCTGTCATCGAATGGCGGATTTTACACATTTGCAAAACTGGTGTTGTTGCGACTTTTGGTTCTTATTGTTCATGATTCGGTGATAACACTAAGTGCAATAGCCTATAATGTTGACAACAACCTGGATGAAGTATTGCTGGCCATAGTTTGCACTGTGTACAACGGGAACATATTTAACAGAAGCCGTTTTTTTCTGAAAGTGAACTCAGTTGAAGCTCTGTATACACGTGCGTGTGGTGGAAAAGACATGCTGAAGCGTATACTCAAGGTTAGTATCCTATTTCCGTATCTCTTGTTGAATACGGTTTTTCTCTGTAAGAAATAAGCAGTGTTGAGAGTTAGAGGCGAGCTTTGGGGATATCAGATTTCCCCGAAGAGATCAACAAAGGGGTGAAGCACTCCCCCACCAATTTTTTCTGGGAGTATCCCCCCGGGTACTGTGAAGTTGTTCATAAATATATGCTGGACAGAATTCAAATTTTATCCAGTCCTCTGTATTGTCTGAACTGCAATGCTGGCCTGGGGATCAACTTCTTTAGGCAGTTCCAAAAGAGGGGGGTTGGCCTGTTTAGGGTTAGCTCTTGATGGTATGGTATATCCTTAGCCCTTAACTTTACCTCCGCTTTTGACAGGTACCCACTTCTACTGTGACCTGGGGCGGGGGGGTACTCCCTTATGTGCACTATAGGGGTATGTGTTGCCCCAAAAGGTATGGTTTTTCAGTCGTTTTGGTCATAAATAGGGTATCAGTTTTGGCCATTTTGGCCTTAACTAGGATATGGGTTTTGTACTCTAGTCTTGAATTGGGCAATGTTGTTTAGAAGAAGCTACTTTTTCATCATTATTGATAAGACCATAAACAAAAGGCCTTCAAAAATTATGTTTAGGGCAACTGTGTCAGCTACCATGGTGGTAAATAGGTTATCGAATTTTTATTCTGGTAATAAATAGGGTAGGGAGAATCGCAGATTTTGGTAGTCATAATTAGTTAATTTGACTATTTTGAGATTTTAAAGATATGTTCTATATATCAAATGAAATTGACTCAACAAGACATGCTGTGGGACCAAAGGCCGCTGGTGATTGTTTTCACAGCTTTTTTAGTTCTTCCAAAGATCTGTTTACAACACCTCATCTTCTGTTAATCTGGTGGGGATACAATGTAGCTCTGTAGCAATGGGACCTTTGTTTATTATTTGATCAATGTTTAAATGGCATCTACCTTCCATCTTGTTAAGAAAGAATGAAAAATGGCTGTCTCATATGCATGCATCAAATAATTCACAAAGGTCAGTTGTGATTGCTCCATTGTGGGTGGGCTGAGAATTCTAGCTTGGTTTGATCTTAAAGTCATTGTGTGCCATTTATTTCCCCATGCGTTTGACTGAATTTGACCCTGCATGACTATTCAAAACCCTTATTGGATAATCAAATGTGCAATATCCCTCTTTGTTTGAGTTTCCCTCAGTCATTCAATCACAATGGGTTTTGCTGAGTTAATTTTCTCTTCTTTGTAAATTGATATTTCTACTTTAAATTCTAAATCTAGGCATCATGTGACACTTGCCATACCAAGAGTTGTCCCGGTTAGCCAAGCCAAAGTGTTTATATAAAGAAAAGTTGTCCTGCCTGTCAGGGTGCCAAGGCGTGACATGAGCCAAGGCTAGACAACTCACCCACCCCTGTTGTCTCGCAGGCAAGACAGGTTCATGATCCTAAATGTAAACGGTTGGTTGAGTTTTCAAAGAAATAAATGAAAAGTTAGCTTGGCTAGGGTAACTCAGGAGAAGGGTTGTCTTGGGTACCCAAGACCATATAAAAGGTCCCTAGTAGGGCCATTCTATTTTATTTCCACACTCCCTCTTCCTCTGTTGACATGAGCTTTAGACAGGGCCATGAAAGAGTTATTTCTGCACTTTTATCTTTTCTGTTAGGTAGTAAATATTGACTTATTTAGTGAGTGTGGCTGGGGGAAGGGGGTGTGGATATAAAATAGAATATTTCTAGTCAGCTCTGGACCCAAGTTGTGTGTTGTCTAACTGATTATACATTCTATACTTTTCAAAATCTTTCTGGGTAGGTGTTTGAGAGGATCATCTTATATGTTCATCGCTACAGTGGAACCCTGCCTTATGGCCACCCCATTCCCATAGCCACCTTGTTATTACAGCCACTTGATTCTGGCTTGAACAAAGGCTCAGTCAGTCAGTCATTTTCTTATTTAAAGAACCCCTGTAACCACACAGAGGTGAAAATGAATTTGAGCTATTACCCACAAAACAAAATTCTGGATCGTACATTTTAGGAGTGATATACACAATTTATAATAAGCATCAGGCATCACTTTGATATTGAAGTCCCCTAACTCTATTATTTGGAGATTGGTTATCCACTATCCCTGAAATTACCAAGGCTGATATCTCTATTATCATGTCATCAAAGCCATAATATTTTGACACCTACTGTACCAAACACAGTTTACTTAAGCAGTAACAAGAGTCTTTCTTTAGTAAACCAAAATAGTACTTGCTTTATAAAAGTATAACCCTTCCATAAGCCTTCACAAAGTAATATCAGTTGCTAACAATTTTTTTGTGGCTGATTAAAACTTTGTAATAAATCATACTGAACTGGCCCAGGTTTAATATACATTTTGTTGCATTTAGCTCACATGTTTTCAGTTAAAAGGAGAAGGTCACTCCAAAAAGCTTACTTTTTCTGTCTTCACTTATAGCAAGTGTATATTCAGCATTTCCACTCACCAAAGGTTCAGCCTCTGGAGTGCCTGCTATCCTTAAGAAATTCATCTCGAAATTAAGAAGCGACTTCAGAGGCCACCATTTTGCAACTGTCTTGGCAGCCTGAGGCTGTGTTTACCAGTATGTGCCTTCATTCCGTCCAACTTGAAATTGGTGGGAAGGAGAAGAACCTGCAACTGACTTGGCATCGTCACAAGGTCAGCAAAATCTATTTTTTTCCAAGCGATTATCCTCTTCACTATCTTCAATGCTATTATTTCGGAGTTTAGAGCATGTTTAGCTCAAAATAATATGTCTCAAGAGCAGCCATAACCCAGAGTGGTAGTCAAAATCTGTCGGACAGAGTGATGTCATGAAAACTTGGCCTGGGTGCTTCTTTGGAGGCGAACTTCATAAGGAAAACCTGCACTTTAGAGGCTGAAACTTCTGTGAGTGGCTAACCGTAGTGCAAGGTTTTCATTAGCGTTGACATAAAATTTATGTTTTTTGGAGTGACCTTCTCCTTTAAAATACACACATTAAGACTTAACTCAGTAGCAAGGTACCTCTTGTATGACCAGTAACAGTATACATGTATCCAAAAAACAAAATATATATTATCCAAACTCAGTCATTTTAGTAGTGTTAATGTCTAATGAGTTCCTGCGAAGAGATAATTGTACAGTCATTCTAGCAACTCTCCTCAATATTCTGGGAGTCTCCCACCTACCGTTTATATCATCCATCCCAGGCAAGTTTTGAACTATTGTCCAGATACAAGGGACCATGGGCTCCTAGGGACAGTGCTTTAAAGTGCTATTATGATGAAATTTGCGGATGTCCTCCATAATATGAGCATAACAGTTTTGTTACCATGGCAACATACTGGGTTTCAACCTTCCCTGATGATTATAGGCTTTTCTGGCCACCTTTTGCTTTCCATTTTGATGTTTGCCAATGGTGCCTCATCAGCATGATCTAGGAAGCATATTTATATGCAAGGTCAAAGTCGTATCCTCATTTAACTTTTTTCAAGCTGAAAATCACTGAATTAGTGAAATCAGGTTAGAGGAGACTGGAAAAGAGCAAATTGCCATGGAAAAATACAGGCTGTAAATAATTTTTATAGTCATAGGTGTGTTTTCTGTAGTTCTAAGTCTAGAGTCTACCAAGTCTACCAACCTGATGTAAAATTGGGTTGACTGTATGACAACATCAGTCACGTTATTTGCATATTTCTATTTTTCAAACCTACATATCGTTGGAACTGATGCAGATATATGCAAAAGGTAAACAGCATTTTTAATCTTTTGTGGAGTTCTATGTGATACACCTGAAAATTCTGACTCAAGGGGTAAAAATTTAAGGATAGAAGCACTTTAAAGCATTGAGTTGAATTTATGCTGTTGGTAAAATTTTACTGTAAGGCGTCGAAAGGAATTTGGAGGGGAATTTGGTGTGTTTATTGAATTGACAGACATTGGCTCTGTTATTATTGTCATTATCTTCTGTATTTTTGAGGCAGAATGGTTGTTGGCAAAAGCAAAACTGGCAATATCCTCACTGACCTGTGTTTAGATGTTTTTAGGTTTTTGTCTGACAATGAAGGTCAATTTGAGTAATTACACTGTCTTTACAATAGAACATATGGATATTAATAGTATAGTTATATTTCAATATTCTCATACTAAAATTATAGTAATTTTATGGCTCAACTTCTACCTATGCTTTAATTTGTGTAAACCAGTTTATTTTTTTAAACCAATTTAATGTCATCAAAGGGGAAGGGGGAATCTGAGAGCAACAATAAATTAGACCAACAAATGTAAGGAAATTTGCAATGATTGCTTTCATGGCCTAGTGGAGTTGAAGTGGACCAAAAAGTCAGAGATCTGATGTTTGAATCTAGGTCTGTCTGTACAAAGATTGTATTGTAGTATAGGAGTATTGTGGTAAGTTATCACTCATGTTGGGGGCTGATATGGGATCATGGCTGTACTGTTGTAGGGTAGGAGTAGGGACTGAGGGGTGGGTGGTGTGCTTGTGATCCTTTTTAAAAACCACTCTAAAAGTGAAAACAAACTGATTTCAATTGAAAAATTTACAGTACAGGTAAAAATGATACATTATATCTTGTTTTTTTATAGGTGGTAAATGAGCAAATACCCTCAAGAGACCTGCAAGTGTGATTTGTTTACTGATAATGGAAATCATAATAAAGATACAAAGCCACCTTGGTGTGATTTCTTCCTTGATAGTGAAGTGCAACCTAACCAAAAGTTGCATTCTGTAAGAGGTGTACAAAAATTAAATGGAAAATTAAATTACACCAGTTTGAATTAATTTTATAAGTACTCCTCTCTCCAAAATATATTTGGTATGTTGTCGTACTGGCAAGAATATAATGTAAAAATTTTATGGGAAATGTTTCCATTTAAAAAATATGCAGCTCAGACACAATAACAATAATTCTCATTTCTGTGGTGTTTTCTTTGGTGTGAAAGTGTAAAAACAGATTCTATTACCCTACATGTAAGTTGAAGAATATACTGCAGGAGCTCCTCTGAAAAAGTTTGTTGCTTTTTTTCTGTTAATTTTTTTTGTTGAACATTTATATTTCCCTGTAAGCAGTTTCTTCACAACACATTGTAAGATAATAACTAGCCATAAAAAGGACGTTTTTGTCTCAGAGATCATTTCCAAGATAAAGAAAGTGATTTTCATTTATATTTTTTATTTTCTTTGGGCAGGGACATTTTGAGAATTTCCCTAAAAATATCACAAGGTACAAAGGAAGGGGCAAAAATAAAAGTTATGTTTTCATTATCAGTTTGAGTCTCTCTATGAAGCTGCAAAGTATGGTTATTTTATACTATTGTGGATAACGTTAGACCCATTTTAATTCAAAATACAAATGGGAACTTACATTGATAATCACACAATCCCTTAAATTGGCGCTGTTTTGGTTTTTGCTTCTTTCCAGAAAACAATTTGAACATCCTTGTTACACAAGGGGGGGGGAGAGGTATTCTACTTAGTTTTAAATGGGGAAGCTCCATCTCAAGGTCCAACCCCTTAATACTGTACCCCTTTTCTAAACCCTTAGAAAGTAGTTTTAAAATATCTTTTTGAACAATATATCAGAATCCCCTCATTCTGGCTCATGAGAGTAAATGAGAGATTATCAACAACATTTTAGAGCTAGAAGAAGGGAAATCCCTAAAAGAAAGGTTTGCGTACCCTTTCATTATACACCTGAATTCAACTTGTCAGAAATCCCTTACTCTTTAATAGTTATATCTGAAGCCTGAAAACTTTTGAGCAGAGCTTCCCGATATGTCATCACTGGAGTCCTCCCACATACACAATCCAGGAACTCTTGACAAGCTGTGATGAAGCTGGCTTTAAGACTGTCTGATCAGGCAGCTTCAGTTTTTGAGTACAAACTTGTTACTCTCAGTCAACTTCTAGTATGGAACCTTTTCTGGTCTGGTCTGGTCCAAGTTCACAGACACTACGAGCTAGCAATCACTTTCACAACACTAACACTAGCAAAGTCAGTCACAGTCTGGTTGTTCAGTTTCACCGCACCATGGTCACTCATCATTGTCAGACATGAGTTCATAATAGCTTGTAACATTCACCAGCCTGGCAGTGTCATTGTTGCCATTACCTGTTCCCAGACTTCCTTTTATGGCTGGGTGTTTGGGGGATGATATTTCATTACGGTTTGCAAACAGTTTGTTAAGATCGCACATTGAAAGCGTGATGAATTAAAATAATTGAACTTTATGAGAGAGAAGTGTCAGACTTCTAGGGTTCTCTCATTCCCTGGAACTGAAATGTCTTGATGTAAGCTTATATAGAGAAAGCAGACTGAAAATAGGGCAAAATGTTTAAGTAACCTTTCAAAATAAGTTGCAAATACATATGATAGCTACGGATTAAAAGATAGGGAACTTGGTCTGTAAACAAGGCAATTGAAAGGAGTCGAAGCAATTAAAGGTGCATGCTTGACCTCATAGGATCGGGGGGGGGGTGTATTGAAACTTTATAGTGTCACTGACATTTAACACTGTTGAAACAGAAAAATAAATTACATTATAACTGGAAAAAACAAACAAACAAACAAACAAACCACGACATGCCCCGATTACTGCATCGCCCATAAAAATATCCTCTTGTTTATATTTAAGGGGTTCACGGCCTGCGTATGTACTTGTGAAAGGAAGCGTTTACCATAATTGAGGGATTACCAAGGGAAAAGTTAAGATATCTCGTTTAAGGTTCTTAACAAGTCGTAACAGAATTTATAATGTAAGTTTGACTCACAAGCAAGAACAAGAATTTGAGTTAGTATCGATTGGCAAGAAATCTCCGCCCCGTTATGTCTTTACAGTGTGATACGATTAACAGCTCTCCATTACTCTCAAGTGTTTGTCAATGGTAAATTTCAAAAAATGGGCTTCTGTCAAATGGGTTCTCCCACGGATAGAAAACTGACATTGCGCTTTTCTCTCAGTGTAATGCCTACTTAAGAGAATAGGATATTTGAATTGAGTGCAACTTACCTAGAATTCATTATTTCCACGTAAACAATGACTCCTGTGGAATACAGCTACGAAGAAACGACGACATTTCGTAAAAACACACGCCTTCAAAACAGCGTCTTTTTGAATAAATAATTGTTCTGTTCCTCAAACAAACGATATGGCGAGGAAGAAGACAAAATTTTGTTTATCATGGCCAAATAAAACGTTAGAAATATCCCGCCGATTGCGAAATATTGCTGTTTTACTTACAGGGAGAACGATTATGTCGCAGTCAAATTTTATTTTGCCGCTCAGCCCGCTTTTTTACCGGATGTGACGTCACTTTTTGTTGGATGATCCAGACACAAAAAAAGTGCCAGGCGTCCCAGAGTGTTCTCCCCCGCCCCTGGTTGACAGAGACATGCAGCCTTGGTTTACCGTGTGCTTCCTTGACATTGGACATCCATGTTATGATCAATTGACACCTGTCAATACAAGGTATCCGCTGACCAGTATCACGTGACCATATCGCGGGCTCAGGTTTACAGCTCCTCGAGGTCACGTGTTTTCTTGAAGTTGACCGCTGACCAAGCGCTGGTTATCGATTGGATCGCGGGCTCATATTGGGTTAGCTTATTGGAAACAGGGCAGGATTGCTCGGAAGCCAGTTTATGCTAACCCAGGATTAAAAGTTAATCGAATTATAACTTTTTCTTCTATACAAATGTGTTTTGCTGTTTTGTTTTGCGTATATGGTGATTATTAAAACTGAAAACAGAAGGCCAAACAATACACAGAAACCTCACCGCAAAGTTACAAAACTCAAATCAAAATTCTACCTTTTTCTGGGTTAGCTTAATCGGGCTTTGAACAACCCGGCCCAGGAGCTACGCTTTTAGGCTGGCCTAAATCTATATATTATCACTGATATAACCGTCATCCATTTTAAATAAGCGCGAAACTAGTTTTGCGAGTGGAATGGAACGAGTCCGTCCGAACCCGTCGCGATCCATTCGCTACCAAGAAATTTTGGAACTTCGGGCCGGAAATTTTAGTTGAATGGCTCGCGCCCGACCTCATGTGACCAACCGGTTGGTACCTGTGTGTGGGCTTGTATCACACTAATAAGTTTTTAATAAATGCAAACCTTGGTTAGTGCGTTTTGAGCTCTCAAGACAGCTTAAACTTCACACGCCATTCGCGCCATTTTCACATTCATAGTACTTTTTTTTGTCAGTTTTCAAGCAATGAATTATGAAGACATGACTGATCATCGCAGTTATGATTAATCATGTCTTCACATCTTTTTCCGCAGTTCAAACATATGATCTTTCATTAGTAGTTAAGAATATCTCAGATATTCTGGTAACGTCGGTGGAATGTTATTTGGGGGGGGGGGGGGGGAGGCGGAGGGAAGATTCTCTTTGGTGGTTTCGTCGTTCATCAGGATGTTAAAGTTCGTCAATAGCATCTTTTTTATCTGATGGTTGAATAGATGGTACGTCAACACAGAGTTAATCCTCTCTGTGCCTTTGGTTGCTGGGTGTTGGATAGCATTTCCTTTAGTCAGCTCTTTCAGGCGTCTGCTGCAGTTGGGAACCGTGATTTCCAACGGAAAGCATATGAAATAAGTAACTTTTAGAGAATGGTAGAAATGAGCAAAAAACTCGTATGATGCGTGACACTATGACCATAAACCAAAACATGTGGCCGAAGGCTCTTTTGGTCTTTTCAAAGTGTCAAACAGTAGCTGGTTGGCTAAACGTCGTTCTTCAGTAGATTTTTCTTCGTCCATTGAAGAAGGGGTAAGCCCGAAACGTTTAGCAAGCCAGCTACTATTTGACACTGTAAAGAGCCTTCAGCCTCTTATTTTATCTTTTAGAGAAGCCCGGATAATCTCGCACACCTCTCGACTCTTCTCGAAGAGCCTTCACCCTGCGGGTTATTTGAAGTATGTGCCTGTGTCAACAGATACCGGAGTAGTCGCAAGAGACTGGGCACCAATGTTGAATGGAGCAGAGTTATTTTGTGCATCGAAGCAAGGTTTTAAATTGATTGCTTTGCTATTTTTGGCCATGTTGGACTGAATCGTCATATCTTTCGGACATATTGAGCTGTTGAAATAGAAGCTACTTTGATCTTGCTAGAAAATGAGTCAGATTCCTTCAGGAATTTCGCGTTTAAAGACGCCGAGTAGAATAGTGAAACCGATACAAGGCGGGGGTGTTGGTGTCGCTGGTCAATCTTCTTCTTCAGTTAAACCACGTGGCGCTGTAGCTGCTTCTTCTCAGGCAACAACATCAACAGGACAGCCAAGAACTAATCCTTTGGGTTCTAAACTGAGCCAGACTCCAAGTGGACCAGTGAAGAGGGGACTGCAGGCGAGTGATAACGGCAGACTAAATACCAGTCGTGAGCGCTTAGTCAGTCCTCGAGGCTCAGTTACTGGCGGGCAAATTGCACAACCGAGACTACCTTCAAGGGAAAATTCACAATCGAAACTGCAATACAGGAGAGAAGGTTCTAGTTCTTCTCTACGTGGATCATCTTCAAAGACAAATTCATCGCAAAGTGTTGTCAAGAGACGTGGCGAAACTTCTCGGACTTCAGAAAGTCAAGCGGCGACTGACTCATCTAAATCAAGTTTGCTTAACTTCTTCAAAATAGGCGATCGTGTCCTGGTAGGAAACACCAATCCTGGAGCTATAGCTTTTATTGGAGAAACTCGGTTTGCTAAGGGTGAATGGGCTGGTGTTGCTCTAGACGAACCTGTTGGCAAAAATAACGGTAGTGTTCAAGGAGTACGATATTTTGAATGCCAAGCCGGTCATGGGATATTTACAAAACTTGAGAAGCTCACAAAAATTAACCAAATTCCGAACGACGATCAGGGGACTTCAAGACATGAAATCAAAACTGGGAAAACAGAAGCTAAATTTAATATTGGCGACCGCGTTGTGGTTAGCGGTACAAAACACGGTGTTGTGAGGTACCTTGGTGAAACTGGTTTTGCCAAGGGCGACTGGGCTGGCATTGAACTTGATGAACCTTTGGGAAAAAACGACGGAGCAGTAGCCGGAAGGAGGTAAAAAGAAGTCTTCATCTAGTTATTTGTAGGTTTGAAGAATTTGCACCGTTTAATTTTCTGGATCCATTGATCAGGAGAGAAAAATTTACTAAATGGTGTAATCACCTTGCATTGCCTTATAGGGCCCGGTTGTTTATATTACGCTTATATCCCCTGAGGTGTTGGGTTTTAGATGGATTCTTTAGCGTCATCAATGTTTAATTTCTCGAGATTATGGTTAAATTTGGATTCTATTTTTGAAATCCTGTTTCCAAGTTTTTGACTTCGAATTTGTAATTATGGCGCACGTAATGTTTTCCTTGTTTCTGTACACTGCCACCTAGAATTGTCTGCAACGACTTTAATTACGCTTGGCATGTCGCTTTTGAGTGTCTGAGAAAAGTTATAATTACATGTTTACAACGACTTAACCATTTTGGAATGGCTTTGATTATCCATTTTTGGGTTTCAATTAAAACAAAGATATTCCAACTTTTTTTATTCCAAATGTGACCATATTCAAATTGTTGGATAACTGGATTCAGATATGTACTTTTTTGACATAACCTGAAAATTCTGATACTGAGCCCTTGGCAAGGCTTCCTGGTGGCTTATTTTTGGAGTGGGGGATATCTTTGGATGGAGTTTTGCATTTCAGCAATGTTAACAACATACAATATAAAACAAGTTACGACTGCAATACTGAATAGGGGCTAAAAATCAGTCACACTTGTCTTGACCTGTCTTTAAAAAGCTACAAGGCAATGGGTTTACTGGTTGTGGGGAATGTTACATATGTAGCTGAGGGAGGAGGGTGTTGGACAGAGTGGATTACAAAAGATGATGATAATTGTTACTGTCATAATTCGAAAGTGAAAGTGCCACAATATTTATTGTTAAGCAGCAGTAAGGTAAATATATTCTTAAGGCCAATATTCACCAACATTACTGGTTGTAAGTGATTTAGTGTGTACCAATGAGGCATACTTGTTTAGTCTTACATGTGATCATATAGAAAGGAGTGAATATAAATTGCAGAGAGTTAAAAAATCAGCAAGTCCATGACATTCCTTGGAACCATATATTAGTGAGGTTCGATTTATACAAACTACTCACTTGTGTTGACAGTTATCCTCACCCAGAATTACAGTTCATTTTACTGGTTTGTGATGATTTACTAGTGGATAAAGTGATTTTTAAAATACTCTCGAGTGTACCAAATTGTACTCATGAATAGATTGTCTGAATGAGTGAACTGTTATCATAATTGAGGTCTTCCAAGGTGTTAAAGCAACAAGCGACACAACCCTGAAAACCATCGACACAGGAATTTCTAATTAGCGACAAGTAAATCAAATGTGTCACTTAACTTTGACAGCGACACAAGAAACACTAGAAAAGACAGCAACATTGACCCCTTTGGACTTTTTTCCTAGGTAGATATTGTATTCTATTACATGTATAAAGGCTGTAAACATCAGAAACTTGTTTGCTTTTCCATTGAATACGTTTCTCGGGGGAAACTTTCGCGGTTCCAGTTGTGTCGCCAAAAACAAAATGCTTAAGATGGGTATTTTCACAAAGGACGGCACTGTCAATAATGCGAACTTGGTACAACCTGTTCACAGAAGCAATGACATCCTTTAGACTATAAAAGAGATGATAGAAATCGTATCCTATTAAGCTTAAACGATAGTAAACAGTGATGCTGAATTTTATCTTAATAAGCAAAGCAAACATCTGTCAATATTTTAGTAGAGAAACCAGAATTTCCGTATGAAAAATTAAATGAACAATCTGATCGACCAGCTTCAGATTGCTTTTTGCCACCAGAGCATTTGAGAATTCTGTCGCCGACTTTTGGTGAACATTTCAATTTCCATCTGTGATTGTAATAAGCACTATAAAAATAAAACAAGCATTTCATCAAGTTCTGGGTAGCATAAAAAAACAGCAACTAAACATCAGTTTGAAAATGTGTATTTTATTTGCTAGATAGATGCTCCATGGCATTCATCCTTATAACATTTTATTGGCTGTACTTACACTGGTGTATTGTCAATGCATACAGTTTGTATTTCGTTTTGAGTTTGCACACTCTTGACAGTGACTGAACAGTGTGACTGAAACACAAACAAACAGACGAAGAATATATTTATTCACATTTTCGTATCTCAGCTTAGTATTCTACACTACAATCATGAAAAATGTGAACCTTATAAACATTCCTATCAATATAACTGAAAATAAGGTTGGTTGGAACATTTATCAGGGCAAAACAAGTGCAAATACTCACCTTCTCTATACGACGGCTAGTCGGGTGAAATGGCGTCCGAGACGAGGACGGCAGACAGGTGAGTCAAGAGTTCTTGTGCGCATGCCTGGTTGAGTAAATTTACTTCTGGTAGCCGTCCTAGCTCATCCCATCCTGGTATCTTAAGGTGCCAAATAAACATCGCATGACAGTCCCAAAAATCTCAAATTGCCTGTATTGGTGACCTTTGGTCTTTGATATATATGGCACGACAGACACGGGACTGACCTCTTGTGACTGGTCATTTCCACCGCCAGCAAGCGAGAGTCCAGGCTAAGGCTGTCAGAGTTGGTCTGGTCTGATCTATCAGAGCTGATCGACAGCGTAGTAATAATCTTCCTGGGTTTTTCATGAACTAGTGATCACTCATCAGTTAGCTACAGTTTTTCTGATTTTCTTTCTCTCCATGGGAAAAGATGGAAAAGCTAAGGAAAGCACAAACCCAAACGCAAATCCAAAAAACAAAAAGAAAACAAAACAAAAAACTGAGATGGCCAAAGAAGACATAAGCTTCAATCAGACTGTTCTCACAGTGAAGCAAAGTTTAGTACCTGGACTCCATGAAATCCAAAGCTCATCACCTTTCTATCTCGGAGTTGTTACCTCTACCATAGTCCAAAATGAACACGAGTGTCATTTATTCAAGATCAACATTTATCGTGCATTGTGCACTTTTTGTTCGTTACCACTTTGCTGATTTTGTACAACAAATTGCTTTTGCTTATTTTTGAAAATAGAGTTTTAAAAGTGTTCGAAATAGTTTTATGAACTTGAAGTGGATAAAGACCAATAAACCTCTAAGTAATAGAAGTTAAATGCAATCATGTGATAGTCGGACTTGAATGAATAGTATAAAATGATTATGAAAGAGGGAAACAGAGACAGACATAAACATTGAAAAACTAATGTTTAAACCACGAGTTGCATTATTTTAGAGGGTTAGTACCCTACAGGGGAAAAAACCTGTTAGCAACAGTGACATATGACTTCATCCAAAAAAATAACAGCGACATTTGCTTCCGCTGGTTCGGCAATATCGGTACACAAAAGGATGCGACATGTGACATGGGTACCCCCCTTGGAAGGCCTCATAACTGACAGCTATTGATAAGAATAAATTATTTTTCTGTGTGCATGGGATACAAGACAATATCATCTTGTATTCAACCTTACTCTTATTCCACAACTATCGTGGTCAACTTTTCACTTACACGTAATTGTATGTTTCATAATTTAAAGTTCTTTCTTGTATAGTAAATTTCAAACTTGATTCCATTTTGATTTTGTCACGGGAGACTAAATACTTGTGCTCTGAGTACTGTTTTTCATGTCAAGGCAAAGTTTCATGTATTGTGCTACATTGGTTTTAACTGCATTATTCTTTGAATTGTATTACATTTGCTCAATTAATCTATTGAGGATCTGTTGAGTAATCGCTGAAGCAATGAGACTATAAAAAGTCCATGTTAAACCAACAAATTCAGGACATCTACTGCATTACCAAAGCCATTTCAATATAAAATATTAATTAATTAAAGATTGTTTAAAAATTGGTAAAAAGGAATTAAATGGTTGTCACTGGCTAAAAATATGGTTATCGGACGTTTCGGCCACTACTGTTGCCTTCTTCAGCAAAAGATGGAAAATGCAAATGTTAAACGGCGTCCTGCTAGAATATGTAAAAGATGTGTGATAAAACTAAATGAGCAATAGTCTCTAGAGTATTCTTAATGAGTGTAAAAATTCTTAATGCCATTGTACATGTTCGGTAGCGCTATGTGTTCGTTTATAGCATTCCTGTCTCACGTGGAATGCCAAGCTTCAAGAATTAGTCTCTGTTTCCATACTGATGATCTGTCGACAATTTCAACGTTCTCCAAATCTATTTGGTGACCGTTGAGCATATCGTGTTTGGCCAATAAAGAGTTTTTGTCCAATGTTGCTATAGCCTTTGCGTGTTCTTTCATACGTGTTTTTAACGCGTGTGATGACTGACCAACATAAACACAGTCACAATCTTTACATTTGATCTTGTAAACAATGCCTCTGGAAGCCTCTTTCTCGATCTTGTCTTTAGGTTTTTTGAGTATGTTCGAGATGGTACGAATAGGTTTATGGGCGACCTTGATATTGAAACCTCGAAGAACGTTTGCGACTCTTTCGGAAAAACCTTTGGCGTAGGGGAGGATGACAAAACCACGATGGTCGGTATCATTCGTTTCTTGTTGTCTACTCCGTTGGCGGCCATTGTGAATGAAATTTGCAGGGTAGTTATTAGTGGCAAGGGCTTTCGTTACTCGTTTAGTTTCCCGTGAAACTTCCTCCTCCGTGGAAGGAATGTTCCTTGCGCGATCCATGAGAGTGCGCACAACCGAGTGTTTATGCTGAGGATGGTGGTGTGATTTGAAATCAAGGTAATGGTCGGTGTTAGTAGCTTTCCTGTAAACAGACACAGCGATCGAGCCATCTTCTTGTCTGGTTGTTTTTGTGTCGAGAAAGGCAATGGAACCTTCTGATTCTATCTCGATTGTAAATTTGATGTGAGGGTTGATGGAATTGAGATGTGAGTGGAATTCATCTACATGCTCTCTTTTAACACATACGTGGCTGTCATCTACGTATCTAAACCACCATTTAGGAGGGTTAGGGGTCGATGAGAGAGCCTTTTCTTCGGTTGTCCGATGGGATCCCCAGTCAGCGCCATCTTGGCCAATCTCGTCATGGAACATGTCGAAGAAAAGGCTCTCTCATCGACCCCTAACCCTCCTAAATGGTGGTTTAGATACGTAGATGACAGCCACGTATGTGTTAAAAGAGAGCACGTAGATGAATTCCACTCACATCTCAATTCCATCAACCCTCACATCAAATTTACAATCGAGATAGAATCAGAAGGTTCCATTGCCTTTCTCGACACAAAAACAACCAGACAAGAAGATGGCTCGATCGCTGTGTCTGTTTATAGGAAAGCTACTAACACCGACCGTTACCTTGATTTCAAATCACACCACCATCCTCAGCATAAACACTCGGTCGTGCGCACTCTCATGGATCGCGCAAGGAACATTCCTTCCACGGGAAACTAAACGAGTAACGAAAGCCCTTGCCACTAATAACTACCCTGCAAATTTCATTCACAATGGCCGCCAATGGAGTAGACAACAAGAAACGAATGATACCGACCATCGTGGTTTTGTCATCCTCCCCTACGCCAAAGGTTTTTCCGAAAGAGTCGCAAACGTTCTTCGAGGTTTCAATATCAAGGTCGCCCATAAACCTATTCGTACCATCTCGAACATACTCAAAAAACCTAAAGACAAGATCGAGAAAGAGGCTTCCAGAGGCATTGTTTACAAGATCAAATGTAAAGATTGTGACTGTGTTTATGTTGGTCAGTCATCACGCGCGTTAAAAACACGTATGAAAGAACACGCAAAGGCTATAGCAACATTGGACAAAAACTTTTTATTGGCCAAACACCATATGCTCAACGGTCACCAAATAGATTTGGAGAACGTTGAAATTGTCGACAGATCATCAGTATGGAAACAAAGACTAATTCTTGAAGCTTGGCATTCCGTGCGAGATAGGAACGCTATAAACGAACACATAGCGCTACCAAACGTGTACAATGGCATTAAGAATTTTTACACTCATTAAGAATACTCTAGAGACTATTGCCCATTTAGTTTTATCACACATCTTTTACATATTCTAGCAGGACGCCGTTTAACATTTGCATTTTCCATCTTTTGCTGAAGAAGGCAACAGTAGTGGCCGAAACGTCCGATAACCATATTTTTAGCCAGTGACAACCATTTAATTCCTTTTTACCAATTTTTAACATGCCTGGCTACACACCGAACATTTTTAAAGATTGTTTGTAAGAACAATGTTGAACTGATCATATCAGTCATTTTTTTATTTTCTCAGGGTAGCACTAAGACTTCTAGTTCTAAACACCATATTTTTGTGTCTGCCCAGTGTTGCCTGTTTGTCAATTTGAAAGGCCTCAAAGCTGTTTCAAACCTTACACAAAGTGTACATGGTACCTGTAGCTACATGTAGTATAGCTGTATTTGTGGTTAACTATTTTGTGTATTCTGTATATAGGTATTTCCAGTGTGAGCCTACCTTTGGGTTGTTCGCTCCACTCCACAAAATTGTCAGATCAAGTCTACCTTTACCAATCAGACTTCAGACACAGTTACAGCCAGAGAATGACTTACAGAACACTTTGGGTGCCCTAGGAAGTGACAGCTCTCTGAATTCAGTGGCTTCAACCCTAAGTGGATCCTCTCTTACCCCCAAACCAGCTACAACAAGCACATCACAGGTTTCATTAGTTGTTTTTGCTTAAAGTTGTATAGTTTGGTCTTGTAACAGAATTTATTCTCTATTCATTTATTGACACTCTGCACAGGTAGTCATTAGATTTCACAGGGTTGCTCACTCTGCAGCAAGTAGCAGATATTAGAATCAGAGACAGAATATGGTTATCAAACTTTTCAGCTATCCATGTGCAGCTTTTTTATTTTTGTGCAATTTATGATAAATATACAAGTTCATATGTTAATTTTGTTTGCACATGGACAGATTATTTCTAGTCCCGAACCAGAGGAGTCTGAAGTGAAATCCTCATCATTATCATCACCAGAACCAGTACAGCCTCCGCCATCTTCTGGTGTCATTGCATCACAGTTAGTAACTTTGCAGGTACAGTAATGTTGCAAATATTATTATGCTTAGGTAGCACTTAAAGTAATGTCAGTGGAGTGCAATTTTACTGATTTGAACATGCCCAGAACAATTCCAGGCTTAACATTATATCATGGGGCATTGTGTTTTAATTTTCAATTCTTTAATATCATTGGAACCCTCTCAAGCCCTCGGTCATGAAATCAAGGTGTATAAAACTGTTTCTATTTGTTGAACTCATTTTAAGTAAAAAATAAAAACTTCTTTTCTTCATTCAGTATGTCATGAATTTTCTAGGTCTGGTCAAATTATAGCGAAGATTAAATTAATGTAGTGAATTATGGAAAAGAGTCCTGATCTACTTTGGCTCTTGCCATGTATTCAAACAGTGATATAATCTCAATGTTAATAAACTTGGTACCAGGGCACAGGACACTGTTTGACTCCAGTGATTTATTCCAAGACACTCTTACTGGCTGATGTTTATGCGGGTAACTTCAGAAAATGGAAAAATCAACTCTGCAATTTGTGCCATGTTTTGTTCAGTTTTGTCATATTTAAGAACAACTTAATTTTGTTTTGTTTGCAAGTAAAATGTTTGTCCAAATAGTGTTTATTTGTTTCTTGGGGTGCTTGTATGCAATATTTTTTGATTTGTGTTTTGATTAACCTAAATATTTGGTATTGTTTGTAATAACATAATAAGAATGTGAAAATGTCAATACAGCCAAGTACAGCCGTAATAATATAATAACAAAGAATCTGAAGACTAGGGAGAACACTGCAAAGGAAAACAATTTTTGAGGTCAAAGTGAAAAGAAATGACTTCAAAGAATACATGTACTAGACTGTAGAAAAACTGGGACATTGAGGTGTTAAACAATAAACCAATCTGTGGAGTTTGTTGTCCCTTAATGTGCCTATAACCCCCAAATATTTTTAGTGGGATTAAATCTTTGATTTGTATGGAGCAAAATGCTGCAAAAAGTTTTGTTTTGGTTAAAACCACAATATTTAATGAACTTATTAAGTCAGGATTATTTAGCACACGACCAAGGGCAACGGAGACTGGGGCTTGTGACGTCAAACAAGGATATTGGTGTGAGTTTTGAACTGAAGAGAAGAGGAGTAGATATAAAAGATAACTACTGAATTTCCATAGTATGTTAATGAAATAACCTTTTCTTGGCAATCTTAAACATGTATTAAGTTGTTTAGATGTATTGTGCGTTTATCATCCAAAATTCTTCAGATTCTAAATTCTGCAAGATTGTTTCCACAAGCTTGTAAACACCAGTTGATGTAGCATACTCATTCCTCAGGGCATGTAAAGCTGTACTAAATAAATCGGAATCACTTCGAAGATTTGTAGAAAGAATTTCAGAATACCCAGACTTGGGATAACTGTTTGCATGGCAATTCGCCTAAGAAAGTCTCATGTATTAATTTTTGCGATGGCTACTCATTCAGCTCAGTAAGCTATGTGCAAATGTGAAGTGCTGCAATTCCAGTCGATCTTTTGAGTGTAAACAGACTGAGAAGGTTTGAAACTCTGACTCTAATCAGCAGCAGTCACCAGAATCACTTAATACATTCAAACAAAGATAATATTTTGAATCAACAAGATAAACTACCTTGAATTCTACGAAAGTTCTGTAACCCAAATGAACCAAAGCCCTCGTAATTATAATTTCATCTTTACTTATTCTTCGCTGCAGATTCACCGATCAATCAAACCTGACCATGAAATCTTCCCAAATCTTGTTTGCTGAAGCACTTAATGTACACTGCCAAGAACTTGATTGGTCCTTACAGTCTTATACACATTTTCTTGCTCAAAATAATGTTACAACAACTCGAGGCGAGCAAGTACATGTGTGCAAATGTTGTACGAATGATCTCCTTGCATGACGTCACAAAATGCGCTAGACCCAGATCCTTTTGACTGGCTCTGCGACTCGGTAATGGTTTTTATTATAGCAATTTTTCACAACTTTGAAAATTCATAAAACATTGTGGTTTCAACCAAAGGCCAAAATATTTTTGGTATTATGATCAAGAATGTATCACAGTGACTATTATTTTAGACTGAAAAAAATTGAGGGGTTATAAGCACTTAAATTCTCAAACTAGATGCTAATTTAAAAAACAACCTTAAAGTTACGTCAGATTTATGAGAATGCTATGGTTGATAAATAACAAAATATATTAATGGTAATATTAAATATTGATCGATAACAAAAGCTTTTATTTTGATATGCAAATCTTTTAATAAATTCAACACGGATGGAAAAAAAATTTGTTTTGCTTTGAATGTACTTGATAAAAATAGTACTTGCCTGTTTATGTGTTTCTTTGGATTTGCAAATATAACTTTGGAAGAAGTTTTTACTGTTTTGACAGAGAAAGGGCCATTACAAATAGATTCTGTTCAGTGTTCAAACACACAACTTACATGTACCTGATCTAGATATTAAGTTTCTGTTTTCTTATTTGTGATGGCCATGCCTGGCACTAGCTTCCCTTCAGTCAGAACAAAGGCTTTTTAATTTTCTTTTCAATAAAAACTTTAGCATTATAATAGTTTATATAGTCACGTTTGAAACTTTAAATTTGATGAAAATTTGAAATTTGTGTTTTAGCAGCAATAAAATGCCTTAATTTCAACCTCTGTGCACTTGAATTAAAATTTGCCAACTATCTTCAGACTTCAGAAGTTTTCTGTGTGTTTATAATGTCTTAATTAATGATGATCATAATATCAATTAATAATATATTAATGATGCATGGTCATGATAAAACCCTGACTACAGTTGGTGATAAACCTTAATGCACAGAATAAACACTTAACAGCATGTTGTTTTCCAGGATTCCATGTTAAGAGATGTTTCAGGTTACATTGTTAAAAAAAAGAAGGTAAGACCACCTGAAAAAGCAAATTAGCAAATTAACTTTAAGTAATAATTTACTGGCTGTAAACTGAATTTCAACACAGATCCATTAAGCAACAACTGAACAAATAATTATTAAATACTTATAACTGTTAATAAATTCTGTTTGTTGTGATAAGTTACATACTTCTTTGACCTACCTTTCTGAAGGGGTTTTTGGCAGTTCATGTTATGGACTAGATAGACAGATGGTTCAGATATTATGGATTTAAGCTGGATATGAATGTATCCTATAGACAGCGTTCTTTGACGTCTCAGATAAATTGCCAGCTGGTACCAGCATACGTACTGTTGCATTTGTAGCTTAAACAAAACAAGACACCCCACTTGTTTGGAGAAGGGTTATGAAAGTAATACCACGGTGACCTCTTTTTTAAATTTTACTGCACACATTCACAATATGGATAGAAGTACATCACTAACAGTACTATTAGTATTAATTTACACTATTTACAGCACCTGTGACTAATTGTAGAGACCACCTCTTTCTCTGATAATAGAAGGTGTTTACCTTGCACGATAGTTTAAACCTTTTCATTAAAATATCAAAAGACAGCACATAAATTATATAAGTTGGTCTTAAAATGAACTTGAAATCAAGCTTTAAAACAATTAACTCCCTCTCTGCCTTTTGGACTCCTTTTTCATGTGGTCCATCCACATGTTCTTAATGTATAACCGGTCAGTGTAAAACACAGACTGCAGACTGCAGACCGGGGGTAAAATGCAGACTGAGGGTAAAATGCAGACTGAGGGTAAAATAAAATATTAATAATAAAAAACACAATGATCAAATCCGGATCAAATAAAGACGCGTACCCGTAATTTTCTTTTTCCAAAATCCCGAAAAACTCAAACCAAAAGACATTTCCTAGCCTTAGTCAAACATTATATTATCAACCTCGACTTTTTGAACCCCCCATTTTGTTGAACCAAGTTCCCACAAGGGCCCGAACTAATCGTAATTCTATTGCATCTTACCTTTGTTTACGTCTCGGCCATTTTGAATTTTGTTTACGCGATTAGGTCTGGGACCGACCAACTCTTGCAGCGCAATTCCTTCATCCTGTTTTCATCGACAAAGGTTTAATAATGGTCAAAACACCGCAGGCCTTAGTTGCTTCAAATGGCCTTGGAATTGTTCAGAACACAAGGCAAGCAAAACACGACAGCACAACAACAGGACAAGCTAAACTTGTAGGCATTGAGCCTAGTTTGTGGAAGACATTCAATTTCTGTTTACGACTTAATATATCAAGAGGTTTGTGAATTGGTATTTACTGAAAGGTGACAGTTGGCTATCCAAACACGAGAAATTATAACATTTCGGCATTCTCAAATAATCGTTAGTATGACCATTTTGTTTGAAGAGATGCCAAAACTCGACGTGTACAAAATTCAACTTCTGAGTGAGGCCTTTGCGTGTTTCGAGAGTCCTGATGTGGCCTTTTTACGAATACTATTATTTTATCCTTATGACTCGTTTTTTATTATTGATATTTTATTTTACCCTCAGTCTGCATTTTACCCCTGGTCTGCAGTCTGCA
Organism: Orbicella franksi; assembly: GCF_964199315.1. Taxonomy (NCBI): domain Eukaryota; kingdom Metazoa; phylum Cnidaria; class Anthozoa; order Scleractinia; family Merulinidae; genus Orbicella; species Orbicella franksi. The sequence continues at coordinate 13,581,195 of NC_138156.1, read as the reverse complement.
GTCTGCAGTCTGCATTTTACCCTCAGTCTGCATTTTACCCCTGGTCTGCAGTCTGTAGTCTGCGTTTTACACTGACCGATGTATAACCAAGTATTGACCAGTTTTTTAGATCTCGAAGGTAAAATATCAAGGTTATATTAAACACTGCTTTAAACTATATGATTTATCCCATTAAAGCCTGTGCCAGCTGCAACCAGCTATGAAAAGTGTTGGCCTTTGTTCCACTTCTGATGTCATCACCTTTAACAAAAGTGGCATCACTTATACTCACGTTCTGCGGGAGGGAAAGATCTTCCCAATGATATTCCAATTAGAGTGATTGGGTCAATGAAGCCTAAAATGTGTACAAAAATGCTCAGAAATTTGAGTGAAAATCTCAGAGCAAAATTTCCCTCGACTACACTTGGCTACTCCATGGTAAGAATTACCCGTCGCGATGATGCTTTCTTGGGAATTCTTGAACTGGAAGCAAGCCCAGTAGAAGGTCAATAACTGCAGCAAAAACATAAGAAAAGGAGAAAAAGGAAAGGTGCAAAAAAATCAAAAAAATGAAAAGCCTAGAGATGTAGGTCACTTATAGCTTTCTCATCCAAATTTTGATTTCTGCACATGGCTGAGCAAAAGTGCCATAAAAAATGTCATAACCCTTGGCTCTATATATTTTTGGACAAACTTTCAAATTAGTGAACTTTGTGGCCTAATTTTATTTGCTTAGCCTAATGTTCCAATATAAATGAAATTATACTACTTCAACAGGAAGCACTAGAAGACAGAGAGAAGCAAATCCAGTCATTACTGGCAGATAGAGAATTTGAACAAGCAGAAGTTGCCAGTGCTACAAATGAAGTTGCTAAGGTATTGTGAGGTCCTGTAAGGGGATTCTATAGTAAGATACTCTTTATTTCCTGGCAGGGCTTATTATGCGGTATTGTGTTGTACATGTACATGTTTACAAGGAGTATCATGATCATCTCATAGTTTTGCTTACAAGAAAAACAAGGGTTATGCCCTCTCACTTTTGAATTGAATCAAAAACACCGCCAAAACGGTGATGGATTGCTGCTACTCTTGCCATTAATTTGTACAGTTCAGACAACGTCTACACACACACTGTTTCATCTCTGCAAGCTGCTTACAGTAATGTATGTCAGGGCTGGAAATAACAGTCAGTCATTGGACATTGTGCAACCAAATTTTGAATATGTCCAGCCAATTTCACATTATGATCGGACATGATGTCCGAACATTTCAATCGCCAACACCAAGTTATTGTCCATCCATAATAGTTGGTTATATGCATTGTTGAAAGGCTTGAAGTTGGTTGCAACCGGTACAGTCGCCAATGCGGCTAAAATTTCATCTTTGGCGACCAAAAATTCTGGTGTAGTCAACAGCCGAAAAGACGTCTAGGTTCACAGGCTACCATAATGGCGACTACGTTTCTCTGTGTTGACATTTAATAACCGTTATTTTCTCAGACATTATGTCCTTCCAGAAATACATAGTGAAAGATCTTTGCTTCCATAACATTCAACATAAGAAAAGAAAGCAATCTATCCTTTTGCTTTGCTGTAAAGGATTCCCTCACATCAGAAAACCGGCAGGTATATTTTGTAGGTTGCAGGTTGCAGGTTGAAATTGAATTATAACTGGAAAACTGCTGGCACTTAATAACCTATATACTTGTCAGGGGTTCTTACATAAAGTAGTTTGCGTCTTTCACATAGTGAAAACACGATCAATCCGCTATAAGTACTTATCGATCGAGATGCTGAGACCAGTGAAATCTCTTCAAAGCCATCTGGATGGCTGCTCCACAGATTTTTCCATCGATTCCAGATTTGGCTCAGGTCTTCCCTCCACAACAGAAGATTGCCATCACAAATGAAGCAAATAAATAAAGAAATGAAATATTATAAAATTTTAACCGACAGAATATACTAGCACAAGCTCAGAGTGCTTTCATTTTGGTACTCACAGGGAAGAAACCAAATTCAGCAGATATTTCAGATGATATTTCAGATGTTTCTTCAAAAACAATAATTCATTGCAAGCCTAAAATCATAGGAATATACTCTCCTCCCATCACTTTGGCCAGTTTGGCACTTAGGTGGAAGCTATCTTTCTGAGTGATTGTAAACAGAGTCATGTAACAGTCATGGTACGTCTACCACCTGTACGTTTCTTTTAAGTGCCAGCAGTTTTCCAGTTATAATTAAATTTCAACCTGCAACCTGCAAAATATACCTGCCGTCGGAAAACTTGCAAATAGCTAATTGTGTTTGAAATTGCCCCATAATGCATTGCAAACCCTTGAGCATCGAGTATCTCATATATGCCTACCAATTGTGTCTTTTGTAATGCGTACACAAAATTAGCAGCCAAAAAAGTCTTGGAAATTTTTTTTCTCTACTGATTTTATGCATTGAGTTCTTTTCTGAATAAAATTCCACTTGATTTTTATCACTTAGTTGCCGAATGGCTACTCAAGAATTTTTTTTTAATTTTGGGCTCTTGACTCTGACAGTTTGAGCCATATCCAGGAGCTCATTATCATATTTAGGAGCCCATTATGGGCTTCTGCCATATCATAAAGCAGAAGTGTTCATCTATCCTGTACTTGCCAAACAAAGTACTCTTCAGAAATCTCCCTATTATGCATTACATGCATTGTAATATGCTGCTAGCCCTTCATGTATGTACCCTAAATAGAGTCAACTTTGGTCAGGAGCCCATCACTAGGAGCCTACAACTCCCATACTAAGTCTATGTCATGGTATTTTTACAGACCAGTCTATTTTTAGGCTGCTTTTCCCATGGAAAAAGGTCAGTTCTAGTCTATATGAGCACGCATTGGTAAGGAGAAAAATGGCGACCTCAGGTGGATGTGGCGAACTAATCTTCTGGTGAAATTATAAAGTCCGTGCTTGTGATTGGTCACTGAGGTTCTTGGGGGGGGGGGGGGGTCTGAATTCGCAGTAAATTTAAACTAAAAATAGATTGGTTTGTGAAAACGCCAGGACAGGAATAATCGAGGTAGTTGCACACTCCTAGTGATGGGCTGCTGCTTTAGAGGGACACAGTCAGCTGGAGCACATGCACATTAGATATCATTTCATAACTAATTTGCATATCACAGAGATGCAATCCATACTGTTTTCAACCAAATATGGTAAAAATGATATCATAGAATGAGAAAAGGCACACTCAAAGACAGGTTTTTCAGTAAACAATTGAAAATCAAGTAAAACACTGCGAAGATTGAAGTGGATTTCTAGATGTACTTTGATTTCAGGTTGAGGTGAACTTTTTTCAAAGTGAGAAAACTAGTGTCCAGGTCAGCGGGGTCCCAAAGCTGACTGTTTCCCTTTAATGGTAGCATTCAGTAGAAAACTAGGTTTACTTGAAGAACATATAATTAGGAGATAACTAGGAGAGATTGGTGTGGTCATCTAGTAGCATAAAGTCATCTAGTTAATCATAAATAATAAATAAATCAAATTTAAACACAGTTTTGAACGATTTGTATTGAAAATCTTGACAGTATGCTAATAAATTTTCTTATGCTAATTATTATGCTAATCAATTATGCAAATTAATATCCGGTCAAATTGATAAGATGTCCAACCGAAATGAAGATTTGAAAGGACACGTGTCCTGTTAAAGAAGAAAAATTATTTCCAGCACTGTATGGAGGTGATCAAAGGCTGGTAACTGTTTTTAGTCATTCAAGTAGTCAGGTTTGTTAGTTGAGCAAAACATAGATACATGTAAAGTTATACATGTGCCTGTATACAAAAATTGCCTTGTTCCTGAAAGTTTCAAAGACATGCTTTTACTTAACTGTGATGTACATAAATACAATACTAGAACTCAGAATTCTGTCCATTTGTCCTACTGTAGGACAAATGTAGACTGAGAAACTCTCACTCCATTTTCAAGGCCCAAAATTAAATTATTTAATTCTCTCGACACTGAAAGTCAGAATGCCTCTAGTATTGCTGTGTTCACCTCTAAACTTTAGTCATCTTTCTTGGTATATTTATTAGTATATTTTACTTCTCTTAGTGTGCTTGTGTGCGCTTTTTTCACTGTTTTTTTTTCTTCCTTTGCTTTTGCGCATTCGTGCATTTATTTTTGCATAACTACTTTTATCCTAAATTATCATTTTGTGTGCTGATGACAGCATTTTTGCTCTTTTGTGAAGTCTTAGGTATCTTTAAGGTACCTTAGTCTTTTACAAAAGCCTTATTGGCTTCCCTGGGCTTCCTTGCCTTATACATTGCTATGTTGTAAATAAATTCACAAATGGCAAAAATGAAACAAGAACAAGAATAAGTTGTGTACATAATGGCAATGATATCTCAGGTCTTTAAATTCACCAAGGTTATATTATATTGAAATGTGCTTATTTCATTGCAGGCAGAGGAAGAAATTACCAAACTAAAAGAAAGTCATAATGAGGTACAGTACATCTACATAGTATAAACAATTAAACAGAAATAGACTAGAATGAGAAAAAAGGAATTTAAGCAAATTTTTTAGGGTAAAGACTGAAATGGAGGATACATGTAGCTCTAAACACATTCTATAGGAAAGACAAATAAGATGTTAGATGGATGTCTAGGGAAGTACATGTATACTACATGTCCCTTCGTTTCTTTTGGTTAACATCAAACTAATTCCATAGTCTAGAGATAGAAGGGGAGGTTAGCAGTGTTCAGACATCAGTGAACTTAAACATCTGTTATCTATACTACATACTTGTCTCGTGAATATATGAAAGATCATACATTTGAACTGCGGAGAAAGATATGAAGACATGATTGATCATCGCAGTTATACATTAGACAACTCAAGCAGTAGTGAAATTTAAGCCTGAAAAAATTCAGGCTTGAACAGGATTCAAACCCATGACCTCATGTCTTCATATACTACATACTGCCATACTGTTAATGGTCTACTACACCATTCAGCAGTGGTACCAGCTTGAGGTCAGGGTAAACAAAAATGCAAGAAATGTATGAAATAGCTCCACTCCCTCCTCATTCTAGTGCTATTGTTTATATGCATGTGGAATGCAGGAAAGGTCTACATTTGTGTTTTAGTTAATTCCTTGGAAACAAATAATAATTTCAATCTTTTGGTTGAACAGGTCATTTTTGAGAAAAACAAAGTCATTGAAGAACTTCAGCTTTTGGTTAAGACAGCCAAGGAAGAAAAAACAGAGCTTCAGACACTGCTAGATGAAGAGAAAAGGTAAAAAGTAACATCATGGCACTGTTTGATTAAAAATATCAGAAAATTGATGAATCTTTTATTAGGGTATGCAAATATGACAGATTTTTAAGAAGCTTGTGTGTGTGGCTTGTACTTCAGTCTCCTCTTATACTTTCTCAAGTGAAAAGAGATTGGCAAATATTCTATCCGTCAAGTTGAAAATAGATTTTTTCAGGAAGCAATAAGAACATCAAAAAAGTCTAACACACCTTTGTAGTTCATCACCAGGCCACCAGGCCTTGGTCTTCAGTCTCAATTTTGTGGCCACAATTCCAGCATGTTCCTCTTGTGTGGTAGCTAGGATGTGCTGTCTCAAACTGTGGTGAATAACAGTTTGAAGCAGGTTCCATGTGAAACTACCTCAGCAATGACACAATATTATACAGTATTTCTTCTCTCGCTGGAAAGTATTTAAATTCTTTGTTGTTCCTGTCATCTTCACAGATGCACTTTTTATTACTTCACATAGCTTAGCATTTTGATGGAAATGTTGTCATGCAGAGTGTCCAGTTCCTATTTGTTCCTATTTTTTTGAGCATATTCCTATTTTCTCCTATTTTTTAAATGAAACCTATTTTTCCTATTTTTTGCTGATTAAGCAGCATGTGCTACAAAATTAAAAATGGATTTAAGCCTCAGGCATTTCAGATGTGGATTTAGCATAAAGTAATTGGTGTCATGACTTTGATGGTCTAAATCAACAAAAATGTTAATGACCATAATTAATTCTTTGTCCTCTGTTGCTTAATGGATTTCTGCTCATAACTTAGATTTACTGTTTGAACCATATTTTCAATCATTTTCTGCTGCACCTATTGTATCTACTAGTTATATAAATGTAGTTCGGGTGACTATGTTGTAATCTACAGATAATGTTCTGCATTAACCCATTGAAAATATATTAGGTATCCATACATGCCCTTCACTGAATTGTCGCTGGCTTATAGATATATAATCATATACTGGAAAAGCACTACCAAATTAAAGGATATTTCTGCTTCTCCTTCAGAGAAAAAAAGAGCCAAATTAAGGGTGAACTGTCATTGTTAAAGTGCTCCTAACCTCTAATTTTTTTTCTTAGCCGTCAAAAATGTCCTGTTTCTTTTGATCACGTTCATTTGGTGAAAAAATTATAGTTGCATGATCTTTCCTCAATTTTATGTGAATTTCCAAAATTCATAAAATACGAGCCACTGTGGTTCACCACCGAGTTATAAGGTGAATGGGTCTAAGTTGGTCTGTGACGTCGGCCGGGGAAGCCATTTTGTTTGGAGAGATGCTGAGAGACCAAAGAGACTGCAGATCAGAGGGATTGTTCAGAGGAAAAATTTACTAGAATGCCTGATAGGTGTCACTCACTCACTCATGCCCATTATGCCGGCTGGCATGTAGGGCAGCAACAAAGGTACCCCACTCCTGCTTGTTCCAGGCCAGTTTCTGAATGGTACCCCAGGTGTGATGGAGGGTTTTGAGTTCCCCTTCCACAGTTCAACGCCAGGTGTACTTGGGTCACACTTGTTTCCGCTTACCTTCTGGTGTCCAGTGAAGGGCTGTGCGGGAGATGTTGCCTGGCTCTCTTCTCATCACATGTCTGATCCATCTCCAACGCCTTCGCATGATGATGGTGCCCAGCAGGCAAGAAGATGTTGTTTGGAGATGGTCTCGGGCCAGAATATTTGCAGGATTCTTCTACGGTACTTGGTGTGGAAGGTGGACAGTTTGTTGAGGTCGCTTTCAGTCATCCGCCAGCATTCAGAGCCGTACAGTAGGGTGGAAAGTACACAGCTCTGGTACAGTCTTAGCTTGGTCTTGGTACTGTACTGGGATGATTTCCATATGTTGTTTAGCATTCTGAAGGCGTTCCTGGCCTGGTTGAGGCAATTTCTGATGTGGCCGCCTGCTCCACTGTCATGCCTGACAGTGGTACCAAGGTAGGTGAATTCTTTGGTTGTTGGAAGATCCTCTCCTTCAATTTGACCGGCAAGGGGTTTGGGACATTCAGCATCATCACTTCTTTCTTATTCTGGCTGATCTTCAGGCCTACTTCTTGTGCAAACATGCTGAGATGGGTGGTTTTTTCTTGCATGTGCTGATGAGTTTGTGAGACCAGAGCTAGGTCATCGGTGAAATCCAGATCTTCTAGGGTTGAGAAGAGGGTCCATTGGATGCCCTGTGGTTGGTCCAATGTTGATGCAAGATATGCGCATGATAGGTGTGTAGCTGCAAATTACAGTGATGTGGTGGCTCCTTCGTAATGTACATTTGTGCACACCATACCTTTCTTTGGTGATTAAGCAATGAAATAGGTAGGTTCATTTCGTCACAATACATTTTGCCAAGTGGGAACCAATTCAAGGAATAGTTTTTCAGTAATATGCCTTGAAAACTGTGTACTAATAATTGGAGTGTTATTATTTTTTATCGCTTTTGTCATTAAATCTCATATGGCTTTTGAACTAGAGAATACAGCCTCGTTGAAACTGAAAACTTGATACGTACAGGTAGTTGTGAAAATATTCACAAGCCCATACAATTGCTAGTGTCTCTCAGTTTGTCTTTCAGGTTCTGGAACACTGCTACTTGATGTTCCCCATTGGAATACATGACTCTTTTTTGTCAACCTTTGCAGTGACTTGGAGAGTGTTGTTAGATTTTGTAAATTACCATATCCAAGAGTGATGTTCCGAAACTGATTCTGGTCCTCTTGTGTCTACCACTGCTTTCAAAGTTTGGTGGAATCCCTCTCTTAAGTACAGCTTGCTAAACACTATACTGTGGCTGATACCTTGAAGTTCTTCATCAGTGGTTGAAACAGAATACCATTCTGTACAGCATAGTTTGCTTGCCTCATATCTACAAGTCTCAACTCCCCTTTGGGTTTTAGAACTTCAACTACAGGACTTACCCAGTGTGATGGACTCTTTACTTTTCCAGTGATATCCTTTCTTTCAAGCTCATCCAGCTTCTTTTTAATCTTATCACTTTTATATGCAACTTCAGCTACCCACAGTGATTACATACTCATCATCATCATTTTTAGCACCTGTGGTACCATACCTAATGGAGTTCATCTCTTCTTGTTTTGCAGGTCCTGTGGTGGAATCCTCTGTTGCTGGTGACATTTTGGGTTTGACAAACCTCAAAGTGACAAAATGTTCTATCTTATGGCACATCTGACACTTTCTTGTAGAACAACATCTATCATGACTAAAGTGGTGCACTTTATCATCTGCCTTTGCTTCTCTACCTTTGAACTGGTCAGCGCCTTCCCTGTATTCAATTCAACAGTATTTGCTTGTTGATTTTCCATGCCAGTTATCCTTCCTCCTGTTTGAGGTTTCTGGAAAGGTGCTTTTTGTTGGGCTCCTTTCAATTGATGCTCAAGTGAACATCAAGTGTTTGCAAGGCTTTTTTATATTCATTAGCAATTTGTCTTCTTCCACTTCCTCCAGTGGTCCAGGATCTTGCAAGGTTTTGAATAATTCTTGCTCTTCAATACCAGTGCAGTGTAAAAACAAACCTTTTTTTCTGAGCACAGTGAGTAATTCCTTTTGCCATTACGTGGTAATCAAAGGACTCTGACCAATATTTTCATTGAAGTGCTACCGAGGTTATGGTGCCCTTGCAGTCACATGGCAGAATTCCACTGAATTCATAACTTGCTGTTGCCATGTTGATTTTCGCAAAGGTACAGGTTCTCCTTATCCCCAGTGTTGTATTCGACCTCAACTGTGTCTTTTATGAACAGTGCATTTAAGTTAAGCGAATTGAATCCAACAACAACAACAACAGACATAAATCTCCTAAAACCTCTGCTATTCCACATTTCTCCCCTTCCACTTGACTGTTCTTATGTATTAGGTCATGCGGCATACACATAGTAGAAAAGCAGGACAGGTTATGTTTGACTATATTTTCTTTACAGGAAGGTGGAAGATTTGCAATTCAAGTTGGAAGAAGAGGAGATTACTCTTGGAGATGAACTACAGGTAGTTCTACATTTATGGATTAATCATTCAGTATTGTACATAATAAGAACAAGGTCTGCAATGACTGATTTGTAAGTTACCAGTGATTGTATAACTTGGATAACATATTTTTTTAACGTACAAACTGTAACTCTAATAAGTAACTAAAATTGTTTAAAAAGTTTCATTTAATTTAATCAGCCATTCAAGCCAACCATCCAGATTACTTCAAAATACGTGCTGAGCACCCACGTCTGTCATAGCTTACGTTAAGTGGCTAATGAGAGCACATCAAACTCCTCCATTGTTTTGGCTAATTTAAAGTCATTAAAACGTAATGTTACCTCTCCTTCAGATTGAGCAGAAAGAAATTGAAACTCTGGAGATTGAATTGAAGGAAAAGGTTGCCTCCCTTTCAAGAATTAAAAAAGAATTTGATGAAATGCAGGTATTGTATCTAGTTTTACAAATGAATGGTTCATCAGACTGTCTTGCAGATTCTGTTCATAACTGAGGAGTAATTTGTCAGAGATGCTCTAAGAACTTATCACTGGAAAAATGTGAAATGAGGTCACTGTAGCAAGTTAATGAATATGCTGTTTTATTTGGAGGAAATTTTAGCATAATTAGTGTAAAGGCCTGACTAAACTAGGAGACCTTGTAGTGGAAACATTGTTTCTTGTTATGTTTCCTGGATGGCCAAATTAGCAGAAAGCAAACAGAATGTTTTGCTGCCCTGTTGGCTAAACGAGAGGATTTTGTTTCAGAAAATCAAGGGTTGTGCCTGCGTGTAATAGCAGAGCACCATACATGTAACTATAGCAGAGCTCGACATTGAGACTGCTATTTTTCACAAATTGCGACCAATTGTTTTTTCACTGGTGACTAACTTTTCACACTTGGTCGCCCCAGGCTGGTCCGTAAGATATCTATGGTAAATTTTTGTTTTAAATTTTCATACTCATTGAATGAATGGAATGAATGTCAAAAGTATGTACAGTAGCCTTCGAAACGGTGTTCCTTTTAGTTGCAAAGTGAAATTGGCATCTTTCATCAACTACATTCCATACTAGCATCTAACATTTTTGAGCAAAAATTTCAAGCCACGCCCACAAGACAGGATCTTGGTACCTCTGAGGGGTTCTTTTCAAAATTTTCGACAGGCCCCCCCAGTTCTTTTTATATGGGAGTGCCCTCCCAGGATGCAGATGTCGGATTTCGCTATTCGGAATGACTTGAACATATTTGATTATATGTGACCCTCCACGGGAAAACAGGGATAAAGGTGATAGCATGCTCACAACACACTAACACAGCACACTTAGTGTGTCATAAGACAGGCTTTGTGCGCATATTTAATTCGTAGCACAATGAAGGACACACAATGATTTGTTTCGAAGATGTTAACACGCTAAACCTTTTGTTTTGATTAGGGTGCGTGAGTTAGCACGCTAGAACACGCTAGAACATGCTAGAGCTAAAAGGAACAAGGCGGAAAGTTTGCGATCTCGCTCTCCAAAAAGTTGGAATTTTATTATTTTACTCTAAAAGCTTCTAAATTAGCGACAATTAATAAAGAGCAACAAAGAACGGGAGAAAAACTTGGCATCCGTGTTGGACAACGAACAAAAGATACTATTATTCTGGATAACCTCAAACACAAGTAGAACATTTTTAAACAAACTGATTACCTTCCTTCCTTTGGAAAGAAATACAGCCAAAGAAAAAGTTGCTGTCTCTGATTCTCATCGGTGCCGAAGAACAACAAATTGTCGCATTACTGTACACATATGGTGTTGGTTACACGTGTTGGGAAGTTAAATGATGCAACTAAAGTTAAGTTTTCCAATGTAAAGTGTAAGCCTTAAAAAACTAAATCCTGTTGTAGTCATATTTGGATAGTTTAGATCAGTTCATTCGAGAAGAACAATTTTACCACCGCTAGTGGGAAGATTTTGGTGACGTGCTAGGCAACGAGTTGGGAACGTCTCAAATTTCATTCGCGAACAAAATAACTTTCCAGACATGGATGCCTTTGGCTTTTTGTTGGTTTATAATTATTTTCATCCATTTTGTAACAGTAACTTTTTTCGGTTAGTTCTGAATTCATAGATATTGGGCCTTCGCTATCAATTTTCCCTTTTCGGCTAGATGGAAACGAAGCAGACTGCAAAACGGCGTGTATTGACGTCCCAGAGTCCCAAAGTGCGTAAAAGCAAGTTGTTTTGTTTTGGCATCTTGTTCGTTGATTTCTGTGTAGCACATGTGAAAAAAACAACAAACATCTTGACATCTGCCAAGCAATAAGGCCAACAAAGAAAGGTTCTGTGACAAAACTGTGACCTTTGTATGTGTAATTGTTTGTTTTGATTTCAACATTGTGCAAATGTAAAGTGTCACGAAAAGCTGAATCTGATCAGATTCCCCTTGTCGTTTGAACAGCTGATTTTTTGTCGTGAACAGATAGCAGCAACCGTTCGAATGGCATCCTATCTTGAACGGATAACACACGGCAAGGGAACAGTTTTTCTCATGAGAGGTCAAATTTACTGTTCAATGTGTATAATTTTCTTTTTAATTGAAGCGGCGGCAAGAAATGTGCTTCACAATACAGATAAACATGACAACTGAATTTCGCCTTCTGTCGAAACGGCAACACGACAACAAATACAAGGATGAGTTACAATCAAATCCGGAAAATTACAGTACTGTTATTTTTTACAGACACTTGACCGACACACTTCATTTCAATTGCAATTGCGGTAAATAAATGGTAAGTAATTGTGTTGATCGATGAGCAACCACAATGTTGGTCAATGTTCTCTTTGCCTAAAACTCTTTCAGCACAGTTTTTGAAAGTATCGCCCTTTAAGCGTGTTGTGGCACGCCATCTTTTGTTTTCGAAGTTTAACACGCGTCTTTGTTTGACTGCATTGTTTTTGTGTGCACGCTTATTGTTCTTAGTGTGTCCATCCAAACAAATGAGTTTACTAATGAAGTGTGCTCCTGAACATGATTTAAGCATGCTAAAGTCAAATTCTTTTATTTCCAAGTGGAAGCGTGTTGTGAGCATGCTATCACCTTTATCCCTGTTTTCCTGTGGAGGGTGACATATGTACTTTAGCAGGACTTGTTATCGGTGATTGTCAAGATATGGATAGGCCTGATGTACACATAACTTTTTCTTTTCATATATGTCAAATCAGAGTAGATTTGGCTGTGAAGGCTGATTTGCACACCCTGCAATTTTATAATGAGCAGAACTAAAAACTAGTCAACACTGCTTTCACAGTGGCTAAACTGAGAAACTTGTTTCCGAGCAGCAAAATTTGTTTCCGCAACATAATTTATGTTTCTTATGGGGCTAAACTTGGAACATTTCCATTTGCAATGTTCAATGTTTCCACAATAGTGTTTCCTAGGTAAGCCAGGCCCAAAGTCTGCATGATTTCTTGCCAAGCATTAATTTTACTTTTATAGTTTGACCTGAGATTTGCAACCTCTCAAGACTTTTCCTGTGGAAGAGTAAAATCTTAAATACTGTAGCCCCTTCAAGATGTTTATTATTTAACAATGTTGTCTTCTTGACTGAAAGTCTACTATTGATTCTGAAGATCATTGCATAAAACAGCAGAATGTTAAAATCTATTAGAATATTAAAAGTTTACCACAAAGTTAGTTTGTCTTCAGTGTGTTCTATGGAACAGCATGTCAGTTGTCACCCCCTAAGAACCATGCTTTTTACAGCATATGCGAATGTGAAACAAAGAGCCTCAAGAGCCAACTAATGATAGATGTTCTTATCAGCTAAGTCATCTGTGTGGGACAATCTTTTTGATCTGAAATTAATCTTCTGAACATAGCCATTTACCTTTATCTCCTCTTCTGTTCTTGTTGTATACAAGACTTGACTATATAGTTACATGTAATATGCTTAATATTATGGTTAATGGAAATTTGGTACATTTTCTCCAGGATGAGAAAAATGCAGCTTTGGTGAAGATTGCTGAATTAAAGGATGCATTATCAGAGTCAGATACCGAAGTTTTGAGTTTCCGTACTTCATTGACTGAATCTGAGAACAAGATTAAAGAACTAGAGGCAACATTATTTGCTACACAGGAGCAGCATTCATCTGATACCAGCTTTAGAGAACAAGAAGTGACAAAGATTTCTGAAAAGATTGCTGCTTTGGAAAATGATCTAGAGGAACATACAAAAATCAAGTCCAGCCTTGAAAATGAATTAAAAACAACTGTAAGTATAGTTTAGTTTGTACATGTTACTGTACCTTTCAATGACACTCAACAGTCCTGAACAATGCTCTAGAAGCAGCTATATTTACTAGCTAACATTATTCTAGGCCACCTCTTTTCTTTTTTCTTTCATTGCATGAATTTTCATCAATCAACCAGGCTTGCTACAACTTTTGTTTGTGAAGGACTTGCCCAATCTTCCACCCCCTTTCCCTCTGCCCACTGTAACCACCAAGTAACTAGATGCTCTAAGAGTGTTTACTCAGGCTTTGAGGAATGGTTTTGTTTTTTTTTCAAAACCTAAATTTTGATTGTAATGATAAACAAGAGCTAATTTAAGTATCAAAGTCATGGAATAGCACATTCTTTATTCTTTTGACACCTTTGATGTTATCAATAGAACCACGTGAAATAAATGCACTTGTAATTTTATCGATTAAGACAACTGAGAAGCATTAATTTTCAAGAAGTATTGAAGGTAAACAGTGCTATTTGACCAAGATTATATCCATCATTGGTGAGCAAGTCTCCTAATAAAAGGCCAATTAAAGTAATTTAAAGTAATTTGTGCTTTCATAAGGTGCAACAGAGTCTGCAGCAATATTTTGTGTGAAGTTTCTTTAGTCACAAATTTACAATCTGACATTTTTTTATCCCACTAACTCAAGAAAGCAATTTTGAATATGAACTGTTTGGAAATAGACAAGCCACTAAGGAGAAATAGTACATTTCCTCTCTTTGTTTGAATCCTGGCAAACACATTATATGAGTGTAGTTTGAAAACAGTAGATGCTAGAGGCAATTTCAAAAGATACAGAATCATGGAAGAGTTTTTTGCTCTGAAAAAGGGAGAAGTGATGTTACCCAACATATAATTGCAATGCTGCAAGTATCCACAACCTCCACTTGGCATTGCTCAGTTGTCCAGTGATAACCTAGTTAGCAATAAATGATCATGAGGTTTTTTTTTTAGGAAGAACTTGTTACAGATATAGTTAAGAAATTAGACAAAGGTCTTAAATGGATACTGACATGTGTCCATGACATTTTTCTTAGAGCCCACTTAATGGAGACACCCAGATAATATAGACACTATGGCAAGTCCCCTTGGTGTCTGTATTAACAGGGTTCCACTCTATTTTGTTTACTTCATTTGTTGTATTTCATTGAAATTCGTTTGCACTACTTTTACTCACTACTGCAAAAAATAGATTTTTTAAAAAATGTTTTTTAAACATCAGTTGTTCATATTATGCTATGTTACACCTTTATTGCAGAAATCAGAGCTTGTAAAGACAAAGGAGGAGAATGAATCTCTGCACAAAATGATTGAAGGTATGTGTTTTGTTAATTTTAACAGTCTAGTCACTGGTAACACACAAGTTAAGAGTGCTGTCCTGTACTGCTGAGTACCATGACTGAGTCTGAAGAATTGTTGACTCTGCTAGAATCAAAATTGTCCAAAAACCAGTGATAATCCAGCTCTGTGTTACAGTGGAGCCCTTGTACAGAAACTTCTTTATAACAAAAACCCCAGTCATCCACATAGCCAAGATTAATAACATTAAAATGAACAGAACAGTTATTATCAGTTATTACTGATGTTATTATCAGTTATTACTGATATCATATAATAAGTGCTCAAATTTAAAAATTAAAACCCAATTGTTGTCCCTCTTTCAAATGCCAGACAACCAAACTTGTAATATTTGTTGCCCTGATGAACACTTTAATAGAGCATTCCATAGTTTTGTTAAATTGAGGCTTTTTTATTGACCATTTAAAAATATCTTTCCTCTTTAGATCTGACAGACAAACTACACACCAAAGAAGATGAATTTGCTTCTCTCTGCAGTGAACTACAAGTCATCAAGGATACTACTCTTGGTAATAAATATTTATTTTTTGGAAGTTATGTAGTAATGCTTGATTTTGCCATAATCAGCAGAAACCAAACTTGGGACTGTTTCTTTGTACATATGTCAATACTGTTCAAACATACTTCGATTAACCAGGCACACCTTGTACTTTGAATGAAAATATGGGTTGCATGACAAGTAAATACAAATTGAATATCGGAGAGTCCCAAATAGCATACCTGAAGAAACTTATCAAAAACCATTCTATTTAAAAACTACATGTATTCAAAAACAATAGTGAGTCTTGAGGCCATGTCAGGTCAAAATTAATCAGCAATTCCCCCTTTTGGAAATACACAACAACATATCTGTTTAGGATCTCATTCACACACCAGTTCATGCTTATAAATAAGTGTCATATAAGACGCCATATAAAACACTTCTTAAAAACAGTTGTTTTTTTTACAATCCGTGGCAAAAGTAGTTGAGATGGGTTCAACATATTGCATTGTTGAATAACAAATATGGAATTCTGCATTATTAGAGAGATTAAGCATGACATTACCTCAAATGGCAAACAGCAAAAATGAAACTTTTGCCATCTGTCTTCAGCTGTCTATACAGTATTGTGACAATATTTGTATTTGCGGTGAATAGTAGGAGACATGTTTCTATTTTTGTGTGATTAAGTTATTAAGGATTAGAAGAAAAGAACACAGATTCAGAGGTAATCTTTGCCATTTGCCGTTTGCTGTAAACGTCATGCTTAAACTCTCTATTATTGCTTTAACGTGGTACCCCAATCCTCCCCCACTGCCCCTTTCAATGTTGTAGTTGTGAACACAATCTGTGTTCTGTATATCAGCATTGATTGGCGGGGGTAGGGGACAAACTGGTCACGATATACCCAGCCCGTTTTATGAAACTCAAATAGGCGTAGAAGTTTTTGTATTATGTAGAAATGATCGTTAACAAACGAGTTCAGGCGTAGGGTTGAATAAAAACTGCTACAACAGACTAAAAACCAGTGGTAACCATGGTAAAATGCCACCATTTTACATGTACACGCTAGAGAAGAAGTACAAAGTGATCGGTGATAAACGTGTGGGGTGTAGAGGTGTAGTGGTCTACGAAAAATTCTACAGCAGTATGAGGTTCATAAAATGAGCGCCACTTGGGCTACAATAATTGCAACAAAAACAATACAAAAGGCTCTGTAAGGTGAAGTGTCTCAACACTTTTGTAGCTGATTGTAGTCAAGTAAATGCAGGTTGGATATGAATGTAAAGAGGTGATATATGTCAACAAATGTTTGTAGAAGCACTTTTAGTAGACACATTCATAACACATGCCAGTGAGGCTAACCAGCTTCTCTGAAATTTACATCTTAGTTTAAATTGTATTTGCCACTTTCAAGAAGACTAAATTAATAATGTTTAAAATCCATTCTCCAGTAGTAAACAACAAAATATGTTTTTCTATTTCTTTTAAGAACTTCAAAAGCAGCTTCATATAAGTGAAGTAAAATCAGAGAATCTCACTGCAGACAAGAATAAACTGGTTAGTGTACATTATTTTTACTTACCTTTGTAAATTAACAGATGCTGATTTTGTCACTCTCTCTAGCACAGTAATACTACACTATAACACTAACATTTACTTCTTAAAGTGCCCAGAACCTAATTTTCTACATTTTCTCGTGAATCTACACATCACCCAAAGGATTTCTATAAGAAAATATTTTGGTTTTAACAAGATGCAATTTTAAAAAAAATTGAAAAGTTTTAAATTTACTGTCATTTTGGTTCTCCATTTGCCTTACGTTTTGTCATGGTTCTCTCTGTAATGAAGGAACTGTGAAGTATTTATCAGGAAACAGGTACTTCAAAATGCTGGTAAAGAAGTCAACTTCAAGTGAAGTTTCTTTGAGTTTTGTGAAAAAAGTGCCTAAAAAAGTGCCAAAAGGAACAACAAGATGTGGACATTCAATATTTCCTTTATTTTCTAAATACAAGCAATGCCAATTTCATATACATTCCTTAATCTGCAGCAGCTGAGCCCATTGGCCATCATAATCAGTGGTATGGGTGTACTGTACAAAGTGTAGACTTACACAGATCATAACAAAATGTCCACTGGGTTTTTTAAAATCGCAAGACTTTGGGTTTTCACAGGGCTCTCACTCCCAAGTGTGCCATGTGGCACAAAATACCATTACATGCTCAGTATTTGGTCACTTCTTATCAGATTTGAACAGCAAAAAGGTCTTGGACTGATCTGTCATTTGAAAGCATAAAATCATACTCCCCATCTATATGAGACTTGATTAACCACCCCTACAAATTGTGCATTTTTTTTCCTCCTAGACTTTTAAGGTCAAGTTGATATCTGACAATAACCTAAGCTATAGTTTTGGAGTATACCTCAACTATAGAAGGAATTGTTATTTTTTAACATTTTTCTTTTTTCGTTTTAAATGCTTTTCAATTCAAACTGAGGCATCCTCTTTGGCTGTTAGTATGAAGTATGGTATCCCACAAATGATATCTTTCAAACGGTATACTCTGTGTGGTCCTTGGGTCTGTAGTTACCTTTTTACAAAAAGTGTGGTTTCCCCACAGGAGTGAAAGGGTTAAGTAGGTTTGGACACTTCAAAATTCAAAAAATAACATTGAGAGGAAAGAGAAATTGTTAATTTATAATAAAGTGCATTAGTTGTGTTATTACACATGTAGCGCAAGCTGGAGCTCATTAGGGAGTCAGTCTTGACAAACGATTACTACTACAAGCACAGTTGACATTAAATGCAACCAAGCCTTAAGACAATCACATTGGCATAATGGTTGTGTTATGAATATTTCTCCTCTTTAGTAATATTCAGAGGCTGGTCAAATGTGCCATTCTGTAGTTTTTCAACTTCCATGCATTTAGCGGCCAAAAGTTTATCATTTCACAATTGAGCCATTGGTGTAGGATAGTGGAACAAGTAAACATTGATGCTTTCAACCTTGTCTTTGTGGTACATAGCTTGTGGTAGTGTTGTACCAGTTTAAGTTAAAAAGACATAAGCAACCTCTCAAATTTGGTTATTATTCAAAACTGGCTCAGCTGTGGCAATAGTGCACAGCCTCATCCCAATGGTCTTTCTCAGTATGCACCATTGGCTGATATTATTTATTTTAACAACTTTTGCGTGGTGAAGTAATGATACATACGCGTATTGCATTATAGTAAAGCTATTTAAAATAAATACTAGCAATACTATTAAGATTAGTACAGCTCATTTTGGTGAATTGTACAGTGCCTAGAGCAGGCATGGATAGGCGCTATATAAATATTTACTATTATTATTATTATTATTATTATTATTATTATAATTATTATTATTATTATTATTATTATTATTATTAGCAAATCAATGATATAAATGCAGCTGCAGTGTGATTTTTTCTGTAGGACCTATAGCTGAGTTTTTTTCCTCTTTACCTCAACAGTTTCCTAGTATTCTTTTATTCACAGTGTGTCAATGAAAGGGTCATGGTTAGACTCATACTCATAAATCTCAGGGACTTGGACTTGATTCTGTCACTCTTCTAACAAAACAAAACAAAAAAACACAAAAACAAACAAAAACAAATAACACTGACTTGCTAACCAGCCTAGTGCTAACCTTTCAAAAAGCGGGTGACTGTATAATGGAACCAAGTAGATAAAAGTTCACACTCTTTGGCCCTGTTGTTACAAATGAATGTACTTTATGTGTTTAAACATGCAAAGGAATTGACATTAGATAAAGTTCTTATCAGCCAGCATTCATGTAAAAGTAATTTTGCTAAGTGAAAGTGTTACTGAAGTGCTGTAGGTATAACAACAAAGTAATGCACTGGCACGGCTACATTTGCTTATAAAAGGAAATTGACAAACCAATGCCTATGGACTCTTTCAGAGAAAGCACGAGCTGAACATCTCAGTAATAAATGGGTTTGGTTCTAGAGTAAACACAGTTCTGAAGATGGAAAGTAGAAAATTAACTCTGAAGTAATATTTCGAGTGCTGGAAATCAACAAGTTTTCTTTCTTTTGATCATTGGCCCTAGAAAGGAAATGGGGAATCACAAAAGGTAGAGAAAATGTCTTTGACCTCAGCTGGGATTTGAACCCACAAACTGCATTCATAGCTTGGAACTGTTTGGATGGCATCAGGATGGTGTAGTTATATCTGGCATAGCTATACAGTCATAAGTGACAGGACATTGGAACTGTGTCAACTCTTAAAACATGATTCACAGTTGGAGAATAGGCTTTTCCTGCAAATACCACAGTACTCTTCGATGTACAGGTTTACCCTCGCATGGTTGTAGCAAATTGTTTCAGTCCCATTGTTCTAGTGGTATAATAGAATTTAGAGTACAGGTAGTTAGCTTACACTTCAGTGCCACGTCTTCTGGTACTAAAGAAACATAGAATTTTACATCTGAGGCCAGTGGAAACTATAGGTTACAGAAAGAACAAAGTGCAATAGTATTGTTGTCCTACAATACAATAACATGCACTGTCTAATTTAGCAAATTTTAGTTTAGTGAAGTTGTTGCAAGACATGTGCAGGTCATGCAAAGAACCTGGTAAATGTATGCATGTTGAATACAAGGCTTAACCTGCAGTTTGAGAAATATTATAATGGTATTTTCATGATAAGCCTATTTTGTCCAGTGCATGCAGGAAATTCAAAATATTAATAACTTCAAATTAATTTGGTGCTCATGTAACAGATTTTACTCACTTAACTCACTGAAAAGTTGTACCAGAATTGTAAAAAAAATAGTCTGATAGTGTTACCTTTTACATTGATTACATTATTTATCTTTGTATTAAATGTTGCTATCTACTTGATTTTAATTATGCTGTAGGAATTACTCTAACTTTAATGATTCTAGAATGGAAAAACATATAACATAAGTTAAAATCACTTTGAGCCGAGCTTTAAGCTTTGTACTCCAGTTATTACCTTACTTACATGGCGTCATGTCTACCTGTATGACAATTATCACACAAGCACCAATCAATTGCTATGTTAATGATGCAGTATTAGTTGCTGCATGCAGTTTAAACAATTTTTTGCTGTGAATGACTGAGTAGCTATGCACCATTTACTGTATAAGGAAACTGAATGAGCATATTTCTGTCAAACATTTATCTAGAAATGATCAGTACCTCAGTCTATCATTTGAAATTCTACTGCAGGAGTCAGAAATTGCAGAATTGGCAAAGAATTCTGGTGATAGTTCCCAAAAGATGGTTTACCTCAATGAACAACTCAGGGAAAAAGACAGGTAACAAGTAGGCGTCCAAAGTAACCTGCATCCTTCATTTGATTTTCAATTATTTTTTTCACATTTCCAAATTTCATGTCTTTTTCCACACTAGGAGGTCTGTTCAAAATATACATTAAAAACCTGGACTTCAAGAAGTTCAAGGGCCAAGTTGTTTTGTTTGTTGCATGTAGTTTTATAACTTGCATTAGTGGAGTGTACCCTTAACACAATGTTTGTTTCTTTAATATTATTTTCCATTTTCCCTTTTCAAAAAAATCTGGTATACATCCTTTATATAGTACATAAGCATCATTCATTACAAAATCTGTCATTCTTTGAATAGTGTGTTACAGCTGGCCCAAATGAACAGAAAGAGACAAGTTGTCTTCCACTAGAAATGTCTCAGTTGGGGTCAAGAAAATTTGTTTGTTATAACTGAGAAGTTATTGTGTGATGGCTTTCATCTACACCTAGTTGATTTCTTCAGTTAAAAATCACATTTTCCAAAAGACGTTGGGTAAAGGTGGATTGTATTGTGGCTGTGTTGTTGCTGTAATTAAAATCATGCCGTCAGGTTTTATTCAAGTACAACAGACAATCATAAATCTCTTTTTATTATATCTATAATAATATTCCAAAGGCTAAGAATAGTTAAATACTGTAGTAGGGGGGAGAAACTTATAGTAGTTGATCCTTCTGAGGAACTTTAAGGTCTGCTTTGACTATGATCTTCATTTAAATGGTTGCTTATGATACAAGACTTAAATACCTGCAGAGACAGTTACATGTATCTTTATTTTGTAAACTTCCTACAGTTCTAAATAATTCTTTGTAAGAAATTATCTATAAAACCCAATTTGAGTGTCTTCTATATAGATTTTTTTTTTAGTAAAAATGGGAAAAAATATTATAAATATTTATTTAATTAAAAAACGTGTTCCACTCTGCCACTATAATGCTTCTTTGGTGATAAAACTGTAATGTAATTGTTACTTTAAAATTTTTTCATTGTTGAATTGTACTCTACTTTTTAGAGTACTGTTGTATATACATGTATACACCAGCAAACAAAGTATCAAATAATTTTAAAAAGGTGTTGTAACATTAATCCATGGTGACACAAGGGCACTTGGTGAATAAATATAACTCTAAATAAAACTCTAGTCAAATGACTATAAATGTACTTTTTAACCTGTGAATTGTGTAAGCAAGTTACGGGTTGTAGTGGTGGATCAGATTATGGAAATTAGGAATTGGTAGATCATTAATTTTGTTAATTTCCAATTACAATTCTACTGTTTTGCAGGCACTTTATTTTTAACATCTTTAAGACAATGTGTTACGTAACTGTGAATGTTGCACTGTTAGTTCAGATAACTCAAATTAAATAGTAGTTTAAACTTCTGTTAAATTTAAGGAAAATGTAAATGGAAGTTCGTTTTAATTGTGTTAAAATTTACAGGTCATTTGTTAAAGGAGAACGTGTTAATCTCATTTTTTCAGGCATACATCATGTAATGGTGATGTAGGTTCTAGAAAGGCTCACAAAGAGGTTGGCTTATATCTGTGAACATTGTCTTACAGCTTTGATAGTTTTAAAATAGCCTTTCTGCTGTGGGCATGAAGTGTGGAGAAAAGATCTTTGGTAAAGTTTTCAGTCAGAATCAATACTTTTGG
Organism: Orbicella franksi; assembly: GCF_964199315.1. Classification (NCBI taxonomy): domain Eukaryota; kingdom Metazoa; phylum Cnidaria; class Anthozoa; order Scleractinia; family Merulinidae; genus Orbicella; species Orbicella franksi. Next base: position 13,558,844 of record NC_138156.1, on the reverse strand, counting down.
TTAAAAAACTGTATATAACTGTAATTTTTCCTCTTTAAAACATAAGTGTTTTTATGACGAGAGTAATTTCTCTTACGCAAAGGTTAGGTCATGTCAATCATCATTCACTGAGAAATTCAATGGTTTGCTCTTAGAGCAACATGATTGAAGCAAAAAGGTGTTTGATCGCTTTGTAAGTGTGCAGATGCATTTAGTCATTCATTTGGCATTCTCGAGACAGTATAATATTAAATGAATTGTTCTAACCCTTGTACTGATGTCAGAATTATTTTAGGGTCACTGTTGTAAAATAATAAATTGACAACTTCCTGGGAATTGTGCTCTTTGATTCATTTCCCTGATCACTGGATTAGTTCTTATAGCTTTTTGTTTCTTGCATTTTCATTATTATGAAGACTGGTATTGTTACTAATTATTTTTAGTTACTCTTTTTTTCAAAATTACTATAATGTAGTATTTGTATATTAATAAATTAGAAGGAGAGTAAATACTGAATTTTGGTTAAGGTGGTATTGTGAACACAAAAATAAGACACCATTAAGAATTTTTTTGGTGGTAACCTCTGTTGTTTTTAATAATAACAACTGATGAAAATTGGAAATTTCTTTGCATACTTTAATTTTTTATTTTATTGTACCATTTACCTAATTTCTCCATTTAATGCAAAAATATTAACCTTATGGCATTGTGCTACAAAATGTTTATGTAATATTAATATTTTATATAACATCACTGAAAATAATATTGGATTGTCTGTTGTAACTTTGATTCACTGAGATTATTAACCATATCATTTACCTAACTGCACCATTTGCTGTTTATGTATTTCCCTGATTGCATGATGTTATCTATATATTTTTATACTTTTTTGACTAATGTGCCTTGCAATGAACATTTGTAACTTTAACTTTTCAAGTTGTAGGTCCTGTTAAATGTTTTTGTACATCTCTGCTGACCAATGTATAAAGCTTTCACAGTTGCTTGCACTCTGAAGTCTTACCAAAGTTGACAAGGCTAAAGTGTTGTAGTGGGTTTTGGGTGTTTCTCTATGATTGTTAGATTTCTATTGTGTTAAATTTGTATTTTTCCAGATCAGAATCTCATGACATTTTTTGAACTCTTTTTTGTAGGATTTTGGATAAGTTGAAATCCTCCTCAGCTGAAGCTCAGATCCAGATTGGTAGATTGTCTGACGATCTTTCACAAGCAAAGGTAAATGCTATAAAAAGTCTCATGTCAGCTTCACCTTCATTCATGCAAATATTGGTTGCAAATAGATCTAAAGTGCTTCCATCTGCAACATCTTAAATTTCCATATAATTGGCACTTCAAAACATGCAAATGGATTTAACAGTTACTGTTAAACCCATTTGCATGTAGCAGTACATGTACAATTAAAGACTACCTGGAACTAAAAGAAACCAAACACTGGTCTAATACATTATTGGTCATTTCTATATTTTCAAGTTTAGAGCTGTTCTTATTGCTGCATATTCTTGTCTGTTTTAGAACTTAGTTTTTGGCACAGATATTTACACTTTTGTAATACTGTGTCGCTGTCTGCATCTGCCACGGCATCGTGGCACAAAGTGGTAAACTTCAATAAAAAGACACACATGCATAACAAGGAATGGCAAACATGCATTGTCCTATTATATCAGACCTGGAGGTGAAACATTCCTCCCGGAGTGATTAATTTTTAAGTTTTGTTAGCAAAGTTTCTCATTTTGTTCTTTGCATTTCTGTCTTAGCACAGAATACCTTGGGCTAAAGGCTTTCCTACAGGGGTTGTTATATGGTAAACTTAAATCCCACTTTATTGACATCTCTCTCTGAAAACAATTGTCTCAGTCCCTAGGTTGGGCCCATATTTTTGCACCAAATATTATGCAAATTAAATTCGAATTTGAGCAAGCGGAACAAGTTGACTTCTCAGGTCTTCATCACTTGCTTATCGTGACTTCATTACTCATTTTCTTGAAGAAGAAGTTGACTTGTGGCAAGTCTAAGTTTTTTAGGGCTTCAGTATTTTTGACCCAATGAAAGGGTTTCCTAAAGCAGAATGTCACACATGTTAGAATTCCATTTCAGGAATGTTTGTGTGGCTCTATATTAAATCCTACTTTATGTTAAATCTGTTATTACATGTAGTTGCATTCATGGATTGAAATGAAACTGAAACCAGAGGAATTGGAATCAGTTCCAGTTGACTTGTCTTTGAGTGATTCGACTTGCTTCCAAATTAAATGCAACTAGCGTGAAGTGGTAATATGCTCTCATGCTTTGAATAAAATGTAGCATTAGACTTCCAGTATCATTACAAATGTAGTTTGATCTGGCCTGATCTGACTCATATCACTTGGACATGAGACAACTGGAAAAGAAAAATTATTTTAAAACCAGACCATCCAAGATTCTGTATAGTTTTATACTTACATTATTCGTGAAGGGAACAATCATGCAACAAAGGAATTAATTTCTTTGTTCAAAGTTGGACTCCTGTTTGGATAATTAGTCCCTAGACAACATTTCTGTTGAGATATAATCTTTCTGACCAAGGGACTTTCCACTGGAATGTGATTTGGGTTTTCCAGAAGGTGAGGAGCTGGTTCTAAGTTGTGGCAGGCATTCTAATGTCAGTTATTCACACCTCAAGATTATTTCAAACTTTACCTTCAAGGAGACCAATCATTTGATGCATTTGAAAGCTACTGATTTTCAGCCTTGACTCAGGAAAATGTTACACTGATTTCCATGCTTGTGGTTTGGTGCCCTCAATTTTCTTTTGTCTCAAATTTCGTTCACAACAAAGTTGTCTTAAGTTTCACTATGACATGGATTCATAAAATGTGTGATTGCTTGCCAATGATTTTCAGAAGCATGCTAAAATGTGCTGAGCCACTACATTACAATAACAATGAAATATTTGTTACCCTTTTATTTTTCCTGTGGTGGCACAAGATCATCACAACAATCCAGGGAATGTCACTTTAACCCAATTTAGCCACTATAATGTAAAGTTTTAAAATAGCGTATTCCTTGTTAATGAGAGCAAAATTATTATTTAACACTGAGGGAAATTTGTTTCTCTTTTTTTAAGGAGCTGCATAATAAGGATTTGCAGACATTAAAAAAATCCCACCAGGAGCAGACCAGAACAGCTGAGAATATGATGCAAAACCTTGTAAGCAATGTTTGTTTCTGTTAATGTAACATTTCTGCAGCAACTTGCTTGTATAACTAAGGAAAGCACATCAGAGGTAAAGAAGAGTATAACTTTTGAAAAAAATTAATACTTGCAGAAGTGTTCCAGGGTAGCAGTGTTGTAATTGTTTAAATAACAACTTTATTTAATGCAAAAGTAAGGTTAAAAAATTGCATCTCAGTCAAAATGGATGATCTTTAATTGGGAACTTTACAAATTTCAGCTGTGACATCGTTATTTTCAGCAACAGTTAACTTCAAGTAAATTTGCAAAATGTGTAGGCATATTCCTTGCTTCGGTTCACAGGTCCTGCCAACTGCTCAATCAAGATTGCAAAAATATTTCAAGTGTTGCTGCAGTAGCTCGAAGAAAGGTCGCGAGTTTCTGTGTTGAGGAACCACCAAGCAAATACATTGAGCCACTGTACATATTCTATTCAAGACAATAGTTTGCCAGATTTCTGAAGTAGAAATTGCTTTGTTTGGTTTTCTTTGAAGTATGGTGTAAACTCTCTGCGTCAGGAGTAAAAACTGTTCGTCCCTTTTAAAATTAACAATACTGGATAAAGTGTTTGAGTCTTCCTGTGATTTGTTCCTGTTTTACACCTGTTGGCCATGAAGCAATTATTGGTTCCATTCTCTTAATCAAGCTGGTATTGTTGCACTTTGAATGACTAATAAAAGATTACCTGCTTTCTCCAAATTGTCTTTTACTCCTAGCAAAAACATAGGCACGCAAGGCGTGTAAGAGTTATTTTTTTGTGTGAAGTGTCGCAGATTGGAGTATTCATGGTACAGTAATGATTTGGTTAATTTGACAAGTTTTTTTGGTTGCGATGTTACATCGGTCATGGTAAGATAGCTAAATAGTAAGCCATAAAATGTTTGACTGATCAAACTACAGTAATCTGACACGTCTCCAGATTAATGTAGATACCATCTTATTTTCTAACAGGCAATTTGATTCGTTCTTTGATACAACCCGCACTGTGATTGATGTGACACGCGCACATGCATAACTCCCTCACTCACCGATCCCATAACCCCTCCAACCCCCAAGAGGAATTTTTGCTCAAAAATACTCAAGTTAATTTCGAGACTTTTTCGCATTTTATACGAGTCGTAAGTTTACCTTTTTACACAACACAACACAACTTCACTGAAAATAGAAAGAAAGAGAAAAAAACCTCTGACACGTTGAAAGTCTGATTTAATTAAATTGCACTTTATCTTGGTGCTGCGCAGTCTTCAAAGAACATTTGAACAGTTTTCATACTTTTTACCTTTAAAAATATCGGACTGAAATGAATGTCATCAAATAATAAAACTATTAAACTGCTACTACAGAGACGTAAAAACCATCCAGAAATGAAAGTTTCTTTTTTGTTTAATATCCTGGAAACAATAGCTGATAACTTGTCAGCTCTAATTGAATTTACTCCCATATAAAAAACAAAAGTGTTAAGTTACCATTTGTTACTAAAGATAGCAAACATCTCGTGGGAAAGAGTGGTGATGATTCATCAGCTCTAATTGAATTTACTCCCTCGTGAAAAACAAGTGTCAAATTACACTTTGTAACTAAAAAACAAAAATATCTCGTTATATTTGCATGCAACAAGAACAAAACAATCGTTACCCGCACTTACTATTGTGAACGTTAGAACTGTTTCAAATCTAAAGTCTCGTCCCCTCTAAAACATGTCCTAAGAACTAGAAGCGACGATTCTTGACCTCTAATTGAATTTACTCCTTGTGAAAAACAAAAGTATCAAGTTACCTTTGTAACTAAAAATAAAAATATCTCGTTGCATTTGCATACTACTAACTCACGAACTGTTTCAAACCTCAAGGCTCATCTCGTTCATTTAACTAAAATCCTCAGCCTAACCCACAAAAAAATGTCGAAGTAAACCCAATATATGAATACTTCCTCCTCTTTTATAGAAGAATAAATATGGCCGTTCTGAACTTTATCGGGATCAAATCTTCTCACATACGATTTACCTTTACAACAGGAAATTTGATTGGCTGTTTATAGGAGATCCAATCTGATTGGTGTGACATACATACATCTCTCACTCACTATACTATACTAATACTATACTATACTATACTATACTATACTATACTATACTATACTATACTATACTATACTATACTATACTATACTATACTATACTATACTATACTATACTATACTATACTCACTCACTCACTCACTCACTCACTCATCCATTGACCTGTCCATAACATACCCGAAGCACCGACTAAGAGGTATTTTTTTTACAAAAACATAACTCAAAAATGGAACCAGTGAAAGGATGGCTCATGAAGGTGGCCGACTTACCTACTGTAACTAAACCATCAATCAAAATACCAATGTTCCAGCAAGAGTTTGCAAAGTTGTCCACAAAAGAAAGTCTCATTTGACTGTAAGAGGCACATCACTCAATCATCTTTGTGCCCTTGGGCACATACACCAAGGCCCTCAGAGGCACATGTATTGATTGATCTTTGGCAATGTACTTTGGCCTGAAATAATATTTGAAGTCCTCTAATGCTTCATTTTGCCTTCCCTGTAGAGATCTAAACTGGAAGAAAGCTTAAAAAATGAAGAAAACTTGAAGAATGCACACCAAGCAGAACTGGAGGTACACTGTCAGTGGGAAAATGTATTATCTTTATTTAACAGTGTTGTATCAAGGAATCTTTTCTCCAGGCAGTCACTTTCAAGTTGTATGTTATGTTCCAATCTTCCAAGCTTGGCTATGTCCTCAGGATGAAAATTTCCAACCTTCCGACCCTCTGCCCCCCAAAACTTTCCACCTACTGACCTCACTCCTCTTACCAAGAAGTTGGCTCAGTGGAAGCATGGGTCTTGTCACCAACAACACAAAAAAAGCCCATTGAAAGACATCAACTGTTCGATTCCAGACAGCCTGGTTAATAATTTGTCATCACTCACTCACATACCAACTGTGGTTGGTTTGCTGGCTATTCATCAGGCTGTAAAGCTTCCACTGCCTTCAATGTCATCCTATTATATAGATATGTAGGTGATGTTTTAGTTACCCTGATGCAAGTCAGTGCATCAGTCCATATCTACCCATTAAACTGTTTTTGTTTTTAATGCTTGAAGGATCTTAAAAAAGCCAAGGATAGCGAGCATTCAGCAGCTGAGGAGCAAATAAAGCAAAAAACAGAAAAGATAAACACTTTAACTCAAGATCTGCACACAGTAAAAGCTTTACAAGAAGAAACATTACGAGAAAGATCTAAACTGGAGGTAAAAATATATGCATAATGTGAACATAGTCCTTATCCTTAGGTCAGCACTTTTCATGCCACAGGCAGTCTTGGTTCTTCAGCTGATAGCTGGGAAAAAGCCAGTGTTTGCCCAAACGAGCATGATAGCATACATTGAGTCAAAAAGAAACTAACTAAACCTTCCAATGATCCCGGTCAAATTTAACAAAAAGGTGACCCTTCTCTATCATAGTTACTTTCAATTTAAAAACACTTTCAGTACAAAAATATCAGTCAAATACTTCGTAGGGTTTTACAAGTGTATAGATAAACTGTAGCAGGGTTAAGTCTGTATACAAGCCAAGTGGCCCATCAGGTTAGTGCTTATCTCCAGTTTCCGTGGCATGAAGCAACTAGGAGTATTTCTACTCCTCCCAGGATGATGATTTGCCGGTACACCTGGGGGGGGGGGGGGGGGAGAGTGGCTCTGAGAGTAAAATGCGTTGCTCAAAAACACAACACAAGGTTCCTGGCTAGGGCTTGAACCCAGAGGCAAATCCACTAACTATGAACCCACCATGCCTCCACTACACTATAGCAAAGTTGTACGTAAACAATTATTCTTATAAGAATAACATCTGCGTGTGTATCGTACTGGATAAGTTCAAACTTGATCTCTGATTTGTCATAAAAGTTTGACATTGTATTGAATGTGCCCAATCAGTTCCGAATCAGTGAACTGCATCTAATCACACCACTTTGATACCTTCTTACATAGGTTTTTATTTTGCAACTGATCTTTACTTGTTTTGTTTTTGTTTGTTTGTTTTCGTTTTGTTTTGTTTTTTCATTCAACACAGTTTTCATTGAGTTTTGTCGAGTTTTATCAAATGGTTTTTGAACAAACCCAATAAGAGGATTTCTCCAGGGGCAATTACACTATTTCAATAAACTTTCGTTGCAATACTGGTACTTTTGATCCTTGGTTTACTTGTTGTTGCCCCGAATAACCATCCCTGGGCCTCAAAGGATGAAACATTGATGATTTGTTTATAATTTAAAACACAGGAGCAACACGGTAAGCTGCAGTCAGATTTCAAGGCGTCACAGCAAGAGCTTGCTGCGGTACAGTTACAGCTGGAATCTGTGCAAACAGAGAAGAGCCTGGTCATGGGGGCTCAGGGAGATGCACAAAGTAAACTCCAGGAATTTGCTGAGAAGTACTCCATGCTTAACCAAGAACACCAAAACTTGGTGCAAACTTTTGACAATGTAACACAGGTATGTTAGGACTTGTACTCAGGGAACAAACTGTAAAATACAACTTACTTTTTATTCTAAACCAAAATTCAGATAAGCTTAGTATGGCACTTTCTATCATCAGAAGCAGAATTTTCTTTAAACAATATTGTAATAAGAATAAAAAGCAGCTAGAGCTTCACAGTGATATATAGTAGTTATGTTATGTTTTGAAGTGGTGTAATGAAATGTCTGAAACGACAGCTTCCTGCCAATCCAAAGCTTCTTTCTTTTCCTTTCTTGGTGGGTTGTTAGATTTTTCAACAGCTGCCTAAATTGTTTTCCTTTTGAAATCAGGTATTTCCAAAGCTGTAGAAAGTCAAATTTGAGAGAATAACTTGGTTTATCCCTGTTTGCACATTTGCTCGCGGAATTTGAGCTGAATGAAAAATACTGCATGCACTACCAGCTTGGCTTTCAGGGGGAACTTGGAAGTCATGGGAATTGCCAGGAAATCTTCATGAATGCGACTCTTACGAGACAACAAAATATGCAAAGAAAATCTTTTTCCACACAACTAGTTTATTGAAAGTTTTGTAAGAACTACATTTGGCTTCAAAAGCAGGACATTTTCAGTTGCCTTCTGTGTGCCTGAAACCATACCACTAACAGATCCAGACCTCTTTTAAAGGTTGGCCCTCAAAAATGTTTCGGCCCGTTAGAAAGGTGTGGACCCAAAGATGTTTCCACCCATTTGACCTTAAGTATTTCTCCCAATAAGGCGGGGGGGGGGGGGGGTCCCCTGGCCACCCCCTAGATCCGCTACTGCACACGATTTTCTTGAAGACTGGCAACGTTTAACAAGTGCTGTCTTTGCATTTAATGAAAATTGTGCAGTTGTACATGTCAGATTGCATAATTAAAGTCACCAGATTATTATAAAAGTTATAGTAATAATAATAATAGCCTTTGTAAAGGACAAATTAGATTGAAATGTTCAAATCCACTATTTAAGACAGGAACTTGAAGTGCCACTATGATGAAATTCTCGATATCCATTTCTTTACATTTTCGTACACATTAGGTATTTCCTAGATATCTTGCCAAATTTCAGTTTTCTACGAACATTAAAACTCGTGGTTTTTGGACCTTAATTTCTGAGAATTTACGGCCGCCATTAATTTTCCTTGTTCCAAGTCTTGGTTGAAAATTTGAGAAAATGACGTCATTTTCTCAAAAATACCGCACGGGTTGAAATTATGATAACAATTAATGTAAAAAATTGCACGAATATATGAGCCAAAGTTTTTGTTACTCTTTATGCGAATTGCTGTGCTAATTGTTATTATAATTTCAACCCGTGTGCTATTTTTGAGAAAATGACATCATTTTCTCAAATTCTCAACCAAGACTTGGAACAAGGAAAATTAATGGCGGCCGTAAATTCTCGGAAATAAAGATCCAAACGACATGAGTTCTAATGTTCGTAGTAGACTGAAATTTGGCAAAAAATCTAGGAAAGACCTATTGTGTACGAAAATGCAAAAAAATGGGTATGGAGAATTTGATCATAGTGACACTTTAAACAATAAATTATTCCCATTATTACTTTTTACGAGGTGGGATCAGTTTACAGATACAGCTAGGCCCTCGTAAGCGGACACCCTCGGGACGCGAAAACGCTGTCCATAACTGGAGCTGGCCGCTTACGAGTTTTAGTTTTCGTGAGTGTTTTCGTAAGCGGCCACTAGAGTTGTAAAGGAAAGGTGGCCGCCTACGGGAGCTTGCCCAGCTTACCATTAACATTGGGAATGCAAAAGTACCACCAAATTATTATTTTTTGTTGTTGTTTTATTGCGATAATGGCGATAACTGCATGTATGCAGCATTGTATACTGCCGTAGTAGGACTGGCCCTCAGTGATTAAATAACAGACCGTAATTGTAGCTAGCATAACAGTCTCACTGCAACAAAAAGCCGTGTTACAGTTTACAAATGTTGATGAGTATCTTTCAAAGTCAGGCCCTTCCTTTCAAGTGTCCGTTTACGGGAGCTTAAAAACGAAGGAAAAGCCTCAAAGTGTCCGCAGCCGCTTACGAGAATGTCCGCTTGCAATAGACACAGTATTAGTACATACCTAATTTCCCTTGTTCGTGTCACTTGCCTGCCTAGTTATCTTATATGTATAAGAGGTTAACAGGATTAATCTACTTGCACTGTTGCACAGGAAAACACCAAAACAAAGGAAGAGCTAGATGTGCTTTGTAAGGCAAAAACTAAAATTGACAAAGAGAAGCAAGACATGGAAACAAAGCTAAATGAGATGAAGACTGCTTGTGATAAACTTCAAAACGAGGTACATTGTCAAGTGCAATTACTTGTGTTAATACACGTACTTCTATCCCAAAAGCAGTTGATATGGCTTTCATTACTACCAATAACAACGCAAAAGCTAATCTTAAAGTGCATATGACATGAAAAATATTTTTTGCTTATTTGAAAGGCCTTTCAAAATACAGAAGAATGGCGTTTTTCTTTTTGAAATATCTTTTTAACTCGTGAATTGCGCGCATGCGTAAGAGCGAGTTGTAGATATGATGTGAAGAATGGCACTCGCTCGCTCGCTCGATTGGTCGATTCCTGTAAACTTTTTTTTCGATTTCAGGCTTTTACGTGCATTTGATAGTTTTTGGCGAGTAATAAACAAAAGAAATGGCCATCTTTGTTGCTAAGAATAGTGGTGGGTGAAAAAGAAGCCAATGAGAATCTTAAAAGAGTTTAAAACTATACGTTTTTCATCCGTGAATTAAGTTTGGCCAATCTCCGAATATACTTTTGGCAGTTTGCAGCGTATATTTCATTTATCGTGTCAGTGCTTCAATTTTTTTAATATATATATACAGGAAAATGATTTGTGTGTCCGAGAAAGAAAAAAGATAAAAAAGAAAAGAAATTAAGAAAAATAAAAAAGTTTCAGGCGGGCGACGGATTTGAATTCTCCACCTCTTGATGGCAGGGCGGATTAGAAGGTTCCTTGCAGTACCACAGAACCACGTTTACAAGTGATTATGACGAGGCGAAAATAACTATTTTGTTAAGTAGTATCAAAACGCTGATCTTTTGGTTAATTCCACCACGGGCTCAAAAGACTCGAGTGTTCGCGAAGTTGAGCTTCACGCTCGCCGAGACCGATTATAAAGTGTCGCCCATGGCACACTGGTTAAGTGACTCCTTTAAGATGGCTCTGTTCGTTATTCCTGGAGCTGTATCGACGTTGGGAAGTGGTTCGTAAAGTTTGAGCCCACGAATGGCTTGCCGAACGTTTCTGGACTGGAGTCGTTCATTGTTGTGAGAAAAAGCCTTCGTGCCATTGCCAGGTAAGCACTTACAGTTTGTATCTTAAACAATTAAAGGTTTTTTATGGTTATTCTCGGTCATGGTTCATTTTTTTTTCAAAGAAAATGGAATTGATAGATCGACCGTACTTCGGCTGTCCTCGGGAAGTGCTCGTAAAGTCAAGTACTTTACTGCAGAACCTTGAACAGTTCATAGAGAGTAACACTGATCATTCTTGGCAAGACTATTTGAACAATATGTCATGTCAGGGAACACGGGCTGATGCAATTATAATTCAAGCACTGGCCAATTGCCTAAATCTGTCAATTCATATCGCTGAATCATTTCAAACGTTTGCTCCTGTTACTGTTGTTCAAGCAGTGAATGTGACAGGAGAATACACAAACATTTACATTGGACACCTAAGTAAAACTCATTATGTTTCTACGGTAGAAACGAGAAATTGTCAGGTATCAAACAACAAAACATGTGATCAAACTGTAGTTGAAAGAAAAAAATTGATAAACAGGAAAAATACAGAGCTGATCAAGGTTGCATGAAAGAATACATGAAAAAGAGAAGAGCTAGTGCAGATTTTAGAAAAAGAGAGAGTCAAAATTCCATGCAAAGGTACAAAATATTAAAACAATTAGGGAGAAAAGGAAACAAACTGTCACAAGAAGGAAAATGACCAACCCAGAACACGAAAGAGAAATTGACAAAAAGTCTAAAAGGAAACGGAAAGCAGAGAACTCAGATCACATACAGGAAATTGCAAAAAAGTCATCTAGAAGACAAAACGTGAAGCATCCAGAACAGGTGTGGTGTCAGGGTGGACCAACAGCTTTACTAAAACAATTGTTGCTAACACTTGTTATATCTTCTTATAAAATAGCGGATCATTCAGAGCTTATCTCACATACATTGGCCACTGGACTATGGAGACTACTAAAATACGCTATAAGAACTGGAATGATATACAGTCATGTAGTTACTTGCACATGGTAATTAACAGAGACATACAGCACTGCAGCCAACTATATTCATTCTGGATTTAGTACCAGTTACAGTATCTGAAGTTACAAAAAAATGAACAGGGTGAAAATGCAGGGACAGCATCACTGGAGTTCATGCAGTTAATAACACAAATCACAAAGAAAGAACTACATGTATTATATTTGTTGGAACTACAGCTGTCAACTTCACTGAAAACAACAATGTGGTCTTGAGAACTTAACATCAAATAATGAATTCAGCACCTTCCATCTATTCTTTGGTTATATTCATACAAGCACCATGAACTTCTATCATGACTATTTCAACTAGTAACAACAACATTTTGTACAATAGTTGAACTATTATTAGACTCTGTGATTGCCTTCCTCAGAATCATTTATTAAACGAACTGGCTCTTTAAGGCTTTGTATAAAGCACATAGACTGGTAAGTGCCAGTTTGATTTTACCATAGTCATAATTACCAAGGGTGTCATTTTGTTTCTTTTGTGATGTACATCTGGGGTGCCAAGTTTCAAGAACACTGCTTCAATATTCCTAGAGATATCGTTTATTCAGTATTTTACCATTTTTAGTTGCAAACAATATGACGTCATCACTAATCTAATTTGCATAATAGAAAAACGTCAATATTTCTAAAACGAAAAAAGATATTTCAAAAAGAAAAACGTCATTGTTCTGTATTTTGAAGGGCCTTTCAAATAAGCAAAAAATATTTTTCGTGTCATATGCACTTTAAATGCCTTCGTACAAAAGTATCCATACAGCTCTAATCTTATCTTAGGTCGAAGTTGCAAAATCTCAGGCATGCAGCAAAGAAGAACAGCTACGCCAGCTCAGTTTGTCAGCTTCAGAGGCAGAGGCAATGGTCAATCAATTGAAGAGTGAAGTGTATGTATTCATGCCTTCTGTTTGGTGAATTGAGTAGATACATTTAAATTGTCAAATGAATAGCAAGATTTTGATCGCCAACAAAATAACGTTTGTTTGATGCCAAGGCCTTTTCGAGTTCTTCCTAACAAAGTGCAAAGCGTCTAATAATGTTCAAAATAATGGAGTCAATCACATGCAATTATACATCTATGGCAATTGCTTTTGAGGCCAAAGAACGGCTTAAATACCAATAGCATCAAATGTAGCTGAATTTTATACCGTTTTTGTTGTCAGCAAGGACGCTCTTCTAGAGAAAGACCAAATGATCAAGGAAATGAACGACTTGACACAACAAAACCAAGTACTCCAGCAAAGTGTGGATGCTGTTCAGAAGGATCAAGCTGAAAAGAACAAGGTTAGAAGCAACACATTTCCAAGTACGCTTTGACAGCCTGGCGCAAGACAAACAGTGGCCAACTAGCCAAAGACTAGTTACAAATTAATTCAGCCCGGCAACATCTCCTGAGAGCCACTTTGGTTCAGGGAAAACTCAAAACAGTTTACATCCAAGAGGAAAAATAAATAATAGATACTGGGAAACGTTATACAACTTGGAAAAGTGGATCTGAGAACTTTGATTTGCTTTAAATGCACATACATGAGTGACTGGCGTGTTCTCCAACAAAGAAATGTTGTCATTCCTTGATAAATATTCATTTAGTTATTGTTAGTCAATATCATCGCAATACTAAAATGCACGATTGTTTGTTGTTTTTTATGATATAGTTTGTTTATTGCAACATTTGTTTGCTTGTCTTACAGCTGTCAGAGGCAATGGTAAAAGCGCAGAAAGAAATTGAGGACATCAATTTGCAACTGTTAGAATGTAAAACAAGGTTGGTCTTCCTTAAAAAGAAGTCACATTGAGTAGGCTTATACATTTATTTCGGAAATATACCTATTAGCAAAACTGCCATACATGAAACCAAGTAACATTCCAGTATGATAAAATAATAATCCCCTGCAGAACATTACTGCCAATGAAATGTCTTGGGAAAAAGAAACTTTCAGTTGTTTGCTCTTATACGGTTTAGAAAATTCATGTAAAAGCTTTTTGGAGTGAGAAAGATTTCGTGCATGTTGCAATGTCATTTCAGGGCAGTCATTGAGCTATAGACAAAGACTACAGGAAGACTTGAACGAATTTCTGCTTCCAGAAACCAATGGTATCAGATCTGTTCAAGGAGCCATCAGTGTATTAAATAACTTGAGGGGCTGCATAAACCATGTCAATGTCATTTAAATAGACATCTTTGTCTTATTTCTTAACAGAGAGAGTAATGCAAAAGTTGCTGCAGATTCTGAAAGGGAAGATTTGAAGAGGCAGTTACAGACTATTGAATCATTGGCAAAGAAACAGAGTGATGAAATAAGTAGTTATAAGAAAGAGGTAAGATGTAACATGCCAAGGGTTTAAGTATCATTTCATGTGAAAATTTACGTAACTTTAGGTGAAGGATCTTTTTAATGATAACCAAAACCTCAGCTGTGATATTTCAATAAGCAGGATGTATACTCCTATTCTCATTAAGAGCTTCTGCCTGAGAGACCGGGGCAGACTTGGAAATGAAGGTCGGCCGATTTCGCTTAAAATTGGTACACAAAGTCGTTATGTGGACTTATGTAATATGCCAAAGTTTCAGGTTCAACGACCATTTTTTAGCCGAGTTCTGGATATCAGTCCCTCAGGGGTCCTCAGAGGCTGATTTTTAGTGTAATTTTGGCCACTTTTTATTCTCTCTTTTAGCAACGTATAATTAGTTTCAGACAAAACCAAAACCATATTTGTAACGCCCTATCCTTAGGCTTCTATGGGTAAAAGCATTAGCTCACGAGAAGTTTTCGTTAGCCTGTGATCACAACTTAGTCCTATTTGAAGCATATGGGGAGTAACCGGACATGGCCTGTTTTTTAGACCGCATATTTTCCATGCCCATGTTTTATATCGTAAAGTCTTAGTATCCCTGCAAAGTTCAACCCTTAGTTTAGTAATACCAAGAAAAAATACTAAGGTTGAGGCTTTTTTACTAAGAAAAAACTTACGAGAAGATGACTAACCAGGCCACTTCCGGTTTAAGCTTCAACAAAGCGTGTCTGTAAAAATCAGCCATTTGATTTCGATAAATACCATTTTTTTCTTCTAAGTCGGGAATTAGAGACTGTGAAGTTAATTCTAACCGAAAAGGCTTGCCGTTAATCAGAAATTTTCATGTGACTTTTTTACGACCGATCAGATTTTGGTCCGGCAATGGTTACAAATTTTGTGGAAAAAGTCTTGAAAATTACGGATAATGGAGTTGCTGGACTTCTTTTCTGAAGAAAAACAACTTATCAGTCACTTTAAATGCAATCACAACGTCTCTCATGACACCACTTGAAAATCGCTTTGAACCTCGAATAAATTTCGAATATATTTATAGCTAATTGTAAAATTAAATGCAGTCTCACTATTCCAGTCTATACGGTTTAGAGGCACGCCCCTTTCTTATAATCCATTAAAAGTGAAGCAACATTAAAAACCTTAGCCCCAGCGATAAATTGATCGTGAGTGCATCGCTGCGAGTAATGAAAATTCAGGTGGGTTCATACCGTACGTGACGAGGTCACGACACGCCAACTCATCTGAAGTTTGCTGGCTATGATTGTCTTGGAATTCAGTTTTTTTCTCGTCTAGATTTGTCTCCTTGATACTGCAGAGAATCATCAGGTAGAGACCTTGCATGAGAACCTAAAGAACGAATGGATATGCTACAGAATACTTATTCATACCCAGTCCCCTGGTGCAAACGGCCTAGGTATTATAAATTGGGGAAGTCCAAGACGGTCCGTTTTCCCCGCCAAGTCGCTGAATGTCTGACTAAATTACCAGAAAATTACTCATTGGCACACTTTCCCTTTCTCTATCGGGATTTTCCTTTTGCTGCTTTCTCAGTCCGTACAGATCCAGACTAAATCGGTGTACTGCATATATCCAAAGATAGGACAGGGGAGGAGTGGATTTTCCTTCAAAGACTACTGCTTATAGCACCCTAGCTGTAGAATTGCTGGCCCTTAACTCCGATTTCCATAAAAAAAGAAGTGGTAATCCCCAGGACGACCAGTATGCTTGGTGTAGGTGATATGGTAAGTCGTCACAAAGTCCAGTGCCTCATGCCTGCTGGAGCTTAAATTGGTTATTGCTCTTCTTTTCTGAACAAGATGATAATCACCGGCTCCCATTTATACATCTGGGTGAAGAGAGACTGTGAAAGAAAATTGCCTTTCCCAAGACGACATGACAACGCCCTAGTAACCAGGAGCGCTCGATCCGGAGTCCAGCCGCAACCATTAGGCCGCGACCGTGTTATGCGCTAGGCAGTTGTCAGTTTTGTATAGAATCCGAACGCGTTACTACGTTACATGTTTACTTCAGTCTGTCGTAAATTGATAAAATGCAACCGTGAAATGAATATATGGCCAGCACATGGACATCTTGCCTGCTGGATTGTTTATTTACAAGAAAAGAAACTACCTGCGATCAATTAATTAAACTTATTAAATCTATTCATTCTTTAAGTGAATTTGTTTCATTTGAGTGTGCTTGAAAGGCAGAGGAGCGAAAAAGTCTGGCTATTACAATTTAGTCTCCTCGAAAACTGAAAACATGATTATACAGTGTCCCGTTTGGAAAGAAGATGACATATGCGGGGCACGAGATAACAAGCCGCCAGAGGCTGCTGTGACTCTCCCGTTAGCGACCTTAGATCGAGATGTTACCCACCTGCTGGCCAAATTAAAGTGGGCACTGGTGGTAATAAACTGGCCACTTACCATAGAGTTGAAAATTTCCCCGAATGGAAGTTAAAGTATGAATTAAAGAAGATTGCCCACGTCACCGCCAAAAATTCACTCGTTTGCGTGACCAGAGTGGGCCATGTCAGCACCCTTTTTGAAGAAATCAAAGAAGGTTACCGCTGACGTTTCAGATAGCATATTTCAGGCGTTCGGCATTGTAATACCTATTGCATCCATAAGCATCCAAGGTTAGAGTGACTGCATGCATGTTCATCACACATAAATTTATTTTGCACGTTCAAAGATTTTTTTACACGCTTTAATGTCTTTAATTCGTTCCACTGGTTCAAGGATCGTTGTTCCATCATCATCTGCATAAATTTCAAAACATCCGTCATATCGAACCCACCAGTCTGGATTTCATGACTATTTCATGAAATCAAAATATTGTTTCAGTTTGCCAGGTATAACAAAATTAAAAGAGAAGAGAAAGGGTACTAAAGGAATTAAAAGGTGCAAAAAAACTATGTTTGTCCCAAGAAACCTTGAAAACGTCAATAAAAAACAGAGAATTAGATGAGAAAAGTCAAACTTAGGGTAATTATGCCTGACAAAGCAAGGTTGCCATGGAAACAAGGCAGAGTCCCATAAATAAGGCTTTTTTTTCTCAGCTTTTCCCACCTAGCTTATACACTCAGTAAACAACTTGTTTCATTGTATTTTG
This sequence comes from Orbicella franksi, assembly GCF_964199315.1. NCBI lineage: Eukaryota > Metazoa > Cnidaria > Anthozoa > Scleractinia > Merulinidae > Orbicella > Orbicella franksi. Next base: position 13,541,370 of record NC_138156.1, on the reverse strand, counting down.
ATTACTTTTCTTGTTATCAACGTATAGGCCTGTTTTTTAGACCGCATATTTTCTATGCCCATTTTTTATATCATGAAGTCTTAGTATCCCTGCAAAGTTCAGCCCTTAGTTTAGTAATACCAAGAAAAAAATACTGAGGTTGAGGCTTTTTTACTACGAAACATTTTTAGAGAAGTTACCTACTACGCACTTCCTGTCAAACTCTTAATTACTTTTTAGGAGAGATTTTTAGACACCAGCTGCACAATTAACAAACAATCAATGATCCCAAAGTAAATTATTTAAAGGAAATATATATTTTCAAACCATAAACTAGAAACTTGCCTACTGACGGATTTGAAACTAAATTTTATGTAGCATTTGTACCATGTACCCGGGGGACTGGAAGGTGAGGGGAAACTTATGTCCGGTTACTCCCCATATGCTTCAAATAGGACTAAGTTGTGATCACAGCCACAGGCTAACGAAAATTTCTCGTGAGCTAATGTTTTTACCCATAGAAGCCTAAGGATAGGGCGTTACAAATATGGTTTTGGTTTTGTCTGAAATTAATTTTACATTGCTAAAAGAGAGAATGAAAAGTGGCCAAAATTACACTAAAAATCAGCCTCTGAGGACCCCTGAGGGGCTGATATCCAGAACTCGGCTAAAAAATGGTCGTTGAACCTGAAACTTTGGCATATTACATAAGTCCACATAACGACTTTGTGTACCAATTTTAAGCGAAATCGGCCGACCTTCATTTCCAAGTCTGCCCCGGCCTCTCAGGGAGAAGCTCTTAAGATGCATCATGTTAGCCAGAATTAAGACCCTTAGTTACACACAGCCCTTCAAGTATGAAGTTTTACATTGTAAAACTTGTGCGGCTATTATCCTGTCATGTACAACGTCATATTTACTGCGCTATGTGTACTTTAAGACCTTCACAAGTTCCCTCAATTACTCAGCGTAAGGACGTTCGAACTAATTGTTTCTGCGCATCTTTACTGAGCACACAAATTCACATGCCACGTCATGCATGAAAGCGCACGCTAAGTAATAAAATGAACAATGATAGGGCAGATGGCCATTGCTATAGCTTTGCCTGGATTTAACGATCGTGGACGTTCGGTGACCCCTATTTTTCTGTTGATGGATCATTTTCTCTACCGATTTTCTACGTTTAGCGAAAAAAGTTTAATTTTGAATTTTTTGTAAAATGCATCGAATTCTGTTCATTTTAGCTCTTCGTTTATCTGTGCGACGGTTTCAAATGCCTCCTGAAGGGTTAAGTTTTGTGAATTATTTACGCAACAGACCCACTTCTACAAAATATGACTAAGATCGTTTGCCTCCGTTGACTCACCTTCGATGCTTTTAACTCTAAATACCTTTAGACCATGCTGAATTACGTGCGCCAATTTTTCAAAATCACGGTTGTTTTCCACAAGCTTTATCTCCGAAACGAAATCGGTGACCCCCAATTTTTTTTTTTTTTTTGCATTTCTGACATAAGTAACTCATGATCTGACTGCGGTAAAAACTTGCTATTTCCTTTCTAGAATGAAATGCTTAAGACCAAACTAGCCAAGAAGGACAGTGAACTTGCTTCCAGTACCTTTCAATCTGTGAGTGGTGAGTAACAGGATTGTTCGTTAAAACATAACAGTCTGTTGATGCGAAAAATGTCGTTAGCGTGTATGTATTTACGTTGAAATCACAGAGACGTAAACCTTTGATGTCTTTACTTGAGGCTTAAAAGACCCTAGCACTAGTGGCATAAGAAGGCATAGAAAGCTGTTCTCAACTAGATCAACTAGGATTATAGTTTTATGATCTAGTTGAGAACAGCCTTCTATGCCTTCTTTTTGACCATTACCGTGTATACTTTAGGGATAAGACGAAACTAAGCATTGTCATTTACATTTACAAGAAATTCAAGAATTTACAGGAGTATGCATCAGAAAACAAATGATGAAATTTAACAGAGGAATCGTGAAATATATTGGGAGATGAATGTGAAAACAGAAAAAAGAAAAAACAAGTTATTCTTTCACACAATGACAAAATCTTATGAGTGCGATTGAACACTGTTGTCGTAGTTGCATATTTACAGTAAGTACATGTGTTCCCATGGTAATGCAACAGCTCTGACAGCAAGACAGAAGTAACATTCTAGTACCTTTTGACATTCATTTGGAAGGAATTGGCCACAACAGTGGTGATGTGAAAGAAAACGTAGTTCAGCCACCGTGATATAATCGTGTTACAAAGGAGAGGAGTAAACAAAAAAGAGATATACATAGTTAAAGCAACATTGTTTAGTCCATCTCATACTGACATGAGTTCTTACTGTCAAATTGGCAACTCTTAACATCGTTGCAGCACAGAGCGGGCCTTTTTTTCAAGCATTTCTTGAACAAAATCGCAGGAATAGCGACCGAGAGGGTCATTATCTCTGTTAACGGAAAAAAAGAAAATAGTGTTAGTCACTTCCATAGTAAACATTTTACTTGTTGATTCATCGTGACCAAGTTTCACATACATGTACATTTTAGCGCCTCAGCCGTATGTTGTCTAGGCTCGATTACCAGCCGCTGTTCGGGAAAGGAGCCCACGCTCCTCGGCCCCCGAAGGAATTTAGACCGGACTCGTAAGAGCGGCGGAAATCGAGCCTATATGTCATCAAAATAGAAACTAAACACTCCAACTTGCATTTTGAACTGTGCACTCCTCTGTACTCTCATGAGTTTTGTGGCCCAAATCATGTGTCAAGCGGTCCACTCCATGGTACAAATAGCACTGAAGAGACAAGGGGCAGCGCATCTGACCCTGATTAACTGAACAACTTTGGTAGGGCCTGACGTTGAAGGTGTGGTGAGTAAGCTTAGAGAAACTGAGGACTTGTTAGAAGCCGTTGAAGCTGAAAAGGAAAGCGCAGAAGCACAGGTGAGATATAACGCATTCTGGAAATGATTACTTGTACCTTTTACATTGCGGTACAAAATTCTTCACTTCTAGAAACTCTCGTCTTATAAGGATGTTTTTATAAGAACATTGACGCAGACGCAGATATTTACCTCATACCTACATGTTCACAACATACCCAAGCTAGCAAGGGTTTTTTCTGCACTCGTTTTTACAACGAGCTCTGAATTAATACTCCAATAATTCACTCCTCATTAGCACGTAAAATTTATTCCTAAAATTTCTATAACCAAGATACTGTCTGCGTTTCTTTCATATATTATGCCAGCAGATAACACAGCTTCCCCTCGTCAATTTGAATTTGTTGTGCTTAAGTCCCCCAAAGATACGCTTACTGATAACACAAACACGTGGATACTCTATCGAGTCGCTTCTGTGTCTTTCTGAGCTAAAATTAAAACTTATGTCGTTGTGACTTGATGGGAATCATTGTCCCTCAATAGCTCGTCAGATGTTCCTAATGCGGTGTGATTAAATAGACCATTTTACAGTTGTCTGCTCAGTGACCTGGCCTTTGTATGGCAGCGAGGCTAGAGTTGACCTTGTTTTGATACAGACCTCACTGCTTTTGTCATGTAAATGCACCTAGTTAGCATCAGAACAACTTGTTTTACGCAACAAAAGCAGTGAGGTCTCTATCAAAACAAGGTCAACTCTAGCCTCGCTGCCATACAAAGGCCAGGTCACTGAGCAGACAACTGTAAAATGGTCTATTCCTGACAGTAACCCACGAAGGGCTATTGTTTAAAAAAAACGTTTCCTCGACTTGATAAAAATCATTCCTCTTTCTAATGCTACTTTGTGTTTGGTTCTCACAGGTTGACTTTTTAAATTCTGTGATTGTGGATCTGCAAGTAAGATTTGTTTTATTGTGGGTTGTCAACTCTAATGTGGAAATACAGTTTTCGTTTTACTGCACTGATCCTGAACACTTGTCCATTTTAATGCCTTTTAGAGGAAAACAGAGGAACAGGAAAAGAGGATCGAGATGTTAATGATGGGAGACATTCCTGACAGAAACGGCACCATGTTTGATATGTGAGTATGCTGTATAACATTCAGTCTACAGTAGTATTCTCACTGCTAAGACGGCCTTGAAGTTCACGCGCTTTTATTGGGTCACTTCTCTCAGTCTGACACACGGGTGTGAATATACTTTTGAGATCCACTGGGTGATTGTTTTGCTATTCACTGCAGTCTTCAAGGGGTCTAAAAGGTTCAGACTTTGATTACAGGCTAATTACCACGGAGACGAAGAACATGTATGGAAACAAATATTACCGCAGTTCTTCAGAACCTCAACCACTGGCTTTGTTCTATAAGTATACTCGGGAAAGTCATTTGTGGAATTTTCGTTAACTAGGGGGAACTTAAAATCATTTCTGTGCTATACTGCGTTGACAACATTCTAAACATAAGCATAATAGAAACCAACTCTGCAAATGCAGAAAAGTTTTAATACGTCCCAGCACTTGAACAAAATAGTTTTGTACTGCAATAGGTACGATAAGTGAAATCATGCCGTATTGTAAATGCGGGTCAGTGCTTGAGGACTTACTAAACTTACTAAAATTCATCTCCAATGAGGCTTACAAGCAATAACAAAGTTTTTCGTTACCAGCCGAACGCTGTTTTAGAAACTCAGGAAAAGTACAAAAATTCGCGGATAGCTTAATAACCGATTAAAACATAGCCTCTTGTTGTTCGTATAGGCGCAATTACACACAGCACGGTAAATGGCATTTCCCGTGGTAAATTTTCCCGCGGTACACCACACTTGGGGTTTAGTATACCGTGGTTCCAGCGGTTACACGCGAATAGCGATTTCCCAAGGTTAAATAAATGTCAAATCTAAATGTCAGTGCTAAATCCTTGGGTGCTTCTTCTTTATCCAGATTTTCCGATTCTCTATTCTTCTTATTCTCCATTAATTGGGTTTGCTTGACAAATTTTGGGCGAAATTCACCAATCATTTCAAATAACTTGAACGATTCTCTGCCGCGACCCGTCTTTTTGCTGTTGTCAACAATCGCTTTGAATTTCTCGAATAGTACTCGCCACTTCTCCTGTATTTGAGATAAACTTCTGGAACTTCCAATGCCAGCCATTTTACAACGTTCAGTAAAAGTGTAAAAAATGTTCTCCCATACAGATTTTTTTCCGTTACTACTCTTGGAGTTCTTCAGATTTTCTTGGTGGTCTTTGTATGCAGAGTAAGGATCTTGACTTCGGTCGCTTCCCACCGTTTGTTTATACATTCTCTGAGCCAGAACCCGAAGAACCCGACGGACTTTCACTGCGAGAAGGACTTTCATCGTGACTAGTATATACATTAGGGCGAAACTGCTGACATTGCTGATAACCAGGATAGATATGTTCGTTAGTTTCTCGTGTCTGGTATCGCTGGCTAAAGAGAAATCCATTGTGCAAATCACCATGCATACTCGAATTTCTAATAAGAAAAAAAATAATTTTGGTTATAGCCACTGTTAAAATAACCGGTCTAGTAAATAGGTAGAGAAATCAATTGAAATACACTACTCACAGCATTGCCCGAAATTCCGCCATATCCACAGTCTCAAAGTCACAGTTATTCATTCCGGCGCGAAGGAGTTTGTCGCGACTGAAAGTTGCAAAGAAACTTTGCGGTTACGTGTTCCTGTCAAACGTAGTATCGTGATTGGCTCTTGTACCTTGGGCATCCAAAAACCATTGCAACTTACCACGCTAAATGTCATGGGCGTTTCGTGTGATCTTTTGACGTATCCATGGATACTAAACACGGGAAATTTACCTCGGGAAACGTCGGTCACCATACTGAATACAGTTTCCCGTGGTAAAAGGGCAGTTTACCACGGTAAAAGTGCCCCGTGTAACCGCACCTTATGCTTTTCCTGTTGCAATTTCATTGTTTTGTCTCTCGCGTGGTAAATCTTTCACCCACAGAAAATCTACATTGAAACAACCTATACAGCTATTAAAAGTAATGTTCAATTAGCGCAAACTAACAAACGCGCAATTCGTTAAACGTTTTATGATTAAAAACATATTTTAGTAAGTTTAGACTAAACGAAGAGCAGTTATTAAAACATTTACTGACTGAGTTAACGTTGTCTGCAGATCTGATGATGATGAGCCGGCGAGAACCGGTATAAAGCAGCGGTTGTTCTGTGATATCTGTGATGTATTTGATCAACATGATACGGATGACTGCCCGACCCAGTCTTCAGGAGCACTCGACAACCAAGGAACTCAGTACCATGGCAACAGAAATGAAGATAGACCATATTGTGACATCTGTGAAGGTACAATTGCTGTTTTTCTCCATTCAACAGGCAACGTTTGCTTGATAGTTGTTAAGATGTTTGTCTTTGCACTCATCGATAGCAAGTAGGGGATGTGAATCAGGAAACTTTGTTTAGAGGACGAGAAGCTATTGTTTGGAAACACGGCTGAGGGAAAATCACTTATTATACGTTTGTTGATTTTTGGTAGTTTGACTGTGAAGAAATTCAGAAATGATGAAGTGAAAGTTAATCTAAACATTGACAGATAGTTGTAGAATCTACTTTGTAATAATGTTGTGCTGTTATCTCTTTCAGTGTTTGGACATTGGACTCAAGAATGCGATGATGAAGAGGTTACCTTTTTTATATTTATTTGTTCTCTGAAAGGAAAATGAGCAGAAAGCAAAGGAAACCTGACTTTGAATAACGCCATTAGTACTAAGTCCGAAGAATGTTGCGGTGTCTCAATTATCTGGAGTAAAGTATTCAAAGTACGCAAAATATTTTGCCCCCGTCAGAAATTGTCCTTGTCCACAGGATACATGATTTGGGCTTACTTGACGAAATGTTAACAATGTGACAGGATAAGTGGAGGCCGCTGTTCTCCTTCAAGGCTATTTCGTTCCTGTTTTTGATTTGGAAAGAACGTCACTTTTTTTTTCAGTGTAATCAGTCATTGAAGATTGATTATCGGAAAACTAGTCCATGAATCAAGCAGCTTAGTCAGGTTAACAGTGAGAAACTCAAAATGTTTTGGTGTTTTCAAGTGCCACTATGATGAAATTTTCGATATCCATTTCTTTACATTTTCGTACACATTAGGTCTTTCCTAGATATCTTGCCAAATTTCAATTTTCTACGAACATTAAAACTCGTGGTTTTTGGACCTTAATTTCTGAGAATTTACGGCCGCGATTAATTTTCCTTGTTCGAAGTCTTGGTTGAAAATTTGAGAAAATGATGTCATTTTCTCAAAAATACCGAACGGGTTGAAATTATGATAACAATTAATGTAAAAAATTGCACGAATATATGAGCCAATGTTTTTGTTACTCTTTATGCGAATTGCTGTGCTAATTGTTATTATAATTTCAACCCGTGTGGTATTTTTGAGAAAATGACGTCATGATAAGTTAATAAAGATGGTGAATTTTAAGCTCGGTAATGAAATGTGAAGGTGAATTAATCAACATGACACGAGCGTAAAGGTCCAAACGACATGAGTTCTAATGTTCGTAATAGATTGAAATTTGGCAAGAAATCTAGGAAAGACCTATTGTGTACGAAAATGTAAAAAAATGGGTATGGAGAATTTGATCATAGCGACACTTTAAGGGCCCATTAACCGATCTTTTCGAACCGTTGCTAAGGAAAATTTATTATCATATAACCTCATCATTTTTAGTTAATTCAGAGTTATTTCATGTGTTTTTCATGATCAGTAACACTAGTGATGACGTCATCAGGCCACGCCCATGGTCATGTGACTGATACTGAAAAAATGCAAAGGCTCCCAGGCAAATTACTTTATCGGGATTTTTTTCATTGATTCAATATTTTAATTTAAATCCTCGTTACGCTATGCATAGATTTTGTTTCATTTCTAAAAGGTCAGATTTTGAGAGAATTTCAAAATATTGAAAAATTCGTAATTTTCTGAAAAAGGCACGATTTCGAAAAAGGAATGCATAGCTAGGTTTCCAACGTTGGCTTTAATCTAAATTCGTCGAAAAAGGCTGGAGTTAATGAAAAACCGCATTTCCTTTAGCATTTAAAGAAACCGGAAGTGCGGCCCGTATCTATTGGAAGTTACCTTATCAGCGCGTGCGCAATTTGCACTATCAGCACACTTCGGTAAGATCAATCAAAGCCACGTGGAGTTAGTTTTCCTCTTTCTGTTGCTCTTGTTTTTCTCTCTTTCTCTTATTTTGTCTTTGTTTGCACCTTTTTTACTTTGCATTTTGTGAAAAAAAAAGAAACATCTAAAATGTAAACGAATTTGCAAGTTATTGAGTTGTTTTTATTTTCCGCGCTCAGGCTGACGTGAGTGACCGGAAGTGAAATTTCATCTCCTTAGCAACGCGCGCTAGCGCGCGCATAAATCGGTTAATGGGCCCTTAAACCAAATCGAGAATAGTTTTTCTCCCGAGGGCAACGCATTCGTGATCCTATTCTGTCAGCGCTAGCAGACATGCAGCTGTGGTGCTTGCTGATCATAAAACAAATGATGACTTACGGTAATGAACTGCTAGCCGCCAACCCCAGTATTTAATACTTGGCAAGCACATGTGCAAAAATTAAGTAACTGCTCTTCTTTTATTATTTCAGACCTTTTAAGATAAAGGCGTATTTGAGAGGACGAAATCCGGTGGTTGATTGTTGCTGGAAGACGATAAAAAAACTCAGGACCGTAGATTATATTTTAGTCAACTTAAATATTGTATGGGAACTTAATTTTTAAGGTCAGAAAACTGGTCTTTTCTACGAAAGCAACCCCCCCCCCCAAAAAAAAAAAAACATTCATTAGCCACACTTATTTCAAAACTCCTGTTTGTCCGATGTTTTGTCCTAGTTTCTCTTGAGGATTTTGTTGCGATGTATTTTGCATCGCCAAATGCGGTCTGTCGTAAGTTAGTTACTTTTCATTTAACATGTATTCCTATTGTATTAGCATGAGAACGAAATGTCCATTTGTAGGACTAAGAGATTAACTTCTGGGCTTCCAGGTTGTTTAGAAATCTCATAACGTTGAGAAAGTGCCTCTGTGTGGGGGAATATTGTAGTATGCAACCAAATTATTTAATTAGTTCGAACTGGCTTTATACTGCTATGGAACTGCTGTATAGCGCTTGCAATGTTGACATTTTCTTCCAGCGTTAATGGTTTTTTCTTCGCCTTTCTCGGGAAACTCCGGGAATGTTAAACAGAAACTCATTAGAGATTATTGGTTTCTGTTTTTTTACTGTCATAACCTTTCCCTGCTCGAAAAGCACTGTTATCTTATACATATTTGCACCATGAAATGTGCGAGTTCTGGCGGTTGGAACTTTTATACTTGTACCCTTAGACTGGAAACTCTGGGAAATATATGTTTGAGTTGTTCAAACCCTTTGTGAAATACGGTAGCATAATTGATCGGCTGTGGTCCATTTGCTTTTATGATGCGTCCATAAAAGTAATGTAATAAGTCGCATGTTTCATCTAAAACCTAATATGATCATGAACTCTATGGTTTAAATTCTACCTTCATACTTAAATGGTAGACCTCAGTCTATTATAACTTGAGATCAACTTGAGAAAAAGGTATTTAAAGGGGTAGACAGTAGCTCTTTATTTTCTGGGTGTGTATAAATAATGTTTATTCAAGCTGGCTGTGGGATTACACTGAAATAGAAATTAACAGTATCTGAACCGTTTTGCAACCATAAATGTAGAAAATAAAATATATAGCTCGTGAAGTTACCAAGATGGGATGTATTTTAGTTTTATTTCTTGGGCCATTCACCTGTTAAATGGGGAAATCAGCAACCCAGCCAGTTCAGTAGGGTGGGGCCACATTCACGAAGGACTTTGGTGGTCGCGTTTGTTCAGAGAAATCCCTGTCATGCGTAAGTTTTAAACCAAAAGAAAAAATATTATTTTAATTTATTCGTTCCTGGTTGTGGGCGGAGGCTGATCAAACGTTCGAGCGGTTTCGTGCAGAGGTTCCTTCTCTTCTGTCGCCCAGGAGAAAGAGATGGGAATTTCTCTCGCGTGGTAGGGTCGAGGGGAAACAAAAGTCACCTTGGGGCCAGTCATGAAGTGTTCCCTTATACCTCCCAACTAAAACATAGGCACGCAAGGCGTGCAAGGGTTATTTTTTTGTGAAGTGTCGGAGATAGGAGCATTCATGGAGCTGTTTACAGACATGATTTGGTTAATTTGACACGTTTTTTGGTTGCGATGTACAGCAAGAAAGAAACTGGGAATTTATGATCTACATGCGATGTTACATTGGTCATGGTAAGATAGCTAAATAGTAAGCCATAAAATGTTTGACTGAACAAACTACAGTAATCTGACACGTCTCCAGATTAATGTAGATACCATCTTATTTTCTAACAGGCAATTTGATTCGTTCTTTGATACAACCCTCACTGTGATTGCTGTGACACGCGCACATGCATAACTCCCTCACTCACCGATCACATAGCCCTTCCAACCCCCAAGAGGAATTTTTGCTTAAAATTACTCAAGTTAATTAAGAGACCTTTTCGCATTTTATACGAGTCGTAAGTTTACCCTTTTTACCCAACACAACACTACTTCACCGAATATAGAAAGAAAGAGAAAAAACCTCTCTGACACGTTGAAAGTCTGATTTAATTGAATTGCACTTTAACTTGGTGCCACGCAGTCTTCAAAGAACATTTGAGCAATTTTCATACTTTTTACCTTTGAAAAGATCGAATTTTATTAGAATTTAGAATTTTAATTTTCCAAACAGAACAGCTGTGGAGCGAGGGTGTTTCACAGTTTCTAGATGCCATAATTCACTCTTCTCTATCGATAAAGATGCTCCGAAGCGAGTGTTTCTTTTTGTCACAAACTTGAAGAATACGCAAAGTTCTTAGTGAAAGGACTCGATGTTCATTCCGGTAGGTGCCCTCCATAAAAGCCTGGGTATAAAAGTCATGCATGATAGGATTCCAGTCAAATTCGAGGACCATTCATCCGACGGCAGTGGAGAACACTCCGACGTCCACACAAAATCAACATCGTGTTCGAAAGAACTGCCTTGGAAATTCGTGTAAAGTGCGCATGAGAAGAAAGAGACTGCTTTAGCCGTAAATGTAAAAACGTAAAAACCGTCCAGAAATGAAAGCTTCTCTTTTGTTTAATATCCTGGAAACAATAGCCGATAACCTGTCAGCTCTAATTGAATTTACTCCCATATAAAAAACAGAAGTGTTAAGTTACCATTTGTAACTAAAGATAGCAAACATCTCGTGGGAAAGAGTGGTGACGATTCGTCAGCTCTGAATTTACTCCCTTGTGAAAAACACCCGTTACCCTTTGTAACTAAAAACTAAAAATATCTCGTTATATTTGCATGCAACAAGAACAAAACAATCGTTACCTGCACTTACTATTGTAAACGCTAGAACTGTTTCAAATCTAAATAGTCTCGTCTCCTCTGAAACATGTCCTAAGAACTAGAAGCGACGATTCGTGACCTCCAATTGAATTTACTCCTTGTAAAAAACAAAAGTATCAAGTTACCTTTGTAACTAAAAATGAAAATGTCTCGTTCCATTTGTATACTACTAACTCACGAACTGTTTCAAATCTCCAGGCTCATCTCGTTCATAACTAAAATCCTCAGCCTAACCCACAGAAAATGTCGAAGTAAGCCCAATATATGAATACTTCCTCCTCTTTTATAGAAGAATAAATATGGCCGTTCTGAACTTTATCGGGATCAAATCTTCTCACATACCATTTACCTTTACAACAAGAAATTTGACTGGCTGTTTACAGTATATCCAATCTGATTGGTGTGATATACATACATACATACTTGGTGATGTACCACTTGATAATGCACCACTTGATGATGCACCCCTTGATGATGTCCCACTTGATGATTTACCTCTTGATGATGTACCACTTGATGATGTACCACTTGATGATTTACCTCTTGATGATGTACCACTTGATGATGTACCTCTTGATGATGTACCACTTCATGATGCACCACTTGATATTTACCTCTTGATGATTTACCTCTTGATGATGTACCACTTGATGATGTACCACTTGATGATGTACCACTTGATGATTTTCCTCTTGATGATGTACCACTTGATGATGTACCACTTCATGATGCACCACTTGATGATTTACCTCTTGATGATTTACCTCTTGATGATTTACCTCTTGATGATGTACCACTTCATGATGCACCACTTGATGATTTACCTCTTGTAAAAATAGAACTGTAACCAGGATAAGACATATTGGAATAAAAACGCTCTCTGGTTAAAAATATATTGAAAACATAAGCTTTCGGCTATCAGTCTATAGCCTTTCACGAATGAAAAATGTGGCGCGCAAGCGAAAATATATACGAATGGGGTGCGAAAAATTGAGAATAAAAACAAGCGTGAAAAAAGCTAGAAGATAAAAATGTAAATGAGGTCTGATTACAATAAAATCGAGTATTGCCTAGGCAACGGTTTTGAGTTGTTTTCCGCGTCGACGGTTTTTGCTGTGTGCCAAGATTCTAGTGTTTTCCGAACGCGGTAATTACCTTTGTCAATGACACAAGCATTGTCGAAATCAATGGAGTGATTGTTTTGTCACGCATGGTTGGCAACATTAGAGCCATTTGAATAGTTCTTCAAGTTTCGTTGATGTTCCTTTTTTCGGGTTTGGAAGCATCTTCCGGTTTCTCCTATGTAATTCCAAGGGCAGTCTTTACATGGAATTTTGTAAACATTACATTGAAAATCTGAGGGTTGTCTGAACTTTGGTGACGGGAATTCTTGTTGAAGGGTTTTAAGTGGTTTGTTGACAACTCGGATATCATTTTTGCGGAGTAATCTTGTGAGGGGCTCGGTTAGGCCGCTGATGTAAGGGAGACATCCAAAACCCTGGTACATATTAGATGGATCAGCCCATTTGAAGAACATAGAAACCAGTTCTTCTGGTGGAGGAACTGTAGATGGGGGTGGCTTCTTATTGAGAATGTTAGAAATAACAGCCGGTGGGTAACCATTAGCTTCTAACGCGGCCCTAACATGATTGGTTTCACGTGTTTTTCCTTCAAAGCTGCTAGGGAGGTTGGATGCCCGGAACAAGAGGGTCGAGGCCGTGCTGATTTTGTGTTCTTTTGCATGATGGGAAGAGAAATCCAAATAACGGTCAGTATGGGTTGGCTTCCGAAATATATCAATAAAGGCAACTCCATTTCTTCTGGAAACCAAGGTGTCTAAGAAGGCAATTTTTCAAGTTCGATTGTGAAAGAAATTTTGGGATCACAGGCGTTAAGAGTATCGTGGAAGGAAGAAACCTCTTGATGATTTACCTCTTGATGATGTACCACTTGATGATGTACCACTTGATGATTTTCCTCTTGATGATGTACCACTTGATGATTTACCACTTGATGATTTTCCTCTTGATGATGCACCACTTCATGATGTACCACTTCATGATGCACTACTTGATGATGTACCACTTGATGATTTACCTCTTGATGATGTACTACTTGGTGATAGCGCATTACTTGGTGAAGGCGTCCTACTTGGTGATGGCGCACTACTTGGTGATGGCGCACTACTTGGTGATGGCGTACTACTTGGTGATGGTGTACTACTTGGTGATGGCGCACTACTTGGTGATGGCGCACTACTTGGTGATGGCGTACTACTTGGTGATGGCGTACTACTTGGAGAAGGCGCACTACTTGGTGATAGCGTACTACTTGGTGATGGCGTACTACCTGGTGATGGCGCACTACTTGGTGATGGCGGACTACTTGGTGATGGCGCACTTCTTGGTGATCGCTTACTACTTGGTGATGGCGTACTACTTGGTGATGGAGTACTACTTGGTGATGGCGTACTACTTGGTGATGGCGTACTACTTGGTGATGGCGCTCTACTTGGTGATGGCGCACTACTTGGTGATGGCGCACTACTTGGTGATGGCGCACTACTTGGTGATGGCGCACTACTTGGTGATGGTGTACTACTTGGTGATGGCGCACTACTTGGTGATGGCGTACTACTTGGTGATGGCGTACTACTTGGTGATGGCGTTCTACTTGGTGATGGCGCACTACTTGGTGATGGCGCACTACTTGGTGATGGCGTACTACTTGGTGATGGCGCACCACTTGGTGATGGTGTACTACTTGGTGATGGCGTACTACTTGGTGATGGCGTACTACTTGGTGATGGCGTACTACTTGGTGATGGCGCTCTACTTGGTGATGGCGCACTACTTGGTGATGGCGTACTACTTGGTGATGGCGCACTACTTGGTGATGGCGTACTACTTGGTGATGGCGCACTACTTGGCGATGGCGTACTACTTGGTGATGGCGTACTACTTGGTGATGGTGTACTACTTGGTGATGGCGTTCTACTTGGAGATGGCGCAGTACTTGGTGATGGCGCACTACTTGGTGATGGCGTACTACTTGGTGATGGCGCACCACTTGTTGATGGTGTACTACTTGGTGATGGCGTACTACTTGGTGATGGCGTACTACTTGGTGATGGCGTACTACTTGGTGATGGTGCACTACTTGGTGATGGCGTACTACTTGGTGATGGCGCACTACTTGGTGATGGCGCACTACTTGGTGATGGCGCACTACTTGGTGATGGCGCTCTACTTGGTGATGGCGCTCTACTTGGTCATGGCGCACTACTTGGTCATGGCGCACTACTTGGTCATGGCGTACTACTTGGTCATGGCGTACTACTTGGTCATGGCGTACTACTTGGTCATGGCGTTCTACTTGGTGATGGCGCACTACTTGCTGATGGCACACTACTTGCTGATGGCGCACTACTTGGTGATGGCGCACTACTACAGGGCAGTATTATTGAGTTTTTCATATGTATTATGCCCAAACAAACAACCGCAAAGAGCATCCGGTTTATTCAGTGCTCTTTTTATTTTCGGCAGAGACAGGCGACAGCTACCCTGGGTGCCAGGTGTCGTGACCCGTGATTTCTTTGAGGGCGCCGAGCCAATGACAAGCCAGTTTAAATCTACCTAAGCCAGAATCTGGACTAGAAAGCTGATTGGCTCCTAACGACCTCCCTAGGATGTTCTAATCTGACAGACACGGTGATTGGTTTCTAAGAATAGAGGATGTGAGCCTGTGATGTGCTAGAATGGTAATCGCTATGTTTTGGTTGTGGTGGACTTGCTCACCCGTGCAGCGAAAATGATACCCATTCACGGCAGGCAAAACTGTAGCCAGTGCTCTCATAAGGGACGTTTACTGTGGACGTGGTATCCCTGAGTCAATGTTGACAGACCGTGGCTGCGAATTTGACAACCAAGCCCTAAGCGCAATTGCCCGAGAATTCGGCATTGACAAGAAGCGTATCTCGGCTCTACATCCCCAAGCCAATAGAATCGTTGAGAGGAAAACAACAGACTGATGTGGAGATAACTGAGATTTAGAGATTCCTTTTGTGCAGTTTCACTACATGAATCACCACCACAGTGCCACTGGTTACTCGCCATTCTACCTGTCCTATGGCTATATCACCCTTGCACCACGATTGGTTCTTGCACCACCTGCCACATAGCGCCAGCAAACAGCCCATCAGTGGGCATCAACTCTGGCCTCGCCTCTCAAATTAGTGCATTCTGGAACTGTCACTCGTGACTTGCAAGCAAAGCAAAGGAGAGTTGTTAGATGTCCTCAGGAGCCAAGTCCACTTTATGTTGGGGACTCTGTTATGATGTACGCTCCCCCTCGACCTGGATACCCTACTAAGTTGCAGAGTTGCTGGTAGGGTCCCTACATAGTTGCTGGAAGGGTACCTACCCTATCTAACACGCTAAAAATTTCCAGAAAAGGATACTGCGACACCGTGATCAACTTCGTGTTCTTCATACACGCCCAAAAAGGTTACAACCCACTCACAGTGAGACCCCCACTGACCCTCCCTCCGTAGTCCCTGCTACTGTTTGTCCGGGAGCTACTGTTTCTGTGTCACTCCTATCCAGCCAAGTGAAGGACACTGCTAATCCTGAAGATACCGCTTCTGCCCTACACCAATCTGGCCAAGTGAAGGACAGTGTCATGCGGGAAGATACCCCTTCACAAAACACACAAACCAGAGCTTCTCTAGGCCCACGGAATAACATTGCTCCACCAAGTGTACCTACTGCTCACTTAGAGAAAGGAAGTGTACCCGAATCGTGCCCAACGTTACCTTTGGAACTTCGTCGGGATGAGAGGTCTCGCAGGCTTCCCCAAAGATATGGAGACTGGGCACTGAACCCTTCGGATTATGACAATGATGTTTACTTTACACAGTGACACATAGTTACCCTAAGCCCGTAATTGTTTTGTTAATTTTGGTTAGGAAACTGATATTTCTCAAGGGGGAAAGAGTGTGACAGTCCTGAGTGACGCGGCAATTACGTCACTCCCATGAGGGAGAGACTGAGTCCGAGACTGAGTCTTCTCGCGGAGAGCTTCGTGTGTCGAACTCTCTGTTAGTTATCTTAGGTTTTTGGCCCTTTAGTAACGTCTACACAGTGATCTTAGATTATAGCGTTCGCGGGTTCAGTAACGTACGTCAGTGTAACGTACATAGCTGCCGCGTATGCGAGTCAAGGAGCGTGACAGCAGAGGTCGCGAAGACGGCGTTTGTGACAGCAGCGTTTACGAGAGCAGTGATCGTGACGGCAGTGTTGGCGAGTCCAGCGTATGTAACCACAGCTTTTCGGAAGACCAATGTTCACGAAAGCCGCGGTTGTGAGACCAGCGTACGTGAGAACAGTGTTTGTGACAGCATCGTTAGCGTGCAAAGTTGTCATAACGCCAGCGTTCCGTGTATGAGGCCCTACACCTGACAGCGGGGTTTTCGAGAGCTTGCTGCGTTTAAAACTGCAGCGAGCTGAGTGCGGGACGCGACGGCAGCATGTGCGAGTACAGATATGGGGTTTGCTGCGCGCGTGAGTTCAGCGACCGTGACAGCAGGTTCGTGTTCCATGAGCGTGACTGCAGCGTTAGCGAGACCAGTGATCGTGACGGCAGCGTTGGCGAGTCCAATGAACATGTGGCAGTAGTGTTGAGACCAATCTTCGTGACAGCAGCCTCGACGAGTCTAGCATTCACAACAGCACGTGGGGGTCCAATGTTCGCCACAGCAGCGTGTCAGAGTTTAGCGGTGATACAAAACAACAGCGTTGGGGAGTCCAGTGTTCGCGATCACAAATTTCAGCGAGTCTGGCATCTGTCATGACAGCGCTACCATTGTGGTGGACAGAGCTCGAGACGGCACTTTAAGGCAGTCCGGCTTTCGGTACGGCAGCAGCATTTCCGTTGTTCTACATTCTGTACAGCAGTAATTTGGGAGAATAGTGCTCCTGACAGCAGCATGTGGGAGTCCAATGTTCGCGACAGCAGCGTTTACGGATTCGGTGTACGAGACGGCTGCGTTCTCGTATCCAGTGTTTAAAAAAGCAGTGTATGTAAACTCCCACAGAAGGTGTTTGCGAGTGCATGCAGTGCTCATACCTGCGGCGACTGCTAGACGTGACGGCAGCGTATGCTAGCACAGTGATCGAGATTGCAGTGGGTGTGCAAGTCCAGTGAACGTGACATTCAGTGTATGTGATAGCAGCGTACGTGACGGCAGTATTTGGGATGCCAGTGTTCGCGGAAGAAGCGTGTGTGTATTGTGTTCGTAACTGCGGCGTGTGCGAGTTCACTAATCGTGTCGGCAGCGTTCATGTACCGTGTTCGAAACTGCGGCGTGTGCGAGACGTGACAGTAGCGTGTGCAGATACAGTGAACGAGGGAGCGGCGAGAGCGAGTTCGGTGATCGGGGCCAACGGCGTTCGTGTGCAGTGTACTTAACTGCAGCGCTTGCCAGTCCAGTGAGCGTGACAGCAGTGTTCGTGACGGCATCCTGTGGGATGCTAGTGCTCGTGACAGCAGCGAGTGCGAGTTGGTAATCGTGGTAGCGGCGTTCATTTGCAGCGTTCGTGACTGCAGTGTTTGCGAGGCGTGACGGTAGCGTGCAAGTATAGTGATCGAGGTTGCCACATGTGCGAGTTTGGTGATCGTGGCAACAGCGTTCGTTCGTGCAGCATTTAGGAGACTACAGCGTTGGCGAGTCCAGCATCTGTCACAGCAGCATTTGGGCAGGGAGTCCAATGTTCGCCACAGCAGCGTTTGCGAATCCAGTGTACTTGAAAGCGATTTGGGATGCCTTTGTGCGTGACAGCCGGCAGCAATTGGGAGGCTGGTATTAAATCTGGTCTACATCAGGCGCACCCCATTACGTGGCTGAGGTTCTTGCGAGTGCAGTATTCGTAACTGCAGCGTTTGCGAGTCCCCTGTTCCTACCTTTAGTGTTCGTGAGACCGGCGATGTTCGTAACAGAAGTGTATGTGAAACCAGTGACAACAATTGGGAGTCCAGTGGTCGCTACAGCAGCGTTTGCGAGTCCAATGCATGTGATGGGAGCATTTGGGACGCCAGCATGCGTGACAGCCGGCAGCAGTTGGGAGGCTGGTGTTAAATCTTGTCTGCATCAGGCGAGTGCGCCGTTCGTGACCGCAGCGATTACAAACCCCATTACGTGGCTGAGGTATTTGCAAGTGCAGTATTCGTAAATGCAGCGTTTGCGAGTCCCCTGTTCCTACCAGTGGTGTTCGCGTGTCCAGCGAAGTTCGTAACAGAAGCGTGTTTGAAATCAGTGACAGCAATCGAGGGTCCAGTGGTCGCGAGTGTGGGTAAGTCGGTACCAGCGGCGACTACGTATCTGATGTCCGGGTGACAAAGACAGGGTTGCGAGGGCCGTGTACATTTGAGACAAGAGAGATACCAGCCGAGTCTTCGTAACACCAATCCTGAGTTCGAAACAGAAGCGACGGCAAAGCGAGTCTTTGGTAAGTGCAACATGGCGAGCGGAGTAGATATAGAATTAAGTTGGACATCGATCCTGCTCGATCTGGACGAGCGAAATGGTCGTGATGTTCGAAGATGCCATCGCGTAGGTGTACGCAAAGCTGAACAATCGAAACGGCGAGCGAACCGAGCGGAAATAGCAAAATGCGCAGGAAAACCCGGCGAACGACCGCTACGCGTATAGACCCAAACGTGGAGACGAACGTACCAGGCGAAACGCCCCACAACTGAGAGCGAGAGTGAGGTTGAATAGAGCCGAGGCCTGGACCTTCCTGCGCTAAACATTAACTTCTGTCAACGAACTTGACACCAATTAACGAAAACACTGTATCCCAGAGGTCTTCGTTTTCCCGTTCCGCCGGCCAAGGGTAACGAAGGCTCTGGGAACGAGATTGGTCGAACTTATGTCCGGCTACAAGGCAAACGGGCGCTTACTAAGTATGCGTTTCTTAAATCTATCGTTTGACACATGATTGGTCAACGAACTTAATGTTCCCATGGGAATCGTTTTTACAGGCTTGAATTTTCCATTTCTTTTCCACTTTTTGGATAAATTAACCTTTCTCTATCGATCTGGCCCCGGTTGTTCGAAAGGTGGATAACAATATCCAAATAATTCACTATCCGGTGAATAAGTGTTACCAAAACAAACCACGCTATCCGCTATTCGCTGTATCCGGTGAATAGCGTGACCCACCCCTCGAACAACCCGGGTCTGATTGTTACGTACACGTTACGGGAAAAAAAAAAAACATAAGCTCCGTGACGGTGGAGTTAAATCCGTGACAGTGAAGTTAAACCTACAATCCCGGACAAAAGTGGGACAGTTGAGCTGGATCACGTATCCCCCATCCCCCCTAATCAATGTTGGAAAATGTCGCGTTGTTTCAACAAAACGGGAAAAATCACCTGATTATCAACATTGTAAGTAGGGGGAGGGGAGAACTTGCTTCGTGTCCTAACGTTTTTGACTGGGATTGTCTGAAAGAAGAATTTAAGGAATGTCACACCTCTCGTTGTAACAAAGGTTGGAGGAAGAGGGAGTTGTACCGTCTCGCGGGGTACAGCTAACCAGCGCTACCAAAAAGAAACAGCTTGCAACGACAAGTTTTACCTGACCTCAGCCCCTAAAGACGGTGGAGCGAAAAAAGGAGGGGCTGGGTGCAAGCATTCGTTGTGCACCCCAACTAACTGAACACTGGAACTCGATAAAGCTTACCCGGGGTTAGCGAGAATTTTGATTTCACTTTTGTAACTTTTCGGTTAAGTTTTCTGTTTTATTGTTTGCCGTTCAATTTTAAGTTTGAATAATCTAAAACTACACAAAACATAAGTGAAAAACATATTTATACTAGAAAAATTAATACGTCAGTTTACTTTTAATCCTGGGTTAGCGTAACCCGGCTTCCAAGATTCACAGCAATAAGTGAAACACGCGCCCGATAAAGTATAACTTAAAGCGTGAAAATAATTTTGTTCGATCTTTTTTGATACTATAATATTTGAAGCATATCAGTTATACAGGATTTTTGTATCATATACACTTCTGTCAACTTGAACAAAAAAAAAAAAAGACCAGCATTCCCCAATACGGTCGAATAAACTAGCTCAATGAACTATTTACTTTTATGGCTCTTTTATAATTCTGCTGTAAATTAATGCGTGTGCAGAATTCTCTTTTTCAATTTGGGCCAGTTTTCCGTTTAATATAAATTGCAATACTTTTGCATGGCTGGCTGTTTTTGTTTTATATATCTCACTTAGGGAAAATGTTTTCCTTTACTCGCCCCTGGCACTATTGTCCGTTCTCACTTTGTCGTCGCAGCAAATTCAAGGCGTGGGTTTAACTTTCTGCGCACACATTTGTTTGCTTTTTCCCATTACCAACGTCTTTGGAAATAGTGCAATATTACTACTTTCACTTCCTCATTCCGTGAATTTTGCCCCTTCAGTCGGAATCAGGTGGTTAGTGTGAACTCTTCAAGTGTTAACTTCACAGTCAGAACTATCCCATTTCCTTTGCTGCTAGGGAAACACGAGACGTCTGCAGCCCCAAAGAAAGGTGTCTGGTAGTGATTCTAGATCCCGCCCAATTGTCAAACTTGAAACAAACAGTTCAGTTGAAGCCAGCGAACAGGTTTGAACGATCACTTCGGTCATTAATTTACGTCGTGAATCTCTTGGCACTCTGTTCAGTGAAGGGACAGCATGAAAAAAGCCCTTTCATCAACTGTTTAACCGGGTCCGGTTTTAGGATTCCCTCGTGCTTAACTCGCAAGCAGTCGATGATTAAATTACCAGCTCGTATCCTTGTTACATTTTACCTTGATTGCTTCTTCTTGGCGTTCAAACAGAACGGAAGTGCTGACGCAGTACAGATGTTCTGCCATTTCGCGGCACCAATGTCTTTA
Source organism: Orbicella franksi (assembly GCF_964199315.1). Lineage (NCBI taxonomy): Eukaryota > Metazoa > Cnidaria > Anthozoa > Scleractinia > Merulinidae > Orbicella > Orbicella franksi. The sequence continues at coordinate 13,520,044 of NC_138156.1, read as the reverse complement.
CGTCACAACGAACCAGCTTTTCTTCGTAATCATTGCACACCACCTTGTCGCGAATAGCAGATCACAATCCATTGGCGTAAGTTACGCTGTTGATGGATTAACTCCTCGATGAATGCTATTCGAGAGCCCGTTTTTCAGTGCTTTATCCACTGCGATATCGGCCAACACAAGACTCCGTATGATAACATGTTGTTAACCCCAAGGTTTTGTCACAGCAAACATGACCAGAGCCAAGAATATTAGAAACAGAGACAGTGCCAAAGCCTTGTCACGTGGTTCGCCTTGGTAAGCTTCAGTCAGTACCAAGAACAGCTCCTCCTTGCATACATCTCTGTAACATATTCCACTCTGATCCGCAGTCCTGCGAGTAACAGGAACAACAAGCGTCAATTTAAAGCAAGGACTTTGTTTTTCTGAAGGCGCGGTTGCCTCATGGTTAGTGCGCTCCGGATCGAGCGGTCCGGGTTCGAGTCCTGGCCGCAGTTGTGTTGTGTTCTTGGGCCAGACATTTTACTCTAATGGTGCCTCTTTCCACTAAGCTACGTAAATGTTTACGGGTGAATTTAATGCTGGGTTAGACATAGACAGAGACAGATTTTTTAGGACAATTTTGTCTTACGAGGAATGGCGCAATGAGGTTAACCCTATGTGAAGCACCAACGTGTGAGACAAGGCCACACCACAACACCGGAAACTCCGTGCCGTACTCCTTGCGATGAGAGTGTGAGTTCTTTAACGTCCCCTGGTAAACATGTAACACTGAAGATGAAGGAGACGGGGCCTACGGTTTATAGTCCTTATCCGAGAAGACTTAAACGTCTAACCATTTGCAGATGCTCATGTTATTAAAAAAGGCAGCACGTTCTCCTCAGTCATTTTAAGACCATGAGAGTTGGTCCGGGGAGGGTAGAAATACCTCTAGTCGCTTCATACCAGAGACAGCGGGAAGATAAGCGCCGTTCTGACGGGCCACTTGGCTCGTATAGAGTCTTTACCATTAACATTAACCGAACTCACCTTTTGACCCGCTGAGGCTTGACGGCGGGTACTTGGACGAAAACAACCGAGCTCGTGATCATAAAGTGCTGAAAACGAGGGGCATACTCCCTGGCTTCTGTGCCGTTCACATTGGAACTGGAGTTGTGTTTGGCTGGTGTTACAGATGAGTTGGTTATACTAAGGTTGATTGATGAACTGGCAGCTGTTGGAGTGATGGCTGAGGGACTGGGTACCACCTGTGTAAAGCTTGTGTCATTTCCAGAAAGAGAGCAACTCAGGCCGTAACCGCTGACACACTTGAACTGCCAGGTGCTGTACCGGTAGCTGGTATGAGTTAACAATAATATGCAAGTTTCTTAAAATAAATTATAGAAAGTCGACCTCTACCAACAACTGATTGGCTGATACATTCCGTTATAATCAAGAGATAGAAATGACATGTGTCTTTAAATCAGCTAATGCAAACGTAGAGGCGGTTTGGGAGAGTTCGAAATTTATTGTAATCTAGAGCCACAAGTGAGAGTTTACTTGATGAGTACATGAAGTTTACAATCAGTAATATCGTCACCAACAGTGAACCGATTACGTCATAACTGCGCCTAGTTCAGATCATCATAACGACCACAGCGAATTGAAGCACAAGTTATATGATCAGAACTTCATAGTGACCAATCAACACGTTTGAAGGTTGAGTTAACAAAGTTAAGAAATTAGTTTTGACTCAATCTATACGAAGTGAAAGATAACTTGTCTTCAAACAGAACCGGCCGCTAATTATTCACAAAATTATGCGCGGTAAGGTTGCCTTGTATAATAATAGAGTTTTAATATAATTTCCAGAGGTGAATATAAGAATTGGACATTTTGATTTGTCGAAAAAGCTCATCATATGACGCTATATTCACCCCGCTAGAGCTTGGTTACTAAGCTCGTCATCTTTGCCATCCCGGCAAGTAAACATGGCGGACAGTTGCTGAATTTAGTTTTCATTTATTCCAAAGACATCACTCCAAGCCAGGATATTTGAAAGGGTGGAGAATTTTCAAAATGACTGCTGTCGCCCTTGGACCAAAAATCTTTTCAAGAACTCGTATTCAACGCTTTTAAGAATCGTAAATGAAGTGGTTGCGTCGATCGCTAGCAGGTCAGATCGATTGACCGAAATTTAGTTTTCTTCAAACTAAAGCTACTCATTTTTAGGCGGTGATGACAACTCTGAATGAAGCCAACAACGATAAAACAAAGGTACCGGATGAATTCTTACTTATTCCTAGTGTACCCAATTAATTTTAATTCGTATTCTTAACTGTACATTTTAAATTTCAATACATTGTAACGTAGTAGTGTCCCCAATTAGCTTCTGAAAGCTAAATACCTACCCTGACACTTAAATAAAGTTATTATTATTAATTTTTCGTGGTGTTTCGTTCGTTTCCTTTACTGCGGAACTCGATGAGTAAATTGATTGACAGTCGGAGTACATGTAAGCTTATTAGGGAGTTAAAGAAAACCACGACGACAACGACAACGGGAACTTCACTGAACAAAAGGTTTAATGAGCAGAACAATGGCTGTGCACGTGGTACATTTCTTTGCCGTCCTCTGCAAAACATCAACGTGAAATGACCGAATTCTGCCTTGTCTGGAGAACGTGAACGACAACGGCTAATTTTTGAAATTTATATTCCGTATTTAACACTGTGTTCCATATTCAGTTTCGAGGTAATTTTGACCGTGAGAAGCAAACTAAATGACTTTAGGGTATCGCGAGATTCGTAGGTAAAATATAAGTTCATTTTTTAACCGACGTTGTCCTCGGCGTCGCCGTCGTGGTTTCATAAACTCCCTAATTATTAAAACTACGGCTGCATATATGCACACGAACAATTGCGTCTGTGCTTTTATGTTTTAGTCCGTTATTTTGTAGTCCTTGATATTCACCTCTGAATATTATACTTAAACAATTATTCGTCTCAGGCTCAGTGAACATTGGTGAATATTCACCAATGTTCTCTTTGGCATTTAAAAGCTACGGGCATTCTACTTTCGGCAGTGATTACTGTGATTTTTACCTTATTTTTGTTCCCACTACTTCCATTTGAGGTACTCCTGCATATTGACCGGCTTCTGTGACAAGCATCTCAATTACCAGCCCGCTTGGGATTCCAGAGCACGTTCCTTGTTCTGAGGTTAAGCCTGAATTATTGCTTCGCGATTCACTAAAGAAAAGCAAATGAGGAGGCTTTTGAACTGTATGCTCTTGGTTTTATGTTTTTTGACTAGTAGCTGAAAAATATAAATCGTATCTAGATTCCAGGCATCTCTCCATGTCATAGATGTGTCTTCAATATTTAGCTCTTATTAACCGAGCAGGAGGTTTGTATGGGAGAACATTACCGGTCTTAGATGCCGGTCTAGATGGGAAAATCTAGACCGCTTTCAATATCGATTTCAGCCAATCAAATTCGTGAATTCGGTAGTTCCCAGTCCTTGTGAGACAGAGCCATATAATAACCTAAAATACTGATGTTGGACTTAGCGTCATTCTTGTAAAGTGTAACCGACTAGTATGTTAAATCAGGCACCTATTTCGATAAGGGCAAAGTCAATCTTACGTTGTTGTGTATCTTACATGCCTCGTCTTTGACATAGTTGCAGTCGTAGTGGGGGGACGTGAATTTAGACCACGAGCGCGCAAACTCGAATCATCACAGAAGCTGCCACACCGAAAAGGGAAGGTAGGTAGATAAAGTCTGTCTACGAGCCTACTGGTCCATGAGGCCGGAGCTTATCCCGGTTTCTGTAGCATGAAGCAACCAGGAATATTTCCACTCTCCCCTGGATGGGATGCTAGTCCATTGCAGTGCTACCTACAGCATTAAGTTCGCCGGTACCCAATTATACACCTGGGTGGAGAGAGGCCTTGTGAGAGTAAAGTGTCTTCCCCAAGAACACAACACTGTCCCCGGCGGCTGAAACCCGGACGGCTCGATCCAAAGTCCAGCACACTAACCATGAGGCCATGACGCCTTCCGTGCCATTAAGGGTAGGATAATTACAAAGGTACTAAAACAATCAAAAACTCACCAAAATAAGATTTTTCAGGGGTCCTTATCAACGCTTCAAACAATGAGGGACAGACGTAATCTCACCTTATTACTGGAAGCCAATCGTCGGGAAAAGCCAGGTCAGCGTTCCCAGTGCGGCCGACATGCGTGGCTTGAACCAGACGAGCCTGATTGGTTGACACCATTTCCTGTAACGAGGAACAGTTGTTTATGTCATCTAATGATAATCTCAGCAAACAGCCTGAAAATGAGTTCTCGCCATAAAGGACTGGGGTGAGAGTTGAGCTCGCGCACAAGCTGTCAGAGCCTGGTGACCAGAGTTGGATTTTTCCAGCTGTGACCTAAAGGAATTAAAAAACAAACATAGAGAGACTAAATTCAAAGAGAGAAATGATGAGCAGGGGAGTAACGTCTACGTCTAGTTATGCATTACAACCATCCAAAATCAAATAAGTTGTAACCTTCTCATGTTTCAGCAGGCAACAATAAACGTGTGTAGAAGCAATTCTCCTATTAACTTTCTTTTCTCGACCAATCAGAAGTGCGTATATTTTTTGGAGCTAAAGCCCTTTCCCCGCGCATAGATAAGTTTAATTTTTATACGGTAATAGAGCGCGTGTTGTTGCTGTTGCCAACTCTCAGCTGGTTGAGAGAGACCTTTGAGATACCAAAGTCTGCACAGGTACGTCATCAGTCGGCAATTAACTGTGTCGAATCTCATTGAGCGGGAGAGGAAGAGCGTTTACAGAGATCATGCTTCTGTTTGTATGATCATTCACAGGTAGTCACCTAAGTTAATTTGCACTAAAATCCCATGCCAATTGTCCTAAATTCCTTGACTTTCCTTGGAGAACAATTTTAATACAACAGAGGTGTCAATCTCTTTAAATTACACGCGGATAACAGCGGAAAACCACACGGACCTATGACCTCTAACGGCTCTACTCTGGTGAAATGTCCTCCTAAAAACACAGGATTATTGCTTAGCAAAATGTTCAAAGACCCCCCTATCGTACCATACAAAAGGGGCAGATCCTTAAAGATATACTAGTTCGAACAAAACTTTCAAAGCGGCTGTTACACGTAGATAGGAGTTGTGTAGGCCTGTCACCCCATAGTTATCATATACGCTGATTACAGCCGGAACATTCTGCGCAACTTGCTGGAATCACAAAGATCAAATCCTTCCAGAAAAATGCCGACCTTTCCAAATCCCGAAATATGTATCAATATTGCAAAACTGACGAAACTCGAGCGCAAAATATCTCATGCTATGCTTCAACAAAGACTGAAGGAAAGGAGCAACGAACTTACCTGTCCTGAATTGTTCTGCAGGCGACCCAACACTGGACGACCACGCACATAGCCTGGGTTCCCTGAGCGCTGAAAAGGAGTCTGACTGGCACTAGACGAGTTTAGCGCTGGCGAGTGAAGAAACTTCACAGAAAAACTCTGGCTGAGAGTGCTAATGAAGTTATTAGATGTGGCGAGGCCAGAATTGGCTTTGATTTCTGGAATTTCAACGTCTCCAAGCGTCACTTTCGCCTGTACCGCGTCTACTCGTCTTTCACGCCATTTAAATTCGTATTCGACTTTGACCACCACATTGGAGCAGATTCTTGTTGTTTTGTTAAAAACTGGCGCCGGTGGCAAAGTCTCACCGTCATCAAAATTGCATCTTGCCGGAGTTTTATTTTCCTGTGTGTTTCTTTCAAAAAATGATGAACTGTTAACAGAGTCTTGTGATTGAAGGCTTGCCTCGGAAACATATTCGGCAACATCGGCACAGTAATATTGTACCTCTGTGGTTGATATCTCGGGTATGCCGCCAACAGTGTCATTAAGTCTGCCCTCAGCTAGCACTGCCGGGGGCAATGGGCAGGCGGGTCGACTGAGTTTATTGGGCATTATATAGTTCAAAGCGCTCCAAGGTGACTCTGAATCACAAAAAGACTCTTCCAGCTCAAGGACACAACCAGAAGAGACGTCTTCCAGAAATCGTACGGCTGCATTCTGCAAACACAAGCCGTTGAAAAAAGACTGTGGCAGATTAAGAATGCCAAGTGTTGCTCTTGCATAGTTGACGTCTTCAGTATTCGCAGCAGTTTTGATCGTTGTCCCTGCAGAGTACAAGCCACCTGAAAAGCTCGTTTGTCGTTCCTCGCTCTCGATAAAAGCGAAAACTTCTCTCTTTTTCTTATCAGCCAGCGTATTGAACGAAGTAGCGTCCTGCGCTAAAGGAGGGGAGGTGAGATTGTAGAAGTAGCCAATCACCGGGCTGTTGTTAATGGTAACACAGAGAAATGGTTGCCAGTCTCTAGAGTCAGGCCAGGAGGCTTGGCAGCTAAATTCGAAAAGCTTCTCTGACGTGGCGCCTCCAAAGAATCCTGGGATACAAGTAGAGGTCTCGTTTTCGAAGTCAGTACAATCCTAATAAACAACATGAAAGAACAATGCACCATTACTCAAGCAACCCAGATGGAAGGAGCTGCCGATACGTCAAACAAACCTTTAAGCCAGACAACTGTTTTAAGGCGACACATAAAGCGGACTTTCTTTTGAAAGAACCGGCCGGATATAACTTGATTGTAGAGACTGTCATTTCGTTGTAGTGTTTCCGGTTCACGGGGTTTCTTATAAAAATAGATCAATGTATTATGACATAGACTGTTTTTTGGTAATACCTCGTCACAACAACAGCCTGTGTCGCAGGAATTTTCCTTCAAGTCACACGGACAAGTCAAATCTACATCAGAGACCAGCGTGCTTTTCCTTGTTCCACCTACAAACAGATGTTTGAATGAATGCTTAACGATTACTATTTTCATTTATATCAGCATCATTTACCGTGTTACGAGTTGTTCTACCATGTATCCGAGCTGGACCATCATCTAACTATTAAATGTATGAAGGTCTGTACACGACTGCTACACTCTTAGTTATCAGCTCTCAGCTATCAGATGCAATCTCAACCCATTTCTCAGCTGTCAGTAAAGGCGAGAAAAGAGGAGAAATCGTTTATTTAATTAATACAAGGTAAATTATTGTTTGATGGGGAGTTCCAGCTTTTCCCGAAGCACGCTTTTCTTCTCTAAAGTATGAAAACAGCAACATTTCTGAAGCCTATTGTGCTTCGTGGGCAGGCAGACATTAGGGAGCTTAAGCAAACGACGGCTTAATGAGCAGAACAATAGTTGTGCATGTGCGTTATTAATCTTTGTACATTTCTTTACCGTCCTCTACAAAACAAGAACGTGAAACGACCGAGTTCTGCGTAGTCTGAGAAACGCGAACAACGACGGTTAATTTTCACGTTTTTAGAGCCATTGGCGTACTCAACAGATCTAGACAACTGCGAATTTCGCTGGTAAAATATAGGCTGCGTTGCTTTGGGGTGATCTAGATCAGGATCAGTGTGACCTTGGATCACTGATGATCACTGATGATGTGATCTTGATCCGGATCACCCAAAGGAACGCACCCATAAATTCATTTTTGACTAGGCGTCGTCCTCGGCGTCGCCGTCGTCGTTACTTAAGCTCCCTAACAACACAAGAGGGTAAAGTACTCAGTGCCCAGCTCAGTTAAACGTAGTTTATCCCGGTTTCCCTATTATTTTACTTACTCGTTATACTACTCCAGTCTATAGGTTGAAGTTTACGGAGTTCAACCCAAGTGAACGCCACCGCTGACTCGTTGGCGTACCGAAGGCTCAATCCCGTATCTTGACCGCAACACGTGACTCGCACCAGGCTCTGTGTGCGCCATGCAGGACTTCCAGACAGCGTCAAGCTTATTGTCTGGAATAACTCATCTTTCTAAAGAGTGAAACAAATTTCCAAATGACATGTTTTAATTCTTTAACATTTCCTTTTTCTGTGGCTGTTTTGAGGTGTTCAGATATTCAGATTTTAAGAAGAGAACAATTTCTTTTCAACAATATGTATATTTCAGCAATTTTGAAAAAAAGGAAATTGTACATTTATTGCGCTACAGTCAAGGAAATTCAAGCCGAGGGCTATTTAAGTTCAAACTAAGTTTTTACGCTTCTGAAGATGCGTGTTGTAACACACGAAACGTCAAGTTGAATATACCATGCGTAATCTATTTGTTATGTTTGTTACCCCTGTTTGTTTTCTCTTTCTCCTGAAATTGAAATGGCCGAAAAACAAGAATGTTTATGAAGTTATTACAACTTATGACAACCTGGCTGGGAAAATTTGAGTTAAATAAAGGTGGGTTACTTTTCATACCCTGTCAACTATAGATCCCAGACGTCTGTTCAAATTACTATTGATCCCAGAGTCTGCTGAAATGGCCTTTTTTCAGTCCATTGCACGCACCGTTGGTTTCATTCACGGATTCAAAAAAGTGATCACGTGATGACGAATTTTATGATCGTGTGATGAGTGGTGAATCTCCTGCTGTCAGGAAAGGTGCTTCTTAGTTTGCTTGCAAGTTTGTTGAGTTTCGCACTTTCTTATAAGATACAGTAAGAGAAGCAGAGAAGAGTTCGAACGATGTAAAATCCATCGCATGGATAAGATTTGTCTCAAACTTGATACTTGTGAGGAATTTGCAACAGCTGTGCTGCAGACTGTAGCCAAGAGATGTTTGTCATCAAGTGATCACTTTTTTTAATCACGTGAATGAAACCAACCGTGCGTAAAACGGCCTAAAAAAGCCATTATGCACATTCACTGATGGTAAGACTGCTAAGTTCACTGAAAGCGAAAAGCTCAGTTTAAATGGCAGCTATCAAATTGTATTTGAAAGCGTATTATAGAATACTTCTTCACATTACTGAAGAACACTTGGTCAAATAGAAATGCTCTTTTTTGGGAGCAAAACATCTATCTTGATTCTGCGAAGACACGTGTTCAGCCAAGGGAAGATTTTTGGAGCAATCAGAGTATTTGCTGGGTAATGAAGGTTTCATCTCTCTGGGTGGTGGCACGACAGTGTAGGGGAACGGTCTGTAAGAGTGTTAAGGATCTGCATGTATCATGTTCTACTTTTGTTATCTACGGTCAACAAACCTGGAACTGTATGTCTTTCTTGTCGAGCTTAATCTCCACAGTAGTATTAGTAAATGCAACTTGGTCTCTCGGGGAACCGAGGCAAAGCTCCGAGGTATTATCCAGTTGAGCCCCAGGGGGAACAGTATCCAGTGAACACGTGATGTCTACAGTGTTCTCAGCTGGTTCGTCTAGAACCAGGACCGCGCTAAAACTACCGCTAGGTACCCGGATGAAACCAGCTGGAGGGAGAATCCGTAACGGGGCAACATCCATAGCAAATGTAACAGGAGGCCCTGTGAGGGAGGGAACAGTTACAACAGCAAATAACATTAATGTACAGTGATATTCACGGATGCGCAGCAAATAACAGGTCAACAAGTGACTTTCCACTTTAATTGGCTTCATCAACTCATAGTTTTGAATTTGTTTTAAAGTATTTAGCTCTTATTAACCGAGCAGGAGGTCTGTATGGGAGAATCTTGACCGAGGTCTGTACACACGACCGAGGTCAAGATTCTCCCATACAGATCGACTAAGCTCGGTTAATAAAATGTTTATTATATGGCAAACAAGAGAAAATTAATTTGTTTAATGTAACTGGTTTGTACTAGCTGACATTTTGCTTGCGAACGGCGATGGGCTGAACTTAATTCTGCCGAACTCGTCCTTTACTTTTTTCCCTCATCAGGCTTTGCACTTCCATAATATGGATATTTTCTGGAACTAATATTTTGGAAGAAAATAGTCAATATTTTTGTATTTAGTTTGCAACTTTTTCACGGCAAAATGTAATCGGTCAAGATGCCCGTCTAGATGGGAAAATCTAGACCGCGGTCAATATCGATCTCAGCCAATCAAATTCGTGAATTCGGTAGTTCCCAGTCCTTGTGAGACACAGCCATGTAATAATAATCAGTATTACCAGGAATCATAATCCAAAATTAAAAATTACCTTTCTTTCTGAGGTTTTCGTCTCATCAGATTTAAGACCCTCTAAGGACTTGACGTCTTACAACGTTTTAGCTCGAAAGGGTTCTTCGTTTTGTAATAAAGCACGTTTGAATTTCCAAGCTTTTGTTTTGCATAACATTAAAGTGGGTCAAAACATGACTTAACTGAACAGTTCTTGCACTAGTAGAGTACAGAGTAATAACTTTTTGTTTCAATAGCAAAACTCAAAGACAGATGTTTCTGTTAATTAAGGGGCACCAACATGGCGTCTCCAGACAAAGCTCTTTAAATCTGGGTAAAACACTTTCCCACATAACGCGCGAATGAAAAACCGCACAGACATAAATTTTAGCGAGGTTGATTATGTATCAATCATCTATCACATCCCAGATTCTTGACTTTATTTTTTTTAATGGTTACGACTCTTATTTTCGATGAAAATCATAAATAGAGGAAATCACCGAGTTTGTATCCAATCTACTTTAGCCACAGGATTACCAAGCTCCTTGGGATCCGTGAACATTTTAAATATTTTTCACTCAGTGGCGTAACACAGTGTAAATATAAGAGTTTGTATGGGAATGAAACCAGCGTTTACAGTAGTTCGAAATATGGCCAAGAAATTCTACCCTTCTATGTGCCCCTTGCCGTTTACGTGACGTTTTGAGGCCGTTTCAAAGCGATTATACAGCAAGTTTTAGTTTCACTGTTTTCCTCTCTTCGTTGAGAAGAAAACAGTGTAATACAAATGTTCACGGCTCGCGAGGAGCTTGGGAGACCTGTGCTTTGGCGTGAGTATTCCCGTCGTCGAGAAATACATGTAGGAGGAAATAACACTGCGACTCAGAGGTTTCTATCGATTGGATGTTCCATTACACGCATTCCAGTGCAGCTGACCCGGAGAGACGGCACGCTCGTCAGGAATTTTGAAAGAACCACTAAAAGGAACCAGAATTTCGTTTTGTGGGTGTGCCTTAAATTTATTTTTACCCCAAAGAGGAACGACTTCTAAGGCAATACATCAACTGACAGTGATATTACTTTTGGCTCGCTGTGGATATCGCGATTATTTAAGTGTTACCCCAATTGCCACCCATCGCTAATTTGTACTCTTTGATGACTACCAGCAGTACCCCCATCATTTTTATAGGAGCCCACCTTCCCCCCCCCTCCCCCCCGCCACCGAGACAGCTTGGTGCTCTAAATTTAATAAGTAAAATCATTTGCTAGTTATCGTAGTTTACAGACGTAAATATTGTAAGAATCCAATTTTGACACCGGATCTGTACACGAAGCTGTGATGCTTTACAGTAATGCAACGGTTTGTTTGATCTTACCTGAATATTGCTCAGATAAACACAGAATAAGGACAAATTCAAACAGCAAGTTGGTTTGCAGCATCGGGATGTTTTAGTTCCCCGGGTTTAGTTCATAGTCAACGACGTTGAACACTTAAGGTTAACGTTTAAAATTAAGACAGATTTAAACAAGTCCACCACATTGCTTCTTTCACTACTTTCCTTTCCTCGGCTCAACTCCAGTTTTTAGTGGCAGAAATTTCTAATTCATCAAACGCTTTCGATATTTGACTCGCTCTATCGAACAAATACAACACCGAAAAACATGGACAAAGGTTAATCTATTGTCAGTGAGTACAACGAGACAAAAAGGAGTTAAAGTTTAGAGCAGCTTGAATGAAGTGAATTATGAACACCCCAATTTAAACAAACCAAACACAAATACTCTGACTTGTCCACAAGCCAGAGACACAAATATAATACTTCGCCTCTACTTCTATCTGTTATTCAAACAATTCTTTTAGTAATGCTTTTCAAAAAGCCTGTTCATGAATACAGAAGATTTAGACTCGTTAACGAGTCAGACGGGAATTTTAATCATTTTGATAGTAGTGAATGCAATAAAAGCACTAGCTATTGTATTTTCTCTGTCAACCGTTTCTCCTCAATCTAATTACGAAATGCCAATACCAGTCAAAATTATGCACATTCTGATAGTACTTTCATGAAATTAAATGGGAACTGTTTTTGTTACCCAGCCGTGTATGTTTATTTAGCTTAGAAGGGAAAAACTAACAAGCCACAAAAAGGTCAGCTCCGATCACAAGATGCAGTTTCAGAGCGTGAATTCAAATGATAAATTAAATCATAAATAAAATCAAAAGACAAATTAATCAAAGTGTCATTTTGCCAGTTATATTTCATTCTTGCATAGCGCAAGGGTCCACGAAGAGAACAGGCGGTGTAAGAAAGTAAAGGGGTTGTCGCGATACGCCAGTGCAAGCGGTAATTAATCGCGATAGACGGCGCGTATGAAGCGTCAGGACGAAGCGTTTATCTCGAATATGAAGGCACAGCGTTTATCATCCATTGTTCTTCAACCATTCCAATGGTCTTTTTGATATTTAAAGGAGAGAAAACATTTATTCTTGGTTTCAGTAATTTCAAGATAGTACTTTGGTTTACACCTCATGGGCTACATATACAATGTACTTTGTTCACTCACACCCACCCTCAAGAGTTTTTTCCTTGCTTTGGTTTAGATTTTCTTCAGTTCTGTTCGGTAAAATGATCCAATACTTACAACACACAAAATTTGACTGAATAAAAGCTCTATGAAGAACAAATGAGGGGTTATGAAGACATTTAACTCTCTGTAGCGCAACTTGATTTTCGTCATAAAGATTATTCCAATGAAGTGGAATAGCGCAAAACATATATGAAACGAAACACGAGATAACCATGAGGTAAAGCCGGAAAGGTAACATTAATTTTTTGTCTCTTGCCACTGAAGTCTCGAACAGCCAAGAAACTATATTGAAATATACATACCAAACAATTTGATTATAAGTTCGAGATTTCTATCACGCAAAGAAATCGAGAGCAAGTAATCTAATTGCTTAGTAAAAATCTACCAGTCGTTCAAAACTTTACCTAAATCCTCTTCACAGACACGCAAAGAAGCGGCGGTCATTTCGTTAACAAGAGTACACTGCTACCCCACTCACTATTTATCACAGAATAGATAGTGAGTAGCGTAGCCAATCACAGAACGGTATTCGTGATAGAACGGGAATTTAATTATCCATTTGCATCGAAATTTTCCTCCAAAACTTCGGAAGAACGAAAAAACGTCATTTCCTAGACGATCTCCAGCCACTGCACACTAATGGCTGATAGTGTTCAATGGCTCAGCCAATCAGATTACAGCATTTGCATTAGTATACTAGTAGAATTCTACTAATAGTGGATATAGAGTGTGGTTACCTGCAGAATTGTTGAACCAGTACTGAAGTCCACTCCTGTTAGGAGAGACACTTCTCCGCCGTCTCTTCTTAGCACCACCTCCTGCCACAGATGCAGATCCACTTACTGCCAGTGAACTGAACGCCGAGGCAGCTGTCACAGTAATCCGATTCACACTGCTTGTGACTTGATGACTTGTGCTTGGTGAGATCTGTGGGGTTGAGGAGGAGGAGGAGGAGGAGGAGGAGGAGGAGGACACTGGTAGTGCGGTGACATTGGAGGACTGTGCTCTGCATATCACTTGCACAGGACTACCTACAGACACTATCTCATAAGGAACCTTCAATAAAGAAACAAATAAAAGACAGGCTGCTAAACCTATGCTGGGTGGGGATGGGAGGAAGAGGCACCCAAGGAAAAAAGTGACTGGGAGATCAGAGGGATTGGGGTATGAATTCTATTATATTTTGTTGGCAGGTTCTTTTGGGGGTTAACTTAAATATCAAGTTCTCACATCATACAGCTTATTTGACAAAAAACATTTTATATGTGAGGTAAAAAACAAAAAGTCTGTATACAAACCAAGTGGCCCATCAGGCCAGCCCTTATGTCTAGTTTCTGTAGCATGAAGTGACTTGGAGTATTTCTACTCCCCCCTGGATGTCATTAAACCCAGCATTAAATTCATCCATACCCATTTATACACCTGGGTGGAGAGTAACACTGTAAGAGTTAGGACTCTTGCCCAAGAACACAACACGATTCCTTGGCCAGGACTCAAACCAGAACTGCTTGATCTGGAGGTGAGTGCATTAACCATGAGTCCCATATATGGGGCACCTCCTACTTATGGGAAGGAGGAAGGGGATACTAAATAAATTATCCTAGCTTTACTTGCTACTTTCGTTCAGTAGCCCTCCTGAGGATCAGGATTACAACTCTAAAAAGTGTGATAAACAGTGTAAAGGTCTAAAGTCAAGAACAAAATAATGGGATTTCCGAATCAAACAAACTTTGCCCGGGACTCCAAGCAACAATGGAACTATTCCTGATGACATTACAGTGTACAGTGTAGCTAGTCCAACTGAAGGCTAAACACTACGTGAAAATTTAGATGGATTATCAAATAATCTCATCAATACTCTGTGTTCATGGAAAGAGGGTAGTCCATCCAAAAGGCATAAGATACAAAAGTGATGAGTCTCATTTAATTAAATACCTGAGCTGTAACAGCATCAACACCAACCCTTGTCTCTGTGAGTTTTAACTGTAGCACCCCTGATGTGTTTCCTATGAAGACCAAAAAATTACACATTTCACACAATAACACAGGTGAAAAATCTTTATTCATGCTTGCCGTACTTCTGTCTATTCAACCTAGAGACACTAGTGGCTTGTATGAAACAATTTAATCTCTATCATGATGTGACTGACTTTCTTCACTATAGAGATGAACCACTTCTTTGGTGTCTTGCATGCATTCCACACAACTCATTGTCATATGTTTAAATTTGATGGGAAGCTTTGCAAATTTGCTTTTTTGAATTGGAAATTAAATGTCCTTTTATCTGTTAAGTCTTTATTATGGTGATTTGAGCATGGCTACATCAAGTAAATCAATGGTTTTCAAACAGATGGATATAAGCCGTTGAAACTCCTGCAGACAAATTATTTACACTCGGACGTCTCCAGTGTGATCTTAACTTTTCTCATCAACCAATTCCCATATGCCAAGACTCCCACTACATCCCCAACCCAGGGCAAAAAGCCTTAAAAACAAGACTTACTGGGTAAGAGAGGAACCAACTCATTAAAGACCCACTTAACAATTCACTTTTTCTCAATCTGAAAGCTGTAATCTACTTACCAACTGACTCAACAACAGAACATTGAACATCAACAGGCAAATCTCTTATCCTCTCACTGTAGAATAAACAAAGTGTGATTTTAACTTTTTTATTAAAAAAGTTATGTAGTCTTAGCTTGTGCCTATAAGACTTGGACTGAGGTAGATTGTCACTCACCCACTTGTACCAAACACTTGAATGTGCTGTTTTCCCAAAGTACATTCTTGTCCATTAGGGGCATTTTTCAATAGTTACATGACTGTACAACTCCAAGCGATTTGCTCACCCCCCAAAAAGTTCATTTTAGGTACTTTGGGGGGGTTGAATTGACACCAATGTTAATTTTGGATGATCAAGAAAGGTAATTTGGGATCTCCTAAATTTTGAAATTTTTAGGTTGGTTACAAAAAAACTAACAAACTGTGATAGCTAACTGTGCTTAAAATAAATTTTTCAACTACAGGGTATTATCATTTTCACCTGAATTGTACTTGAAAAGTTGATTTGGGAAGATACTTGTGAAGCAAAATAACATCTGGACATACATGAAGAGTTGGTGCTTTAGTTACATGTAATGACCTAAAACACAGGCAGAGTTATCATACATTATCAATCAAACAGGAGTAATCGGTGAAACCTTTTACTACCTAGTTGTATTGGGTGCATATCTATAAAACAAGAATGATCATCTCAATATAATAGGCTACATTTTTGCACTGGTCAGTTAATTAATAAACTCAACTCCAGTAGATGAATTTGATAAGAAATGACCAATTTGTGTTTGTATTTTAAACATGAAGTACATGAGTTAACCATGAGTTGAGAAAACTCAAATGACTAAAACACATACAATAACCACTTACTCCCTATCCAGGATAACATCACTATGAATATAAATTTATTATACATGTATTATATAATAAATTATTATATTTTCTAGAGTGCCTCCATGAACACCATGTACTTTTACTAGTTAATATGAGTTTACACTGAGCTGCCCCAACTCAAGCTGAATCCCCTTTAACTAAATTTTCATAAATGGATGACCGACAAAGAGTGAAATGTTGAATATTCTTAGTGACCATGAAGCTGCTATATGTCATTTACAAGATGATTGACTGGGAAAAAGGTCAGATCACCACAGGATTGTATTAAGTAAAGATGTTGAGTTAAATTACCAGTTCGTTTACTGAGTGTAAACCATGCTTGAAGCTAAGATATGGAAAAATCCAATAAGTTCTGGTGATATGTTTCAAACTCCACTACCGGTATAGGTGGTTGAATGAACACGATTGTTATAACAAGGTTATGTCTGGAAAATTAAGAAATAATTTAGTACGTATCTTTACGTTTTGGAGTCTAAAAAGATTGCTGGTTCCGTGACCTTTGCTTGCCCATCTATTCTGGTTGTAGATCAAGTCTGTCAACCCTGGTTTTCTCATTGAGTACATACTACCTTTTTTCGTCCAAGGCAAGAATTATTGTTTTGGATTGATTATTTTAACTTTGGTGCTCTCAAATTCTTTCTTTAATTGTGTAGCCTAATGAATATTCAACAGAAACAATTCAAAAACAACTCACTTCATAAACCTCAAACACTAAACAACAAAGCAATCCCATGGTCTTATCTTAGTGCAAGCTGTGAAAGTTTTACCCAAGACTACCTTGCACACCTCGCTGTTCAACCAAGATTTATTCTCTATTATCTATATTATTCCTTGAATATCAACATCATTAACTCCTTATTCATGTGGGTCTGCTAGAATGCCTCCTTGGGTTTTGGCTTCTGTAACACTGTGGGGCAGTAAGGATGGAATACCACTTTGATTTATAAAACGCATTTAAATAACTTTTGAACTACTGGTAAAACAAATCAAAACATATTTTAAAACTTGCACCCTCATGTTGTCACTTACTTGGACATGAGTAAGTAGATAAGAAAAAAATAATTACCCATTGTTTCCCTTTGATTCAGAAAATGTGAACTGTTCGCTGTTGCCATCACTCTGACCTGAGCACTGGATTGTAACAGCCCTACCAGCTGATGTGATTCTGTCAATGCATCATAAATATTTATTTTATTTGTTAGAAAACAGCCCTAAGAAAATATGCAAGCTGACTGGTTAAAAATCGTGTTTCTATAACTTGATAGAAACACAGAACTACATGTAGCAAGAGCTGATGATGTAATGATGGCATGAGCAAAGGGAATTTACATTTTGATGATCAAATTAAACAAGCCGTTTTTCCTTTTTTCATTGCGGTGTTTTCTAAAAGAAATAGAAAACATGTTCTCTGTGTTTCTATCGAAGTTATAGAAACACTCATGAAAGTTTGGGAGAACTCGAAAAAGCTGTGGAAACACTCGCCTGTGCCTTGTGTTCCCACAGCATTTCTCATTCTCCCAAACTTCCACTTGGGTTTCTATAACTTGATGGAAACACGGTACATGTTTTCTATTTCTTAAACATTAATCAAGAGAGTTACATGACTGTATGAACAGCTGATGCCAAGTCAAAAAAATGCCAGTACCATATGTGCACATTTGTATTGGAAAGGTGAAGAATTTGTAGCAAGATGCTTCTCTCACATTATGCTGTCATATCTCATTGAAACAGGCATATTTTACTCATTTCAGTTATTGACACTGATTGGTCCATAATGTATTTCAATGGCTTATAAATACATTGAGGTCCATGCATGTTCTCACACCCAGGAACAGACTAGTGTGAACAAAGCAAAGGGCTACAAGTGCATATTGCAGAACAAACTGTATTATGAAAGTATCTCTAATAATTTTCATATTTAACATCATTCTTTGCACAGACAATACCTTACAACCCTGACAACAATATCACCAATTTAGCCAGATGGGCGTCTAGGCGTCCTGTGGACGGCCACTTATTAAAGAAAATTGTTTTATTTTTCACATGTTGTCTTATAAATTGTTCATTTGAGCAGTCCCTATAGCATATTTTGGATGCCCACTTTTCAAATCCTGGCTAAAAGCCTGATTGTCACAAATGCCATACTCTGGTGATCCTAGGTAAGAGACCACCCATAGTTAAAAGGGAGAACAATGGTCACCCTAGGGTGAGTAAGTTGGACACTGAATCAAGGAGTTGATGGAAAGTTCTAATCTATGATTTGCTGTAGTTAATATATACCTGAATGTAACATCCACCTGAGTTGTACCAACTGGGGCTGAGGTATTCCTAAACTCTACACTTGTTAGGCCAGGACCAGTTTCCAAAACACTGCAAACAATTGTGACCTGAAAGTAGTTTTGTTTTAATTTA
Source organism: Orbicella franksi (assembly GCF_964199315.1). Classification (NCBI taxonomy): domain Eukaryota; kingdom Metazoa; phylum Cnidaria; class Anthozoa; order Scleractinia; family Merulinidae; genus Orbicella; species Orbicella franksi. The sequence continues at coordinate 13,501,596 of NC_138156.1, read as the reverse complement.
GACAGGCAGTTCAAAAATAAGTACTCTAAAAATTAAGAGAACATTTTTTTTTATATTTAGAACATTCATGTTATGGAGTGACTCTTCAAGTTTTTAAGCCTCCTTCTATAATTTTACACCTCCACTGCTCCCCAAGATACACACATATGTAGTTATTCAAGATAATTTTTAAGTGGAAAAACAGCATTATTTGACTAAGTTACATCAATTGTACAATTTGCATCTCTTACATAGCTCTAATGTACATCTATCTTGAACACCAGAAAACAGAGATCCTGGTACAATTCACAATTTCTCCTTAAACAAGTCCCCAGGGGTATAAGTGGGTTATGGCTCGCACGAGAATCTTAAGGCAACTTGTCCAAAACCTTACCAGGGATAAGGGATACATTATTAGCCTTTAGAAAATAGCCCAAATAAAATAGACATGCTGGCTGGTTAAAGGAGAAGGTCACTCCAAAAACCTTACTTTTTTTGTCTCTCGATCTGGGTGAGAACTACCTCAATGATCATACTTGTCAGAAGTTTGTTTTGTCAGCAGCGAGTATAATTCGTGATGATATCAAAAGTATTGTGGCCAAGAACCATTTTGTTGTTGAACAAGAGATTGTTTACTTGCATTATATCGATTTTGATTTCATGGCTATTACAAGGCTAATTGAAATAGTACCGCTTGAGAAGGCAAATGCAGTAGGAATTTATGTACAGCAGCATTCAGAAAGGTCTAGAAACAGTAAATCTGAGTTTTGAGAAACTTCAGCCATGGCTCCAGGACCCAGCTTGGTGTGTGCAAATTTTGATGGTTACAATGTTATGCTTGGTCAAAGGGGAGGGGTCATTAGCCAAATCAAGGAAGTTATCCCAACAGCTCTTGGAACTCACTGTGTTGCCTATAAACCTGAGCTGGCAGTCCTTGATACAAGCAAATCTTGCCCACAAATGTGTGGTTCCAGAAAAAATCCATACCCCCCCCTGCACGGAGGGTCACGGAAATTCCGAGGGGTAGGGGTGTCTGACATAGGTAAATTTCCGAGGAGGGGGGCTACTCAAAGAGTTTTCTTTCCAGTGGGTGTGAAATGCAATTGAATGAACACTATTGTACTTTCCCAATCGATTCAGGTAACTAAACCAACAGAAATGTTCCATCCGTTGAAATAAGCATTCGATTCTTGGTCATATACTTTCCATTTTTCTTCCGACGTAGTACGACAGACGGGAATCTTGAGCATCGTGTTTGTTGGACGTGAAGTTGAACAAAATGCCGACGAAGAGGTGGAGCAATACATGAACAATGATGATATTTTATACTTTGAAGATTGTGCTGTACTTAGCTTAACTGCAGCTCAGATGCTTTTTCCAGCATTGTTCTTTGTTTATTTTGTTTGATACTCGTATAAAATTATTCCCCGTTTCGGACTTGCCGTAACTAGGTTATCGCATATTTTCATTGTTATCCGTGTAGTTAATAGTTTGCTAAGTGAGCAAAGTCAATTCAAAGCCATTTGTCTTGACCTATATGTAACTGTGGACAGCGAGGAGCGTTGGAGCAGTAGCCGAGATTTCATTCAGTCATTTATAGAATGACTGAGTAATGCGTGTTTCACGTATGACATGTATGACAAATTAAAAAAAACTAAGGCATAAAATGATTTTACTATCATTTACAAACTACAGAGACAAAGCGTATGACTTAATTGATGTATTCATTTGGTGAAAGGAACAATAAAGCGGCAGTTGAGAACAGCTGTTTTGAAAAAATGTTGCATGACAACTTAACTGCGTGTGTAAAGTAATTCGACATGTTGTTTTGACCATGCATAAATTAAAACTTCAACTGGGTTATCTGAGCGAGCTTTATGTACGTTTTGAGATTCTTGACAGTATGAAAACACCTTTTAATGACGAAAAAGTCAGCGGCTATGCCATCTGGGAGTGAAGCACTTCTAAGTCAGTTGTTTATTAGTTCAAACACCGGTTCAAACATTCTAACATGACATGAAGGAACACGCCGCGTCTGCAGTCTACCGTGAAAGAGTATGTCTTCATCTACAATGTAACTATAAACAGCTGTGGCTAAATTTTATTACAATTAATATTTCCAAGGGGTAGGGGGGCCTAAGTAGAAAAATCATGGAAATTCCAGGGGGTGGTGGGAGTACCGTGAAGCCCCCTGGAACAGAAAATCCTGGTGGGTGGGGGGTCATACTGAAAAAAACCCTCCATGGGGGGGGGGTATGGATATTATCTGGATCCACACAATGGCAAAATTTGAGAACACACTGAAGGGAATATTTAATTATCATCATTTCTCTCCTAAATGCCAAAGGGAATTAAAGGAAATCAACCATCTTTTTGAAACCAAACTTGCTCATTTCAGTGTAGTGAAACAGGTTGGATGGCTGGCAAGCAAGGAATGTGCTGTTTCTGCACTGAAAAGAAATCTGGCTACTGTGGTACTGCATGTTGAACATCGCCACACTGAGGGAACAAGGGCAGAAGATTCAAATCGAGCAAAAGGCTACCACATAGAGATCACATCAGTCAGCTTCATCAAGATGTTGTATTTTTGCTTTATTTCTTGCCAGTCATTGCAAGGCTTTCAAAAACTTTCCGGAAAGAAGAATTTCTTACTATATCTTTAAGATTCAAGATGTTGTTGAAAGAGCAGTCATTGAGCTGTCTGCCCTGAAACTTCATCCAGCAATGAACATGAAAGAATTTCAGGAAAACTCAATCTTAGTGAAAGAAAATTTGGAGACATAGAGCTGACTGGCAATCAGGAAAACTTTGTGAGTTACTGTGATGACCAAACCACAAGAGAACTCATTGAGAACACAATCCACTATACAGAACAAAAGCAGTGAAAAACATTTTTATAAAAGAAAAATGAATACTGCTGTTAACTTTTAAACCTGGGTTAGCGTTAACCGGCTTTCGAACAACCCGGCCCTAGTCTAGCAACTTGAAGGAGGAGCCACTGTCTCTAATGACAGTGTTTGACTTTCACAAATGGCCACTTGGGTCTCAAGAATTGGGAACATTTGGAAACGATGAAATAAAGGAACTTGTTTGTGAACACCTGGATCACTTCTTTCTGCCAGAGGAAAGGAAGCAATTCCTGCAGAGTGGATTTTGCTGAAGCTCTTTGTGCTTTCACTGAGAACAAATCCATTAGTGGATGTTTAGTCACTTGTGCTAAAGCAGAAGCCTTCAGCAATGAGTCACATTCTCAAGTTATTAGAGTACCTCTTGGTTGCAGGGCTGTTATTAGAAGCCGAGACCTGGGTACCAGCACCCATCTACTTTGAAAGGAATACCCAGCTTCTTTAAGTGTGTCAAGTACAAAATTGAAAAACAAAAAAGACACACCTCAACCTCCAATAAAAATGAATTATTCTTTCTGAGTTGAATATTACCTTTAAAAACCCTTTTTTGTCAATTACCTCGCATCTTTTTCTTTTGCGAGAAAAGTGCTTTTTGGCGGTTGCACTTTGCATTCATCGGGCCTTTCTTTTGTGAAATGCCTTTGCTGTTACATAACTCTTGCAGGTGACATGTTGCAGGGCATACTTTACAAAATTGTAAGAGGGTGGAAAGTGCTACTTCACTGGGAGTTAACTTGGTGAAGAAGTAGCTGAACTGAGCATGTGCAATGCAGCTAACAATTCTCACATTGAAAGCTGATGTTTGTATGACTTACACTGTTGCGTTTTCAAAAGAAAATTTATTTCAAGCATTGAAATGAATGGCGGTACTCAAAATTCAGAAGTGCATTAAATGGATGTTGATATTTTGTAAGTTTCAATTTTTTGGTCTGTGTGTGTGTATTTAAGCATAAGACTGTCTCACATAACAAATGTGTACTCACAGGGCTAGAGCTCTCAGGTTCTGGGCGAGTAAAGTAGCAATACCAGCTAGCTCACAGCCATAAAGACTTCAAAAACGTCTGCCTGCCCTATGTACTTGGAATTCCAGTCTATAGAATCCCCATTCCCTCAAGAATCCTGAGATGAAACCTGTGGTATGGGTATGGATATTTTCTGGACCAACCCAATACATTCTACAGTATTATCATTAGCTAAAAAGGGTAAAGCTTACTGGTTCGGAGTTCACTGCTTCTGTGAGATCAACTTGAATCTGTCCTTGCTCCTGATTCTCTGGCACACTCAGTATACCATCCTGGAATTCTACAAGGTTTATATTTACTTCCCCTAGAATTGGAAAGTAAGAAGAAAATGATAAAAAGACATCTTAACTTTACAATGTCCAAAATTTTTTTTTTATTATGTAGCATAAAACAATAAAATTCTCTGTTTCAAAATTAAAGTTGTTAACATATTAAGTAGAATAAATTTATGCTATTATCATCTCAACTTTCCAAGGAGTATAATGCCTATTGGTATTATGCAAAGTGTTACAAAAGATTAAAATGAGATGTTTGCACTGGGAGCTGCATTCCTGTCGCCAGAGCTGCCTGTCCCTCCTAGCTGGACAGCCTGGTGAGACCATTCCATAAGCAAAAAGTGGTTCTGAAGACACACGATTTGATTAACAGGGATCCTTGAACTAAGTTTTTCATCCACAAATATGACTTGTGATTTACGCTATACATTTTTATTACGTAAATAAGTAATCTTACATCTAAACTCAAGTATAATATGCCATTGGCTTGTTTTGTACATGCAAAATGTACAAAAGTGATTGAAATATTAAGACAACCAGTTCACAAATCTGCCTTCTCATCCAAACGCCTCCCTTAGTTATTGCTTACTACTTCAGTTTCTCTTACGGTTTTAAGAAGCTACAGTTATGGGCTATAAGCTTAACTATTAAGAAAATCTCTCAGCTTACCTCCATTGGCTAACAATACGATATAATTGGACACAAAGGTAAATACCAGAATTAACGCCCTAGTTTTCATTATTTCGACTGTTACTGAACAAATTCTGACTTTACAGAGCAAAGAGTACATGCAAAGAGCACATGATTCCTAAAACTGTTGCCATCGCCATCTTGAAAACAACTCTCCAGGAAGTACGTCATGTATGGGGACATATCTTGTACCGAAATATATGTCTCGATGCTTACTTGAGGTGCTTTGCTTACTTGAGGTGCTTTGCTTACTTGAGGTGCTTTGCTTACTTGAGGCGCTTTCCTTACTTGAGATGCTATGCTTACTTGAGGTGTTTTCCTTACTTCAGGTGCTTTGCTTACTTGAGATGGCTTTGCTTACTTGGGGTGCTTTGCTTACTAGAGCTGTTTTGCTTACTTGAGGTGCTTTGCTTACTTGAGATGCTTTCCTTACTTGAGTTGCTTGACGTACTGGAGGCGCTTTGCTTACTCGAGGTGCTTTGCTTATTTGACATGCTTTGCATACTTGAGGTGCTTTGCTTACTCGAGATGCTTTGCTTACTCAAGGTGCTTTGCTTACTTGAGATGCTTTCCTCACTTGAGTTGCTTTCTTTTCCTGAGGCACTTTGCTTACTTGAGCTGCTTTCCTCACTTGAGCTGCTTTCCTCACTTGAGGTGCTTTCCTCACTTAAGGTGCTTTGCTTACTTGAGATGCTTTGCCTACTTGAGGTGCTTTGCTTACTTGATATGCTTTCCTTACTTGAAGTACTTTGCTCACTTGAGGTGCTTTCCTCACTTGAGGTGCTTTCCTCACTTGAGGTATTTTGCTTACTTGAGGTGCTTTGCCTACTCGAGGTGCTTTGCTTACTTGATATGCTTTCCTTACTTGAGGTGCTTTGCTTACTTGAGGTACTTTGCTTACTTGGGGTGCTTTCCTTACTTGAGGTGCTTTCCTCACTTGAGGTGCTTAGTTTACTTGAGGTGCTTTCCTCACTTGAGGTGCCTTCCCTACTTGAGATGCTTGTCTTACTTGAGCTGCTTGAGTTACTTGAGACGCTTGACTTCCTTGTGATGCTTGTCTTACTTGAGGTGCTTAACTTACTTGAGATTTTTGTCTTACTTGAGATGCTTGTCTTACTTGTGATGCTTGTCTTACTTGTGATGCTTGACTTACCTGAGATGCTTGACTTATCTGAGATGCTTGACTTACTTGAGGTGCTTGTCTCACTTGAGATACTTGTGTTACTTGAGGTGCTTGTCTTACTTGAGATGCTTCCCTAACCTGAGATGCTTGACTTACGTTAGGTGCTTGTGCAAAGCCCCAGAACACTTTGAAATCCATCATCAGTCAAAAAACCGAACAACATGTGTAACTTCTCGCTATCAGGAGTTTTCGGCTTTTTGAGAAAGTGGAGGAAATTTTTAATGGCATTCTGGTAAAGGAAGATGACTGAAAATCCCCAGTATTATTAAAACGATAGGCGCACATAAAAAAAAAAGGTTTATAAAACAATGCTGCTCTACGAAAAAATTAATAACGAGAAATCAAGAGGTGTTTTGTTGTATTTAACAAATTCAGAAGCTTTTCTTGAAGAACTTTGTAGTTTAATGATGCATCTCAAGTAAGCAAGCATCTCAAGTAGGCAAAGTACCTCAAGTAAGCAAAGCGCCTGAAGTAATCAAAGCACCTCAAGTAAGCAAAGCATCTCAAGTAAGCAAAGCACCTAAAGTAAGCAAAGCACCTGAAGTAATCAAAGCACCCAAGTAAGCAAAGCATCTCAAGTAATCAAAGCACCTCAAGTAACCAAAGCACCTCAAGTAAGCAAGCATCTCAAGTAAGTAAATCACCTAAAGTAAGGAAAGCACCTCAAGCAAGCAAAGCACCTCAAGTAAGGAAAGCACCTCAAGTAAGCAAAGCATCTCAAGTAAGCAAAGTACCTCAAGTGAGCAAAGAGCCTGAAGTAATCAAAGCACCTCAAGTAAGCAAAGTATCTCAAGTAAGCAAAGCACCTAAAGTAAGTAAAGCACCTGAAGTAATCAAAGCACCCAAGTAATATATAAGCAAAGCATCTCAAGTAATCAAAGCACCTCAAGTAAGCAAAGCACCTCAAGTAAGCAAGCATCTCAAGTAAGCAAAGCATCTCAAGTAAGCAAAGCACCTGAAGTAATCAAAGCACCCAAGTAAGCAAAGCATCTCGAGTAATTAAAGCACCTCAAGTAAGCAAAGCACCTCAAGTAAGCAAGCATCTCAAGTAAGCAAATCACCTAAAGTAAGGAAAGTACCTCAAGCAAGCAAAGCACCTCAAGTAAGGAAAGCACCTCAAGTAAGCAAAGCATCTCAAGTAGGCAAAGTACCTCAAGTGAGCAAAGCGCCTGAAGTAATCAAAGCACCTCAAGTAAGCAAAGTATCTCAAGTAAGCAAAGCACCTAAAGTAAGCAAAGCATCTCAAGTAAGAAAAGCATCTCAAGTAATCAAAGCACCCCAAGTAAGCAAAGAATCTCAAGTAATCAAAGTATCTCGTTTAAGCAAAGCACCTCAAGTAAGCAAAGCATCTCAAGTAAGCAAAGCACCTAAAGTAAGCAAAGAACCTCAAGCAAGCAAAGCACCTCAAGTAAGGAAAGCACCTGAAGTAGGCAAACCGCAACAAGTAAGTCAAGCATCTCAAGTAAGCAAAGCACCTCAAGTAAGCAAAGCACCTCAACTATGGCAGACCGCTACAAGTAGAACAAGCAGCTCAGGTAAGCAAAGCACCTCAACTAAGGAAAGCATCTCAAGTACGTCAAGCACCTCAAGTACGTCAAGAGCCTCTAGAACGAAAAGATCCTCAAGCATCTCAAGTAAGTCAGTAATTCATGTAACGTAAAGTACGTTAAGAACCTCAAGCAAGCAAAGCACCCTATGTAAGGAAAGCACCTCAAGTAAGGAAACCACCTCAAGTAAGTCAAGTATCTCAAGTAAGTCAAGCAATTCAAGTAAGCAAAGCACCTCAAGTAACAAAGCACCTCAAGTAGGCAAAGCACGTCAAGTAAGGAAAGCACCTCAAGTAAGCACAGCACCTCAAGTAAGAAAGCACCCCAAGTAGGCAAAGCACGTCAAGTAAGTCAAGCACCTCAAGAAAGCAAACATCCTCAAGTAAGCAAAGCACCTCAAGTAAGTCAAGCATCTCAAGTAAGACAAGCATCTCAACTAAGTCAAGCATGTCAAGTAACCTTAGAAAAATCAAAGATCCTCAAGTAAGCAAAGCACCTCAAGTAACTCAAGCATCTCAAGTAAGACAAGCATCTCAAGTAAGTCAAGCATCTCAAGTAAGACAAGCATCTCAAGTAAGTCAAACATGTCAAGTAAGTCAAGCATTTCAAGTAACCTTAGTACGTCAAGAACTTCAAGATGGCAAAGCACCACAAGTAAGCAAAGCACCCCAAGTAAGGAAAGCACCCCAAGTAAAGAACACACCTCAAGTAAGGAAAGCACCTCAAGTAAGCAAAGCACCTCAAGTAAGCAAAGCACCTCAAGTAAGCAAAGCACCTCAAGTAACTGAAGCACCTTAAGGTCATTCCCTAGTATTGCACTGCGCATCGTTACTGCGCATAATTTATGGCGTCATTAGCGCGCATTCGTGTACGCGCACATTGAAAACATGGCAGATTTGCCTTGATATTGAGCTCTGTCAGTTGAAAAATGGCTATAGCTCACTAACGAGCTCGGGCACCCCAAATTTTTTTTCCAGTCATTTTAACCAACTAATCATTAGCTTTGTGTAAAAACTGGCTGATCTGATATCTATTGTTGAAAATTGAATAAATAAGGAAAATAACAGCTGCACCGTGGCCTTTTCTATTTTGTAGTTTGATAGCCGTGGCAAGCAATTTGGTTGCAATATTTTAACAAAGATTCAGCTGTCTGTCAAAATCAAACTTAAAAAGTTTATTTGTGTCCGACACAAGTATTGACTGTAGTTTGAGGCGTGCTTTCATGAGTCTGGGCTCACAAAGAGTTTACAATAACTAGAATGAGTTCTTGTAATAAGGATTAAATAACGCTAAAATGGGACATTTTCAATGCCTCACTGCTCCTTAACGAACATGGACACCCCCCTTTTTATTTCATAATTAAAGTTCTCATATGATAAATATTCATTGGACAAAGTTTGAACAAAAATCTATGTGCAGTTTTATTTCAGGGGAATTACCTTAAGTAAGTCAAGCACCTCAAGTAAGGAAAGCATGTCAAGCAAGACAAGCATTTATGAAACATATTTTTCGGTACAATATATGTCCCCATACATGACGTTCCCACCACTCTCCAGATTTCAACCGCTTACCACGTTGTGCGCCCTCTGTTGCTCACGTACGACATGTACGTGCGTGCGACGAGCGAACTGCCTGAACGAACTGCGTGTTTAAAGTAAACGGCTCGCAGAATTATTCCATGTTTCTAAAAAACTACTTTTGTTTTTCTTATGTATCTATGGAAACTCCTCAAGGAATAGCGCTTCGGTCCTCTTTCGACAAATACATCAAGACTGGGCTGAATTTGAGTGTAGCCTGCGAGCAGGCTCATGTTGGAGCACAAGCGCGCGCGGCGTAGCCGCGTGCGCGAAATCAAGCGGCGAAGCCGCGAGATGAGAAAGTGACTTTCTGGGCGCCTCTTCACCAGACTCCTTCCCATCGGATCGCTTTGCTCTTCGCCGCTCGCGCGTGTGACTCAAAGCTGAGCCCGCTCGCAGGCTAATTTGGGTGAGGCAACACTTACCTTGTAATCGTATCTTTTTTAGTTCGCGCGGATATAAGTGAGAGTCTGGTCAAACCGAGTTTGGTTCGTATTCTGACAAGACCCAGTCGGGACGAAATGAGCCTAATAAGGCTAATTTCGAATACGGTAACCATTCAGTAAGATCAAGGCAGTATGAAACCTATTCACACCCAAGTTATAATATCCATCGAGCAATTATATATCTTTTAGAATTTCGTTCTATTCTCACTTTTTTCACAAAAACTTTGTCAAACGGAATTAGTTATACCATGGCAAGACTGTGGGAAGTAAAACTCTCTAAACAGGTAAGTCAAGTTCTTTATCGAGAAGAATAACATGACAAAAATCAGTCATTTGCCATTTGATTATTTGCTAAAACCAAAAGCCGTGATGACACAGAAATGACGTTCCAAACCTTGAAGCCTAAACCCAAGAAAATTGTCAATTATTTCTAGTATCACTGCGTAATGGGTAACACACCAGGAAATTCTGACTGACTCTGACTGACTGACTGACTGACTGACTGAATTACCAATGAATCTGTTAGAAGCTCTGTCACCACTTGTTACCTTAAAATTCCCAGTGACACCCTTCCCCCTCCAAAAGTAAAACCCCACGGGCGCCCTTAGTTACCGTATCAAAATTTGTACTCTAATTCGCGAAAAAAAGTGCAAATGTTAAGCTGAACAGCGCAAAAGTGATCATTTACACGGGTAACTTGCGAACATGACGCCTCACAGAGCTACTTGCAACTCAACTCGACTGCACGCGCACGAAAGCCAGTGCGTTCTATCTTAATGGCATTCTTATCCTTTATGATGTCATTGTTTCCATGGTTCCAAGTAACGAAGTCAAACTTTCAAGCTGTGGATACAGACGGTAGGCTTCTTTTCCAAGAACACACATTCTCTAAGGTGAGCTGTCTTACTTACGAGAAAAAGATCACCAAAAATATATTTGCTTATTTCATGGTTTGAAACAAAGAATCCATTTAGGGTAGATGAATTTTTCTCTCGTTCCTCTCACCATGGAGATCTACATCTCAAAGTGACTCCATCGTGAGACAAACGAGAGAAAAATTCATCTATCCACGATGAATAATGTACACATCTTTAATGACAAAGAATCCATTTGTCTATACCGGATATAATCTCCAAGAAACTGGCATATCGTTTCTGCATTGAAACAAGTTAAACTCTGTTTTTTTTGTTGTTTATTCAGTTTTTGTTTGTTTTTCAGAGAGCCGACTAACTGATTAACTTTGAAATAAACAATGGAATCTGTCAGCGACAGAGCTTCAATCTCGGCCAATCAGTTAAAGCAAAACAATCCAGATCGTATAATTCAACAGGTAGGGACAAGAGTAAGGGTTATCCCTCAAAAGAAAACCATGTAGAATGTTATTCACAGTAGTATGCTTGTTTCAAGAGATATGATTTCCGGCTTAACTTGCCATGTGAATTATTACGTACAGTCTAAACCAACAAATAGAACATATGATGACTTTTAACATGCGTTCATTTTCTCGCGCTTTGCATCAGTCACATGTCTTTTGACTGGCGTTTGTTGTAACTGACCAAACGCGATATAATTATAAACGCGATATTATTCCCCAATTAGCCCACATGGGCTCAATACATTGACACTTAGATAAAGTTCCTACTTATTCAGTTGGGTTTAGGCTTAACAAAAGCTTCCTAGAAAATGTCTAATACAGTTCATACGGAAACCATATGGACACGGACACAGTTTTCACGGTTTAATTCTGATAGAAAGAAAAGAAGTACAATTCAGAAACTTGACGAAAACACAAAGCTGAAGCCATTTTCAAACATTGAGCACGCCTGGTGCCAATCGTTAACACAACCCACTGTCAGCTATCGGGTAAACGCGTAATCTGATTGGCTACACAGTGCCATCTAACGTTCAGTAGACGGCACTGGGAAACTGAAAATCAACGAACATGCTTTTCTGAAAGAAAAATAACATGTTTGCTTTATAGACTTTTATAGATAATTATATTAGACAACCCATATGTAGTCAATCGGATGGCGCATTTACATGATAGTTAGTTTGTGCTTATCAGTCTAATTATGCGTATTGTAATTATCGATTGCTTTGTGCTCCAAACAGAAATATTCCCAAGAAGAAATTGACGCGGCTCATGCTCTTCTAGCGCTGAGCAACTCAACCCCAGCAGTCTCTCCATTAGGTTTCAAGACCGCAGTCAACAAGCCTGGGGCAAAACTTCAGTCAGCAAACTGCTCGAGAGAGAACCAGTTCTCGCCTTTATCCCAAGCTGTGCCCGAGCAACGTCACCTTCAGACTCCTCATCGGATGCCAGAACTGATACCAGCTAGTCAAGTATCACCTCTGGTTGAACTTAACACATTTGTAGCTGCGACTCTACCGGTTAGAGAGGAAATTTATGTCCACAACCCCCTGTACCATGTTTCTCAGCCTGTGAGTTTTCTTCTTTGATGAGGCGCTGCATCATTTTGCCACAAAGTAAGGCTCCGTCCCCTTACGCCGGAAAAATTTGAAAAAACAACAATCAGTCACTGGCGACAGAAACACCTCAGTGTGTAACCTTGAGGATTATCGTGATTATGATTATCGTAACGTTGTCGTTTTCAAAAAGCTCCGTTTTCAAAATGTTTTCCGTCCACACTAGAACGCAGAGCCATGCAGCGTTTTCAAATTCCTCCGGTTTGAAGAGCATTTTCGAAAAGTTTCGTATCCAGTGGACAATTTCTCTGGAGTTGTGTGGAACGGTAGACCTAACTGTAGAGATGAAGCTGCTTTCTCAAATTTCTCCGTCGTAGTTTGGACGGAGCTTGGCAATATCCATGTCATGTTTTCTCCGCGAAATTTAGGTCTAAAAATAACCTACTCACAAATCTGTTAGAGCGCGTCGTCATAAGAGATGTACACTTTTAACATTATATACTTCTTTACATTATCTGCTCTTTTGCATTATGTACTTCTCTGTGAAAGAAAGCTAAAATTGTCGTTTTATATCTGATACTACTGTGAATGATAACTTAAATATAAAACAAGCGAAGGCTTACAAAACACGCCGCATAAATGAGGAAATTGAGATTTTTGTGTAAACCTGACCCGCAGACGAAAGTCATAATTATACATGGACTTTAGAGTTCTCCCATTACCTGAGCATGGTTAATATGTCTAGCCCTGCTCTGAGCACAACTGAGTCAGTATTAGCATAATTTTAACCTATAATACTTTGCTAGAGAAAATGGTCTCTTATACTTCTTAATTAGACAATGTTAGTTCCATCCGCTCTCTCGAGTCTTGTATCATTCCTCTACGTGAGAAGAGCGCGGGCTCCTTTCCTGAACAGCGGCTGGCAATCGAGCTAAACATCTAACTTATTGCTTAACTCTGTTTCAGCGAGACTTTACTATGTGGAGATGCGAAAATCATGGATCGTGGTCTTGTCAGCAATGCTTCCATGCTGTAAACCCGTAACGTGTTATTTTGTTAGTCTTGAGTAAAAATGTTATAATAAAGAAGCTTTGTTTTGTTCAGTCTCGACTATTGATTTTAAGTCTGTGCGTGTAGTAACATGATAACGGAAGAGAAGCCCCAAAGATCCCCGGAAGACTCAGCTAGGAATAAAACTGGCTGAACTTGGTTAGGTCCCATAACATCAGTTCTCATGGTTGAACAGGTGTCTTTCATTAAAATGTAACCTCATTAAATGAAATTTGCTTAAAAGCGGCTTCTCGTGAAATACTATGATACTGTCGGTTCAAATAAATTAAGACCGAATAACTCACGCCTGCTTGAAACGTAGTTTGAATGCCTTGCCGAAAAGAGCCCTAAACCATTTTGGCGCATTTTTTTAGAATTAATGTGAAATTTTGTGGGATGCCTGATTGAGATACGAAAATGTCTTGAGTGTTCTCGCCCGCCCCTGAATGGACCTTAGCTTGTTTTTCTTTATTGGCATTTTTCTTGGAAGTTTTGTTTATTGAAATCACGAGTCACGTGTCTCTTTGGAAACTTACAGTAAGAGGTGTTGTTATATTTCCATCCTTTTCTTTCGCCTTCCCCCTGACTTCACATCTGATCTAATCACCGAGCACACAGCCTGCTCCACGCTACTATCCCCTTCCCCCTCCCCTCCCCCTCCCCTCCCCCTCCCCTCCCCCCCCCCCCCCGACAAGACCTGACAAGAAGCAATTGGCTGGGTGGAACATCTGTACAACCAGCACCTTTCGGGCTACCAGTTTTCACGCGGCCATTTCCTTTCTCTTAAGTCTCCATGACGAAAAGATGAATTTCAATGGTATTACAATAAGCCTTTGTCCGTTAACTCTTGTAGGAGAACCGGAAAAACTAAATAACTGACAACTAATTCGGATTTTTCAGAGAAACGTCTTACAAACACAAGCTTGGCATTGAAATCCAGGCAAGTACTTAGCAGTACGCTGTGAGTGTTTGTTCAGAGTGAAATATTTCCCAACAGAGGAGATAGTAGAGATAATAGAGATAGTAGATTGGGTGGTTGGGTTATATTTGAGCTCACTTGACCTTTAAGTCATGTTCAGCATTTCCTTTCATAGAGTCACAGGGCGTGAATCTGTGGTAAATTTGCTTCCACGTGAACTGTCTTGACTTCGGGTACTTTAGCAACGGGAACTTGTTTATCTCCTGGTTTGACCAGCAAACGAATCGTGTCGGACTTAACATCAACATCAGCTTTATCTTTTGTGGCCATGATTGTCAGAACACCGGCCTTGTGTTCCACCTGATAAGAGATTAATACAAGAAGAGAATTCTGACCAGTTACGTTCTCTTTTGTTCATTATCCACTGAGGCCAATCTACTAAATCATTTTCCATTTGTTAATTTGTGGTTTAATTTACATAACAAGATCACATCGTAGAGGTTAAACTACAAAATATTTACTTGTTTAGAGTATCAAAGGGCTTAAAAATAGATCACACGTTTTTAGACATTTGTGCAGAGCTCATGCGGATCACAGGAATATCGCGTCGTCTGACTCAGCGTCCGCCAATTCTCAGGTAAATGTGTAAAGAGTATGTTAAAATTCAAATAACGAAAACCTAACTTGAATCTGCAATTTTTGAAAGGCTTGTTGCACTCTTTTGCGCATGTGCGGTGATTCGATTTTTGATCCAATTTCAGTTGATTTTGGTGAGGTAGGGGTCAAAGATCAAATGACGATGAAGTTCCAAAGACTTCAGTTTACAAGCTTCTTTTATAAAGCCGCGTGCAACAGTAACGCTACAAGCGATGGCAAACTACGATAAATCCCTACGTGGCGCTTTCTTTCTCTCTTCAATTTCGTGTCCAGAATTGTCTTATTATGCCTTGGCTACCTTTTAGGCAACCGAGGAGAAATCATTTAACCACTCAGTCCCGGAGCCGTAACTAATTAACTAAAACAAAGTTTTACTTAAAAACTGGCAGAAATATCGAAACAAGTGAGCATCCGTAAGCTGGTCAAATGATTTGATGATGAGAAAGTTAAATCAAAAACTCTGAAAAATCCATAAATAACAATCGAAAGTGCAATCAACACCGATCTCTCTAACTCTCGAGCCACAAAATCGAACTGTCAGAAAAGTTCTTCATTACCTGGAAGTGTGGTTTTTGAAACTCTCCAGAATCTTGTGGAACTGGGGAACATTTAATCGATGATATGTTTCTCGTGGCGACAATAACAAAACAGTAAACAGCCAGGAGCGAAATTTTCGAAGAACCCACAAGAGGTAAAGCCGCCATGATGGGTATTTAAGTCACGAACAGGTTCTGAAAACAATGGAGGAGGGGTAAAGGACTACTGGCATCGATAAACAACCTGCTCATTAAATTAATATTGAACAAGATACTGAATAAGCCCCCTTGGGTCACAATTGTCTTTTTTAGTGTTTTCAACGTCTAATGGCTCTAAAATCTCAGGAAATGATATTTTGAGGTTCATCGTTTACCATCGTTACCGCTCTAACATGCTGAAAATAAAACAAATAAACAGTCTAGTGTTCCGCTTAGTTTAATTTGTAATTATATCATTTGATTAACTAAAGAAAATAAACATTAGAGACATGTTTTCCAAACTTTAATTAGCACCATCACTAAACAAAAAATAAAATCACAATTTTCAAGCCAAAATCGAAAATAAAAACCTTTGCTAATGTAGCAAAAAGTCAGTTGCTGGAAAATATGCCATTTGAAACGATCTACGGGTCTTTAACGAACAGGCACATATTAACCACCCGACAAAAAACCGCTGGTGGGACGCGTCTGAATTCAAGACATTGACTTTAATTTTACTTTTTTTATTTGAGTGTTGATGAAAAAGTGCTGATAAATTCACTCAGTGGTGCTTTGAAATTCAAGTAAAGTTCGAGGTCATCATGGAGTTCTTCCGATGGGGGTTTTCGTCTAAATGAACATAGAATGTTCTAATAAATTATTTAATAACACTAATCAAGGTTAAAGAAAACAATAGCGATTGAGTGAGAGGCGTTTAGCTTTTTGATTTTGCCTGCCAAGATGGCAATCGTCTCTAGAAAATACCCTTTTTACGGTAGCAATAAGCAGTTAGTCAGTTATGTTCTGTTCACTTCTTGTTTTATCTTGCAATCGCTTTGGATGCCTACAGCTCTGGCTGCTGAAAGCGCAGGCCAGAAGGCGCATTTTCAAGTTGAGGACAAGTCAGGGGAGATGAAAATTACAGCAACTAAGGACCAAGCGAAGGTAATCGCTCAAGCAGACTCCGTTCAAGTAGTGGTTAAGCCTGGAACAGCGGACTATCCCGTCCTCAAATCGGACAAGCCCGTAGTACATGTAACTCAGCCAGGATGGAGTTCCATAAGCATTCGTAAATCTGCGATTTTCAAGAGAACGAAGCCTTTAACGAGGCAAACGAAGAACTCAGTGGCAAACAAACCAAGGAAGGCACTTATAATAGGGAAAAGACTTTATTCAAAGAATGCAGAAAGATCAATGTCGGGACAGAAACTTAAAAAATTTTTTCCGAGGGAAGGCTGTTCATTTTTCCCCGAAAAGCGAAGAAAATGTTTTGAAAGGAAGTCTACTCAATATAAAGCCAAGAATGTTTCAGGAAGTAAAAAATCTGATGTTAAATATGGAGGATTTCACGTAAGTGGTGATGCGGGGAAACTTAAAATGCACGTTACAAAAGACGAAACAACGCTAAGTAGTGAATCAGGAGGGGTGGATATTTCCCTTAATAAACATCCATCATCATCCGCAGCGTCAGACCAGCGAAAATTGGACACTCAACCTCAAAGGTACAGGGAGGAGTCAGCTGATAAGGCGGTACACATCGCTACTGAATTGGAAAACAGTTTGTCCAATTTTTCTGGCTTGAGAAAATCAGTTATCACTAAGCTCAAAAAAGATTGGGACTGATATGACAACAGAAGGCTTTAGTGCTGTCCATCGTTCAGACTCTATCATCTATTGGACAACTTGTATGCCTTCAAACATGTAGAAAATCGTGAAAGTGTGAGAGAAGTTATAATCTGACAACTGAGTCTCTCCAAACCATTGTTGATCTCTATTATTTGTGCTTCGGGCAACACATACTAGCCCTGAGATGATCTAAAAAGCTTTAAAATATCAAATAATTACCTCTGCAGCCTTCTTACATTCCCCATTTCCCCAATATTTCTAATCAGTTTTCATTAACTCGTCAGCTATACCTTTATCGGCAAAGCTCTCTCAGTGTCACTAAAAACAAGAGGAAAATAAATAAATTACTGAATGGTATTCATTAATAATTGATATGGAAAGAGGCACTATGAAAGTAAAATGATCAGGGCTCAGGTCAGGGCTTAACCCGGACCGCTGACTAGGATCAATTGTAGTCCCAACCTCGTCCTCAGGGTCTTCTCCTCGACGATTTTCAAAATGGCGGCTCGTCAACCTCGTCCCCAGGGCCTTCTCCTCGACGAGTTTCTCCCGTCCCGCCATTTTGAAGAGTGGAGAAGGCCCTGGGGAAGAGGTTGCGGCTCGTCGGGACGCCATTTTGAAAAGTGGAGAAGGCCCTGGGGAGGAGGTTGACTCTAGTACAGCAAACTATCACGCTTCCACGCCAGGGATAGCACTATGGCATCCTTATTTGACTACATCGGGTTAACGGTATGGTGCCAATGAACACGTTGCCAAGGACGACTTCAGCACTTACCTAACTTGAATTTCTTATTTAAATGCGTGAAGGATTTTTGTCACAGTTTGTTTAAGAATTTTTATCTTCCCCAACTGTATTTTGACCTCTTCAGCATATATGTTTAGTGCGACAGGTGGTTGAACTGAAGGCTCCCAATTCGATTATAACGTGAAAGAGATGCAGCGGCTCTTTATCTTAGTCGTGAAATATATACTACGCTGTAGGCTAGCGAATGCGTTGATATCTATTCAAGATTTAGTCATGTTACTCCAATGATCGAACATCTTGGTTGGGACTCCCTTGAAGATCGTCGACTCCTCTTTCAAACTACTATGTTCTACAAGATCTTAATGGGACATGTTGGTATTAGCTTTCCTGCTGAAGTCCACGAAATAACAAGGGCCACCAGATTACTGAACAGTCGTCCTTTCCAACAAATCCGTGTATCAAATGATGTCATATGCTTCTGATGATGTCTATAAGTTTTCCTTTTATCCAAGGACAATAGTAGCATGGAACAATTTACCTATTTATGAAGATGTTGATATAAATAATTTTAAGACTATTGCTCTTGCAGCCATTAAATCTTTTGTATAGTGTATATCCAGACGTCCTAACTTGTCTCGACGAGATTATACTTAATCTATTTTATCTTATCTTTTACTAACTTATAATTTTTACTGTATATATACATATTGTAATGGCTATCTCTAAAACGAGGAACGGGGAATCGAGGAACGGGGAATCGAGGAACGGGGAACGGGGAACGGGGAACGGGGAACGGGGAACGGGGAAGGGGGAAGGGGGAACGGGGAACAGGGAATCTCTAAAAGGGGGAATCGCTAAAAGAGGGAATCTCTAAAAGGGGAAATCTCTAAAAGAGGGAATCTCTAAAAGGAGGAATCTCTAAAAGGGGGAGTCTCTAAAAGAGGGAATCTCTAAAAAGGGGAATCTCTAAAAGAGGGAATCTCTAAAAGGGGGAATCTCTAAAAGGGGGAATCTCTAAAAGAGGGAATCTCTAAAAGGGGGAATCTCTAAAAGAGGGAATCTCTAAAAGGGGGAATCTCTAAAAGGGGGAGTCTCTAAAAGGGGGAATCTCTAAAAGGGGGAATCTCTAAAAGAGGGAATCTCTGAAAGGGGGAATCTCTAAAAGGAGGAATCTCTAAAAGGGGGGATCTCTAAAAGGGGGGAATCTTTAAAAGCGGGAATCTTTAAAAGCGGAAATCTTTAAAAGTAGGAATCTTTTAAATGGGGAATCTTTAAAAGCAGGAATCTTTAAAAGCGGGACTCCTTAAAAGTGGGAATTTTTAAAAGCGGGAATCATTAAAAGCAGGAATCATTAATAGCGGTAATCTTTAAAAGAGGGAATCATTACAACTGAGAATCTTTAAAAGTGGCAATCTTCAATGCTTATGGCCTGCGAACATGCTCTCAAGTGGGAAATTTGCGAAACGAAATTGCAACGCTCGGCTCGGCTTCCCTTCGCTCGCAAATATTTCTTTTCGTCCGTTCCACACGTTCTCGCTAGAACGCCTGTTCGCAGGATAAAATACCTTTTTATAAATGTTTTTAAAAACCAGGTAAAGTTTACTATTAGTAGTTATTACTGCCTCTGACATTCCGCAATCTAGTCATTTTACAGGAAATGTCACAGGAACGCGCAAAGGTCAAGTTTAAAAACTGATCTCCTCAGGGAATATCTCTGTCAGGTTATATCTGTCAGAATATATATCTCAGGTTTATATGTATATGCCACTTTGTTCCACACGTTGGTCGATGAAAGAAAAACGACAATACGGGATTGTTATTCGCTGACGAACAAATTTTAACCTACATTTTATCCGGACTTGTTCTTTGCGACCACTTTCGCTAAGATGTCGCGACAAGATCGGTTGTCATCGTTCACTGTGCTAAAACATACCTGGTGAGGCGTTCAATTTCAATTGTTGACAGCCCTAGGTTGTTTAACGTTTTGAAAATTTTGCCGATATGTGCTGAAGTTTATTACAGCGTCAGTTTACAGACATATAGATTATCTTCCATTGAGGAAATTTCAAACTCCATTACAATAATTTTCTAGTTACAAAAAAATTGAATGGCGGGCGACCTGGGAAACCATATGAATGCATGAATCGCCAACTGCTCGCGGGAGGTTTGATTCAAGGCGTCGCATCGGTGGTAAGGAGAGTTTCATGCCAGTTTTTCACAATACTTCCTAGAGAAATTCATTTGTTCTAGTCAGAGATTTTGGCAGAAATTTGCTCAGTATAATCAGTGATTCCTTGCTAATCCAGACCGCTCTTTGCGCCATGCCGTCAGGTGGAGAGGAATTTAAAGTTCCACTGCCATTTACTTTTCGAAAGAAAAAGGTCGCTAAGTTCCAAGGTCTTCCACATTTTAAGTGGGATGACCTTGGCACACAAGATGTTATCGAACAAGGTTCATTTGGTGCCGTATTAAGAACTAAATATTCCCAGAACGCTCGCGAATCAGTAGACGTCGTAGTGAAGAAACTGCTCTCGTCCTCTGCGGGCTTTGTTGAAGCTTTTGCCAAAGAGGCCACGTTGTTGTCACAGCTACGCCACGAAAACATCGTCCAGTTCAAAGCTGTTTGCCAGGACCCCATGGCAATTATGCTAGAGTACGTGTATTTCGATATTGAAGTTTTCGGCGGTGAAGGAAAGCTGAGCTCGTTAAACGAGTTAATGTACCTTATCGACAGTCAAGACTGCAATGGAATAGAGGGCACATTTATGGATAAGATTGCCGCTGATGTTGCAGGAGGACTGCTCTACTTGCACAAAAATGGAATAGCGCACAGGGACTTAAAATGTTTTGGTTAGCAATCACCACTATCGTGCGGAGACGGACCGAAATAAGATAGCTTACGCGTGGAAACACGAGCCTGTGATATGTAAGCTCACTGATTTTGGCGAAAGCCGATCGCTAGATATACAAACGAGATCTGTACGTCACTCCTTAACTAAGAATATAGATAGAACCTTTAGGGCTTAGAACATAGGCACATATCGTTGCCAGGTTTGTTAGTTTTGTTCTGTTGTTTTGGAGTGCTTGACGAAATCCTGCTTTCTGGTTTAATTTACGATAAAGGCAGATATTGTTCAGTCGCCATCAATTTGTAGGAGCTGGGAAAACACTAAGAAAACACTAAGAATATACTGTTATGAAAATTTGTTATTTGCTTTTGTGGTTTAGAATAAATTAAATTATCGTTTTGTCTACAGGAAAAAAAAGCACGAGAGTAATATCAGGAGTGAGGAGTGTAAAAAATTTAGAGATTGCCCCTTTTAGAGATTGCCCCTTTTAGAGGTTGCCCCTTTTAGAGATTGCCCCTTTTAGAGATTGCCCCTTTTAGAGGTTGCCCCTTTTAGAGATTGCCCCTTTTAGAGATTCCCCGTTCCCCGTTCCTCGATTCCCCGTTCCTCGATTTCCCGTTCCTCGTTTTAGAGATAGCCATATTGTAATTATTTATTACGTGCTTTTATTATGTTATTTTAAACTCCTAGTATAGTTCCACTGTTTAAGGAGTATACTTATTAAAGATTAAAGATATCATTCAGAAATCATTTCTTGTGACTCGTTTGTCACGGATCGGACCTATCGATGAACTTGATCGGTGTCTGTGATCTGGGAGGTTTCTAACACATTGTTTCTTTTATGTTCTTTGGTTCCATTTTTTCTTTTTTTTTTCTCTTTTCTAGGCAGTTGTTGTTAGATATGGTGCGTTTTTCAGAGAATAGACTCGTTTATGTGATCATTGAGTTTTGCCCAGTTTCCTCTCGACGTTTCGACCTTTTTACTTTATGTCTTTTTCATTGACACGGACCCGTTTCTCGTCATTATTGCCACTAAAGCGATTCTAGCTTTAAATTTGATTGTTTCTTTCTACTCGCCGAACTCAGTTGGCCATGGTTAAACGTTGAATCACAGTCATACCGTCGCTTGCATCTAAGCGTGCACACGTGACGCCGAAACATGCTCTAATTGGGTGTTAAACATGGCATGATTGGACATCAAACATTTGAAGTTTAGCTGACCGTGGGGCGAACTTTCGCACTAAACGTTCAGCACACGACATGGCAGAAGGATTGGACTTGTGGTTTTACTTGAGGGTCGTACAGGGATATTCTCGTGATGCGTGATTAGCTGATTTTATTGTCCGTGAAACGTGAATTTAGGAAATTATTCTTTATGATCCGTGACCTGAAGGTTTTCCGCGACCCGTGAAGAACGACCTTCTTCTAGTATAACCATGAAAATATATTGGTTTCGCCCGTATTTGTTGATGGTGAACATTTTGAGCGCGAAAGCTCGCGTTACGGTCTGCTAAACTTCAAATGTTTGATGACCAATCATGCAACGTTTGACACCCAATTAGAGCATGTTTCGGCGTTACGTGTTCACGCTTAGATGCAAGTGACGGTAACAGGCCCTCAAGAATCGAGTCCAATGCAAATAAGAAAAAAAAAATTGCATTAGTCTGAATTTATACATTTTGACGATAACCGTGGCCTCATCGACTTTTACTATAAAGGGCTATGTCACAAAATACGCCCGATTTCAAACGGGCCTGCAGTGCAGGCGTTTTAAGTGTGTTCATGGGTTATCGGTATAGCTTGCGATCGAGTAATTCGGATGGCTCTCGCCTTATCAAAGTGCGCTCACTTGCCAAAATACTACGCCTGCATTGCAGGCTATTAGTAACACGTAAGGTTTCTTCTCGGGGTACCGGACACACTGCCTGTTTTTGAGTCGTTTTACTTTGGTGAACACCCTGGCGGCAGAGGGTCACAACGTCTCGAGCTAAAGGTCACTTCCTTTCACTTTCTTTCTTTCTTTCTTTCTTTCTTTCTTTCTTTCTTTCTTTCTTTCTTTCTTTCTTTCTTTCTTTCACAAAAAGGCAGAACAATTGATCCTAATGGTCTGAACATCCGCGAAGAAACATATTAATTGTTTCCATTTGTTTTCTTTTATTATGTTCTTTTATCAGGTTATTTTATTTTACCGTATGCTTATCTTCAATTTACACTATCTATTACTTTTGCGTATTTCCGGTATTACGTAAATATCGGCTACATAAAAATACGCACCAATGTAAAATCTTCCATTTTATTATATGGAGAAGAGTGTTTTACTGGGAACTAAACCACTCGTAGATTCCATACGCCACTTCATCCGGGACCCGAGTGGCGTATTTTCCGTATGTCACCTTTGTGAGTGTCGTATCGTTCAATGACGGCACGATTCCCGCCTTTTGCTTTTGTTGAATTGGTTTCTCCATATAATAAAAAGAACATTACACGTTGGCTCGAAGATATGAATTTTATGTTCTCGTGGCAAGAACAATATCTCACGAGTGAGCGAAGCGAACGAGTGAGATATTGTTCTTGCCACGAGAACATAAAATTCATATCTTCGAGCTACCGTGTAATATCCTCTATGTACCTGAAGAACGCTGGTTTGGCCAGCCGAAATATAGTACACCTACAAAAAATCATTCTACGTTGTGTCGGTTTTTGCTTTTGTATTCTTCATTTTATATGTAAAGCCGATTAGATCACTATTGATCCAACGTATACCAGCAGGATCATCGTTCCGGTTGCTTGCTTAAAGTGCACCTAACCCCAAAATTTTTTTCCGCTAGAACGAATCTACTTATTATTTGAAATAGTTCTGCGAAAAAATTTTTGAATTCCGTTAAATCCTCGATTTTCTGTGCCACGACGAAATCTCGAAAATAGCTCCAAAACACCGCCATTTTGTTTCACGACCGAGTTTGAGGAGAATGGGTCCAGCGGCTCTTGTGACGTCTACCCAGGAAGGTTGGATATCTCATTTCGTCTCATTTCCTTCAGGATGGTGCAATACACATTCGAAAAGTGCGCAGAAACGCCTTCCAGAGGCGCTATCGGTTGTTGCAGCAATATTCCAGATTTAAAGAAAGATATACTGTACAATTTACTGACGATGATCGGCTAATGGTGCAATAAAGACGTAAACGATGGTTGATTTTGTCGAACCGAAACAAGCGAACTGAATCTGTGAGAACCATTGAAGAACTCTCACTGGAATTTGTTCCGCAGACTTTCGAACGCTATTTTCATAAATTTTCTGCTTAAAGCTAACCAGCAATTTGTAGAAATACCACCGACAACCTATATCTTCCAATCCCGCAGTATTTATAACATAACCGGCAACGTTGTGTGATCCGGTCATGATCAAGAAGCGTTATACTGATATGTAAATAGATCGCAACTGTACGCCGCTAACCAACACTTATTTCTCTTTCGATTTAGATGAAAGTCGAAGATTAATCCTCTAGAATTACATGATAACAAAATTGTTAGACTCACAGAGTTTTTCGAAGGTTTGGAAATCAGCAGTGTGACAAAGATTCTGTGCAATAGCGTCGAAAATATGACCGCGTAACATTATCTGCGGACCGCTTAGGGAACACACCCTTTTCGCTTATCCGACGAATTTCACTGCAAACTTTGAGAACAATTTACATTGGTTATTTGGAGTTACGACTTAAAACGTGTGACAATGTGAAATCGGTAATTGTATGAAATGTTTCCTTCCGCCTTGCTTCCCGCAGCTTCAAAAATACAGCTCCAAACAATACGATTTTCAATCGATCGAAGCCAATGTTTTGGAGGTCATCAAGTCTCGAAAACTGCGACACGTACGTCGCTCTTATAAACATGAAGCATTCAACTGAAAGTAAAACACAAACTGGATTTAACAGAACCTTGACAAAATACATTCTCGGTAAGGACAAATGTAAACGGGCTATAAACACGCGTGGGAATCTTATGTTTAGTTGACGAAATTACCATCCAAAGCAGTCCTTGAGTTTTCTTTCCTGCTTTTCGTTTGCCTGCTTCTCCACTTCGTATCTAGCTTTCCATTCCTAATGTACAAGCAGCTCGTCCGCAAAGACGTCTTCCCCGTCGTCGCTTGAAATATTGTAAATTGCTCTCAAAGCTCTAAGCAGTGAGTTCAGAGTTGTCGAACGTGCTCGATCGAAGTTTATTTCGGAGCCTTCCGAATCGAAACTTAACTCTGACTCCAGTGACGAAAAAGAAATGATTCTGAGACAAAACTTGGACGTTTTAGTCCCAAAATACATCGGTACGATTAGTTTTGCATTCTATTTTCTCGAGCAAATACAGTGAGTTGACTGAGGCGCTATTGTGTTTGGTTCCTGGGTAGACGTCATCAGGTACCGCCGCCCCAGACTCCCTAAAACGCGGTCATGAAACACTTAATCGCGACTTTGAAAGGGCATAGAAAATCGAGGATTCAACCAAATTCAAAAATTTCTTCGCCCAAATGCTTCAAATAAAGTCTAGATTTGTTTTAGCGAAAAAAAAATTTGGGGGTTAGGTGCACTTTAAACATTTTATAGTCACTTTCTTTCTCTGCTCGGTTAGGACTGGAACGAGACTCATCGTTTGTTTTGATGAACTTTGTTGACGAATAGATTTCGCGAACTTGTGTTCTGTGAATCGATTGAAAGCTTGAAACACAATGTTAGGGAATCAAGAGTCGCAAGGAGAGCCCCAAGATCAGCTAGCTAGCCACCTGGAACCCGATCAGGAGGTGGCCGCAGTGTTAGGAAAAGGTGAGACAGAAATCAAAACCACGTGGTGACGGATATGAACTACGATGAATGAGACTCCTAGTTTGATTCTACATACGAGCTATGTATCTACCTGGACACAGGATATATGTTAGTTAACTGTTTATTATCGATTAACATGTAATAACTGATTACTAAAAATTCAAACCCCTGTAGAAAACACTTGTCGCATTAGAAATTCCAACAACTTGTTGCATTGAAATGTTTTTGAAATCTTGAAAAATTACTTAAGGTGGCTTACTACAGTTTTGATGGATTATAACAGCCCAACTTCTAACTCTTTTGAAAAATGTTCCAAGATTTTTTTTCCTTTCTCTCTTTACTGTTTGTTTAAGTCATTTACCATTAACATGATTCTATGTGAAACGCCAACAAATAGCCAAAATGAACGACCGGGTACCTAAGGAGAGACTGGGCACTAGTAGGTTAAATCTGTTTTTCTCAAAATTTACCGGTCTTACAGGGTTTTTTTTAAAATTTTGGTTCCAAACGTGATTCACCCCTACAAATCAACTGTGAAAATTTCATTATGGGTTGTATGGTAGGGTTTTGAGCAGTCCTCGATCAAAGACTGGCTCTTACAGCCTTGGACGAGAATTGAATATTGTGCATGCCCTTTATTTAATCAAGCATGCGCTCATTTGACGCCATGTATCACCTGGGAGAAAGTGACAGTAAATTAGAGCTCTTTTACTTGTTGTTTATCAAACTTTTTTTGTCACTTGAGTGGTTTTAGTTTCTTCTTAGGGTTACTTGCATCATTTTTGCACATGCAATTAATACTGACGTCTGGCAGACAATCATAGTGCGCACTACTGAGTCTCTGAGTAAGCCAACTTAATTAAGCTTAATTCATTTAGCATACGCTCAATAAAAAATGATGTATTTCTTGAAGCAATTCAAAATGTGTTTTTTGATAACCTGTATGATTTCGTGTTGTCTGTTTCAAGCATTTGTGTAATTTAATACTTGCCATGTTCTTTCCCATGCAGAAGCTAATTTTCCTCAGTCTGGTCTCCCTGCTTCAGTCAAGAGAGGCTCAAGGTCTTCTTCCACAAAGGAATTAACTACTGGTGTAAAGGTGTGTCCTGCTATATACCCTCGTCTGCACCTCTCTGTCTGTCTGGGTAGTCACAGGCCAAATGTTAAGTTCAAAATTTGTAAATATCTCATTGATGGATTAATAAAAATAACCATCAAAACCCTACTATGCGAAATACAAGAGATGTGAACTGCTGCTAGCAGCAGGGGAAATACATGTATATGGGCAATACAAGCAGGTATGAACTTGAGTTTTATAAACCTGCGAGCCAGCGAGCCATGCAAGCCAAAGGGTGAGCCAGTGCGAGCCATGCGAGCCATGCGAGTCATGAGAGTCATGTGAGCCCTAGAACAAATGTTAAGGTTTTTTTATTTGTTACATTTATATTCACATGAGAACAAGAACAAGAGCAACAGAACAAAATGAATAAGATCGCAATATTAAATTCTTGCAATATTAAATTCTAAGGGAAGAGACAACCACATGCAGCAGTCAGCCAACCGACAAAGTTTTGATAACTCTGATTCACTAAAGAGTGAACCTGTTAAAATTACGCGATTCACTCACCATTCTTGACGCCAATTCACGGAGTTGCCCTGAAGTACTGTTCTCTTTTTTCTTGGATGATTTTCAACGTGGATATCAATGAATGAGAGGTGCCAATGGATACCATTCACCTACCCATTCGAGTAGTGCTGGGGCGGTGGAGCCGTACGTTTCTCTCAGAAAATTTTCTTTACTTTAGTCTTGAACCTTAATAAATTTTTGACGCATTGTTTTTATTTTTTGCGGATCCTGGGCGATTTGAATAGACGAAATTTTCTCCAAAAAACAAAAATGTGAAACAAAGAAAAACATTCGTCACACTTAGGGCAGCCATTACTATGACGCAAGACTTGGCATGATGTACAGATGTTTAGAGCATTTTTCATATTTGCTGCACCAGCAATAGTTCTGGTAACCGAAGTGAGATTAGGATTTTCTTTTGGGAATATTTCAATTGTAGGCACTTTTGTAGCTAAATTTAAAATTAATTTCCCAGGGAAAGAGAGAGTACCCTGGGAGCAAGGTTATACTCGTTCCCAGGGTCATCTCCACTTTCAGGATGGCGGGCGGGCGGTTTATAGTGATAGTTTAGTGATAGTCGGGCGCGAGATCTATGTTTCTTGGTGAAAAGTCGACGACCTCCCAGACCAATTGAAAAAAAAAAAAAATACTCGCAAAAATGGCTTGCATGACTCGCATGGCTCGCTGGCTTGCAGATTTAGCAGACCCTATTAACTTAAATTGTTGTTTTCTGGGTCTGCAATGAACTGAATAGTGACAAGTAGTGAGGTATCTAGAAACTTCTGGGTCCCAGAAATGTTTGATCAGATCTCAGAATCTTAGATTGAATTCTTTAATTTGTGATGACCTGTTTGATTTTTGTGTGTTTCTTTCTGTCTCTGAGTCTAAAATTATCAAGTTTGATCAAGTTTCAGTTTTGGATTTTCAAACAAAGCTAGATCTCAGCATCTCAGCTAGTCTCAGATTTACTACTTGTCGTGCCTCCAAATTCCATCATATACCCAGCTCTTTAGTGCTAAGGTTGCCCTGTTCCAGTATGGTTGTCCTGTTTTCAGTATGCCCTGACACTCGTAGGAAGGTACACACACCACCTAAATACCCAAGTACAGTCCATGTACATAAAGTTCATTCAAAACATGTGCAAAATTGAAATGTATTAAGGAAATATTGTCAAAATGCTGAAAGCAAATTATTATCCATGATGCAGAAGATCTTTGGGCAGGTGCAACCTGCACAAAATGCATACTGACTTAAGGACGTTTCCGCTAATTGTTTCTGTGCATCAATCTTACTGTGCACGTAAATTCACATGCCACATCATGCATCAAGCACATTATAGGGCAGATGGCCATTGCTTATAGCTTTACCTGGATTTAACAATCTTGGACATTTGGTGACTCCTACAATCATGGACAAAAGTCTTGGGACAAATTGGTGCTTTTGGCACTTTTGCGTACACGCCAGGCGCGAATACAACTTCACCTGCCTAACCTTGCCCCCCAGCCCCCATACAATGTTGAAAACTAGTACGTGCAATTTCACCTGATTTTCAACATTGTGTTGGGGGGGAGGGGGGACAGCAACCCGTTTATAAAGGATATAGCAGCGTTTTCTTCATACTTCAGTTCTAAAACACAGATAATCCGTTACATTACATAAGTGTCCCAAGGACTTTTGTCCACGATTGTAGTTTTCTTCTGATGGGTCATTTTCTCTACCAATTTGCTACATTTAGCAAAAAAATGAAGAAAATCTATCGATTAGAAGTTTGAATTTTTTGCAAAATGCATGAAAATTTTTGCACGAATGTACTTAAGCTACATACCTTGAGCACTTCTTGAACTTCCTTTTTTTAAGACAGTTTATCTTTTTAAGTTTTCTATTGCAAAGTTCTTCAAAATAATTGTTTTAATTATTTTCTTCATCCATCTGACATGTTTGTTTACTTGTACATTTGTAGTTAGAGCAAGAAGTAAGGGAGAGTCTCAGCAATGGTGATACTGCTGCACAATGTAAGCTTGATAAGATTTTCTTGTATAAATTATATGATCATAAGGAACAACACAATGTTACTGCTCAAAATTGTTTGCTGTCATTCAGGAGTTTATGAATGAAGCATTCAGACGTGATTTTTGAAACATACTAGCAAAAGTATGGCTCAGTGACATAACAACACAAGTTGACGAGGCTTGCTCAACACAACAACTTTATTCTCTAAGCATCTTGGGTAATACAACAGCTTAACACAACTTCCGGTTACGAATATATTACACTGCTTTCCCCCAGATTTTCAGGATGCACTTATACCCAAGACATAGTGATAAGCTACTGTTACAGGTTAAGTTTAACAACTGGTTTTGTAATCCTTTGAGATCTTCGCAAAACTGTAGGTGGACTACTGACAACTAAAGGAGATACAACAGTATCCTCATTTTCAGGCAGATCTACATGTGGTTCAGAAGTACTATCGAGAGGATTCACATTATCATCATTTATTTTCTGACCACTTGATTCAGGCACCACAACATCTGGTTCACTGACATCATCTGGTACATTATCGTGTGATCTTATCATGTGATCAGTGTGCACATATCTGGTTTTGTGTCCTGTCCTAACTACATAGGTTCTGGGCCCACAAACTTTAATTATAGTGCCTGGAATCCACTTATCAGTCTTAGAATTGGCCCTCGAGTTTCGTACCCGCACCCTGTCATTTCTTACAAAGGATCTTTCCCTCTTACATTTCAAATCCTTATACATTTTCTGTTTCTCTTGCTTATTCTCTACAACTTCTGCCAGATTAGGCTTAATCAGACTTAATCTTGTTCTTAGGCAACGCTTCACCATCAACTCAGCGGGGGTCACACCAGTTGTACTGTGAGGGGTTGTGCGATACCGAAATAGAAAATTAGCAAGTCTGTGTTTCATAGAGATGCCCTTTTTACCCTCAAGCACTTGTTTAACTAAAGCATCCTTAACAACTCTCACAGACCTCTCCGCTGCCCCATTAGATTGAGGGTGATAGGGTGGAACCAACGTGTGCTTGATGCTGTTTTTACGCATGAATTCGGCAAATTCAATGGACGTAAACTGTGGTCCGTTGTCAGACACCACCTCTTCAGGTAAACCATGAGTAGCAAAAATTAAACGGAGCTCATCAATAGTCCGTTCAGTAGTTGTAGAGCTCATATGTTTCACTTCAATCCACTTTGAGTGGCTATCGATTACTACAAGGAAGTAATCATTACCCTTCTGACAGAAATCAATATGGATCCGTTGAAATGGTCTAGTTGGCCACTTCCATGGGATCAGGGGTGCACTGGGTGGGGCATTTCTAACATTTTGGCATACTGTACATACTCTCACTGCTTCCTCGATTTCCTGATCCATTTTTGGCCACCACATGCATGTACGAGCAATTGCTTTCATACCACATATACCAGGGTGTTCCCAATGCAACTGCCCCAGCATTTTGGCTCTAAAGATTGGTGGAATAATCACCCTAGAGCCCCAAAGGACACAATCCTGTTCACAGGACAGCTCATTTCTTCTATTATGATAGGGTTTGAGGGTCTCATCAGGACACCCTTCTGGCCAACCTGACATCACAAATTGATGCACCTTACCAAGTACAGGATCTACAAGGGTTGCCTTTCCTATATCTTCTGCAGTGATTGGAAAATCATCATCAATTACCCTCACACTGTAGACCACACCCTCACTTCCCACTATGGAGTCCTCATGTGGTAGCCTTGAGAGAGCATCACAGTTGGCATGGTCTTCAGATCTTTTGTATTCAATCTCATAGTCATACGCCGAAAGTACTAGAGCCCACCTCTGCATTCGAGCTGCTGCTAGTGTGGGGATAGCGGATTTTGGATTGAAAATTGCCAACAATGGTTTGTGATCAGTGATCAGGGTAAATTTATGCCCATACAAAAACTGGTGAAATTTTTTTACACCAAAAACAATTGATAATGCTTCACGCTCAATTTGTGCATAGTTCTTTTCACTTGAACTCAGTGTCTGAGAGGCATAGGCTATTGGCCTCTCCTGACCATCATCCATCACATGGCTAATAACTGCTCCAATTCGATAGCTGGACGTATCACAAGCAAGTCTCAGTTCACGGTTCCCATCATAATGCACCAACAGTGTATCACTGGTGAGACCTTGTTTACAAGCTTCGTATGCTTGCTGACACTCTTTTGTCCATGTCCACTGGACACCCTTTTTGAGGAGCTCATGTAATAGTGCTAGTGTGGTTGCTAAACCTGGTAGAAATGGGTGATAAGATCTCAACTCAGTGACGTTTTGTGGTACTGGTGCCCTTTTTACAGCAGCCACTTTTTCCTCAACTGGATGCAAACCTTCAGCATCTATCTTCAAACCCAAATAGACAACTTCCCTCTTCAGAAATTCACACTTTGCCATCTTCAAATGCAGATTATATTTATGCAACCTCTCCAATACCTCAGCCAGGATTTTGATATTCTCCTGCCAACTGACACCACCAATAAGAATGTCATCCTGCTTACACACACATTTTTCTACTCCTTGCAAAATCATATCCATTTTAGCTTAGAATATTTTAGGTGCTGATTTAACCCCATATGGTAATTTGGTGTAGGAATAGAGTCCCTTGTGTGTGTTAATTGTCAGGTACTCACGACTTGCTTTATCAACGCTTAGCTGAGCATATGCATGCGACAAATCAAGTTTGCTGAAAAATTTTGATCCCGAGAGGGCAGCATACAAGTCCTGTTGGGTGGGAAGGGGATACTGCTCATCTTCAACAGCTGAGTTGATGGTTACTTTGTAGTCCCCACAAATTCTAACCGATTTGTCAGCCTTTGGCATGACTACTATTGGGCTTGCCCAGTCTGATCTGTCAGTTTTAACGATTACCCCATTTTTCTCTAACTTATCCAACTCCTTTTCAACTTCATCTTTTAGTGCATATGGAACCCTACGTGGCTTAATAAATATGGGCTTTGCACCATCTTTGATGGTGATGTGTGCTTCCAACCCTTTCATGCCCTCATAGCTATCTTTGAACAACTCACTGTGTTTAACTAGTAATCCGTCAAGTTGACTTTTGGTACTTTCCAACTCGGATCTTGTTAAACTAAATATTTCACCCCACTCAAGCCTTATATGGTTTAACCAATTTCTTCCCAGCAAAGTAGGCTTCTTCTCATAATCAGCTACAATAATTGGCAATGTATATTCATGTCCCTTGTACACTACATCACACAGCATTTCACCACACACTGTAAGGGTTTCACCCGTATAGGTTTTCAATTCAACTTTTGACGGACGAAGTGGAAAATTACTGAATTTCTGAGAATGTGTGCTCTTACTCATTATTGAGTAATCAGCTGCAGTGTCTACTTCCATTGCACATGGTGAACCATTTATGGTCATTTCTACAGTATAACTTTTGTTGGTAGGATTATCTGTACCAACTGCATACATGGAATAAATACCTAACTCATCATTATCATCACAACCTTCTGTGTTTGATTCTTAGACACTATGAACAGTACCTTTAGCTCCTGGTTGTTTTGTTTTCATGCCAGACTCAACATCTTTACTGCGACAAACTGATGCAAGGTGACCTACTTTGCTACATTTGTAGCATTTTGCTGACTTAAATTTACACTTAGGTGCAGCATGCTTACCACCACACCGGTAACATGAGGGTTCCTTAGTGTTTACAGTTTCCAGTTTATTTACTATGCCTTGGCTGTCATCACTTGCACTGACAGGACGGAATTCTTGGGTGTTCTTCACTGCCATTTCCATTGACTTTGCAATCTGGCACGCCTTCTCAAAAGAAAGATCCTGGGTGTTCAAAAGTTTATTCTGTATTTTGGGATTGTTTAATCCGCACAACAAACAGTCTCTCAGAGCTCGGTTGAGAAACTCTCCATAGTTACAATGAATCGATAACTTCTTCAAGGCCACAATAAAGTCACTGATGGATTCGTCTTGTTTTTGATAGCGAGTTCCAAAATGAAAACTCTCTGCTATCTCCAATGGCGCTGGATTGTAATGTTTCTCCAATGCTTTGACAATGTCTGCAAAAGGAGTGTCTTTTGGTTTCACTGGTGCCAGCAGATTGCTCAGGGTAGAATATGCTTCGGGTCCAATCTCAGTCAGAAAGATAGCACATTTTCTATTTGCAACTGCGAGATTGGCTTCCTCTTCACCCTTGCCTGTTTCTTCTATGATATTATTTGCCATGAAGAACATTTCCATTCTTTCCACATAGGAACGAAAAGTCTCTTGCTCAGGGCTGAACTCGCCGACACGACCAAACAATCCAATTCCCGCTATTTTGATAGCACGTGCTCAAACTTTGCCTCGGTCGAAAACAAACCTTTTTCCTCACACAGAGAAAATCAAAACTTCACTGGATTTCTCATGCGTCTTCGTGCATGTAGAGTATCCCATCCTTGTCGCCAAAATGAAACATACTAGCAAAAGTATGGCTCAGTGACATAACAACACAAGTTGACGAGGCTTGCTCAACACAACAACTTTATTCTCTAAGCATCTTGGGTAATACAACAGCTTAACACAACTTCCGGTTACGAATATATTACAATTGTGAGACACAATCAGGGGGGATTTTGAAATTGGAGAAATGTGACAGCTACTCAGTGCTGGTACCTGTGTGAAGAATAACTTAGCAACTAAGAAATATTGCTAGAATGCCCTTACTGTTGGAAAGCTCCCTATTAACCTTGCGCAGGTTATTCTCTCAGTATTTTGTAAGGTTAGCTTAAACATTTGCCAGTATACCCAGTATCCACCCATAGGGTGTAAGAGGGACAAATATTTAGCACTTTTCTCACAAGTTGTGGAGGTGCAGTGGCCTCATGGTTAGTGTGCTCATCCCCGAATTGAGTGGTTTGGGTTTGTCAGTCCTGGCCAGGGACATTGTGTTGTGTTCTTGGGCAAGACACTCAACCCTCACAGTGCCTCTCTCCACCCAGGAGTATAAATGGGTACCGGCGAATTGTTGGGGTAACCTAACAAATTGTGGGAGTGACCTGCGAAGGACTAGCATCTCATTCACGGGGAGTAATAATACTCCTAGCCACTTCATGTTACAGAAACCAGGATCAGCTTCGGCAGCTATGAGCCAAGGCTCCAAGGCTTTACTTTTCACAAGCTGTGGGAGAGGCAGCTGAGTAGAAACTTTACCTGATCTAGGTGAGTAATACAGCAATCTGATCAGGTAGCTTTAGTGTTTGGTCCTGTCAACCACAAAAAAGTTCAGAGCTATTGTAGCAACCTAAGTTCTTTGAAGTCTAATTGGACTGCATTTGATGTTTTCAGACCCCTCTCTACATTTCTTGGCAGCCCAGGGTGAAATTGCAAAGATAAAGGAAGAGATTGACAAAGGTGTGTTTTAATATAATTTTTTTGAGAATGACTGGTACATGCCAATGGTTAAAGTGTTGTATCTCGATCAGGTATCTACAAGTGGTAAGTAATGAAAGTTATTGGTATGCATTTCACAGTTGTTACCTATGATGATATAACTGCCATCTTTTTCCGAGTCAAAGACACCAAATTTTTTTCCTTGTAGTGCCAGGACTTTTAAAGACAACCGGAGGTCAAAATGTATCCGAAGACATCCAAAGATCTCCATAGCCTATGTACAGCTGCCCCCTCCCTCAAAAGAGTCAGAGATTTTTTTGAGGGGAGGGGACAGATGTACACAGGCTAAGATTTCTGAGGCATATTTGTGAAGATTTGCAAAGATGGTTTGAACATTTCTAGTCCCAGTCTAGAGAAGTGCTTCAATCACCAAAATAATGCCATTGTCAGCACTTTTCTCTTGAAAAGTGGCAGCACATATGGGAAGTGTACTCATCATAAACTTTTAATTATTATCTTTCATTGGTTCAAGTTAAGCAGGGATGCGTCATTTAAAAACATTTTTTTTAGCTATACATGAGAGATTGGTCTGTCCAAATAAGTGGGCATGAGATGTGGATCTCACCCAGTCCTCCACTCCCTGCCCTCAGGCCAGAGTCTGGTTCATAGACTTTCAACTTCAATAATCTGCCATATCTGGTAAATAAGTGAGTTTTTTTTCCTGCAGGAACAGATGTTAATACTGTGGATAAGACAGGGCTGACACCCCTTGCTTGGGCAGCAGCTCACAGACAGGTTAGGACAGTGGAACAACCTAGACAGAGAAAAATCGATCAAACTCGTGGCCATAAGCCCATCCCCTTTCTTTGAAATTTTTTTCCCAATCAAGTTCAAATTTCCGAAAAAAAAAAAGTTTACATGTACCTTATAGGGAAATCTTGTAGGGAAATAAATACTGTAATTATATTGGTTATTGCCCAGGGGGCCCAGGTCCCCCCTTATTTTGGGTTATAAACGAAGAAGTCATAGCAGGAAGAAAAGGCGGCAGGGCAAGCAAAACAACCCCCCCCCCCCCCCTTAGCTCAAGGTCTGGATCTGCCACTGCAACAGGTAATTTGGTGTGGGCAAGAAAGCTCCATGTTGCCTGCTAGGGTAGCTAATCACAGTGCAGGATTGGTCTCATCTTGCTTTTTCACATTGTTAGCCATATTATAAGCATGAATTACTCCAGTGTATAATAATATAATAATTTTTATGACTGATCAAGCTCAATTTGGTATTTTAGAAAGCAACAATAACAGTACTGCTTAAGAGCGGTGCAGATGCCACTTTATGTAGTCCCACTGGAGAGACAGCACTCTCATTTGCTGCTTGTCAAGGCCAGCTGGATGCTGTGGAGCAATTGTTGGAATATGGAGCTGATCCTGATGTTGCAAATGCGGTATGTATTATATGCAATAGCGTGAAATGGGCTTTACAATTTATGCCATTTGAAGCATGTTGTCTGCACGAGGGGTACATATTAAGCTATGGGTCATTTGCTATTGTATAGGGTTGGATTTTTAATCAATTTCCAAATTGAAAGTGACCTAATGGACTCTGGGTATTGGAGTACTAGACTTTCCACTTTGTTAAAAGTAAAGGTCGACAAGTACATCCTATGGTCAAGTATATTAACAGACTGCAAGAAATTAGAGATCAGTTGATCTGAGTTCACTATTTATATAAAGTGAACTTGTAAACTACAACTTGTGGAGCAAATTTGAACCTGTCGCACATCTTTTTCAGTCTGTTGGTTAACCTGCTAACCGCATATAGAGTAATATTATTTTCACCTTCTTTGACACAGAGGTGATATGTAGAGTTCCCCTCAAAGAACATTCAGTTTGACTGTATCCACATAATCGTGGCATATTTTAACTGGTATTTTTATTTTACATCACACAATTTAAATTTTAAAAATGAATGATTTAGCCATTTTAAAAAAAACTGAGCTACCCATTTTCTTTGCAGAAACACTGGTTGCAAAAATGAGTTAAACCTGTCTTTTAACTTGGTTTCTTTGATTTAAAAGTGCTGTGCTAAATCTTTGATCATTACCAATACTTTAATCATAAAAAGTAGTTAATACAGTCGAACCTCCCGTAAGCCACCGTCCAAACTTTCAAGCCTATGTGGTCGCTTACGAGAGGTGGGCACTTGTGAGAGCCTGGACCATATTGGGAGAAAATTTTGTCTCGTTAGCATATGGTAACTGCAGAGACTTACTCCATGTTTTAACTGTTTTATTCATGTCAAAAGTCAATTTTTCGAGAAAAAAAAATACAGTATTTCCCATTGAGACATTTTCATCTCTTGTACTATCCAGGAATGCGATAATGTTACAACATCTTATTATCCAATTTCCACTTTATTATCTGTTAAGTAGTCGCTTATGGGAGGTTAAAAACAAAAGAAAATTTCAAACTTTTAGCTCTTAAAGTGGTCGCACTTGCTTATGAGAGATGGTCGTATACAAGAGGTTCCAAATATAATGATTTGATTTAGAAACTTTTGGTATTTTGGAAAACTGGTCACTTACTAGAGGTGGTTGT
This sequence comes from Orbicella franksi, assembly GCF_964199315.1. NCBI lineage: Eukaryota > Metazoa > Cnidaria > Anthozoa > Scleractinia > Merulinidae > Orbicella > Orbicella franksi. The sequence goes on along the minus strand of NC_138156.1, from coordinate 13,464,537 downwards.
AACCGGATGTTCGATTGTAGTTGCTAAATGTAGTAAATCCGTATTACAACATTATAAGAGTTTGAATGTTTACCGTGCAACTAAATTCTGTAAACAGGAAGGAGGTACACCACTTATGTATGCAGCTTATAATGGCTATCCACAGGTAGTCAAACTTCTACTAGGTAGGTAAACATGTCATGTGCTCAAACATTGGAAGTGGTTCACCTAGTCATTAGTGTTTCTATTATGGTCTAGCTGAGAAATACTTGCAATTAGTTGCTTTAGCCAATAAAAGCTGAGATGTCTGGTTCAGGCAGGGTCTAATCAAGTTTAATCTTTCTGAGGTTGTGCAAGTTGCACTGCATCTGTTTTACTTGTTTTTTCATCACAGTTATCCTAGGTACATGTTATTTAGCTTGCAAATTACATGCAGTTACCTCTTAATGCTGCTTGTGAAAATGCCTGTACATGGACGGATCCAGGAGTTTTTGATTGAAGGAGACCAAACTTTGATTGAGACGTTCATTATACAGTCACGCTCATACATTTGATCTTACTTTAACCTCTCTGCAGTGGCCACCTCTCCACAAAGGCAATGGCCAATAAAGGGCGTCCACTCTGACAGCCAGTTAACGAACGCTGTATACAAAACCCCATTTTGTTATTGTAAAAGGTCAGGAAACTTGATCCCTACCGCCTGTCGTTGGTTTCTGTTTCTGTTTTATTGATATATTTTGATTGTTACGTATTTCAGTATACTCTACAAGAAGCATTTTGTTAAAAATGAAAATGTCACGGCCTCCAAAAAAAAACAGGTGTCATATTACACCCCGAACTCCTCATAACGGGCACTTCTTTACAACGCCCACTTTCCTCTGTCCTTAAGGTGGCCATTGTGGGTATGTTCGACTGTAGAACGGTTTATTTCCTATATCAGCAAATAGATCATATTAATTATTATCAATATTTACTTAGAACACGGAGCAGACTTAACAGCAACAAACAATGAAGGTCATACTGCGCTGAGTCTCGCTGTAGGAGTTGGAAACAAAAATGGTGAGTCACTTGTAGAGAAAGAGATATTGGTGAAATAGCAACTAAACAGTGGCTAAGACAGCCTTAAAAGAAATTCACCGTTTAACGCTATACTAATCCATGACCTTTGCAATGCTGCAAACCTTCCGCCACTGTACAGTGACTGTAGAGATTGTTTGGAGAGCTTTGAATTTCGTCGAATAGCTTGCCTTCTGTCATCAATCACTTAGGGCTCATTTTCAGAATTCGAAGTCTTGTTAAAGTTTGTCAAGTTACCAATATGGACCAATATATCCCCTTAAGCTCCCCCGACAATTCCCACCCTCCCTCTCCAGGGCCTCTCAATTTTTTTGATTAGAAATATCTTTCTTTCTCAGTCCAACGTGTGATGGAAGATTACCTTCGCTCTATCTTGGAAAACCGATCTTCCTTGCCTTGCAGTGGAGAAATTCAGAAGTAAATGGAAATGGCATTTTACACGGAGAAAAGAGACTGTCGATAGGTTCTAATACGTGAAAGCTTCAGTTGCCACTGTAACTTGTTTATTACATCTACAGACCCGACATTCAAAGCCTGTGCATGGCTGCGTGTCCTTTAGAACTACCAAGGCAAGTTCCATTGCGATATGGCGGCGCAAACATAGAGAAGAATTAAGTTAACTGAAATCACGGTAAAGAAAGTAAGATTACTTGAACAGCAAGATCATCAAATCCATAGGCGTACGGGCCGGGAGGGCGGAGAAGGCCGCAGTCCCCCCGCCCCGCCCCCAGGTTTAGAAATTTTTGAAATTTTTCGGGCAAAACGCTGATGATTCGGGCAAAAGTACTCGGGAGAAAACATTCTAAAAGGTTGTCAAGGCCACGCTTGTACGCTACTTTCTCAGTCTTTTGCCTTGTAAAATACCAAACCAAAAAATACCGTTTATAACCGTTTAGTCAGGTTGTTTTAACTACCATGACGTTAAATAAGCCTAAGTTTTGCTAAGAAAGCTTTTTTACTAAAAGGAGAGATTTTTCTTTATATGCGTAATTGGGGTTCAAAGGGTTAAGGTCAAATGATGTAAGGATCCAGGTATTCTGTTTTGGAAAAGCCATATAACGTTTAAATGTCTATCGTGGAAATCCACGAGATAGATGTTATTTCCATCAACAAAACAATGACAAAAGAATCAGAGCAAACAAAGACCAAGACTTTTGTTTATGCGGTGGCTCTGAAAAGAGCCTTTCTGAATGGCTCCACAAAGAGCCGTTTTAAAATTTTCTTGAACTTTTTCTACGAAGAAGAATTAACTGTTTCTTTTATACGTTTCTGATTTTACTAGGCTGTCGATCGAGATCATAGAGTATGCGAGGTTTCAAAATAACTTTTTGGAATGATAACAGTTTCATAGTAGACGTGAAAGTTGTGAACGTTTTTGTTTTTACTGCGATTTAAGTGCGTTTGAACAACACTCACGTTTTCGGTCGTTGTGTTATTTTTTTCGGGCAATAAGGTCACCGCCCCCCAAAGTCCGAAGGTGCCCGTACGCCTATGATCAAACCGAACAGTCAGAGGTAGTGATCTAAGTATAATCTTATTTTAGTTAAAATGGATGTTACTGACTAAATTCATTTCTGGTCATTTCCACTTCAGTTCATCTTTCAAAGCGGATTTGAGCAAATAATAAAAGATGTGTTTAACTTGTCTGTTCGTTTGTTTCCTGTAGCCACAAAGAGTGGACCATAGGTTCCTAGTTGTCGGTTTAGTCCTCACATTAAGGTGCTCCGTGTCTATAACATGCAGCCTGACTTGGAACATTACAAACTGACTAGTTCCCAGCGAGAAAATTTTAAGACACTGAAAAGAGACTTGAGACGAGTCAGGAGACACGTGGCGATAACTCGGTGGTTTCTTGTTCCCAGGACGTTTTAGTTTTTCATTTTATGGTCCGTCCACACTACGCCGGAGGAATTTGAAAACGCAGCTTTATTTCTACGGTTAGGCCTACCGTCCACACTAATCCGTCACGAAAACGGAGCTTTTCGAAAACCTTCAAACCTTCAAACCTTCCTCTTGAAACCGGAGGGATTTGAAAACTCTGGCTTTACGTTTAGGTGTCTACCGAAAACATTGTGAAAACGGATTTTGTCGAAAACGGTGACGTGACTTTAATCCTGTGATTTCCCTGCCAGAGTTTTCGGCAAACACAAATCCGAACTGACCGGTGATTATTAGTTTTCAAATTTCTCCGGCGTAGTGTGGACGAGAAACCTTTGATGCGTTTTCAGAGTGAAAATACCGTTTTTCAAATTTCGCCATAACTGCAAGAGCAATCGCGCCCGGAGTTATGCCTGGGAACTTAACTACTTCATACAAGTAATAACCCAGAACCGAGCCCAAGGTAATACGACGACGATGCACTGTGATAATAAAATGTCATATTTATTGTCTTGTGCGGAACTCTGAAACGAACTTCATTTAGCAATATTCAGTGTCTTCAATGCGTCCAGGCCAGCTGTCAGACATCAAGAGGCGACTACAAACAAATTAGGCAAAAAAGTGAGGCCGCTCACATCCACGACCGTACTGCCAGCTTATTCCCTCTTCATCGAGTGAGACGTAAGAATCACAACGCCGAAGAATTCAAAACTCGGATTCGGATTACCATGTCATAACCAAAACACCACACACTACATTGTAGTTCACGGTCAGCGGGTGACTCCAGAAACAGACATACTACAGTGCACGGATCCGTCCATGCTACGTCATCACTAGTGTGAAAAACAGTCGTCAGTCATGTCACCAATTCTTCGCTTCATAATCATCGTTAACAAGAGGAATTGAAATGTTTGCTTGCAGTTCGTGTGATGTGTCCACAGGCCTGTACCCCATTAACTGCATCACATGCTTGCAGTAGTGCTCGATAATAGATATTTCGTAAGGATGCACTTTCCATCTCCACCGATTAATGGCGGCTTGTGCATCGTCTACAGTAAACGCAGCGGGACTTCCTTTTATTTTCATGTTTGATCTGCTTTTGGTTGGATGAGTGCTTTCATTCAACCAAGTCGTGATTCTCTTTAAAACAGACAGTCCAGCAAACTTGTACAAATGTCTCATTTCTTCCAAAGGATTCATTGCCAAGTCTTCGTATCTTAAAACTTGTACTTGTCTTCGGATCCAAGCAGGGAGATTTTTAAGGAAGTGTAAACTTTCTTCCGTCTCTTTACATAACTTGTAGCTAAACATTCTTGTTCCAAGCTTGGCAGTTCCGCCCTCCTCTTTGTAGAAGTTTACACTCAAAGAGGAAGGAATCACCGCACGAGGATCCCTTATTAACAACACAATTTTGCAGTTTATGTCTTGAGAATCGCAAGCAGATAAAGTCTTTTCTAAACTTTTGTCAACCAGGCGCTTCATGAGAATTTTTATAACAGTAAGTTTGTACTCATTTTTGCACGCGTTTCCAAGTGTTTCTCTTGTCATTTTTGGGCAAAGCTTGAAATCCCATCTCGGGTCTGACATGTTGTAAGGGCAAAGAGGCGGTGAGGCAATAGCTTGACTGATGCGGGGGTGAAGCGGTCTGCGGTAATATCCGTCGATGTCGGCGAGGAAGATCGGCTCGCTGAAATCGCAATGCAGTATATTGGTCAAGAACTTCTGTACAAGGCTGTTGTAATCTAATTTGAAGTTTTTATGAGTTCTTTCCACGGTCTGCAATGGTTCGTACAGGTAAAACACATCGGGGTGATGATTGAAAATGTCTCCCGTGAGCGAAGATCCCGAACGGCCATGAGCAATGATTATCAAATTTCTCCTGGTTGCTATTCCAGATTGTGGTTTCTCAGACTGTTGGAATGCAGAAGTATCGGGAAGTTTCAATTTAACATGTCCTCTGTAACTTACGGTGTCTGGATGTTGTAGGAAAGCTGAGTTGGTCAGATAAAAACCAAATACAGCAGAAAACGAAAGCCAACCAGCTATAACAACACGAAGCCACAGCGGTGACTTCAACAGGAAACACTTCCTTCCTCTTCTTGACCTTCTTCGATTCCATATCATTATGTTGCTTTCAAACTATACAAGAAAGGAAATCTGTCATAATACATCGCAGCTAGAAAAAGTGAATTTTAGACCTATCACTGTCCTTCCAGCGTTATCCACGATCTTTGAACACATTCTATATCAACAACTGGCTGATCACTTTGGAAAAATATTTCAGAAGTACATGTTCGGATACAGAAAATATTACGGCTGCCCTACAGCACTTCTCTCACTAACCGAACAATGGAACGAAGATTTAGACAAACATAATATCATTGATACGATAGCCATTGATTTGAGCAAGGCTCTTGACTGTTTAGCACACGATCTTATTTTGGAGAAACTGAAATTCCGTCACCCCAAAACGCAGACCATGCAGACCGCAGACCGCATACCGCATACCGCGTACCGCATACCGCAGACCGCAGACCGCAGACCGTGCAGACCATGTAGACTGTGCAGACTGAGTACTTTTTTCTTTCTTATTCTTGCTTTTGCATTTACTTTTGACTCGCATATTTCTTGGTTCTGTTCAATTTGTTGCACACGGAACTGTTTAGCTCGAAAGACCACCACAAACCGCATGATATCAAACCAAGGTTTAATAACTATTATTCGGCCTAAAAGAAATACATTTATAATTCGCAATCAGAACAAACGCGAATAAATTTTTATCTCGTAGCTAAATTCAGAAAACTTGAATTTCCACGTCTTTCTGTGGCGGATAGTTACAACAGTCGCACTTTATGGGTTAGCAGAGTCTCCAACAGATTCTCCAGGTGAGTGGGTTTAACAGACAGATTCTCCAGGTAAGCGGATTTAACAGACGAACTAAAATAATTTCTTTCTCACTTCGATTCTACTGAAAACTGGTTTGAAACACAATAACCTAACGCCAATGTATATAAATTATGTCAATCACGATTCTTGTCATCAAATAAATCTGTCAATTAAGAGGCAACGGCTATTCGATCAACGAAACACAATTATACATCGCAGTGTTTGTTATCCATAGGCCGCGCAAACTCGGTGGTATGTGACTGTTGATATGTTATAGGTCTTATAGATTTTGCACGGGAAACTCCCTTTAGTCCTAAATATGCTCAAGTAAAGCTACTTTAAAATGTAGAAATAAACTTCACTTGTAATGTAATGTCACATGTAGCATGTGTATTTTCTACTCGTGGTGTACAAAATGTAATTCCAAATGGCTGTTGGCGCACGTGTGACTGCGATCACGCCAAAAAAGCCTAGCGCATGGAAAGATCGATGCACAGAAAACCGAATAGCATTTGAAAATCTCAGCGCAGTACGGTTGCCGTGATGAGTTGATACGATGGTGAATTTATCTGTCCTTATGGCAGTTGTGTTTTTATGGCGATTTAGACTACGAGTGGTCCCTCTTTCGCTTTTAGTCCATCGTGCGTGACGCTTAAGAAAACCTCGACGAAAAAATTTCATGCAAGCATTTTTTTCCTCGAGGTCTACTTACGGTCATGTTCAACTAAGCGAAAGAGGGAATCAAACACTCCTAGTCCAATGTCGATTCTGTGCTTTATGAAGCAAAAGCGATTTGTGGGACAAGGTCGCTTAGAGTCACCGTCCTTGCTTTGTTTTATGAATCAGTTCTGAGAGGAGAATGAAGACTAAGAAAATCGAAAAAAAACAACAACAACAACAACAACAACAAATTGGACAAAATAAATAAAACCACAAAACCGTAAAAAATTGACGCAATTTGCGCCCAGAATGTATGGAAGTTTATTTTTATGCTTGATTTTAGTATATTTAGGACCAGTAAAGGGAATTTCCCATAGAAAGTCTATTAAACGCCTGAATCAACAGTCAGATGTTAAGTTTGTGCCACCTGTGGATAAATAACAAACATTAGGACATATTGAACACTATTTTGTCACTAAAAGCGAAAAAAGTGAGTCAAGCGTTAGGAAAAAAGTATTCAGTCTGCGTAGTCTGCACGGTCTGCACGGCCTGCACGGTCTGCACGGTCTGCACGGTCTGCGGTCTACAGTCTGCATGGTCTGCGTTTTGGTGTGACCGCTAAAATTCTATGGTCTAGGCGATCATGCGTTATTTCTAATGCGTAGCTATCTCTCCTCACGTTGTCAAAGAGTAGAGCTCAGTGCTGCTTTCTCCACATGGAAGGAAGTGTCAGGAGGGGTCCCACAGGGATCTATTTTAGGACCTACATTATTTAATGTATTCATGAAGGACTTGGCGTACGCAATCAAGCAGTGCAGAATTGCAACTATGCAGATGATACAAACATTCATTGTTCTAAAAAAGATGTTTGTGCTATTCAAAACAACCTTAATATCGATCTTGAGAGCGCCACTTCATGGTTTATTCACAATGGCATGAGACCTAACCCAGATAAATACCAGGTTATGGTATTTGGCAAAAAAGAAGACGAACTCTACTTTAAATTAGCTGATATTGACATTAAAACCACAGACAATACTTGTCTCCTGGAGGTTGTTCTTGATAACAAATTAAAATTTGACGATCATATGTCTAGCATTTGTCGCAAAGTTAGTGCTCAGATAAGTGCTCTGAACAGACTGAAGAATACTTTACCACCTAAAACTAAGGAATCGCTATATACCGCGCATTTACACTACCATATTTTAACTATTGTAACCAAGTCTGGCACCACTGCGGAAAAAGAAACACTGCTAAAGTCGACAATGTCAACGAAATGGTTTTAACGTGCGTCCTCAGAAATAGAAGTGCATCTTATCAAGATCTCTTGTAAAGAATCAAACTCCCGTCCATGGAAACTCGAAAATCCAGGACATGCTGTTGACAATAAACAATTGTATATCGGACAAAGTTCCATCCGCAATTAGAGATCTTATCACCTCAGTCCCCTCATCCAAGTATAATCTTGTTCGACATGACTATATCCTTTCTTTGCCGAAAATTAACACGACTAAAATAAAATATGGTCTCAAATCATGGAGATATTTTGCCGCAAAGAAATGGACTGAGCTAACAAATAATATTAGGACTAAAGTAGGCACTAATGAGGTGAACAACAAAATTCGATCGCTTAGTTAAGTTTGACTGATGTCGGAATTTATTGTGATTTAATTCTTTAGATTTTTAATTCTCTGCGTTTATAGGTCTTTATAGTTTTATACGATCAATTATTATACATTTTTAGTTTTAATTTTTAGACTAGGGTATCTAAAAGATAGTAATGCTGCGGCACATTCTGTTGATAGTGACATATTTAATGCCATGATTCATCTATCTGCGCGTTTCAAGACTTAAATTAACTGTTATTTCTCAAAGTAGTGTCAAATCGTGGTGTCACTTAAAATCTGTCCTTGTATGCATCAACTTCATGCATGATGACGCATCGATGGCGAGGTGTGACAAAGGATCGAGACAAAAAAGCACATTGTTATCTGAAGTATGTTTGGACATAAAACGATACACATCAGCCTCCCCTTTACCAGATCGCGAAAATCGAAAGATATGGAAAGTGTAGGAGCAGAAATCTAACTTATAAATTCTGTACTGGTACGCATTAAATATCTCTAGAACTTGACAGACTGTGTCGAGAACGTGTTCATCGCGATGTGTGAAAATGCTCAAGCTTTAGCTTAAGTTCATGTTTCGATGAAAAGGAATAGATTGCAACATATATGAAATCAGCGTGTTCGACGGTTTTCGTTTCTTTTAATTATTCTACAGGCTTTAGTAACGACGATTTCTCTTCAGTTAAGAATTCGACGAAGGAGGCGAGACTGCTGAGAAATGACATACTAAGATTAAGATGTCACAATAAATCGTCCACATTTACAAACTTTCACATACCGCATAGCAAGAGTTGTAAAAGTCAAGCACGATCTCCTTCACATCGCTTTACAGGTAAATCAGAGCAAACTTTCTCAGTGGAATCCACGCGAAAAAGGACGACGGCTCGACGAGTATGACATCCTCTTGTTGTTCGAGGCGCAATGCACTCCGGTAAAAGTGGCGCAGTGCAGTCTGGTTAACTGCAATGCATTCTGGTAAAAAGTGATGAATTCGAAAATTCGTACCCCCTTCTATATATTCTTCTTAAATCCTGATTATGTTGCTGCTCGCTCCGCAGCAAATATACTAGGGCCGTGGATTACCTGTAAACTAGCTGATTAGCTAAGCGTAACTCCACGTTAAATAAAGAATTTTATCTTTATCTTACCTTATACATAGTCAAGTAAAACACAGGGTACAGGGAGGAGTCAAATTTGACGGTATTTCCAGCTAAATACACTGTTTAAATGCAGCCCAAAGATGATTTCCAGTCCGTACTGAGCAGTCTCAGCACCCTTTTATAAACATTGTAAGGCTAACTCGATGGAATGCGAATCGATGTTATTCGTTACGAACCACATACCTGTATCCTTGAGGCCTTTCAAATTCTTTTTCCAACAGCTTCATTGATTTATACACAGCTGCGAAGTTGTTTCATGAAGTGATATGAGAAAGAACGAAGCATAAAGCTTCGACCGCTTTGTGTCGGAAACTGCACAAAGCATTAGTGATTGTTGATTGATAGTGATCGTTGATTGATTTTTGTGCAGGGTTTCTATGTTGTTCAGTGGGGACTTGGAGCGCGGTATGTTTTGATCGGGTGAATAAAATCTGTGAATCGTAAAATTGTGAAAGTGTGCACGCCTTTCTTGTGTTTCCCACATTCGTATCCATAATGGCGGTTGTTTTCAGCCCGAATTTCAGGTAAGAATTGCATTGCGCATCCCTACACAGGGAGCCCTCACATCCGTTTAGAGTATAAATAAAAGGTCAACCTACCTTTATCGCGCGCGTATTAGACGCAAGTTCTCAACTTGCGTCTACGTGCGACTCCGTTTGGTCTGGCCTTGCGTGCACTTGCGTTGACTTGCGATGACTTGCGCTCACTTTGGTCGAGATCAAATTTGCACGCAAGTCGACGCAAGTTTTTCACCGTTTGGCCACCCAACCCAAGTCATCGCAAGTTGAGAGGCGTCCATTAACCTATTATTAGCCAATGAAATACAGGGTATGTCTGCCTTGAAATGGGTTTTATTGCGAATTGCTGGTACTTGCGAGGAAACTTGCGAGTCCGTTTAGCCACCCAACGCAACTCTCTAGGCAAGTTCAACTTGCGGCTGCTTGCGATTACTTGGGAGTCCGTTTAACCAGGGCTTAACGGCTTGGCTTGCGAGAAACAAATCATCGTTTTTTCTTGGAAACGAGTACTGGGGCGCAACGACTTTTTTTTATTTAGATCGAATCCAGCGATCACCTTATCTTTATACAGTGAATATAGACCAATTTCTATTTCAGAGTAAAAAACCATTGCTGAAAATGAGAACATGGCTAGTGTTCGGAAAAGATAATATGTGCTCTCAAGAACACTACATGCCTGGAACATATTGAATGCCTGTCGGCTAAATATGGGTGCCTTTATCATGAAAAGCATATCAAATTGCTCTGTAACATTGATGCAATACAAGGCCTAGCCAAACAGAGTCGCAAGTAGACGCAAGTTGAGAACTTGCGTCTACTTGCGACTCCGTTTGGCCAGGGTTTAAGATTTTTCTTTTTTACCGAAAGAACCCAGTTAAATGCAGCGCATGCGTAGTAAGGCAAAAAATTGCGATTGAATGCGGGATAGCTTTCTTGGAAATACGCCTATTTCTCGACAACCACTGGTTAGAATTTCACGAAATCTGGCACGAAAATACTTTAGAAAACAAGTAACTCGAATATTGAAAAAAAATTGAAATTTAAGAGGCAATTCTAGATATTCCAGTTAACCTTCTACAAGGTTAAAGTTCTCTCTGCTAAACCATTACATGTATTAAAATAGTGTTAACTTGTGAGCACTGTTACAATCTTGTTGCTTGCAAATGAAAAAGAAAATGTTACGACTAGATTTTCTGCAAACAAACAAAACCGATTTAAAAGGCCTGTTTATTTTTATTTGTGTTGCCATTGCAGCGGCACATACGTCAGCTTAGCTATCAAAAATCCGAAGTTTGTGTTGTTAACTTGCGTCAGGAGCCCATCACATTGATGTGCTCCTGCTTGCGTGTTGCCATTTTTGGCGACCAAAAGATCCTGAAGGGTTTTAGAGAACAAGGAGAATGAAACACAGGTATCAAAACTGTGTTCGGCCACCTTAAGTAGTTGTGAAATGTTAACATGAAACAAAACAAAAAACGCCAAAAAACTCTCGATAGTGCCCAGTGCGGACTGGAAATCATCTTTACGGTGGCTCTGCAACCCCTAGACAATCTCTTCTCTTCGGTGCGTACTCCACAAAAAATACACGTTACGCCACTGTAAAATTCGGTCTGGAGCTCCCCTGCCCGTAGTGCAATGAGAAACCCTGTTTTACAGCTAACTAAATAAGATTCCGTTCGTCCAATCTACACATTGTTTTGTTCAATATTTCTCGAACCCCCTGCTAATTCAGTTTTCTGTCATTTACCATCGGCTATCTCAGTGGAAACCCTGACTTCTCGAACTATTTTTCTTTCAAGCCCTAGAGGGTTCAACTGTATACCAAATGAATAAAATGTAAGATGTCATGCAGTGCTCACTGCTTGTGGTTCATATCTTTTTATATTTACTTATCATGGAATCTGACCGCGTCTCAGATGTTATCAATTATCTAGCCTCATCTGTGTCGTTGTGATAGCAAAAAGCAACATGCACCAGTTATGCGCCAACGCTATTACACATTTAAGTTGAAGTCGAGAATTCTGAAAACACTTTTAAGCGTGAAGTCTCTAACTTATTCATTTAGTTTATCAAATAGCTAACTACATCAAAAATTCAAACTTCATTAAACTCGCCTTTCTTCGGTTACGCTCTATCGCATGAATAAATTATAAAATGCAACAAATACATCATTGATCTGATAGATCACGGAGTGATTGTCGATTTTACTGGAAATTACAACAAAACGAAGCAACTGTTATGTATACCTCGAGGGCTGAAAACTGGAATACTCAGTTCAAAAATTCGCAGTAAACAACGCGGCCAAGTTAGGTGATTTTAATTTAAATTACAAGTGATTTAGGTTTAAAGATAAGGATAAGACACTTTTTACCATGCACGATTACGAATCTTGTCACGGGAATGCTACAACAACAACAACAACAACAACAACAACAACAACAACAACAACAATGCTTTAGTTACTCTTGACGCTTAATACACATTTGCGAAGAAACTTACAATAACTTAGGGAAAAGATATGTGTTTCAAGTCGAGCCAGGGGGATAAATGAACCTAGTAAAAGCTTCGTTACTATCTCTGGTGATCACTTTTGCAGTATTTTCATTTGCATCACCTGCTACCAAAAACATCGAGGAACTTGGATTGAGAAGCTCTCCGCTCAAACACAGAGCTTGTTGAGTGAACATGAGTGCCGATCGCGGAATCAGTCCCAGTGTACAGCTCTGCGAGAGCGCGGGAAAAAAACCTTGAAATTCGTTGAAACTTGTTGTCCTTAAGAATGGAGTTGCGCACAGACCTTCCCTGTGAGGCCAGACCGAATAACAAGCCTGCAACCTACATTACACTGAGAGTTAACGCTTTATCCCAAATTTATAGTCAGGGGCGAAGCCAAACCACACAACACTGCGACAGCAACAGTAACCGAGTTGAACATATTGACTAGCGTCGGGCGGCCCAAACGTGGGTAAAACTTGCATTGACTAGCGGGTAAACCTCGATCAAAATATATATCTGTTTTACCTACCTTCATGAAGAGACTTTCCTTGCTTTCATTCGAACTTTAGTTAGAAAATGAAACCTCGAGAATGAAGTCGGAGCGAAGGTTGAGTAGTTATATGATGTGTTTTTCCGTGATCAATGTAATTCATGGCCAATCAGCAGGAGATTATGAAGAGAATAGAAAAACACGCGGCTTTATCGTGATAAAAGTTTCCACGGCAACCATATTAGGGAATGACAAAGAAGCTGTCTGACACTGAAACATAGAATGAGAATTATGTTAATGATGGAGATAAAAGGGAGATGAAGATGTGACCGTCGCAGTGGTAATCCCAAATTTTATAAGCCCGACAAACTGATCTAAAGTTTAACCTACTGATATATGCATGCGGATTTAATTTCAGTTATTTACTTATTCATCATTTACTTCAATTTACCTATATCTCATTTCTTTACCCCTATTTACAAGAATCTTGACACAGCTGCAGAAACTCTTAGCAGAGAATCAAAATTAATTTCTAAAAGGGAAACAGCGTACCTTCGTTACTTTGAATCTCACCTATATGTTGTCGAAAGTATTTGCCGGATTTACTCAGGCTCAGTAAAGCATAAATTTTGCATGTAGGGTTTTACACATTATGCTAAAAAATTTTCACAAATGATCGATGCTCCAAAATCTCACTATTATGTTCAAAAGGTGTTTCTGGGCTTAAATAACATAAAAGCTGATATTTACGCTTGAGTGACACCCTTATGTAATTCTCCATTGCTCGAGCTCTGTAAGTACGAAATGCGAAATGAGTTTTTAGTACTGAAAATCTCACTCTGATACAGCAGTAGAGGAACCTTCCCCACTGTGCAGACAGGTGACTGGTGCCCAGATTTCTCACGGCCCGCCCAAGGTCCAGACTCAAACCAACGTCAGTCAGTTTTTGTCACTATTATTTATGGAAAGCCATAACTTTCTTATGTGGTTGTTTATCATTATTTGGTGTGGTTTCTTCATCATGTGTTGTGGTTACTTCATTATGTTGTGTGGTTTCCTCATTATGTGTTGTAGTTACTCCATTATGTTTTGTAGTTTCTTCATTATGTCCTGTAATGAAGTCCTGACATGATGTGTTTTGATCATGATGTGGTGTAACAACTTCATTACGTGGTGTGGTTTGATCGTGACGTATTGAGGTTGTTAAGTTATGTTTTGTGCTCTTGTCATGATGTAATGTGGTTACGCTGTTATGTTTTCTGGTATCTTCAATATGTGGTTTGATCATTACGTGATGTGGTTTCGTCTATATGTCTTCTTGACCTCACTTCCAATACCAAGCTCTAATACCCAGGCTTCACTCGCTATCACGAACTGGTGAAACCGGTTTTTAGATGGGTCCCAGTGCCTTCTCTTCCCCGGTGTTAAAGACAACAAAATGGCAGGAACAAGCAACGACATTTTGCCAACTATACTTGATAAGATGCACCTTGGTCATCTTATTGAGAACTTCCAGCGTGAAAAGGTAACGGATATGGGACAATAATTCTATTTTTAGAACAAATTGCGCCATCGCCTAAGGCACACGTGCGTACATGCTGCGAGGATTTTTGCGGAAGTCGCGCGGGGGAAATGGCGTCCGAAATTCCCGAAATTTTTCATGTTTTTGGCCCACAACTCAATGCGTTTACGTCTGTTGGAATTTTTCTTAAGTATTTTCGTCGTAAGCTGCTCCAGTTTGAGCCGAGTGAAGTAAGACAGTGTCGACTTTAGGTATGTTCCGCTTCAAGCTTATATATATCGCTGACCAAGTTGTGTTCCGACGGATGCTTCTTTTACATGAGCTGTACATTACTCCACTTTAAATTTCACATATGTTGAAGATTAACAGCTTTTCCATTACACAGCAACAAACCAGCTGGATATATTTAGATATAGCAGAGCTTTAGGACTTCATAGTTCCTAGCTCCTCTTGCCACACGCTTGCGAGCAATTTGCCAGTATATCGCGACTGAAAAGTAAAACAAAATAATTGCTAGTTTGGTCAGTTTGAGTTTCGCCTGAATTGTAAGCAACGCTTGCTGTTTCATCAAGGCCCAATAACTTTATGTCCGTAGATACTGCTCAGTTTTATTCGTGTAAAAATCCACTAAATTCTCTGTTGTCGATGAATGAGAGCGCCCGCCGATGCTTGTTTTGTACAGTCAGTAAACATGACAAATTGTACTTGCGCCGCACTTTCGTGTGAAAACGTACATCGAACTCAAACAATAACTCTATAGTTTTTAAATATGTTTAAGATTGATAAATGTTTGATAACATATTAAAAGCTAAGCTGAAAATATGTGAATAAAGCAGAAATAATCAGCAAAGTTACATTGACGCTTTCTTTAATCAACTTCGAAAAACGATCTCGATTTTGTTGATCGAGTTATCAAAACTCCTTGTTTATATTCATTTCCGCAGTGTAAAACTTCACTATGCTTATGTTGAAGAAACACACATGATGTTAGTAGCATTTTTTGCGTTCGTGAATTTTTGTTGCAGCATCTCAGCACAAAAGATAACGAAAGAAATCTTTGTCAAGATTTGTTGACAATTGAAAACGCCGACGCGGACTTGAAAGTGCATGAGCTGCACTATGCAAATGAGCTAATTGTACGCGTCAGACTTTCCTTTCGAAAACTTTTGCAAACTCACCAAACAAGCAGAAACAATAAGAAACCATCAAAACAGGTTTTGGTTATGATTAACCATTGTCTGAGAAACTCACAAATTAACTCGATACCAGAGTAGAGAGTTTTCTTGCTATACTCTTAAGTCAGAACAAACGCAAAAACATACGCGTAAGCTTACAACTAGCGCGACCAGATCTTATTATTCATTTCCAGCGCGAGATTGAAGTCTTGTTTTCGACCCTGGAAAACCCACCTTTTCCGTTAGCTCAGAGCATAAAACTACATATAAGCGCCCTGGTTCGTATTCCCTGCCTTATTCCCTGCCATCGCTGTGAAAAATACGCAAGAGAATCTCTCAAGGTCTCTCAACTCTCACCATTTGATCACGCAACGTGACAACATCCACGCGAGAGCCCCCGACATGTGCGTGGATCCGCGCGGATATATGACGTCAGGATGGCGCAATTTGTTCTAAAAATAGAAAAATTGTCCCATATCATAGGTGCGCGCGGATCCCAAGACTTACGGTCTCCGTCCCCGATTATGGCTCCTGGGCTGTACCCATGATATGGGACAATAATTCTATTTTTAGAACAAATTGCGCCATCGCCTGCGACACACGCGCGTACATGCTGCGAGGATTTTTGCGGATGTCGCGCGGGGAAAATGGCGTCCGAAATTCCCGAAATTTTTCATGTTTTCGGCCCACAACTCAACGCGTTTACGTCTGTTGGAATTTTGGTCAAGTATTTTCGTCGTAAGCTGCTCCAGTTTGAGTGAAGTAAGACCGTGTCGAATTTAGGTATGTTCCGTTGTAAGCTTATATATATCGCTGACCAAGTTGTGTTCCGACGGATGCTTCTTTTACACGGGCTGTGCACAACTCCACTTTAAATTTCACGTATGTTGAAGGTTAACAGCTTTTCCATTACACAGCAAAAAACTAGCTGGATATATTTAGATACAGCAGAGCTTCAGGACTTCATAGCTTCCTAACTCCTCTTGGCACGCGCTTGCGAGGAATTTGTCAGTCTATCGCGACCGAAAAGTAAAACAAAATAATTGCTAGTTTGAGTTTCGCTTGAATTGTAAGCAACGCTTGATGTTTCATCAAGGCCCAATAACTTTACGTCCGTAGATACTGCTCAGTTTTATTCGTGTAAAAAATCCAGTAAATTCTCTGTTGTCGATGAATGAGAGCGCTCGCCGATGCGTGTTTTGTTTAGTCAGTAAACATGACAAATTGCACTTCCGCGGCACTTTCGTGTGAAAGCGTACATCGAACTCAAACAATAACTCTATAGTTTTTAAATATGTTTAAGATTGATAAATGTTTGAGAACATATTAAAAGCTAAGCTGAAAATATGTGAATAAAGCAGAAATAATCAGCAAAGTTACGATGACACTTTCTTTAATCAACTTGGAATAACGATTTCGATTTTGTTGATCGAGTTATCAAAACTCCTTGTCTATTTTCATTTTCGCAGTGTAAAACTTCACTATGCTTATGTTGAAGAAACACACATGATGTTAGTAGCCTTTTTTGCGTTCGTGAAATTTGTTACAGCATCTCAGCACAAAAGATAACGAAAGAAATCCTTGTCAAGATTTGTTGACAATTGAAAACACCGACTCGGACTTGAAAGTGCATGAGCTGCACTATGCAAATGAGCTAATTGTACGCGTCAGACTTTCCTTTCAAAAACTTTTGCAAACTCACCAAACAAGCAGAAACAATAAGAAACCATCAAAACAGGTTTTTGTTATGATGAACCATTGTCTGAGAAATTCACAAATTAACTCGATACCAGAGTATAGAGTTTTCGTGCTATATTCTTAAGTCAGAACAAACGCAAAAACATACGCTTGAGCTTACAACTAGCGTGAGCAGATCTTATTATTCATTCCCAGCGCGAGAATGGAGTCTTGTTTTCGACTCTGAAAAATCCACCTTTGCCGTTAGCTCAGAGCATAAACCTACATATAAACGCCCTGGTTCGTATTCCCTGCCTTATTCCCTGCCATCGCTGTGAAAAATACGCAAGAGAATCTCTCACCATTTGATCACGCAACGTGACAACATCCACGCGTGAGCCCCCGACATGTGCGTGAATCCGCGCGGATATATGACGTCAGGATGGCGCAATTTGTTCTAAAAATAGAAAAATTGTCCCATATCATAGGTGCGCGCGAATTCCGAGACTTACGGTCTCCGTCCCCGATTATGGCTCCTGCTACAACACATAATGAAGAAACCACACAACGTAATGAAGTAATTACAACACATAATGAAGAAACCACACCAAATAATGATAAACAACCACAAGTATGGCTTTCCATAATTATTCCCGTGTGTCATAGTGATTTGGGTATCCGCGAGTTTTGGGTAGCCCCGCACCCAAACCCCTAGCGTCTTGGGTACCCAAAAAACTGAAAGCGTAAAACACCGCAAACTAGGGCAAGTGAAATTATCCACAATTCTTGAGGGGAAACCCATATAAAAACGGCGGGGGTGCTCTTCGGAAATTTTAAAAAGAACCCCTAAGAGCTAAAAGATCCTGTTTTGCGGCGTAGCTTAAATTTTTTTCCTATCAAAGAGGTACCAATTCTAAAGCCATGGCCAAAAGGACTCGCAAGTTGAAAACTTGGGTCTACTTGCAACTCCGTTTGGCCAGGTCCCGCGTGCACTTGCGATGAATTGCGATGACTTGCGCTCACTGGTCCGGTTGCGCTCACTGGTCGAGATTAAATCTGCACGCAAGTCCACGCAAGTTTTCACCGTTTGACCACCCAACCCAGGTCAACGCAAGTTGAGTGACGTCTATTAACCTATCATTAACCAATGAAATACAGGATATGTCTTCCTTGAATGTTTTGCAAAAGCTCCCACTGTGGACCTTACGAGGCTGAACAGCCTAATAGGTACCAAAACCGCTTTTTCAACCGGCAAGAGACGATGATTTTCTCTTGCAACCTGCTATAAGGAACGACGAGCACTCCCATCCATACGGGAGTCTCCCCCCCAGGTCAAAACCATTTATCTCCTTATTGCTCAATTTTTTTTGCCTCGTTAATATGCTCAAAGCAATGCCGGCATGGGTTTCTATTTCTATACATGCATGTGATCCAGTTCCTATAGTTGTGGTGCTCCGCTCGGCGGGTCTTCGGGCCGCCGGAACTCCCCTTGCATACGGCGGCTGCGCCCGCAGTACGAGCGGCAGTGAAAACTGGGCTGTCCTACCAAAACGACACGATAATAGTACTTTTACTTGCAGCTAACAAAAATAAAGACAATGCTTAAGTTACTTCGGCGTCTTCTAATCGTTAACTTGAGAATTCCAGGTTTATTTTGACAAGGAAAAGCATATTTTGTTCAGAATAACAGAACTATCTTACCTGGCGACATTCGACGAACAACGAGCGAATTGCCGGTAACCCATTCAGTTTTGGAGCCAAATTAGAAGCTTGGAGACACAAAATGTTTCATATTTTTCGCTTTTTGCAATCTGATATGGTTTTTGGAAATGTAAATACATTTTTGTGAATAATAAATGAGGGGAGCAGGGATGGCGCTGTGGGGAGAGCGCTCGCCTCCCACCAATGTGTCCCGGGTTCGATTCCCGGACCCGGCGTCATATGTGGGTTGAATTTGTTGTTGGCTCTCTACTCTGCTCCGAGAGGTTTTTCTTCGGGTACTCCGATTTTCCCCTCTCCTCAAAAACCAACATTTCCAAATTCCGATTGGATCCTGGAATGCACGGACATTTCTGCACGAGTTTTTGTGAACTCCTTGGTGCTCCCTGGGTAAACAAATTACAGACAATTACTTAAGAAACAGAAAAGATGTTCCGTGTTTCTATCGAGTGGAAGTTTGGGAGAACGAGAAATGCTGTGAGAACACGAGCCACATGCGAGTGTTTCCACAGCTTTTTCGAGTTCTCCCAAACTTTCACGAGTGTTTCTATAACGCGATAGAAATACGGAGAACATATTTTCTATTTCTTTTAGGAAACACCGCGACGAAAAAAAGGAAAACAACTTGTTAACTTTGATTATCAAAATGTAACTTCTCTTTGCTCGAGCCATCATTACGTCAACAGCTCGTGCTAGTTCTGTGTTTCCATCGAGTTATAGAAACACGACTTTTAACCAATCAGCGCGCGTATTTTCTTAGGACTGTTTTCTAAATTACATTACATTACATCTAATTCCATCTCCAGTGAGAAAAGTTGCCCGATTTCAATGCTATTCCTGTTAACTTGCATTGAAGTCAGAACAGTACGGTTTTTCCCGCCCGTTGAATCCTGATTGATCAATTCAAATTTCAGTGACAACAGCCGTATGCAAGGCCCCGCTACTAATAATAATATACCCATCTAGGGGAAAATTACGAACTCACCACGTGACTTGGTCCCAGTTGGCTTGATAGCTCAATTGAAAGAGCACTGCACCGGTATTGCAGAGGTCATGGGTTCGAATCCCGTTCAAGCCTGAACTTTTTCAGGCGTTATTTCCACAACTGCTTAAATTGTGTGTAACTGCGATGGTCATTCATATCTTTACATCTTTCTCTGCAGTTCAATTGCCTCAATGACTGGTAGTTCTCGATCTTCAATCTCTTACCGGACGGGGTTGGAGCCTCCTTATCTTTCATACATGCACACCAAATTAATGTTTGTACAGTTGTTTCGACAAAAGTTCTCTTTCAGAAGCGCGGCTAGTGCAACATAGAAAGTGAAGCTCATGTTCGCTCCTCTCTGGATCATTTAGAACCGGAGGTAGATTTTTTCGAGAGTTAAAGTCGCTTTGTTCTTCACATCCAATATTCGGGTCTGCCGAGAAACAACTTTAGTTTTGTGGTCAGAGCAGGACTTGAACTCGCGACCTTCGGATTTCAAGTCCGGCGCCCTAACCACTCAGCACGCTGTGTCATTCTGTATTTGATCAAGCTTTCCCTGAAGTTCTTTTTCTGATGCGGGTAGTGATAGTTTTGGCAGTTTTCGGTGTTTCAGCCCGAATGAGAGAGAAGCCATGAATATACGTATTGATGTCATCTTTGTTATCACGTTGAAACATCGTGACTTTGAAGAAACAACAGAGAGCTGATCGCTACCCATCATGCCTTTCGGCATTGTCGCGTAAGGATTTATGATTTTGAAGGACAACCTTTGTTTCTTATACTACACAAGCGTGACAAAATCGCTCGCTTCCAAACTGATAGTCAAGGGAAACGAACACTCTGGGCACAAGGTTGCGAAACAGATGTAAAAGTGCCGCACACCCTATCTTTTTCCGAAACAATTAATTATAAGGATGCAGCTTCCAATACAACTGTGCACGCATCAAAGCTAAGCGTTCTCTTACAGTTGAATTTAGCCTCTTTTGTGTTGTGAAGTATATATGTGTTCTATTTTTAATGTTCTTGTTTATTAGTATAGTTATCATAGGTAAGGACTCGTGGGTTCTGTTAAAGTAGCAGTTGGCTAATTAAAGTTTACAAATTAGATAAATAAAATATCGTGCAATTTGACGTCAAAGCTACAAAGAAACTTGATCCAAAGAGAGCATAAAACATGCAAATGCTTATTACTCAGGCAATCAATACTCAGGCGTGGCAATACATACAATAGAGTCATTAGAAAGAGGTAGTTAACGATGTTATAGAATTTTTGAAAAAGAATTGCATGGTCTACACCACAACAAGCATTTGCTTAACACACTTCGCTTCACTGCACGGTTTAAAGAATCTTCGAGAAATTCAATTGTTTATTGCGAAGCCTGTTGGTATTACGACGAGTGAATGGACTACCTGTTGCTGGTGAAATAGTACTGCATGCTGAGAAACTGTAGATAGCCCCACTTCATCAGTGTTAATAGACAACAGCTTGGCTCAGCAACTGAGTGCTAATAAACAAAAACAGACCGATGGAAAACAGGACAAAGGAACTAACTAGAGCTCATGGTGTACACACGGCTCTGAAAGTCAAAGATAGTAGAACTGGAAAGGTGATTTTAAAAGACAACGTTTTCGAAGACTCCAAACTGGAGTGTGAAATTAATCACCTGAAACTCTGGCAGAAGAAAGAAGAAAGTCGGCTGCGATGGGAGAAGGAACATGCTATCAGAGACATGAGAAAACATTTACTGCGGAGAGTTGAATCTAATCCTGAAATATTAAACTTGCCTCGAATTGAAGGAGGAGGATTAAGACAAAATCTAAGAGCGACTAGACATGACAAGAAACGTTTCGTTAGCATAAGTGATTCTTTAGACTCCTCTCCAGAACAAAGCCCTCACAACTCACTGGAAGATGTGCGTCTACCAAGAGTTGTATCAGCTTCACTACCTAGCGACGTTTACCACATGTCAGAGACAACTACATTGCCTGCTTTGTTATCGCCTTGTTTGATAAGGAAGTCTAAAGTTGAAGATTCTACAAACGATCCCAGATTCAAAAAGCTTTTGCAGAACTTGGTTCCGAAGCCTTCAGTGAAGAAGGCAATGTCTAATGACTTATAACTCGAACATAACTCGAATGGTTAAGAGGCTATGTGAATTTTGCCTGATCTGTATGACTAATGAACTGTGACAATAAAGAGACATTCAGAAAAATCGGACTGAAACACAATTCGTTTCAGGTGCAAATGGTTAAACTTTAATTCTGTAGAATAAGCTGCACAGAGAGCGGTATTTAGCGGTGATAGAATAATGCTAAGAACATGTATTCGTTCTTGAAGTGATTCTGTTGATTGGATACTAATTACCTCAACTTAGCATTTTGAGAATGGATCAGTTGTAAGAGCAACAAGTTGAAAAGAATAAATAAGTAGGTAATAAATAAGTGTCAAAGTTATTTACCGTAAAATCCGAAAGTAACGACCCTCGTTACTTTCAGAATTAGCAGACTTTGGGGCTCGCTACTTTAAGGGGGTCGTTACTTTCGGAGAGCAAAATAGTTGCGTAAAGCTGGTGCAACTCAGCTCTTTTATCAAATTAAAAAGGGAAATTCCTAAAAAGAGTTCCAAAACATGAGATGAAACTCTTTGTTTCAGTTTAAATTTATGTTGATGCCACATGGGTGAGCTCTTCTGTATATACTGTGTTGTCAATGGTCGGCAGGAAAGCTAGTCAGAAGTCACAGAAGACGTAAACTGTTTCTACTTCATGAAGCACAGCTGCTCCTCTGCCCGGTTTTTAGTTTTTTTTTTAATATTATTATCCAATAACTACGTACTTGATATAGTAATTTTATTAACAACAATTACTAATAATTTTTTCTCTTTCTTTTTATTTATGTATTGTTACCACTAGTTTTATCGTTTGTTGTTAAACCTGTTTTAGGTATTTTAATGTAAGTAATTATGTAGCTTTTTTCCTCTACGGTTATTTTGTATGTTATTCTGTATGTGAACAAATAAAGAAAAGTTGTTAAAAAAAAAATGAAGCACAGCTGCGTTATTTTGCTGTATCAATATATCTCATGTATACGATATCCAGTGCGCTAGTCGCGTTTTCAATTTTAATTTGAAGAAACGTTCCTTTAGGACGCTCACCGCCTGTTGAACATAGGCACGCAAGGCGCGCAAGAGTTATTTTTTTGTGTGAAGTGTCGGAGATAGCAGCATTCATGGTACAGTAATGATTTGGTTAATTTGACATTTTTTCTTTGGTTGCGATGTTACATCGGTCATGGTAAGATAGTTAAATAGTAAGCCATAAAATGTTTGACTGAACAAACTACAGTAATCTGACATGTCTCCAGATTAATGTAGATACCATCTTATTTTCTAGCAGGCAATTTGATTCGTTCTTGGATACAACCCGGTGTGACACGCGCACATGCATAACTCCCTCACTCACCGATCACATAACCCTTCCAACCCCCAAGAGGAATTTTTGCTCAAAAATACTCAAGTTAATTTAGGGACTTTTTCGCATTTTATACGAGACGTAAGTTTACCTTTTCACACAACACAACACAACACAACACAACTTCACCGAAAATAGAAAGAAAGAGAAAAAAACCTCTGACACGTTGAAAGTCTGATTTAATTAAATTGCACTTTAACTTGGTGCCGCGCAGTCTTCAAAGAACATTTGAACAGTTTTCATACTTTTTACCTTAAAAAATATCGGACTGAAACGAATGACATCAAATAA
Organism: Orbicella franksi; assembly: GCF_964199315.1. NCBI lineage: Eukaryota > Metazoa > Cnidaria > Anthozoa > Scleractinia > Merulinidae > Orbicella > Orbicella franksi. The sequence goes on along the minus strand of NC_138156.1, from coordinate 13,440,929 downwards.
AACTATTAAACTGCTACTGCAGAGACGTAAAAACCGTCCAGAAATGAAAGCTTTTTTGTTTAATATCCTGGAAACAATAGCCGATAACTTGTCAGCTCTAATTGAATTTACTCCCATATAAAAAACAAAAGTGTTAAGTTACCATTTGTTACTAAAGATAGCAAACATCTCGTGGGAAAGAGTGGTGACGATTCGTCCGCTCTAACTGAATTTACTCCCTTGTGAAAAACAAGAGTGTCACATTACACTTTGTAACTAAAAAACAAAAATATCTTGTTATATTTGCATGCAACAAGAACAAAACAATCGTTACCCGCACTTACTATTGTAAACGTTAGAACTGTTTCAAATCTAAAGTCTCGTCCCCTCTAAAACATGTCCTAAGAACTAGAAGCGACGATTCGTGACCTCTAATCGAATTTACTCCTTGTGAAAAACAACAGTATCGAGTTACCTTTAACTAAAAATAAAAATATCTCGTTGCATTTGCATACTACGAACTCACGAACTGTTTCAAACCTCAAGGCTCATCTCGTTCATTTAACTAAAATCCTCAGCCTAACCCACAGAAAATGTCGAAGTAAACCCAATATATGAATACTTCCTCCTCTTTTATAGAAGAATGAATACGGCCGTTCTGAACTTTATCGGGATCAGATCTTCTCACCTTTACAACAAGAAATTTGATTGGCTGTTTATAGTAGATCCAATCTGATTGGTGTGACATACATACATCTCTCACTCACTCACTCACTCACTCACCCATTGACCCGTAACATACTCGACGCGTCGACTAAGAGGTATTTTTTTGTAAAAATAACTCAAAAATGATACAGAGTTTTCAATGTTGATTTAAAGAAAAAGAAAAATTCCTGTCCCATTACGTTTCTTTTGCTTGAAGAAAATTCGACTGTTTTGATTCTTAAACACGGCTCAACAGGCTCTGATGAAGCACGAATGGACATTTCACTGGCTTCGTGGCATAAACGGTACCCTCGCTTATTGTAGAGTGACTACATCTCAAGCCTACCGTACGCAACTTTCTCTTGACTATATATTGATTGAAAAATAAATATTCTATTGAACCTTGGTCTCGCTATTTTCGGGGAGGGAGCTACTTTCGTGATTAATTAGCAAGTTAAAGTTTCTCTGCAAGCTAACAGTGCAATGAAAACAGTGAAAGTCGCGAGAAAGACCAAAGGAGCGACACCATCTACCCAGTGATCTGGGCCGAGGAACGGCAGGCTAATAGTCTGCGGTTTTACCCATGAGAACCAGTTCCAAAATGGCGGAAGAATCTCCAGCTCTTTGGTGATCACGTGTAAGAGAGTGTAAGAGTACAAACAACATTTTAGTCAGAGATCTTTGTTAGTTAGCAGACCATGGATCCGGCAAAAGCACAGATGGTTGCAGAACTCGAAATTGAAATGATGACAGACTTGTACAACCGGTGAGTGTAAAGACATTGCTCTCTGCTGGGTCCATAACGACCATAACGCTACAGTCATCTTGATTGAGGCTGCTTGATTGACAATGGATGAGAAGAAAATGTTATGGCCAAGTTTCAAAATACCGTGCAATTTCTTTTCATGTTATATGATAACAGTAGCGCCTTTATATTGTTTCATACCTCACTCTTCAACGAGTTTTGACATGAAGGAGCGAGGATATCGCCGCGGATCAAATTTAGCTTAAGGTGGCTTAGGCCCGGGTCGCACTAGAGCCAGTTTTGTTCGTATAAGTACCGAATCTGTCAAAAAGTGGCGTAAAACAAGTGCGCCCCCAGTTTCAAAAACTTGCCAATTTTTTGCGGATTGCCAAAATTTCACCAATCTTCAAAGAGGCCGAAGTTCTGCCTTGGAGGCTTCCAAATGTTGGCAAAGCAAACAGTTTTGTCATTTTAACCATTAAACTGTCATATTTTTTAAAACATGTCTGGATAAAATTACGGCGAGAAAATAACTTTGGTTGGCTAGTCCAGTTTGGCGCATTAGATGGTGGGACAAAATCATTTTTTACCCGGTCCATCTGATGTTTTTCACAGTTATTTCAATGGAAACAAGAAATATGAGGGGCATTTTTATTCATATTCTTATGGCCCATACCCTGGATCTGGGTATAGTGGCAATTTGAATGGATGGCTTCAGCGAGACAATCTTCTTTGATCGCAAGTGGCACAAGCAACAACACAAACGTGAGCCGAGCAAAAACTGCTTGTCAAATTATGTGCTGAAAATCACTAGTTGCTGGAAAGTGGAGAGTCAAGAACATGCAGCGTGGAGAAAAATCTGCAAAGAGTTAAACTCTTGCATTGCATGAAATCTAATGAAATGCTTATTTAAGAAATATAGATCTTGTGATGAATATTTCAATCAGTAATGTTTTGGTTCAAACATGTTGATCTGATGCGACCAATGCCAAAATTTGGAACTTGTAAAATTTCTGCCAATTTTTTTCCTCGCAAAAAATTGGAAATATTTGAATCTATGCTAGTGTGACCTGGCCCTCACTACTGTTTTTTGTTTTTTGGCGATCATAAAACTATAGGGAGCCACCTTAAGGTAGCTTACTACAGTTTTTTCTGAGACTCAGTAGCACACGCTATGATTGCCTGCCAGATGTCAGTATTAATCGTGCATGTGAAAATGGTGCAAGTAACCCTAAGAAGAAATGAAAACCACTTCTGTGCTTGAAAGGCATTAAATCACTTCGGTATACATAGCAATAGTTTCAAACTCTGTTCAAACATGTGTTTAAGCCTAGGACCAAAAAAATATGACAAAAAAATTCAATAAACAACTGCTAAAAGAGCTCTAATTTATTCTTGCTTTGAGTGCGGGCTTAAATAAAGTGCATGCGCAATTCAATTCTTGTCCAAGGTTGTAAACGCCAGTCTTTGGTCAAGGATTGTTCGAAAACCTACCGTACAACTCATGATGAAATTTACAGGCTTGATTTGTTGGAGTGAATCACGTTTAGAGCCAAAATTCTAAAAAATCTGTAACACAGCTTTTGAGCTATTTTTGATTTCACATTTTCTTAGTTTGCAAAAAATCTGTCCTACAGATTTATTTACTTTGCATAGATTTTAAATCAGAGCCAATTTCTTATTCCTGAAATTTTGAGGTGGGGTCATATGGGTAGATTTTGAGAAAAATGTGATTTAACCTGCTAGTTCCCAGTCTCTCCTAAGGTATTCGGTCATTCATTTTGGCAATTTGTTGATGTTTAATTGTTCAAGTTTCAAATAGAATGGTTAAAGACTTAAGCAGAGTTCGTACAGGTCATGGAAAACCTGGAAGTCATGGAATTTGTTATTTCAATTTCCAGGCCTGGAAAGTCATGGATATTTTAAAAATTGAAAAAAATAACAGATGAGTCAGAAACAGGCTTTGATTTCAGTAGAAATAGACACAAGCACACATTTTATACATTATAATGTTGGAAAATACATTGTTTTGATATTGCTGTGAGAACAACTGCTTAACTTTGGTCATGGAAAACTTGGAAAGGTCATGGAAAGTCATGGAATTTTAAAAGCTTCAAAGACTATGAACCCTGTTAAGCAAACAGTAAATAGAGAAAGGAAAAACATCTTGGAACATTTTTCAAGAGTTAGAAGTTGGGCTGTTATAATTCATCAAAACTGTAGTAAGCTACCTTAAATATCAACCAGAATGTTTGATAATTTCAAAACATTATTTTTTGAAGAAAGGGCTTTTTAAACTTTTAACTGGGGAAATCATTACCAGAGTCTCATTAACACTGGTAAATGAAAAAAAAATATCCCTGGTAGCTCAGAAGTGGTGGAAGGGTTTTAGAGAGATGCCAATCTAAAAAAAGTATCGAAACCCAGGAGATTGCCAGTTTTACCAGTTATGAACCCTAAAATAGAAAATGTTAAAGTAAAGCTCTGCTGATTACACCACAAAATTGAATCAACTTTTCCCAAATTTTCCCTGGAATATACCAAAAAGTGGACAGAATTAGTATGGAGTGTTTCGCCTGTGACCCGTATGGAAGACCAGTCTGCAACTCCCAGATAATTGGAATTATCTGGTCCGAGAATTGGAAGAATTTCCAAGGGATAATCTGAAAAAAATCCAGAGTCATAATGGAATGTCCCACAGTGATCATCATACCATCATCTCACCGTGTTCTCAAGTTTATTCATCATACATGTATATTTTGTTAATATTCCATGACTTGTAGAAACTTGCCATGTCTCGTCATGCACTAGTAATGCACTTGTGCCTTATGCAGGGGTGTTGTGTTATGAACATTTTTAGCAGGACAGTAACTGGTTTTCACAGACGGGCAAAACTATTTGAACTGAACCTCTTTAGATAAGAAAAACTGGTCTAACCAGGCGGGTAAACTGTCCTTACAGCTGATCAATTTGCCCGGCTTTTAATGAAACCCCTGCTTTTCTTATGGGTTCATGCTTGTTATTATGATAAAATATACAGCCACCATCCATTTTCCTTTGGTCAATGGAGGATTGATTTTACAGTTATAACAAGTTTTATAAGTTAACATATTGTTTTAACATGAGAAAATAAGATTCATATCTCAAATTGTCAAGCCACTGTGTTATTTTCTTATCATTACACAGACAATCTGACTGTTTGCACAAACAACCATCAAAATGTGGAAAGGGATGCCATCAATATCTTCAATAGTGAAGATATGGAAAATATACCACTTGGGTCTCGGATGTAGTTTCGTATGAATTTTACAACTGGACTGGTGTATTTTCCAGGAAAACACCTGTGTTTATATTATGATAATAATATTGTTACTCACACGCTGATTAATTATACTTAGCTCTTATTAACTGAGCTGGAGGTCTGTATGGGAAAATCTTGACCGAGGTTGTGAGTACGGACTGAATGCAGTGAGGTCTGTACACATGACCGAGGTCAAGATTCTCCCATACAGACCAACTTAGCTCGGTTAATAAGATGTTTATTATGTGGCAAAGAAGAAAGCTTTAATTCATTTAATATAACTGGTTTGCTGACATTTTGCTTGCAAACGGCGATGAGCTTAACTTAAACCTGCCGAAATTTGCTCGTCCTCTTTACTTTTTTTTTTTGTCATCAGGCTTTTTGGCACTTCCATAAATGATTGAGAAGAAAATAAAAGAAAATGGTGAACATTTTTGTATTTTAGTTTGGTACCTCTTCAATGCAAAATGAAACCGGTCTAGATGCCGGTCTAGATGGGAAAATCTAGACCGCGGTCAATATCGATTTCAGCCAATCAAATTCGTGAATTCGGTAGTTCCCAGTCCTTGTGAGACACAACCATATAATAATTGGTACTTATTACTTATTGGTTTTCAGATTAACAGTTGCATGTCAAAAGAAGTGTATATCACCCAAGTACAAAGAAGGTGATCTAACCAAAGGAGAATCAGTTTGCTTGGATCGCTGTGTTGCAAAATATTTGGAGATTCACGACAGGATTGGCAAGAAACTGACTTCTATGTCCATGCAGGATGAAAAACTAATGACTCAGCTTCAAGGACAGCAGACAGGGCAAGCAGGGAATTGACTTGTGATTAAATGAGGTCAAAATATCGTTAAATGCTAATAGGAAAGAAGCACGCTTGAAGTCACTTCTTGTCAAAGATCTTTGGACTTGAGGACACTGCTGACACAATCTTTCAAGTTGTCTTTTTTTTATACACTTCTGGCAGAGGTCTGCGTAATTATCCAGTGCAAAATTCTTCAGAATGCTTGGAAATGTGATTATGTTCTGTAACTTCTGCCTTCAGTTTTATAAAAGAAAATAGAAAACTACCATTTTCGTGATCGTGTGTGATTTCGTTCCAATTTAGCCAACAATATTCCCTGTTGGGATATTTTGGACAGATGTTTGTTGAATTCAAAATTGGCTCGATTACCACTCTCTGTCCAGGAAAGGAGCCTGTGCTAGTAGACTGGGCTCAAGAGACCGCCGGATATCGAGCCTGAAAACAGAAATAAGAGTGTTTCTTTTATTATTATTTCTTCAAGTGTACTTTGACAGCTGAAAATAGTGGCGTTTCATGATGAACACCCTTTATTTGAATCTTTCCCATCTTTCCCAAAAAAGCTGCTGTCTCTAAAATGAGTGCTGCTTGACAAGTTTTGTACTCTTTTTCAGTGATCTTTGAGGTTCTGTGCATATAACTCTGTGATATGACCAGCGTGCCCACCGCCTCCAAATTTTTTGCTTCTGGAGATGCGTATAAGCGTTCGATATAAAAGATTCGTCTGAAGAAGACAATCCATTTTTTCTGTTTGTTCAGTGTTTCTTCAAGGAGTTTCAGCCATTAAAATCCGCTCCCCAGTCGTAAATTTCCCTCCTTGGCAAAATCACACCAACTGTGTACGGGTACTCATCGTAATGTTTGTTAACAATTTGGAGTTTTAAAGTCCAGTGGCTGTGAAAGTCAGTTTTTAATTCTTCTGTATCTCGCGAACTGATTATCCACTGACGTTTCTAAATCGTCCTGGCTCCAAAACTTCGGGAAATCGAGAAAAACGTCGCCATTTTGACAACCTCCAGCCACTGCAGACTAAATAATAGAGTGTTCCTGTTGACGAACTATCGGATGAAAGTTGCCCCGCAGAAATTTCACTTTCTTAAAACAAATATGCTAGTTTTAAGAACATCAAATTTCCAAGGGGAAACTATCAGACCGATACTAAATTTTCTTCTGCGCGCCAGTTCAAAAATCATGTCGAATCATTTTCAACCTTTTTAGGTGAAAGGCGTGAATTTTTTCCTATGAACCCGCTAGTGTATAAATACCAGTAATGTAATGTGTTCCTGCCTCTTCACTTTAGATAGCTCAGATTAAAATGGCATAACCACAGTATTACAAATAGTAAACTATTCCACACTGTGCCCATTGTCGCACCGCAATAAGATTGGGGATAAATTTGGCTTCCTTTCCTTATAGTGTCACCCAGTTTGTTCTCGTCGACCAGGCTAACGATGGACTCCTCCCCAGTACTAATGACTACCTATTAAAAGAGACCATCGTTAGATTCTCCAAGAAGTCAGCCCCCAAACCAAGTCATAACTCCCCAAAACTAAACCGAAACCCAGCTCTCCAAGTCTGGTAAAGGGATTATTCGCCTAGCCTCATAGATGCTCTTTTTCGTAAGATCTCTTCCCGCGGTTGACTGCAGGGAATGCACACACAAACCGTTTCAGCTGGTTAATATCTTACCATGAACAGGACGGTTCCGTACCGATGTTCGAGGCCAACCGAGCTGAGGCTCCAGCCGGATTTAAGACTTTCGCTAATTGCATGTAGTATAGGGCTGTGTGACGCCTAGTCTAACCAACACGATCCATGATCTCGGCCAGATCCGCACCTGCAAGAGCTAGAGTGATGGCACAGCCGGAGCGGAAACCATGGAGCGTCTCGCCGTTATCTACATTCATCTCCTTAAGGTAACCCTTTAAGCGTGATTCAGCTGCAGAGGAAGTAAAAGGGGCGTCTTTTATGCCCAAATCAGGTGCGATTGGACGAAATAGGTAACCGCACGTTAAATCCACCCTTATATCACGCGTCACCTCCATATAACGCTCGATGCCTCGAACAGGACAGATTTCTGCTTGCGCATTTCTCCTCACTCCAAACACATTCTCTTCCCTATCCCTTTCCCCAATTGTGATTGAAAAGGAAACCGTCGTCGTTGGGGAAACGTAGGATTTCAAGGACCTTAATCTGTCCCAAGCCTCCAGGTCGCTCTCCACTAAAGAAAACTAGTTTAATATACGCTTGATCGCGGGCTATCACAAATCTGTCAATCGCTCTGTCTGAGTCTCTCAATCTTCTGTCTAGGTGTGAACATAATTGTGTTAGCTTATCAACGAAGAAAGGGGTGGCCTGTTTTGGAGTTACCTGTGCCTGTAATTGTTCCGCGGTTACCAGCTTCAAAAAAATCCTTCATCGACCGACTTGTCAAACGCTGGGTTGCCTAGGCCTAGACGCTTGTCCCACTCGCCGTCTCGTCCAATAGAATGCAGAATAGCTCGTAGCTTACCAATATAAGAGTCCACCGTCTTATAAGATAGACGTATAGGACATCCACAAGTATATCGTCGCGCTTGGCCGATGTACTTACAGCCATTGCGGTGAATCCGAGTTTTCCCATTCTTGTCTTTAAAAACAAGGATCCGGCAAATATCCCGTGGAGTCACGGTGGCTAATGCGATATGGCCAGGAAGTGAAGCAAGAAAGGTTTCAAACTCCTTTCTTAGCGAGTCCTTATGTTTAGCATAGCTGGTAACACGATCAAAGTCCATTAGTTGACGTAAGCGCTGGTCAATGCTCTCCAGATCGATGTCAGTCTTGTCAATATTATTCGGTGTCACGATTTGTCGGTTATAACCACAACGTTGGCAGAATCTAAAATCTTGGTCATTCTCATGGGATCATACTGGACATCTAACGGAAGGTGTAAACACCTTGGCAACGATGGGGAGATCATAAGTAGAGAAAGGACGAGAGACTTGTAATCGATCAAAACACTCTTTATTCTCCTTAAATGTCAAACTTCATATTTGCATACCACAGGATTATACAAGGAATGTAAATTACACCAAAATACGTGCGACTTTCTTCAGATAGCAAGAGATGGTCATATCCTGACTTGTCGTCCAGGACCGTCTGATAAGAATCCTTGAAGACATACCGGGGTAAGTCGGTCACTCTGTCCAACAAAAAGGACTTCTCCAGCATCCACAGGTTTAGATATCGCGCATCATGACAAAGTCTCGGCTTCGTAGGCTCAACTGTTAACGGTAAAACGATATGAGGTGGACTTACTTGACCAACCTTACCCACTAGAGAAATTGCACCGGATTTCAGGCGACTTAATAGCGTTGTTCTGACAAATTATTCAAACTGTTTGCACGATAGGTTATTCTTGAACAACCTGTAAGAAGGGGAAATTGACTTAATGTACAACATCACCCTCACATGCCACTCAACAGCCCCCAAATAAAGCAACCCGAGACATTCCGTGGTGAACTTTCACCCCATTGCTCTTTTTGTTACCACGGTGAATTCTCACCCCATTGCTCTTTTTGTTACCTTGGTGAACTCCCCCCATTGCCTTTATATAGTGAAGTCACATCTCTTTTCATGGTGAACTCTCACCCCATTGCTCTTTTTTCTCATGGTGAACTCTCACCCATTGCTCTTTTTCTTTTCTATGGTGAACTGTCACCCCATTGCTCTTTTTCTTTTCTATGGTGAACTCTCACCCCATTGCTCTTTTTCTTATGGTGAACTCTCACCCCACTGCTGTTTTCCTCATGGTGAACTCTCACCCCATTGCTCTTTTTCAAGGTGAACTGTCACCCCATTGCTCTTTTCTTTTCAAGGTGAACTGTCACCCCACTGCTCTTTTCCTCATGGTGAACTCTCACCCCATCACTCTTTTTCTGATGGTGAACTTTCTCCCCATTGCTCTTTTTTCATGGTGAACTCTCACCCCACTGCTCTTTTCCATGGTGAACTCTCACCTCATCGCTCTTTGCTTTGGTAAGTTATCACCTTTGAAATTCTATGGAAACGTCAAACAAATACCAGCGGTACGCCTCTGCCCCCTCCAGCTCTTGCATGATCCTAAATAACAATTTCCGAACAAAAAAGAAAAAATAACCGAGCCGCTAATAAACATTCCCCGTGTCCACGAGATAAAAAATATACACGCCACCCACGTTAACAACATATAGTCACCCATAGAAAACCCGCCAAGACCCGAAATACACTAGAATTGCCGATATAAGCTTAACAACAACCAACAAACTGACTAAAAACACGAACAGTGAATGAGCGGGAAAACCGAAAACAGGTAAAAAAGGGAAGACAATTAAAGGGTTGCCGCCTTTGTCCCTGTTCGCAATTTATAAAAAACACATATAAGCGACAGAAGTAAACATATTCTACCCTAAGCTCTCCGTGTTGAGCTTGTCCCACAGCTTGTTGAGGAACTTGTGCCGCGGCTGGTTGAATTTTCTGAGCCACGTGTTCGGCAGCCGGTAAAGCCTCCTGTCCGACAACTTGTTGAACTACTTGAGCTACTTGACCACCGGCCGCTTGAGCTCCATGAGCTGCTAGTTCTTCAGCTGGCTGAATTCCTTGGGCAACCGGTAGAGCGGCTTGAGCCGTAGCTCCTTTTCCCTCAGGATACTGTACGTCCGCCATAAAATAAGAAAAGGAACATACATACATACATACATACAACCTTTATTTATACACGATAAAAGACGTCAAAGCTAACAAGCTTGTGGGGTCGAATAAATCGCTATCCAGTGGATAAGTGTTAACAAAACAAAATATATTTTGTAACGTTTCGCTAATTACACTGGAGTATGTTCACTATGTATGATTTGTGTTAACTGTAGAAGTGTTTTAGGCGTGAATCCCTAAGGGGCTAGTAGGCTATTTAAGAATTTGTAAGTTATGCAAGAGCCACTCGAAGGCATCTCTTTCAACTTTGCTTTTGCTGTCATGCCGTCGGATACTGAACGAGCGAGCGTTCCCGCTTCGATCGCGCAATCCTTCACTGAGGGAGATCCGGTTCATAAGTGACTGCTTCACGAACATTGGCTCGACGTTATCCAACGCCAAGACTTAAATTGGAAGTTGTTTCCTCATCTTTTGGACGTTAAGTTTGATTAGAAGTTCGCTGCATTCAAACGCGACCTCGACGAGAAACAAGCTGCCACTCAGTCTCAACTGTAGAAGCTAAAAACGGTATCCAAGGCCTCGAGTTCTCTAAAATATAATACGAGTTCAGCAACTCTCTGCTGGATGCAACAGACGGGACGATCAAGACCATCTCAAAAGGAAACCTTTCAGCAGCCAAGTTATTTCGTTCCGCGGACAAGAACCCCGCTGTTTGGGCAGCAGTGCAAGGGTACGAATCGGACGAACTCGCCGAAGATTCTGAGGAAGAGAAAAAAAGCTCTGATCAGCCGAAAGACGAGTGCTAGCTAAGATCCGGGAGAAAAAGCGGAAAAATGTGTCTAGCTGGCCAACTCTACAGCTACCCGCTCTACATCCAGTGAAGCTCCATCTGCTCATGGTCTGTTCACTGGCAATTATTTTTCTTCTAATCAGCCTTTTTGTTTTTTTTCGCATGCAGTCCTTTCGTGGACGTCAGCCTCAACTAGCAGACAGTGTTTCAGCTGCGGCCGAAGGAGCCACTGAGCAAATCCATCTTCCTGCCCAAGCCGTTTCAAAGGAACCGCTGCAGCCCCTCCAAGCTGCATTGAAGAGAATGGGATAAGATGAGTATATAATTTATTCAATTTAATCAAATGATTGGGAGACTTTGACCCAGTTGAACTAATTGATAATTTTGTTGAACCATGTGTTTCAAGGTTTTTTGGAAGTCTTGAAAAGACAATTTACTCTACGGGGCTGAAAAATTTCTGTAGCTGTTCATCGTTCGCGTAAATTTTGGTATGTCAATTGTGTCCATCACTTTTGACGTTGCCATGGCAACCGCAAACTTCGTATAGGTTTGGACAAAAATCAACTTTTTCGACATAATTCTGTATTTTTTTTCAGCTTTGTTCATCATTTTCCTGAATTTCACCGAATTGTACATTTCATAAGCATTCTGGCTTCATAAAGCATTCTAGATTATTTTTTGACTTTTTAAGAAAAAAGTAAAATCCAAAGATGGCGGGTCAAATGACGTCATGCGACGTCACAGCCAAAAAAAATGTCATCATTTTATAGAGCAAGCTCAGGGCTTTCTATTAAATGTATGTAAATTTATTTTCTGTGCCTTAATAGAACGAAAACCCAAGGAGGGGGTTTCATCCCCCTTGTACCACGATGGGGGTATTAGTCCGAGGGCATCAATAAACGAGGTGCCCGCCCCTGATGCTGTGTTCGTGTTTATTAAGATAAGTTACAAAATATTTTATAATCGTTTCAGGGTGATTAGAGTATAACCACGCTATCCACCGGATAGGATAGCGATTCATCCGGTGGATAGCGTTATCCACCTTTTGGACAACCGGGACCAGCCGTCCAAATCAAGGTTAAAACCAGTTTTAGCCAATCATATTCGTGATTTTGTTAGTCTTCGTCCTGGTGAGTCACGGCCATATAATAAAAGACAATATGAAATTTTATTCCCCTTGTACTTCGTTATTTCTTAATATCACATTGTTAATTAAGGGTACACTACTTAACTAATGCTTTGAAATACATTTTAGTTGTGAATCTTTAGTGATGAACAAGTAGTCTTAAAAACAACACATCATGACTTAAAAATATCATCTGATTTCTATCATGTTTGTCTTTTGTTCAAGAATTTCATTCCAAAATAAAAACTAAGGCAAGCGCAAGACATTTATTTCATATGTACAACCTAAATATTTTAAATTTAATTTTCACTTCTTTCTATTGCAATACCACACTGAGTGAGCCAATGAAATAATTCTTTTGATGTTTAGTCAAAATAACATTTTGAATAACACTTGGTGTAAAAAACTCATTCCCTTATAATTACTTCCAGGAGATTACCAGTAATGCTTTGTCTAGTACAACGTGCTAATAAACTAACGCAGAAGGTAAGGAATTATTCCCAAATAATAGAAATGAATGCAATGAGAGATTATACTCAGGACAATGAAAACTGATGGCAATAACACACAAACTTTCTGTGATGATAACAGGACTGGAAAACAACAGTGAAAATAGCAACAGACAGCTTGACATCGGAGGGAGGAGCAAATTAAACCGAGTGAAAAATCAAATGAAGCAATAAATATAACAAGCAAGAAAGCTTTTGTTGAAATCTTTTTTACTTGCCTATAAGTTTGGGTAGAATTCCGACTTCGGGGCAGCACAAAAGACACCGTGTTGCATATAAAGTACCACCTAATTACCGGTGTTGAAATTAATGCTCCATGGAATTAACACAACTTACATTATTACCACAAAATCCACCAAAATTTCATGAAGCATCGATTAAAAAAGATTTGTATAAAAAAGTCAAGGTTAGAGCTGGTTGAATATAGGTGGATACAAGAGTAAGAAGTCTCAGTTCATAATCGTAGTGCAACTCACAGTTGTCCTTTGTTACCTTCTACTGGCCATGTTTGAAGCAAGTGAAGCTAAATGCATGTTAGGTGTTACTTTCGTAGACAAATGTCGTCTAATTAAAGTACTGTGCCATTATGAAAACAAATAATTTTTAAAAAATAGTTAATAACGTCTGAGTGCTAAATTTGAACCCCAAATGTTTCTTTAAGCCCTTATATCCTACGTAATTATTCCCACATTACAGAAGCATGAAAACAAATTTGAAGCTCTGATTTTATGGCATGCTTATTTATTTGCAATATATTTGCTAAATTGACAAAATATTGCAACGACGAGAGAGAGGTGCGGAATGACCACTTGTCTTCCTGACTACCACATCGACTTATTTCTCGGCCATGACGCACTCACCGTGCATTCTTTGAAGGCTTTAAATTGGTCGATTTCAACCTTCCGCCAGGTAAGCATGTGGTAGCCTTGGTGGAGGTTTATTGTTTGTACTGTGAGAGTATGGTAAGTGGCCTACAAACGCAACACGAGAGAGACCATTGGCTGCACTTGACCTGCCAGCCTCACTAACAATGTGCTGACCGTTATATCACAGTACCCCTGATGATCATGGACCATGTTAGCAACCTTATCGACAGTACTTTGATTGTCCACCTTATAGCACCTAACCTCCAAAGTAGGGACCGTTTTCTTCTGACGCTGCTTTCACTCCCAAACCCTTTTGTAATTTTCTTCTTCGTCGTCTTCTTCATTTCGTTTGTTGCTGTACATGTTTGTGGACATTCCAATTAACCAAACTTAAAACAAGAAACTACCACCTTCTTCGCTATTTTCATTCTAAAAGCAACTACCGATTAAAGCCAAAGCTTTCATCAATTAACCATCCTTTTTTTCTTTCACCCAACAGCACCACCTCTGCTTCTTATTGTGCTGTTTTGTTCAAATAAGCACAAGCCCTTGAAGCTCTATTGTGCGGGTTGTAATACAAATGAGAAAAAAAGGTTTTTCTTCTCCCAAAATTTCCCAGCTGCTTGACGTACACTCTGATCATTCCACGCATTGCCTTGTTTTATTCTCCACTGCTAGATTTGAAGAGACTTGGCAAATGCAACTTTGTGATGTAATAGTTCAGAGATCTCTTTTACTGACTGCTTGTAGCTGGTCTGCAGTTTCTCCCAAATCTCCGACACAATGGAAGACTTAGTCTAAAGAACAAACAATAACAGTCGCTTATTCAGTGAAGTACCAACTTATGTTCTTCTGTGTTACAATGAACCCCTTCGTAATTTTCGGAATCCGGTCTGGTAGCTCAAAGCGTTATAGAGGATGAATATCTCATTTTGATAAAGCTATCGTCTGTTGTAACAAGTGCTCGAGTGTGTTCACCATTATGTGTCGAATATTATTACAAGATGGGCTTCTTAAAAGAATGGAGGCATGGTTTAACTCTTCAGAACTCTTATCACTTATACATGCTTGTCAACAGAGCAAAGGCAAAATTAACGCTCTCTATCAATTTCATCATCATCGCAGCAAGCTCTTGAACTAGACAATTCAACAGCTACTACATGTAACTTCAAACCAGAATCCTTTATTTTCATTTTTCATTACTTAATTTTTTTTTTCCACAATCATTTACCTCGTTGTCTAGTTCAACTAGATTTAGTTCCAGTAGCTCATCTGACAACTGAGCAACGTTGACTTCTTCCAGAGCTGAATGGACAGCAGTAACTGAGCTCCTCAGTGTTGTTAGGAAATCTTTGAATGGCACAATCTCTTCATTCTGATTAAGACAAAACATTTTTTTAAACAAATGTTTTCACAGGCATGGTATTTTATGCCACGCAATCCGGAACGTTGACTTTCTGTCTCCTTCGCTTGGTACCGGTCACAGATGAAGTAAAACAAAAGAAATAAAATACAAGATGCTACAAGATACAAAGGTAAAACAAGGGATTCATTTGTGACCAGCACGCACAGAAAGATCCACTTTCCAGACCTTTGTTATCCAAACTTTCTCAATAAAATTTATTCTGAACATTATCGTTAACGAGGTCTCAGAAAGGCTTATGCAGCGTAAACCACACCAATGCCGTTCAGAGTATGACATCCACAAAACCTTATGTACTTAGAAATAATTAGTCGTCTAACCAAAGCAAATCATAACCATGATCATGGTTTGTACATCGGATTTTAACTAGCATAGAATTCGCGATTTATTTCCAGGTTTTCTCCTTAGTAGTTGCTTCAACTGAAAAGATATATGAAAACCTCGTCCAAACACCTTGAAGCCTGTCAAAACTACTCTGCTGCCAGCCCTTAGATTTCCGACTTTCTTCTTGGTGATTGGAATTGTGATGAAAGCGTATCTCATTTTTGGTATATTGTATTCAAAGTAACAGTCATTAAATTTGATTCTACAGATCTCTATAAATTAACAGTAGTAAAGTAATACTGCTGCATCTCATTGCCACACTACATTAATAACATTTATATTATTACTGGTCAGTTGCTTGTTAAAGCATTTAACAAGAAATATAAGGAGCAACGTTATTTGACATTTCGATGTATCCAACGTCATTATCAAGAATAAAAATCGTTGAATGTCAAAGTTATTAAAAGAGTTGAGTTATGAATATCATTAGGTGGCATTCCCGTGTGCGTGATAATTATGCTAATGGTAAATTCGCGCGAATCGAGTCCGATTGCACGTTCAATGATGGTTTGAGATCTTGTGAGAGCCGAAGGTTCAATCGAATTTCTACTTCTGAGTCAGAACTTCGGTTTAAAACCGACCTTCGCAAGAGTTGACAAAAACAAGATGTAACTAGTGGAAGAATCCATCTAAGCGCTTCCAGAAGGATGTTTTAGCAGAAGAGCTAAAACACAGGCTGTCCGACCTTAACAACCACCGGTCGCAAATCAGAGAAATCAACAATGAAATCCTCAAAAAATGTTCCACTTTTCAATGTATGTGCATCTTAAAATTGATCACGACTCCTCGTAAACGAGAGTACGACCAAATGATGAAAAAACACACAAAGAAGATATCTCGTCTTCTATCCAAACAACTGGAGGTTGATCGACACCTACATAACATCTCATCCTACGAATTATCGTTCTTCCAAAAGCTGATCATCTACCGAGGGTTGAAATTTTCCCTTCCGCAGAGAGTCTCAGCTATAGATGTCAAGGGCAGCTTTGAAAAGGCGTATTGGAAGCTTGAACCTCATTTGAGTGATAGCAACGAAGAATTAGCTTCCGCTACACCACGCTCCATAGCGCTAAACTATATCGAGAGGAAACCTACCACCCCTTCAAAGGCTCTCCTTCGCGCCTTAAACCAACTCAAGATTCTTCGAAGAAAGACGACATCGTAGTGACGAAGCCAGATAAAGGTGACGGTGATGTAATTGTGGCTAAATCTGATTACACACAGCTACTAAAGGAAAACTAAAGGAAGCGTCTATCGTATCAATGACGTGACCAAATTTGTTCCTTGCAATCTGGAACGCCCAAAGACCAGAGGCCGCAAACCAAAACATTACCATCCCCTTCTCGCAAAGGAGCGGCAATTGACCGCTGTTGTCAACAAGATCCTACCAAAACAGACTGCAGACTCCCTCTCACCAAAAGGTTCTAGACTAGCACACCTATATGGCCTACCGAAGACCCACAAGGCAGTCCTATCCATGCGACCGATCCTGTCTGCTACCGGAACCTATCATTTCCATCTTGCTAAGTGGCTCGACGAAAAGCTTAAACCACTATCAACAAATGATCACACGGTGAATGATATCTTCCAATTTGCCACTGAAACTCAACGTAGGCTTGTCAATGAGGATGATGTCCTTGTTTCACATGATGTTACAGCACTCTTTACAAACGTCCCCGTCAATGAAGCCATCCAGATCTTGGCCCACAGGGCTTTCCACGATAACTGGTTTAACAAAACTTACGATCTTCAACTTCACAAAGAAGACCTTGTTGAGCTCCTAGAAGTGTCTGTAAAGAGCCAGTTCGACGGCGAACTATACGAGCAAACTGCTGGCGTCGCCATGGGGTCCCCTCTGGGGTCTCTTCTTGCCAACACTTTCATGTATTCATTAGAAAGAAAAACTCCAAGTGGAAGGCGAAATTCCCAGTTTTTACAAGCGTCACGTCGACGACACTTCCGCGATTATGCCGAGCATCACAGAAGCGTATGCCTTCTTTGACGTTCTCAACTCGAAGCATCCCGCAGCATCTCGAAGCATCACCATGGAATTAGCGAGTAACAACAAAGTACCCTTCCTCGATATGAACATCATCAAAAGTGGAACCAAACTGGAAACAAGCGTCTATAAGAAGCCAATGAACACCGGCCTTCTTCTTCATTTTGACAGCCATGTCAACCAATGCTACAAAAAGGGCCTTGTCAAAACTGTGCTAAATAGGGCTTACAGACTGTCATCGAATTGGAAAATCTTCACTGATGAATGTGAGACATTGAAGTTGACTTTCTCAAACCTTCATTATCCTTCAACGCTGATTGATGCCACCACTAACCCATTTATTACCAATATTGTTGTTGCCAATGGTCATGCTTTCGCTTCCTTTCATTGACCAGAAAACGGGACACACAAGGAGACAGCTACAAAATCTTACTTCTAAAGTCGGTGTCTCTCTACATCCAGTCTTCAGTAGTAAGAAGGTCGGCAACATCCTCAAGACTCGAGAGCCAAAACCGAAGATCATAAGCGAACAATGCGTGATACATCATTTTAAATGTGGTCTATGCGACATGAACTATGTCGGTTTTACCAACCGACAACTCTACCAACGCATTATCGAATACACAAGCTCCAGACCTTCGATTGGAAAACATATGAAACATGGAGTCGACAAACCAACTATCGCGGACAATTATTCGGTCCTCAAAAAGTGCCGGAATAAACTAGACTGCCTTATTCACGAAATGTTGTTTATACAATATCTCAAACCATCATTGAACGTGCAATCGGACTCGATTCGATGATATCCAACTCTTTTAACAACTTTGACATTCAACGATTTTTATTCTTGATAATGATGTTGGATACATCGAAATGTCAAATAACGTTGCTCCTTCATATTTCTTGTTAAATGCTTTAACAAGCAACTGACCAGTAATGATATAAATATTGTTAATGTAGTGTGGCAATGAGATGCAGCAGTATTACTTTACTAATTCTTATATTATTATTACCATCCAAATTGCCAAAGCAAAACAGAAGCAAAACAAAATAGAGTAATGGAACAGGCCATCCACTGGTTAATTGGATACGCGTTTTGTACTCACAGTTTTAGCGGGGCCAGGTTTCTTCTTCTTAGCTTTTTTGCTGCCTGCCAGCTTTTGTAGAAAGCTGCAACATACAGATGCTAACAGAATGACAGAACAATAGCTCTGCAAAAAAAAAAAAAAAAAAAAAAAAAAATGTACATAGGAATTTGTACCAAACCCAGAGATGAATTGCGATAGCTCGTTACGAGTAATGCAAATGAGGGTCCACCGATTATTTGTAAAGTTCTTTTTTTAATTCTTGAGCACACAATGCTACTATGACGATCACTTTATCTAAATGATGTTGTTACCCGTATGAAGTTATTCAGTTCTGCACAGATGGGATGTCACTGTTTATGCTTATAAATAAATGTCATCTATGACAAACAAAACAAAAACAGAAAAAAATGCCATATCATTATGAAGCCCAGTCCCTCATGAAGTATCATTGTTACCCTCCCCTTGAACGTAAAGTACGGACAACTTCAAAGTAATGCACTACAGTGTATATAGCTGGTGCTGAATAGCCCATAACAAGTCAACTATTAAAACACTGTTATCATTTCCTTCTATTTCAGTTCAATATCAGTTAAAGAATCTTAATGCTATAATTCACATTGTTCACATTTTCTTCACTGCTATGATAATTTGTTAATTCATTTTACCTTCACCACACTCATTTACACTTGTTAATAGCGCCCAAGGCAGCAGCATAATGTTAATTACCTCCACCAAGAGAACCAAAGGTTCTAGCACTTGACCATTAAACATTGTCTTCTCTCCGCTGCCTGTTGTAAGTTTGCTCAAACACTCTGCATTACAACCTGGAAAACATTGAACAACTGTCAAATGCTACAGTCTATTCAACAGAAACTTTATTGCGCATTTCAGTCTCAATTCCTGCAGTCTTTCCACAGTCACTTATGATTTCCTCATGAAAGTAACTTAGAGGTGGATTTAGAAAGTCAGTGGCAAGATAATGCATGTAGGATACAGTTATTGGATAAAACTTTTTGTGCAATATCCAAGCTGCGTCTGAAATGCTCCACATAGAAAATTACCTATTAAAATTCCTGTCACTTTTTCCAGATTCTCTTGAATACTTTTCCAACGATCTTTAGAACTGGCATCTGTTGGTTGAGTTGACGAAAATAAGAGTAAATAGTCACCACTGGAGGTTGGATTGAATACCCTACATAATGACTTTTAAGCTGTATTACAGTACAGAAATATGATAGACATATGGTTGATTGATAGATCCCTTAATATAAAAAGGCTGATTTGTAACATTTAAAGTAATGATTTACAAACACACTACAGTACGAGTTAGATGGAAATGCCATGTTCAGGAGAAAACCATAAGAAATTAAACGTATTACCACACCAATAACCTCAGTTCAATGCACTGTAATAAGCACAACTGGACATTTTTCATTTCAGTCCCTTCACCCCTTTTTATCTTTATCATCACAAGGTCAAGCAAAACTTCTCTTTCATACATAGGCTCAGTTACATTTCACAGAACTGTAAAAATTATTGGTGTATTGGAGATTCTTGGGACAAGATTGGCATGAGACATGATAAGAGAATCACAGATCAGATAACACTTTAGAAAAGGTAACCTAATAATTAAACTTGTCCAAAGAAACCACCTCTACTCTAACACTAATAATTCTAAAACTGGCAACCATTATATACACGTATGTCAACTATAGGAATCTTGTTGTGTTTATTTACTTGTTTTCAAGGCAGTTATATTCCTCAGTAAATTTGAAATATTTCCTCATAGTGAACACTAGGAGATGGATTGAGGACATCACTGGAACAACGCTGCCTTGAAAAAAGGGTTCTGTTGACATTTACTTTAAAGATATCATACAATTCAAACTAATTACTGCAGTTAGATCCTTAGACTTGCCACAAATGGAGCTCCAAAGAAAGCCGAACTTGGAAAGCTGAAAATGTCTGCAATGCTCAAAACTTGAGCATGAATTATGGGACTACCTACTATCGTGAAGGACTGAGAAAGTCTATCAAACCTGTTAACAGACACAACCTAATCTATCTCATAAGCAACAGTCACCATAGAAGTGCCTACATTCACAAGTTACCTGTATTAGGCATGTTGATTTAAAAAAAGATATACAAAACTGACAAAAGCCACTGTAAAAATGAGATGTCCGAATTTAGCAGGTGTACATAATACAGTAAGCTCATTCTACATTGTATTGAAAAGCCACGTCCTTCAGTGAAAATAAGAACTATAATAGTGAAACTACATCACTGGGCCGGGTTCTTTAAAGCCTGATTAAGCTAACCAAGGATTGGCAAGGATTTAATTTCAGTTTTGTCACTTTTCAGTGAGGTTTTCTGTTTAAATGGTTTGTTCTTTAGTTTTGAGTCTGAAGAATCTTAAAGTACACTATACATAAGCAGTGACACTTTTACACAACAGAAATTAATGCTTCTGTTAACTTTTAATCCTGGGTTAACTTTAACTGGCTTCCGAACAACACGGCCCTGACGAGCAAAAAGGGCTTCCCTTTGTGATCTTTTTTGCCTATTGATGCTTAAGCAGAGATGTGCTTATCAACCTCAATATCTGAATTGCCAATTAATTAGCCCACCTTGTGGAGCATAATGCAGATGATGACACTCATGGCACACGGTTAGCATGGCAACCAGCACAGCTCCATGTTGACCATCTACAAAGCCTGGCAGCCTTGAGCATGGTGGACCCAGAAATGGCAGCTGTATAGAAATTATATTGTAGAAAAGTGGAAATTGAAAGAAGCTCAACCAAAAAATTGCTTAAAATGTCATTGACCAATGATACCAAGTGTTTACAATCATCATTAGATTACAAAAAAACTACTTAAAATTTTTAAACTCAGACGTTAACAAGGTCTTGACGACTGTGTTCCTGGGCAAGACTCTTAACTCCAACAGCTAACCAGCCAGGTGTGTAAATTTTTTATCACTTATGTCTGTTATTAAAAGTAAATACAAATTACTCCAAACATAATAACAAATTATTCTGATCCCTTGAAATGGCCATTCTCCTTCTCACATGTTTTTATATAGTTTGCATGGCAAACATTTCATGTTGTTCCATGAACTCAATGGGAGACACAGTGACCTTATGGTGAGCACACTGGACGGCACATTCAATGGTCCAGGTTCAAGACCTGGCAACATTCATCGGTTGTGTTCCTGGGCAAGACTCTTAACTCTAACAGCTAACCAGCCAGGTGTGTAAATGGGCACTACATTGTAGCAGGGACCTGTGATGTGACCCTATGATGAAATTACTCCTAATCACTTGATACTACAAACTGGTGTAAACTTTGGCAGTATAAGTTACCTGGCATGGGCCACTTACAAGAGTCTTGACAAGGTAAGTCACTGTTTCTATACTGCCTTTCTTTTTCTTACCTTTGCTCTTGTTCCTGGATGCAAATCAACTTCCCGTAAAATCTCTTTTAATTCATTGACCACACCTTCCAAAGGAAACTCAGGGACAGCTTCTCCATTGTTCATGGTTTGCATATTTGATAGAGGTTTGGGTACCAAGGGGACAGCCATAGCCAGGGCTCTAAGGACAAGGAACCGCACTCTCAACCACAGAACCTAGATAAATATCAGATAAATATCAAATTATTAGCAGAATGCAAAGAGAACAGGAAGTCATGGGTGTCAGAGCTGGACTTTGCTCTTCATTTGAGATTGGTTTGGGAGATTGTAATTCAGGTGGAAAAAATATTTCAAGGGAAACCATTATAAATTGCTCAGTGGGATAATTAAAAGCTTGTTAGACTGAGTTTAAATTAACTTGGTCTTATGCTGTAATGCGAGGATAAGAATAAATGCAGTATGGATACAAAGGCTTGGACGAGAATGTGTAGAGTGAATAAAATAGCCTGAAGTGCCACAAGACTGGGTTCAATCCCACGTGCATGCAAATACCTTGAGCAGAAAATGAACAAAAGTTTTATAATCATGCTTTATCAAGTTAACAATATCATTATTAAATGACAGGAAAACAGGCAAATGGAAGAGATACAACTCACTTCTTGCTCTACACACTTTGATTCTTGATCCTTTGACAGCTGCCTGCAAAGCAAACAAATTAATCTGTATCTACATTGTATTACACATAATTACAGTCACAACACAAATCGTTCCTGCTACAACTGAAGAAAGGGTTGTATTATTAGGTCACCATATCTCCCCAATCAAGATTGGAAACAGCAAAACATCACTTGCTTACTAAGTTAGTGTACATCACAGCAATGCCCACTTTTAACAACACAAGAAATTATCAATTCAATTCGAGGGCAACCCCCCCCCCCCCAGCTAGGGTAAGAAGAGTAATAATACACCAAAGAGTGTTATTAAAGACTGCCATTTTGAAAGAAAACTGACTGAAGCCTTTCCTCAGTAAAGCTCTATTTATCCTCAGCTTTACAAAGCAAGATAGGAGTTGGATTTGGTTCATCACCGGAAAGGAAGTCATCATTTTAAGCCATGTTTCACAGGATAACAACAAATAGAATAGTGGTAGAGTGGACAGACTGTATTTAAAACCAACCTTTCTGGAGCATCCCATGTTTGAAGAATTCTCAGATCCCTGTTGTCCTTTAAGTCTTTCATCCAGTATTCTACAAATCAAACAGATAAATTAACTAGTGAGACAATCTCAGATAGTGCAGAGCGCAATTGATAGCTCTGGTACAGTAGTCCCAGAAGTACTCACCCCTTCTCGGTTCACTTCCGGTTTGTGTCTACCTTGGTAGTCTGCTACGGCTTTTCCCCTTTGCAGTGTGTATGTTTCAAGGTTGTATTTTCATTCAAGGTCCAAACATTACGCACAAATTCATTTCTACTGGTGCTTTAAGTTGATTTTCGTTGATTTTAAATTCAACAATACGCTGAAGCAGCAAACGTGACAATTTAGCTCTTCACGCAAACTTTGTAACTTGATACTTTTGTTTTCCTCGCAAAGCCATGTAATATGAAACCCCTGTTTTCTCCAAAACATACGGAAGATGTCCTTGTTTTTTGGAGATAAATGAAAGAAAGTTAAATATCTGATGTAGTGATGAAGAAACGGAACAGAAACGATGTTTTACTAAAAATGCAAATTTTTACCGATGAACAAGAACTAATTTAATTATCAGATAGTCACGAAATACCACTTTCTTTTTCTGTTGCCACCTTTGTTGTTAACAATAAAACAATTCAAAATTAACACACAACGATATTGATGGCTGAGAAGCTTTTCAACGAAAAGTATTGAAGATAAACAGCGCTACTTGGCCGATATGAATGAGTCTCCTCAAAGACTGATTAAATTAATTTGCACTTTCATTAGGTGCCACGGCGTCTGCAGCAATATTTGAGCATTTTCCTGGTTTCTTTTGTTACAAATTCACAATTTGCGGAGTATTAACGCCACTAACTTGAGAACTTTTTGGTCTCTCTTACAGACACAATTAAGGCAAGAAATAAACAAGTCGCTAAGGAGAAGCAATATATTTGAACTCTGACAAGCACACTATTGTAGATTGAAAACAGCAGATGATATTTGTTGAACCGACCTGTTTGTAATTCTAAAAGCTACGCAGCCACAGTAACGTTTCACTTTTGCAATAAAAAGGGACAACTGGCGCTACCTGAAAAATAACTGCCGTCCTTGGTCACATGACACGATATATAAAATACTGCGTGTAAAGATAGTGTATAACACTAACAATGCTAGAACGCATGCGTCTTACATGTTGAGCTCTACCATAAGGAAAACCACTCAACATTTGTGCGTGATTCTGTATGCAATGTATCCTTCACCTAATATAGAAGCCACGAACCCTAACTAATCTACGCATTCGTTTAGGGCAAATTAGTTTTGTTCTAAGGAGAATGGTACCACAAGGAGAGCAAGGGGTTACCTGAAACAAATATATAGCTTTGCGATGTTCAAAGTTAAGCGACGGCGATGGAATGTGTTTTACGTAGAGTACACATGTACCTTTCCCACCCTACTCCCATTACTTCCTTGCCTCTAGACTAATTAATTAATAGCGCCATAGGGCCATAGCGCCATAGGGCCATAGCGCCATAGCGCCTTAGTTCCTTAGCGGCAGGCAACCCCCATAACCATCCCAATAGTGCACTCTGCACTAAAAATGTATTACATAATGTATGAAAATCATTTTCTCACTATATACGTGTAATTCCAGTAATTAGACATTATACTTCTGTACAAGTCAGTTCAAATGTTTTAAGTTTCAAGCAGTAATGTACAAAATAATACTCAAATTGAGATTTTCATTTTAAGACCCCTTTTTAGTGCAGAGTGCACTATTGGGATGGTTGTCGGAGCTGCCTGCCGCTAAGAAAATAAGGCACTATGGCGCTATGGCCCTATGGTGCTATGGCACTAAGGTGTAAACTTTAATGTTTGTTTAATTAATTAATTTCAATTAATTAATTAGTCTAGAGGCAAGGAAGTAGTTGGGGTAGGGTGGGAAAGGTACACGTGTACTCTACGTAAAACACATTCCATTGCCGTCACTTAGCTTTGGACATCGCAAAGCTATATATTTGTTTCAGGTAACCCCTTGCTCTCCTTGTGGTACCATTCTCCTTAGAACAAAACTAATTTGCCCTAAATGCATGTGTAAATTAGTTAGCCTTCGTGGCTTCTATATTAGGTGAAGGATACATTGCGTACGGAATCACGCACAAATGTTGAGTGGTTTTCCTTATGGTAGAGGTCAACATGTAAGACGCATGCGTTCTAGCATCGTTAGTGTTATACACTATCTTTCCATGCGGTATTTTATATATCAGGTCATGTGACCAAGGACGGCAGTTATTTTTCAGGTAGCGTCAATTGTCCCTTTTTATTGCAAAAGTGAAACGCTACTGTGGCTGCGTAGCTTTTAGAATTACACACAGGTCGGTTCAACAAATATCATCTGCTGTTTTCAATCTACAGTAGTGTGCTTGTCAGGGTTCAAATGTATTGCTTCTCCTTAGCTGCTTGTTTATTTCTTGCCTTAATTGTGTCTGTAAGAGAGACCAAAAAGTGCCCAAGTTAGTGGCTTTAATACTCCGCAAATTGTAAATTTGTAACAAAAGAAACCAGGAAAATGCTCAAATATTGCTGCAGACACCGTGGCACCTAATGAAAGTGCAAATCAATTTTATCAGTCTTTGAGGAGACTCATTCATATCAGCCAAGTAGCACTGTTTATCTTCAATACTTTTCGTTGAAATGCTTCTCAGCCATCAATATTGTTGTGTGTTAATTTTGACTTGTTTTATTGTTAACAACAAAGGTGGCAACAGAAAAAGAAAGTGGTATTTCGTGACTATCTGATAATTAAATTAGTTCTTGTTCATCGGTAAAAATTTGCATTTTTAGTAAAACAACATCGTTTCTGTTCCGTTTCTTCATCACTACATCAGATATTTAACTTTCTTTCATTTATCTCCAAAAGACAAGGACATCTTCCGTATGTTTTGGAGAAAACAAGGCTTTTATATTACATGCCTTTGCGAGGAAAACAAAAGTATCAAGTTACAAAGTTGGCGTGAAGAGCTAAATTGTCACGTTTGCTGCTTCAGCATATTATTGAATTTAAAATGAACGAAAATCAACGTGAAACACCAGTAGTAATTAATTTGTGTGTAATTTTTGGACCTTGAATGAAAATACAACCTTGAAACATACACACTGCAAAGGGGAAAAGCCGTAGCAGACTACCAAGGTAGACACAAACTGGAAGTGAACTGAGCAGGGGTGAGTACTTATGGGACTACTGTACCAGAGCTATCAATTGCGCTCTGCACTATCTGAGATTGTCTCACTAGTTTTGCTATCTCTCTGTCTCCACTTGCCCTTCTGTCTTAGGTAATGCAGGAATAACAGTTTTGATCTAGCAATTAAAATATCAACCTATTGATTTTATTGCCTCACACATTTGAGAGATCTCTACTTATTTACTTTCTTATTTTGTACATCACTGCTTGAAACTAACTTATCAAAGCAATCTTGTGCAATTATAACTGCTAAAAATAGCAGCCACCTGCATGTTGACAAGTGAAAGGGTGTGAACAATTGCATGTCAGCACCAGTAACTTTATGATGAGACCTCTTTTGGTACCCCAAGTCATGAACCACATGTGAGGTACGGACGTACACGTAGGAGGAAGTCTTTTATGGCGGGAGATGTTATGTAAATGACAACAAAAATAAAATAAGAACAAAAAATTACTTGTTACAGAGCACTTGTCCAGGAGATTATTTTCTGTGAAATGACTTTGAGCATCTGAAAGACTAACAAAAAAAAATGGTTTGTAATGATGGCGTTTTGCATATTTAAAAGAGAAATTGCTAAGCTAAAATTGGAAACAAATAGATAAACAAACAAATGCATAGATTACCTGTTTGCCTTAAGGAAAACTTCAAGAAGCATGTTTTCATAATTCACAGTAGTGAAATGTAGAGAGAGATCAAGCCTTCTTTTTAGATCAATGAATTCAGGGATCTGTTAAACACAAGGTACTAAAATCAATTTAATATTATATATTGATATAAAAATTGCACTTGTCATAAGGCTACTGTAGCTCCACATGTTACCAAGATGGGGGGTGGGGGTACTTCCAGAAAAGTTGGGTGGTGGTGTGCGGCCCACTTCCCAAAACCCTTACCCTATTTATGACCAAAATCTCCCTACTTTGCTACCCTATTTATGACCTGACCAAAAATTTGATACCCTATTAATGACCATTGCAGCTGACAAAGTTGCCCTAAACATAAGTCATGAAGGGCTTTTGTTTAAGGTCTTATTAATAATGATGAAAAAGTAGCTTTGTCTAAGAAACATACCCAATTCAAAACCAGAGTGCAACAATCATACTCTAAAATGGCCAAAATTGATAACCTATTTATGACCAAAACGGCTGAAAAACCCTACCCTTTGGGGCAGCACATACCTATATAGCCCATATAAGGGAGTACCCACCCCCCCCCCCTCCCCACTGGGTAATGACCAAATCCTTTGGAGTTATCAGCTACTGCAGCCAAAGCATCAATTAGATCAGGGAATTCATTGTTTACATGACTATATGCATTAAGAACATTACCCAACATTAACAATGTTATCTGACCTTTTCAAATGATCCATATTTGTATGCAGCTATGATATGCTCTGGTGTCTAAAAAGAACCAACCACATGATCATCGACTGTTTATAGTAAGCAAACATAAAAAACAAAATTTGAAAACTCTCTCCTTGAGAGATATCCTCAAAATATTACCTATTCCCAAGTTTTGGCTGTGTCAGGAATTTAGAGTAACAATCACTGTACATAAGAAAAATGTAAAGGTCTGTATGACAACTTACATTTTTCTGATTTCCATAGAAGAATTTCAATGTGTTCAAGTACACCGACGAAGCTGCCTCAAAATGACCTAGAGCTTCAACATACCGTGTCACAGTATACCTGAAAAAGAAGAAAAAGTTCAAATCAGCAATTTGTTTTTCTTGAAAGCCCCATAATAAGCTTCATAATGACACAGCATTGCATCAAAAAAGGAATAATCTACTTTTACAGCTGCAACATGGGAGGAAATACATGCAAATAATTAATCGCATTGGTCTGATTGTTGTGTTTCAATGCTTACCCTATAACATCCTGTTCAATGTGTTTGACCTCTAATCCATCATACAGTGCTAAACAGGGACTTAAGGCACCTGGAATACAGAGAAGATATAAAATCTTGTCAAGGAGACTCCAGAAACACAGGTACATATATAGCACTGCTATTACGTATACAACTGACTCAAAGCCTTTCCTCAGTGAAGCTCTATTTGTCCACATCTTGACAAACAAGATTGGAGTTGGATTTGGTTCATCGCTGGAAAGGAAGTCACTAATTTTACAGCAAGGACACCTCAACATGAGTGGTAAGCTTTTTAAAACTTTTTTCTCTTTATTCCCTTTATTCAGAAGTAGCTAATCAAAGGAATTTGCACAATTTCCCTTCTTTTCTTAGAAGCTACCACTGAGCACTGTAATTTGAAACAGTGTCTGACATATTTTTGCTACAATTTTCCAGAGTTTATGTAAATAGAATATGTACCAAAAGAAATACAATATTTATAATCTACTATTTCTGATAAAGATGTTACACCACTAGCATTGTTTAAATTTAATGGCAATGAAGACAATGACAAAATAAGCAGTAAGCACTCAACTACAGTACATGCGACATATTTCAGTTTCATCACAGATAAACACTTAATTGTGTTTTTGTGTATATCTGAAAAATCAAATTTACAGCATTCTGACCACACAAAATACACATATCTTTTACTCCAAATTAGTATCATAATGCTGAAATCAATCATTTTGATCACTGAGAAATAACTGCAACACTCTCTTACATTATAGCGGAGCTCTGGCGGCCCAAAGGGCCGCCAAGCAGAGCCCCATACCCATATAGGAAAGAAAAGGAAACCCATGAATACATTTTTGCATGGTTATCATGGCTAGCGGTATTGTTCGTGGGCGTGTATGCATGACGACGATGATGACATAGTCGCACAAGATGGTAGCCATACTCCAGCTAAAAGGTTGACAGAAACATACAATGTACATATACAGCCTTGATTTATAGCCTCTTTCTTTGATATTGAACATCTATGTTATGGTCAATTGACACCTGTCAAAACTTGGTATCCGCTGACCAGTATCACGTGACCACATTGTGGGCTCAAGCTTAGAGCTCATTGAGGTCGCTGCCGCTGACCAAGTGCTAGTTTCCTATTGGATGGCAGGCTCATGCCAGGTTAACTTGTTGTAAACGGGGCCCAGTTGTTCGGAAGCCAGTTAATGCTAACCCAGGATTTAAGTTAAGAGAAGTATAAATATTTCTTGTATACAAATGTTTTTCACTGCTTTTGTTTTGTGTATTTTGAGATTATTCAAACTCAAAACAGAAGGTCAAACAATATAGAGAAAACCTCACTGCAAAGCCACAAAATTCAGATCAAAATTTTCACTTAACCTGGGTTATCTTAATCGGGTTTTGAACAATCTCGCCCAGGAGCTCTGCTTTTAGGCTTGGCTAAATCTATATATTAGTTTAAAGAACCCCCTAAAAGAAATATCTGATTGTAAAAAAAACCTGAACAAACATCACTGCATTGTTTGCCAAAAAAGAGAAAACTTACCCATTGAGCAATACACCTTCATCAACAACAGCTTGAAGTGATGGTTGGAAGGACTTGCCTTTAAAGCACTCTCTAACATGATCAGAAGGTACCAGTTCACATCTGTTCTTCCTGCAATCAAAGGTTATCATTACTGTTCATAATGGTAAAAGTACTTGACAGATTGCCATCACAAAGTAACATCACCTGTGTCGCAGTTTACTTCTAACAAAAGATGGGTGGCTAATTGTGCGAAACCATCACTGTACTGAAGTTCAGTTGGTGACAGGTTTTGACCTGGGATAAAGACAATCCATAAATTAATATATCTAGAGAATGTTTCACTTATGCAGCCAAATGTATTGGGCTGTTGCATTACCCAGCAAGGTGCTTACTGACCATAAACCAAACCATCTCCATGCTGCTTCATATATTCCTTTGAAAGAGCAATCTTTTCATCAGAGGACAGACAACTATGGAATCCTAAATGTCTTGAAATCTGCTCCATATTTAGCTTTCTCAGCATAAGTTTAATCTGTAAAGAATAAAGACGAGATTATTTTTAACAAGATGACTAAATGGTAAGATTTGTAAAAAAAAAAATCTGGGCCCCAAATGAAGATAAAACTGAACCCTGTACAAAACAAACAGTATTAAACAAATCAGTGCTCAGTATTTAGCAAAACTTAAGCAATTACAGGTTACTCTTTATATTCAAACATCTCTCGGTTTGTTATCACATTAATGGAAAACTACCGAGCTTTCAGAAATGCACACACCTGATTCATGAATATGGTGGCTCTTGTTGTCAATTTATACTCCATTAATTTTGTTTTTGCATAACTTATTTCATGAAGGTCATAAAAAATAATATTATGACTGAAAGGAGTTTCACATCATATCCAGAATAATCAAGGGTGGGTTAAGTGTTATAATCAAAATCCAAAGGATAAGGCTGATAACATTACCCCTCCACCCCCTCCCACCACACCTGACAATAACAACAAATGATATTTTACGTCAACCAGGCCCGGACATATAATGTCAACTGCCATTTCTGGCAAAGTGTAGGTAGTACAACATACATGAGATGATTCTGACTCTTCGTCACTAACAGAGGGCAGGGTAGTCTTTAACACTTCAACAAACTGAAACAAGCAAACAAAGCAAAATTCATCATAACTGGTAAGACGTACAGTATTAGTTTCAAGAGCATTCTGATATGATGTTAATTAATTGAAGTCTTCCGATACACTTCACAATTACATGTCTCTGCAGATTAATCTGATAAACAAAAAAAGTGTAGTCCATGTGCTTCAGTGTGGGTTTGATTTTTACTGTCTTTTGAATCTTTTGTTCCACGTTACTGGTGATTGTGATATCACTCAATCTGAGTATTCTACACTGATGTCAGAAAATTGTTGATCACCAATTCTCACTCTAAAACCTCTCTAGTCCCCATTATGTTATGACATACACTGTACTATATAATGGAAAGTAGCATGGCAGACCATATTCTCAATTTGCTACCCATCAGCCAACAAAAAGCCAAACCACATATAGACATCTGATCATTTCTACTAACCCAGAAACAGAAGGCTGGAGTTGGCACGTTGAACAGTAATTAAGCAAGTGAGTATGCCTTAATGATTAGTACTCTTTCTTGAAATATCTTATCTTCCTTTGATTAGTACCATGTCCCTCCCAGTACTTAGATTGAGTGTAATATAAAGAAGGCTAGTAAATTCACAAACTTACAGCAAGTAAATGTAACTAGACCAGTGGCTATTGATTCAAGCTACACTGTAAGTGATGTGAACTATAACTGTTCCATGAACATCCCATTACCTTCTCTCTCGCTGATGTTTCTTGAAGATTTAGGTACAAATAAGGTTCAAGATCCCAAAAACAACAGAGCTTGTCTCCAAACCGTTTAAAATATTCTATTAATAAATCTACAGGGGAACTGGGATCTGAAAATAAAATGACAAAACACGTAAAAGCTGTGAATATTATTTCCCCAATCAGCATTAATGAATTTGTATTCTCATGAAATAGAAGATTAACCTCAAGAGATCTGTAACCAGCAAATTTATTGCTATAGTGGAACCTCGATTTAACGAACCTCTATTTAATGAAGTCCTCGATATAATGAACGATATTCTATGTCCCGGCCAATATAATGAACATAATCCGGAAGCCCAAAACGTAAAATCTACCTCGATATAACGAATTACAATGTTTCCTTGTTTACATAGACAATTTTCCGTATAACCTCTATCGTGCAACATTTTTAAATCGCTACTCTGAAAGTGTCGCTCTTTTGCAAACAAAAGCTGCGCATCTGCTCAAAAGTGAAAATAATTGATACTGAAAGCTACCATACTTAATGAATATTGCATCTCAAAACGTAGCACTTCTGGGTGATGAAAATTGCATTGAATTGCGTGACAAAAGTCACCTGTGTTACAAATCAGTCATTAACTATGACCTTGATATAACGAACATTTTGGTTGTTGCCCCTCACATTCGTTATATCGAGGTTTTTGATATAACGAACCCTCGATTTAATGAACAAATTTGGCCGGTCTCCAATGACTTCGTTAAATCGGGTTTCCACTGTATAACATTACATTATTTCCAGGGAAGTTCAACTATGGATAAACTGAACATTAAAGGGGCTAGGTCATGCTATTTTAGGTAAATTTTGTTTAATTTTGTTAATTATGAGCCCTAAACGTCAAATTGGCAGAGCAAGAGTCTTTCATTTGCAAAATCACGGCCACAACAACTGAGAATGATATTCCAGCTGTGTAAATGACATTTTGATACACTAAACTGATATAAATTTGAAAAAAGGTGGGCCGAAGTTTTTCAAATTTACCCAAATGCAATCCATTTTAATGCTCTCCAGTTTGTCCATCCATGTCTCTTCTTCGCTTTCCTGTGTTTTGTTTAAGATCTTCTATAGTTTTGAGCTGTTTTTGTGATATTTTAGTTGATTCTATGACCATTTAATCAGTGCTGAAATTGCCTAAAATTGTGTGACCTAGCCATTTTAAAATAAACTAAGTTAAGTATCAACTTATTTCAAATAAAAAAAAAAATATGTGCAACCACATAAAGTACTACTAAGTTAACAAGCATTATCAAAATCGATATTAAGGGTTAATGATAAGAAACACAGAATTTGAATATGATAACTTACTTTGTCTGGTATCAGAGTACATACATTCTTCTCTACAAAGTTTGTCCAGTTCTAATTGTGCTAAAAATGGTCCTCTACATGCTCTTTTGTCTTTTGACTTTTCACATTCAGTAACAGACACTAAGAATTCATTTATCATTTCCACAGAATAGTCAGGAAGTTCTCTGCAAGAGAAGAACATGACATTGCCTCAGAAAAAATACCTGAAGTCCATTTGATGGATAACTTTACAGTACTTACAGTCAAAAGCATTTTAAGCAGAAACTGCAGAAAACCAAGGGAGGCTTGCAGGAATATGCTCAAAATTGGCATACCTCCAAAAATCCAAGCATTTCACTGTATTGTTGTTTGGTTATTGGTTAACCATGAAAAGTGTTATATTTGTGTTAGAGCTATATTTCTGACACAACTAAATGATTGCATAAACATACATGTTAATGACAAAAACATTTTAAAAAAGGTAAAATGGTATATATTTTCATCATGTCATCTTCAGAGGGTTTTTTTTTTCGTCCTGAAGATGACATTATGTCGAAAACATTTGGTTTTTACTTCTTTAACCATTTTTTAGCCTTGTATATATTTTTGTCATAACATTGAACGAATTTAATGGATATACATGTTAATGTTTCCTGCATGTTTATTGAAACATGGCTGAGTGCATTTATTGGAGGACTTCCAAGTATTACCAGGACTAAATCACTGTGAGGATTCCTGAACATTCCCACTCGCAGGGTTGCCATGGACAGCTTCACAAACTTTCAGAGAACTTATAACAAGCTGATTTAAAATTTATACCATTATCTCATAATTTAAGCTATTGTTACAGCAATTAAGAGAATTAAATATTTTTGTAATTTAAATCAAACCAAGGTAGTCATCAGCATTACATGCATGTATACAGGTTTTAGTTCAATTTTATCGTTGTACAATTTGGTATTTTTCTTTGTTTCATACATACAGAATAATATATCACCATATAACAGAACAAAGGAAAATACTAAATTGTATCAAGAATAAAATGAACCACAACATGTACATGTAATAAGGATGCCTGCTAACAACACCTACTCTGACTCCTTGTCAGGTGTACAACCTTGTTTAATCAGTGCAAAAGCCGAGGTGAAGTATGACTGGTAGTATGACCACTGGTCTGGCCTGACAAAAAAAACAAAACAAAAATAAGACACATGCAGTTCTGAATGTATCAAAAATAAGTAAAAGGGTTTGCAAAATGAACAGATGCAACACAAGCAGAGTTTACATATATGATTAATTACTAGAGGCAAATGTACCTCTTCCAAATTAGTTTCTTCAGTGCCAAATTTGCTTCATGCCATCTGCAGAGTTTTGATAAATAAACTGCTTCTTTCTCCTCTTTCTCATCCATGTAACTAATTAATTTCACTGTGAACGTAAAGGAAAGGTTTGTTTGCATTTCCACATTCCAGTGTTAATACTGAAAGAGATGAAATTGACAAGAAACATGTCTCATATACAAACATGAATGCTTACCAGCTAAATTACTTCTAAGAACACCAAGAGCCTTCTCGTAATGCTCTAGCTTTTCTAAAATCATTAAATACAGACGAACTTCTGAAATACAAAAACATGCACAGAGCTGTAAGGACCTCTGCCTCCAGGATATCACAAAAAGACAAGCTCTGGAACAGGAACTTCTAAAACTGATGGTCCTGGTAAGGTTAAACTCTCACATTTGCTAAATAAATATTGCAAAATGTCAGCTATACCAAGTTTGACTTTCATCAGATAAAGTCAACTCTTGCTACGATCATGGACACCATCAAGACTGGTTCCAATTGTTTGTCTTAGAGAGGTGTCCAGGTTATATAGAGTTAAGGTAATGTGACAGGGACTCATTTATTTGGCTATGTAATACAAATTTTGCTTCCCCAAAGTGCTGTGACATTCACCACCTACAATTTCATTTTGCAACATTTTTCACCAAAAAAAGAACTTCTCAAGTGTCCATTGACAATTTTCCAGTCTCCATTGGCCATCTTAGAGAAGTGTCTGTCTTATACACTGTAGCAAGTTTAGCTACCACGAAAATGACTGAAAAGCTTCAAGGACCAAGACCAGGTGTCTGTCTTATACAGGTGTCCATCTTATAGGTGTTATTATAGAGAGTTGACTGTACCAAAAGATCAGCTGTTTTACACTACTAAACTAGTACAGGTAAGTATATTCATATATTTACACAATGATATATTATCATACACCAGAACAAATGAAATATTAATTACCAAACTGTACCAAGGGAAAAACTGAACCACAACTAATTATTTACTTGGTAGTCATACTGCATGGTATGAAACCACAAACAGCTAATGAAACTGTAGATACTCTCAGGTATGTATAGTGTGTGGTTCAGTCAGTATACACTGTACTAGATCTTACAAGGCAAAACATTCTGCAAATTATGTCAGCACATGAAATCAAGATCATACCACACACATCACAGTACACTTTTTGTATTCAATAAATTGTGCTCTATTTCTATAGGAAACCTCATTGCTTTGCTCAGCAAGAGTTATAAATTGGATAGGTATGAATCAAATTAAAGCATTTTCTGCTAACCAAACTGCTTGCATACTTTGTCCTTTGTTTTCTGGCATTGTACAGTAGAAGAAAAGTTTTTTTTTTAGGCTCAAGGCTTCAGACCTTAAGCCAGCTTAGTAGCACAAACTGAGAATAGTTCATCATTCCCTACAAGAAGTGAGCAGTGGTCAAGGAGAGGGGGGTAGGGGATTTGGTGTCCTTGCAGTAGAAAAAAGGTTTCTACCAACTGCTTACATAGGCAAGACACAGGACAAAATTATGATTAATATGTTCTCCTTTTGTGTAGCACAATAAAACATCTGTAGAATTGATTTAAAGAAAGTTTAGCCAAAAAAATTCCAGTCTTGTCTGTACCTGCCTCTGCATCAATTTTACTTTCGTTCACAAACTTTTCAACCATTTTTTCTGCCAAAGGAAGAAGCATGGTTTTTCCCAGATTCTTATCACTGGCCACCAGAGCCTACAACAAATTAAATAAGACTACCTGTTACATTCCTTCCTAGTAGTTGATGCAGTAAAAATTGTCTCTTTGGCAGTCATGACCAACCATCATACCTAAATATACTTTACATAGCTTCTACAAAAGTTATCACAACTAAAAGACATGAATGACTTCCAAGAATTCAAATATCCTTGCAAAGGACAGAACATTATGTGGAGCTATAAAGATATAGATCTAATTGAAGGATGTCAATTTTTTCTGTGCAAGCTCTCTCTGATAAATGATGTGCTGCTCACAAAGTTGATTACCATTGCAATACTTACATGTACTGCTTTTTCTTTGCCTTGTTGTTTAGGGTGGTGGTGGGGGGAAGGGGGGGGGGGAGGTAACAGGTTAGCCCATTGGACAAGCAATGTCTTCTTACAGAAGTAATAATAACAGTCAGGGGCCAGATTTGCTAAGAACTCCTACATTATACTACAAAGTATTGTTTCTCAAAAAACGTTTAATGATATTTCAACAACATACCATGGAACAATAATTATTTAAGTTAGGAGGGATTTGTAAATAGCTACAGAATAAGAAAGCTAAAGCCTTGTTGTTTAGAAACATTACATGAAATTTGCCATTTTTCGCAAAATGCCGTAATGGTCTAAAGTAGTCTCAATACATATGATAAGCACAACAATTATAACTAATACCTGCATCACAATACTCATAACAGCCCAGAAGTAATAAGGATTCTTGGAAAATAGTTTGTACAGATTCATTGCAGCCTACAAAGACAATAATAAAGTATTTCAAAATAATATATTTCGGCACCTATGAATTTCTGAGTACAAGGTTTTAAGACAGTTGTTAGTTTTGTGCAAAATATTTACATGTCTTTAACCTAATTGTATCTTTTTGGCCTGCTTTGTTGGCATATCAGGGTAGCTTGGTCAAGCCATGGTTCATATTTTTGAAGAGAGGTCACAGTCAAGCCAAAACACCCATGACTAAATGAAGCCAAAGCATACCAAAAAGAAACTATTATACATTTACCATATCTAAATTCAGCCAAAAATCTGGATTTATTAATTGAGAATTAAGGGCGTCGTTCTACATGGGACAGCCCTACACCCAGACATGGAACAAGTGACCCCCCTCCCCATCCCCTAGGTCATAAGCCAGATTGTCAAGTTCACATGACAAATGTTACTGGTAGTTACCCACTAACAGTTTATGTGTCTACTTAATGTACAGCCTTGAAAACACCCATGTGAGGTATATACCAGTACCTATTTTCATTAACAGCTCACCTGTTGCTGCTTTTTGTAATTTCCTATCCTGACATATGCCATGAAAAGATGTGAGTACAATTCTTCATTGTTTGGGTTCTGTTTTAATGCCATCTCATAAACACAAGGAATCATCTCAGCTAGAAAAAAAGACAACAATCAGTTCCCTCAGATAAACCTACCAATCACTGAATCAGATGGCCCCGAAAACTACTCATCACAATGAATATACAAAATGAGGGCACACAACATCAACATCTCTCTTTTGTTCCTGTTTTCTCTCATGAAACTTACTGCCTGGAAATCTGACCCATTGAAAATTAACTGGGTAAATTGACACCCTGGCTAATTTTATTACCCTAAAAGATTTAGCAAAACTGGGGAAGTGACATATTTTACCCAGTACATTGATGTAGGGTGGTACTAAACTTGTCCAAGAGTCATTGACAAGCTTGCTCTCCAATCAGTCTCTAAACAGGGTGATAACAAGGTACAGACCATTTTCTTTGGACTATCTCATTTACAAGACAAAGATTAACGATTAAAGGTAAACCTACAAACAAGTTCAAGAAAGTGCTAGTGACCTTTGCTGTAATCCGTTTATAGAGGGGTGCATCAAAAGATACCGGGTATGTTAATAGATAACTAAATAGATAAAAAACACTGTTGTGGAAGCCTTACGTTTTTGCATCTCTCTGTAGCAGATTGTCATTGCTTGAAGTGTAGGATCATCGGCTGGCTGAGCTCCCCTTATTTCCTCCATCAATGTCTCACTATCTGCAGTCTTCCCTGATCGCAATAAAGCCAGTCCTTTCAAAGCCTGCATGTCGTGCAAAGTATTGAATGTATCGTCTAACTAATCAGGTGTTTTGCTAGTGTTAAATTATCGCTATCCACGATTTCTACAGTCTGTAGTTACCTTGGCACAATGTAAATCCTTTTGCTTCTTCAGAATTTTATCTGCAAGTTGGATGGCCAGTTTGTTGTTCATGCTATCCAAAGCATCTACGAATACAGCATATACACAATCAAATAATCATTCTTGGTTAAAATTATGACTTTTCTAAGTGCAGTAAAGAAAAACTAATACCATAAACTGGCCGAAGCCGGCGTTCGTTAACATCGACATGGCGAGAAGCCATGTTGAGTTCGGCTCACATGCTTTCAAAAGTGCGCCACCAATACAAACAATCAGCGGCTGCAACCAATTCGATCAAAAGAAAAAGAAAAGTAGGTCCGCAACAGGAGGGAGAGGTGAACACGTCGGATTTGGCTGACCCTATGATCATGGCCATTATGACGTCACGGCGAAAGAAGCGCGCAAATGCACAAAATTTTCGAAAATGGCGTCGTCGCCTGTCGCTGACACAACTTTTTGAGGCAGATTTCTCCGATCATTCCAGATTCAAATGGTATTGTATTTGGATCTCAAGGAGTAACTATCATTTTTCTTTCTTGTGAGGTAGTAAGTAGATTTTAATTATAACCGAAAAATCTCTCATAAAGTGCATTAAAAGTGGCTCAACAAGTTTCTCTTGGATAAGTTAACTCTTATTGCCAATGGCTTAGCATAAGAAGTGTCCCAGTTCATATTTTCTTTCCTCTTCAATTCACTTGCTGCTTGGAACCAGATTCTCTATTTTTTAGTTC
Source organism: Orbicella franksi (assembly GCF_964199315.1). Lineage (NCBI taxonomy): Eukaryota > Metazoa > Cnidaria > Anthozoa > Scleractinia > Merulinidae > Orbicella > Orbicella franksi. Next base: position 13,402,149 of record NC_138156.1, on the reverse strand, counting down.
TTTCCATGTAACATCCTACACAGTTTTCTTTTACAGTCTATACAGGTTTAAGTGAACTCACTGAGAAATTAACAAAAAAAAATTAGAATCCAAAGCAACAGTTTAGGATGCCTTTCTTGTCAGAAGTTCAGAAGAAGCTGCGAGACAAGAAACAGCTCTTCATTGCATGCGGACGCCCGAGGAAACAGATCCTGCTCCGCTCTCATATTTGACGAACATTTTCACATGAAATGAAGCACCTTTCTGTTAAGGTCTCGTCCATGTTATTCTGAATATCATCCGTTTCATGTAGGTCTCCCATACAATGATTTTGTATTATTTTACCATCTAAAATATCCACACGTCTGCTCGGAAGCTTGCGTCAGTTGGTTGGCCTCGCAGAGGAAAATGTTATCTTCGACGGTTTTGCGGATAATTTAGCGCAGAAAAATAATTCCTTGGTGCATTATTTACTTTCCAACCCAGTATATGACTTGATAGCTTAAATTTATTTGTAGGGGAGCATTTTCTATCTAATACTTTCTCGTATTTCGAGGTTTTCGATTATTGATCAGCAGGTCCTCCATGCTATCGTCTACAAAATAATGGATTTAAACCCACTGATCATTTTTATGCATATTTTAAATGATTCGTTTTCATCACCATTCAAACGTTTTAAACCATATCAAGATCATATTTTTGTGTTTGTGTTGTTCATTGTTGGTTTCTCCAGATATCGCCCATGAAACGAGCACAAAGTTTCACTTTTAGTTATCACAACTAAAAAACATGAATGACTTCCAAGAATTCAAATATCCTTGCAAAGGACAGAACATTATGTGGAGCTATAAAGATATAGATCTAATTGAAGGATGTCAATTTTTTCTGTGCAAGCTCTCTCTGATAAATGATGTGCTGCTCACAAAGTTGATTACCCATTGCAATACTTACATGTACTGCTTTTTCTTTGCCTTGTTGTTTAGGGTGGGGGGGGGGGAAGGGGGGGGGGTAACAGGTTAGCCCATTGGACAACCATATCAAGATCATATTTTTGTGTTTGTGTTGTTCATTGTTGGTTTCTCCAGATATCGCCCATGAAACGAGCACAAAGTTTCACTTTTAAATCACGTTTTCAATTGAGCGATCTCGAAATTTTGCGTGTTTTTGAGCCTTTTGACATTTAGTTTTTGAAAATCAAAGCATTTTTGGACACAATATTAACAGGTTATCTTATTCCTGTGCTCTGTTGATCGCTTTCTTTCAAATTCTTTGAGCAATCATCGGAAGAAAAACTTTTCTGGTGTCATTATTTTAGCGGCCATCGAAACTTCACGGGCCGGCTCACGAGTGACGTCATAATGGCCAAGATCATCGGGCGCGCAATCGCATGGCTACGCAAGCGAAGTTGACCTCTCCCTCCTGGTCCGCAATGTGTTCTTGTTCAAGACAGTACTCTGTCCGCTAAAATGACACAGGAAAGGAAATTCATCAGTCGCACGTGTCAGAGGCGTTATAGAGACTGAAGAATAACAAACAGAAAAAGCTTTTCAGTTTTATGGGGAACAGTTGTAGATCTTATGAAATTGGGGATTTTTAGAATTTGGACTAGGGGAAAATAGTTTGATACGGATTTGAAAACGGAAAAATCACCAGAGCTCTGGCGGTATGGACCATTTAGTCAGACACAGACTTTACTTTTGACTTTTATAAATTTCGAATAAAGGTGGTTACGCACTAGGGGAATGTTGCAGGGACATTAAGCGGGGACGAGCCTCATCGTGACAATGGACGTATGTTGCAAGGACACCAGCAAGCTGGTGCACGCGAATCAGCTGTTGGTTCATTTCTACTAAAAATCTCTGTAAGTTATGTCAGATTAAGTAATGTCAGATCGATTCTCGAGTGCGCTATTCAAGTTTTGGAAGAATATTCCAGGCTACCGGTCAGAAAAATAGAGAACGTCCAAGATAGCTTGCGTAGCAGCCGTTTCCTTTCTTTTTTCAGGCGGAGAGAAAGCGAACGAGTAAGCGGGCAAGCGAAGGAGCGCGGCTGAGGTGAGGGAAGAAATGGGGAGAGGTGGGGCGGGGGTGAACGAGAAGGGGGAGGGGGTGGAGAGAAAGAAAAAAAAAAGGCTTCCAGCCCGGAGTTATCTTCGACTCTTATCGCAAATTTATACCTGAAATAATAATAACGAGGAATGACAGACACCGACCCAATTTCATTCCTTCTCCCGAGAACCCAACAAATAACTATACCGTCAACCTAAGATCGGGCGAGAAGGAACTAAAGACTTTTTTACATTGAGATGTTCTTAGCTTTACATGTAGTGTTGTCGAATTATAATTAGTAAGTACACTTAAAGTAATGAGTCATAATAGCACTACTGTTATTGTAACTAATTGTAGCATTTGTTAATTCAGTATAGGTGCTGCAAGGAAGTGGAATACACGATTATTTGTTTAGCTGCTCGTAAATATTAACTACTTACAACTTCAGGTAGTTCTCACTACTAGGTGCTACACGATGATACAGATAGACAGGTGGTTACCATGGTTATTGTTCTTTCACTTAAATGCTAACTGTTGGCTTTTTCATGGTTATGAATATCGGCAAATCTCCCCTCACAAAAGCCATCGCGACTTATATTTACGATTTAATCGCACTATTTTTTGTTCTAAATCGCATTTTTTTTTTCTGTTTTCCATACAAAATGAGATGTAAAAGCGTTTGCGGTTCTGCCTTTTTAACAGACCGGCTACTGCATCAATGTAATATTAGTACTGACCAAACTCCTGTATGAAGACGATTAGATTGGTGATTTCAAAATGGCTGTAATAAATGAACTCTGTGTCGTGTAATCTTGGTCTGAAATGATATTTGTGATTTCAGACCAAATCGTTCTCCACTCAGTTCAATTACCATCTTTTACACGATTTCTCATTTATTATGACTGAGAAAACCACGAACACGCGCGCGTTTATTTACATTGCAGAGCAACTCAAGAATGGGCCACGTTCGATAAATCAATATTCGAACATTGAGCCGAGGCTCTCGGGTAAAAATTGCAAACTTTTTAAATTTCTTTTGTCTTACAATTCCCAAAGGAGACTTGGAAACAAAGGACACACCACCAAATATAGAAGTTTGAACTGAAAACCTCGTAGCCATTTCAGAATATTGATGTATATCAAACGTGGCCTGTTACCGATTTATTGACATGTCCTCAGCCAATCAGAATGAAGTACTTTTCTCAGCCACATAATAACTGCTGTAATTTTCACATTGATTCGATCAAAGGACGACCGGCAAAAAGCTGATTGAAAATGTTGGCTATAATCTAGAAAAGAAAACTCTGTCGAGACCCGTCAGTGAGTACTCTTCATTAAGGTAAGCGCCAAAGGCTGATTTCACTAACGCATAAACATTAGCCATTGAAGCAACGTACACAAGCCGTCCAGACAACAGGCAAGCGCTCCCTGAGGCAGTAGGATGTCCGTAGTTTGCGCCTCCTGACAAAAGGCGCTTCTTAAAGCGGCACTAAACCAAAAAGACATGTTTTAATAGAAGGAAACTGTATATAAAAGATTATGGTCTACTTTTGTTAAATACTTCTACATATAAATGCACTGAAGCTATAAAGAGTTATTCTGATAATGAGCTAATTAGCGATGCACATGGCTGTGATGTCAAATTGGAAAAGTCTCACTTTTTCAAATTCTGTACTGTCGTCGTGTGAAATGAAAATTATTAAAACCCTGATTTTTTTAGAAGAAAAAAAGCAATAAGGAGAGTCGTAGAAAAGCATAGATATAGTAACAGCAAAGCACTTTGTTTTGTTTTTAAATTTTAATATGCGTAATTTGTTAAAGGTGCGTTACTTAATGATAAAAAGCTAAAAACTAATTTGGGAGTATTTTTAAGATAACATACTCAGTCATAATTTTAGCGCTGTTTTGACCAAAGTGTAGCCAAAAAGAGTTCAAAAGACTGCCGCACGCGTTATCACTGGAACCAAGCAATACGACCACATCAAACCTGCCCTTCGAGAATTACACTGGCTACCTGCTGAGTCACGGATTATATTCAAACTTCTGCTCATCACTTTTAAGATTATCCATGGACTTTGTCCAGCCTACTTGTCGTCCCTCCTACAACAATACCACCCGCAACGGAGCTTACGCTCATCCTCTAAACTTTCTCCGTCCCTACTGTGAACTCTGTGACATACGGTGAACGTGCCTTTTCTTTCTCCGCACCTATATTATGGAACAGTCCACCGGATTCTGTTAAAAATACAACATCTCTTTCGTCTTTTAAATCTGCCCTCAAAACATTCTTGTTTCGGAAATCCTACTTCTGATTTATTTTATTTTATGAGAAACTGTATTTTAATTAATTATTTCACTTATTTTATTTATTACTGTTATTAGAAATATTTTATAGGAAATATTTTCTATTTTCCTTGACAGAAACTTTGGGGAGACTGAGTGCAAGCTTTGGGATGGTGGAAGGTTCAGTGGCCTCATGGTTAGTGTGCTCATCTCTGGATCAACTGGTCCGGGTTTGAGCCCTGGCCGGGGACATTGTGTTGTGTTCTTGGGCAAGACACTTCACTCTCACAGTGCCTCCCTCCACCCAGATGTATGAATTGGTATCGGTGAACTCAGTGCTTGGGGTAACCCTGCGATGGACGTGCATCCCATTCAGGGGGAGTAGAAATACTCCTAGTCACTCCATGCTACACAAACCAGGATATAAGCTCTGGCCTGATAGGCCACTTGGTTTGTACCCAGATACAAAATGTGAGCTATGATTGATCAATGGTTTTCAATGACAACCATCGACCAATCATAGCTCACATTGGTTAAACAATCCATCCCAGAGCTCCAATAGCCAAAAGCTGACCTTTAATCTTCCAAAGTGTTGGCCATTGGCAATTAGTTCAAAGTGAGTTGTCAGGTTTTGGTGTTCATGGGAATGGATCAACAATGTGTGATCCCAGATAATGCCTATTCCCCCACAAAGGGGACTGTCGGATTTCCAATCCCCATGAGTAATATGGATATTTTCTCAAGAATAATGATGTCTTACAGTCTATTCGAACTTAACCCCTGCTATTTCAAACTTTGTTTCCCTTGAGGGTTCCAATAAACGGCGTTCAACTCCACCAGTATTTCATAACCAAAGAGCGTAATGCAAATTAGTCATTACATGAATGAGCTGGCTCTAAGAGCGCTTTGATTTTAACAGGTGCACGAAAAGACCTCCCGAGACACAGCAGTGATGGCAGCGAATTCATTCGCACTAAAGCTCCTACCTTGTACGATGTTCTTGGTAGTGCTATTATGGCAACTTCAGATAAACTACGTTTCAAATGAAAAAATGTTATTTCAGAGACCTGCCATGAAGGAGGTACAGATAGCACAGAGAGGAACTCCAGCCCACAACGATGGCACTAGTCTAGAAAAACAAACAAAGACGTGGCTTGGTGTGTACTGGGCGGCGTTTTTTGGGAGACGGCTTAATCTACACGAAAAGTGGCCGAAAGGTGAATATCCAGTGTCTTGCGAGTTAACAAGTGACATATCTCGAGCAAAACAGGCAGAAGGCTTTGTTGTCCATGCTATGGATCTAGACCCGTTACCTCCTATACAATCTGTGCCATGGATTCTGCAAATTAGAGAAAACTCAGTGTATACATCAATATTAAAGGATAGCGGTTAATTTTATGTCCAAAATTAACTTACTGAAAAGCTATCGCTTGGATTCTGACTTTCCTGATCCTTCTGTTTTCCCAAATTTAACACCACCAATTCCTTTTAAAGATAAAACTGGACTCATTATGGCAGCCTTGTCAAATTGTGAGCCTGTGCGAACAGAATTCTCGGTTTTGACATACGCGACAGTCTTTTCTGGCCGCCATTTTCATGTCACGCAACGCAAAAGCTTGGAGTGCTCTGTTACAAAAAGAAGAACTCTGTCGAGCTAAAACATTGTCAAACGTCACGTTCCTACAGGGTCTTTTATCTGATGAAACTAAAACCTCAGAAGGAAGGATAATTTCTCATTTTGGAATATGACTACGTCTTATGAAAACCAAGAATACATGAGACAGTTGATGAAATTTGTGCAAGTCGATTCTTATGGAGCCTATCTTGAAAACAAACCAGGTTTGGTTGGCAGGTATGGTAAAGATAAAGGCACAGATTTCAGAGATGCCAAATCCATTCTGGCCAGACGATACAAGTTTACTTTGGTATTTTTTAACCAAGACTGCGACTATTTTGTCGATGCTCAACTACACCATGCTAGGGAAGCTGGCTCAGTTCCCATAGTGATGGCTACAGACAAGCTTGATGAGTTCCTGCCTGGTCCATACCTTAATCACTCAGTCATAAAAGTCCGTGATTTCAAGAGCTCACAACTTTTTGCTGATTACATAAAGTATCTTAGTAGTAATGAGACCGAGTATAATAAATATCTAGAATGGAAATGCAAAGGTTACGTCGATATCACTGGAACTGCTATTGGAGACTTCTGGATGCCAAAGTATCCACTGTATTGTCAGGTCTGTGTTGCACTTTCAGAAGGGCGACAACATAAGGATGGTCTTAAAGCAATACCATGCAATCCAAGGCGTTTTGAAGACTGGGGAATAACAAAAGGAGGCTAGCTTTTGAGTTTTTTAATTATAGAAATCTGACACTTCTTCGCTAGGGCCTATTGAAACATAGGATTTTAATAACTTGTGTCTGGGGGAGGATAGGAAGACTTTTCAGACTGGAATACCGAAAGGCAGCGAACGTTAACACCTTTTCTGGGTAACGTAACCATGTCAACGCTGGAAGGCACAGTTGTATAGGTGAAATAAATTAAATTCCAGTGCGAACCAAAAACCGTGCGGCTACAGGCGTGCAAAGAAATGTGATCGAGGCAGCTCTAATCGTCTGCTTATCGTCTTTATTACATCCATTTTGAAATCACTGGTTTTCCTTGAAATCTGATTGAAATCTGATTGGCTCTCTCACGAATCGCACTATTTTTTGCTCTAAATTGCATCTTTTTCCTGGCCAATGAGAATGGAATATTAAAACAACTACCAATCAGATTTCAAGGCTTTTTCAAACTAACCAATCACATCGTAGGAAAATGAAAGACAAAAAGCCATTGTTTGGCAACTTTTGCAACTTTTGCAACTTTTGCTTGGCAACTTTTGGACTGACCAAAATCTTGTAGTTCTTGTATTTTTGCTATTAAATTGGCGATTTCAAAACGGACGGTAATAAAATGGCAATTGAACTGAGTGGAGTGCAATTTTGGTCTCAAATCATTCTTGTGATTTTGAAATCACGCATATCCATTTCAGACCAAATTGCTCTCCACTCAGTTCAATTACCATTATGTAAAATTATAGTAGCCTTTGAGTGCACGTTTAGGATTTCACGGTCCGCCATTTCACAAGACTGACCAATTGGACCTCACAGGGTTGGATCGAGGATAAGATGACGTCAAAGACTCACTAGCTTAAAATTGCAGCGTGTAAACGCAGCTTATTGTACGTGCAAAACACGAGTTTACAAGTCTGAAAGTTCGAAACTCCCATGCTGCATATTAATTTAGGCGCGTACACATGCATTGCATTTTTAAACTAGTGAGTCTTTGACGTCTCTTATCCTCGATCCAGCTCTCTCAAGATTTTAAAGTTAGTAATGGCGGACCATTAATTAGGAAAATTTCAGTCAAAATAAACAGGTGTCTTTTTGAAATGAAGGCTTAAAACTTCGGTCACTTAGTGGTTCAGTTATATAGTTTTGAAATGCAAAGAAAAAGTAGAACTGATTTTTGGTCACAGTAGCAGTTTAAAAGGCGTGAAAATTCCTGAACTTCTACACCCAACGAAACAAAGCGATAAATTTCATCTGCCTTGGAGTTGTTATCTTACATGATTCGCCATTTAGGACAATGCGCTTTAGCGTTTCTAGCAATGACGTTGTCATTATTACTGAAAGGGATGTGAACAGGCGAAGCGACCATATCCAGTGAGAGGAGTGGTCCAACCTTGTTATGAGGGCTTTCCCTCAAAGTAACACCAAGAAATTTTGATCTGATGACAAACAGCTGAATCAAAAAGAAGGTCGAAATTAAAGGCTGGATCACGAGAAACGAAAAAGAAAGTGAGAGGAAAATAGGACGAGGGACACAACTGAGTCAAGCCAGGGTAATTGAGTAATTATTTAGGAAGGCCGCCAATAAAATTTATTACGATGGAAGTCTTTTTCAGTGTTTTCTAGCTCTTGTTCGGCTTCACAGGTAATCTAGCTGATACATGTCAGTAGTAGAGAAGGGATGCCAGGCGCCTTTTTGAGGGGGGCCATTTACATAAAATGGGGATCCAGAACACGATGACGTCATCAAGCATGATAAGTTGGCGCGCGCGGGAAACCTATTATTTATGCGGAACATGTCTGAGCAAGTACGCTTCGATACCAGCTAGATAAACACTGCTTGAAACACGAAATTTATCTATATTTTCAACCAGAAAAGACGGCTGTTCCGCCGAAAACGCGGAGTGGGATTTCGGACCAGCCAGAAAAGATAGCCAAAAACGCCATTAACGGCATAAACGCCGCTTTCTAGTTTTGTGCTTTCTCCGGGAACTCTCGTGGGAATCGTGTTAATCGGGGGCCACTTAACAGCTTATCTATATTTTTAACCAGAGAAGATAGCCAAAAACGCTATAAACGCCACTTTTGAGTAAATTGAGATGTAGCCGGAATATTGAGTAACTGATCTGACTTTATTTATCCGTTCGCAATTTTCGCTTCGGTTAAATTGTTTTGAATTGTTATGGTCATTTATAGGCAAAGCCGATTACAAAGCACTCCTCAGTGCATACAGAGCTTTTATGGTCATCTATCCGAAGAACCATTTTATCATGAGAATTATATCTATATAGAATATTGTCAGTAGTGGCTTGTTTCTCTTTAGGTTAAAAATTGAAATCTCGACCCGAGGAATAAACTCCGTCTCCATGCCATTCCTCGTTTTCCGGCGGGATCATTTGTGGTCCACATCAGGGATAATTTGCGGTGTTGTGAGCTCTTCGATAGACTTCATTGCATTTCTTGTTGTCGCCTACAGAGTTTCCACTTTCGTGGTCACGAACATAACGCGTTCACTTTAGTGTCCACGTTGTTAACATAGCTTTCAAGGTTGTCCAGTTTTGTTTCCATCGCCTCCAATTTTTTAAGGACAATGTCAGGTTTAGGCAACACGCCTTCTGCCATTTCTAATACTGAACGTACTTCGTCGATTCCGCAATCCTCTTCTGACGAGTCAAATTTCGATCTTTTTTCTTCAGATGGTCGGTGATCCTCTTCGATAGAGGTAGTGCTACTCTTTCTACTTTTTCTTTTAAGTTTTTGAAATATATCTGCCATTAAAAACTTCAAAAAACTCCCATAAATTCGCATTAAGCCGGAGCTCACACCCAGTGTCTGTACAGTGTGTGTGTGATTTTAAAATTTCCAAAATCAGTAGCACTCATCCTCGGAGACCCAGGGGCAGTTAGTGGGGGCGGGGAAAAGTCTAAATGGGCGAGAAAAAAAATTCGGGAGAAGAAAAGTCTCGTTCTGGGTCTCCGAGGAGAAGTAGCACCAAACGCCGTCAACGGTCGTCAATTCATCGTCGGTTTTGTACCTGTCTTTCGTAGCCAAAAATGATTAACCCGCAATTTGCCTGAGCCATAGTCACTTTGTCGTTGCTTAACATACTTACACGGGCGCGACAAAATCACAAAGCTAACCTTTTTGACTGAAAATAGTACAAGAAACTCGGGGGTGGGGAGGGGAATCCTGGGGTGAAATGGGGGTGGTATGCTCGACGAAAAAATTGAATTAAATCCCTCAAGGAGACTAATCTGAGCATGCTCCAAACTTTGATTGAGCTCTGAACGATATCAATCTAACACAGATACACAGAGCTAAAAGACTTTCATCCAAATCTATATAAATCTATATTGGCCTTCCAACATAAATCTTGGCATCTTTGTTTGCTTTTTTGATGTTGGCCGGGCTTCATAACCATTCCCCTCTATTCACTATGGTCACATCCCATAAGCCACCCTCTCTGCCTAAAAAAAATATGAAAAGCGAGGGCTCTGAAAACATCAGTTTGAAATTCATAAATCGCACTCGATCCCGTACTTGTAGTCAAATTTATAAGTCTTTATTGTCCGCATTGCGGGTCGTCATGGTGTGCTAACATTCCAAGAAATTTGTAGCGCGATAATTGCCGTTGTTAAAGGGAGGGTTTCACGGTTTGGCGCAAGTTTGTATTATTTATTCACCTGTGTACGCTCTTTGGCACAGTCCCAGTTTTTCATTGTTTATGAACAAATAGTAAGCAAGTTACCTAATTTCACATGCGAATTGCCGTAAAATCATCAACCGTAGAATAAATCGTACGGTTAAACACTAAATTCAACGGTCGATAGAGTCAGTAAAATCCACTGAAATCTTCTGAGAATTTTGGTCATCCGTCATTCTTCCACGACTAACTATAGCATGTTATTACTGAACTACATCTGAATGGGGTTTTTAAAGCGACAACATTGATAAGAAGCGAACAAAAGCATTTCCATTTAGAGACATGCGCCGAACCGTGAAACCCTCTGAGCGTTATTTAATAAGTCAATGACATAGCAGATATAGTGATGCGCCCATCCAAGATTGATTGGTAAGTTTGCAAATTAAGCGTCGAATCAATCAAAAGGCAGTGACCACAGACATTAAACAAACCAATTATCACAACTGATAAATAAAAATGTACACACTCACTCAGTCACTCACTGCCTTGCGTGTCCACTGGCACACAGGACAGCAAAAACAAAACAATGTACCCAGTCTGTAACTCAGCTCTGGAACGGGTTAAATTTGGTTAAATCCGTTAGATGTCGCCATAACGACCTGTGAAATTCATAGGCTTGCTTTCCTTGGCGCACGCAGGTCCCTCGGGAGTGTCAAATGTGTTAATGTCGGCGCCATTCTTGGTCGGCAAAATCAGCACTGCATCATGGGAAGCCATGGAAGGATCTTCGTCAAAGTAGTTGTACGGGCGCAGGAAAAAGCTGGCGGAGTTGGCAGCGGTGGCAGTGTTCGGGATGTCTTCGGAATGTGGTATGTGCATCATGCCTACTGTAACCCAGGCGACCAGGTCTTCATTCACGATGCTCTCGTTATCTGCTGTGAAATTTGCAAAGTCAACAACAGGGTCGTATAGGCTGTTTTGATTGTAGATAGATGAGCTTTTTTCTTCCTTTTCTTTGCGTTTAGTGACCGTCATTTGATTCAGTGACCAAGCAGCTCCTCTCACCAGCTCCCACTCTTTTGGATACATTTGCTTCATCATGTCCCGGATGTGTACACGGTATCCACGTTTGACGCCCATTGTATTCACGTTTCCCTCGCTGAAGAAATTGAGGTACTTGGGATGGTCAAAATTGTTATGATAAATGGCTTCTTGCTCGGTTTTCTTCAAGCTGCAACTTACGACCTTCTGCACTCGTCTCTCTTTAGGAAACCAAGGATTTGTGATGTTTTCCACCTTGATGTCAACAGTTTCAAAAGAGTTCTTTCTTCCACCGATGTCCAAGTCTACTTTGTAGTTGATCAAGTGATCGTGAATGGTGCCGGCAACCCCAGCATGGATCTGGTTACCATAAGAAGCCTCATGGGATGTCCAAAGCGTAGCCTGCACATATCCACTCGTCGAAACCCTGACTTCCACGACTCCGTTTGGATAAAACAAATAATCGTAAATATAATCATAGTTATACGCTGTGGATGCTGAACGCAATACTAACGCACTTCCTGGCATTCCTCCGTAAAACTTGTAACCACCTTCAAAGTTGTTGTCAAAATGTCTGCGCAATGGAAGTGCAAGGTCGAGTTCAAACAAACACAGTGAGTTTTTAAACTTGACGGGCTCACTGCCGGCAACAAAATGAACTGCGTCAAAGAATGAAGCTGTGCTGGGACAGTCGATACCTGGAACTAACTCAAACTTGCTGTATCCCATTCCCCACGCGGAATCCACATAGTCTGTCACCATTTGCATGGGACTCCACCCTGAGTAGAAAGCTGCCGCCTCCTGCAAACTGAGCTCGTACACGATTCTTTGCTTGTCGAATCTGATATCAAACAGCTGCACGCCGGTGGAACTGCGGGAACGGAAATCAAAACTCCACTTCATGTATTCCACGTGATGTCCACTGACTGTGTAGCGCTTGCCATCGGGCTCCACCAGCTGCGGTGGCCGCAATGGCTTTGGAGGCTGTGGCTTTCCACGGCGAAGATAGGACGAGTATAAAGGCATTTTATCTGAGGAGGATGGTGCAGGGAGGAACACTTTGTAAATAGAGCCGTTGTTGTAAGCGTGCATTAATTCCTCGATACTATCGAAAGACTGATTATAATAAAATACTTTGTCAACCTTCCACAGTGAAACATCGCTTCCTTGTTTATTAAGATATATCTCAAAACCGACAGGATGCACATAACTGCCCTGAAGTCGCCGAAGAAACCAGATCCATGTTTTTCGCAGACCAAAAACGCCCGGTGCGGATTCAGACCATTCCAGACAGCGGTCTGTACAGCCGCTGTATGTGTACCCATCGTAGCTTTCGTTCAAAAGGTCATAAGCTTGTTTTGTAGCGTTTATAATGATACTCTCCATGGCATCGTTATCTTTTCCACCCGGTGGCCGCGAATCAAATGGGATCGGATATTTCTGACCCGGGCCGGTCGTTTCAAGATGATTTGTTGGTTTTGCTACTGGACTCACCAGATATTCCCTCACCTCCGGCTTGATTTTCCCACCATAGTAAATGACAACTCGAGCCTTGCGTTCAGGCTTCGGGGCGTTGCTGTTGTCGAGGAAATTGAGTGCTTCATCTTTGGGCGGTTGCTGCAACTCGATCAAATATATGTAGTTGTCGTTGATGGCCGCATCTTCATATCGTGTGACATTCAGAGACGATCGACTGAGAATGTAATCTCGTACAGCGATGATTTCATCCTTGGATAAGTCGTCGTATAGACCTGACGAGCGTGCTGGTGAAGATGTCAACTTTGTTGTCTCCGGGCAGAACTCTTCGACGCCCGCAGACGACGATCCATTTTCCAGTGGTTCAGTTTTATCTTTTGTTGCGACTACAATTAATGCGATGAGCAGAGCAAGGGACAGCAAAGCCAGTAGAACAACCAGGATTTTCAAAACGAGCTTGCTTTTGTCGTCTTGTTTCTCCATTGAGGATAGCACCAAGTTGTGCTTCGTTTCGACGTCTCGCGGTTGCGCCATTGCCGATTGATAGAACAGTGTGTAGTTTGAAAATGCTCTCTGTTCAATAGCTGTTATTGCCGTTATCAACGGCTTTGACCCTTTCGCCTCGTTTGCATGCCTTTTAAAATAAAAGAATATTTGACCGTGACGAGGACTTTATGCCGCGAGGTTTATAAAACAATTGTCATTACTGTGTCAGAAGACAATTATTGCATAACTTTTGCTTTAGACACTACGGTGGCCCACAACTGTCACGGCAAAACAAAAGTCACGGCACTACAAACTTAACTCACGGCAAGATAATGTTATCTGACGGCAAAACAAAATTAACTCACGGCAGCACCCCATTAATTCACGGCAAAACGAAATTAACTCACGACAGAACACCATTAATTCACGGCAAGACAAAGTTAACTCACGGCCAGGGGCGGGGGAGAACACTCTGCGACGCCTGGCACTTTTTGTGTATCTGAACCATCCAACAAAAAATGACGTCACATCCGGTAAAAAAGAGCGCTGAGCGGCAAAATCAAATTTGAATATGGCATAATCGTTCTCTCAGTAAGTAAAATGGCAATATTTTGCAATCGGCTGGATATTTTTAACGTTTTATTTGGCCACGATAAACAAAATTTTGTCTTCTTCTTCGTCATATCAGTTTGTTTGAAGGACAGGGTAATAATTTATTCAAAAACACGCTGTTTTGAAGGCGTGTTTTTTACGAAATGTCACCATTTCTTACTCGCTGAATTCCACAGGAGTCATCGTTTGTGTGGAAATAATGAATTCTAGGTAAGTTATACTCAATTCAAATATCCTATTCCTTTAGGTAGGCATCACACTAAGAAAAATGCACAATGACAGGTTTCTAGACATGGGGGAACCTTATTAACAGAAGCGCATTTTTTAAAATTTACTGTTGCCAAACACTCGAGGGTACTTGAGTGCTGTTAATCGTATCACTGCAAGAATAGACCCACGCACATAACGCGCTTTGCAGAACTTTCTTGCCTATCGACACTAACAGAAACTCATGTGTTTGCTCATGACTCAAACTGATGCCATAAAATATGTTACGATTGGTTGAGAACCTTAAACAAGATATGTTTTCCCTAAGCAATCCCTTAATTGATAAACGCTTCGTTACAGCCAGGCCGTGAACCCCTTAAAAAAAGCAAGAGGATTAGTTTTAACAGCGATTGAGTAATTTGGACATGTCGTGGTTTTTTCTCATTTCTAATCAAATTTATTTTTCCGTTTCAAGTGTTAAACGTCAGCAACGCTAAGTTCCAATACCCCCCCCCCCCCACTGAGGTCAAGCACGCACCTTTAAGTTCTTCAAACCCTCTCATTTGCCCTGTTTGCAGACCAAGTTCCTTATCTATTAATCCCTGTCATATTGGCCACCCATTTTGAAAGGTTACTAAAAAATTGTGCATTATATTTCAGTGTGCTTTCCCTATGTAATCTTACATCAAGATATTTCAATCCCTAAGGGAATGAGAGAACACTAGCAATACTGGCAATTTTCAGTAATTCATCACTCTTTCAATATGCCATCTAAACAAATTGTTCAGAAACAGTAGAGAAATTTCATGCCCCTACATCTAGCCATAAAAGGAAGTCTGGGAACAGGCAATAGCAACAGTGACACTGCCAGGCTGGTGAATTTTACAAGCTAATGAACTCATGTCTAACAATGATGAGTGATGATGAAGCATGGTGCAGTGAAACTGAAGAATCAGACTGTGAGTGACATTGATAGAGTCAGTGTCGTGAGAGTGATGCTAGTGTCTGTGAACTTGGACCAGATCAGCAAAGAAAAGGTTTCGTACTAGAAATTGACAGAGAGCAACAAGTTTGTGCTAAATAACTGAAGAAGCTGGCTCAGACCAGTCTTGAAGCCAGTACTTGTCAAGAGTTCCTGACATGTGTATGTGGGAAGGCTCTCTGTAATGACCTATATGGGGAGGCTCAGCTCAAGATGAGTACCTTTTTCAGGCTTCAGGTATAAAATGATAGGGATTTCACAAGTTGAGGTGTATGAAAGGGTAGGAAAATCTGTCTTTTAGGGATTCCATTCTTCTGGTTCTAAAATGTTGTTGAAAAGCTCTCGTTTACTTTCCTCAGCCAGAATGAAGAGATTCTATAATATTGTTTATTAACCTCTTTCCAAGGGAATAGAAAAGGGATGAAGTATTCTTAAATAGGTTTGTTAAAGGGATACATTTACCCTTTTGCAATGTAAGGTCGACAAAAGAGGTGCCATTTCTATCAAAATGGTACAAATGTATACAAAAGGGTAAGGGGTAATGGACCTTGAGATAAGGCCTTTCCATTTAAAACTTTGCAGAATACCCCCCCCCCCCCCACCTTGTGTAGCAAAGATGTTCAAATTATTGTTTTGTGAAAAAAGGCAACTATTAAAAAACAAACCAGTGCCAAGAGATTAAGTGATTGTCAATGCAAGTTTCCATTTGTATTTTGAATTAAAATGGGTATAACATTATCCTCAAGTATACTTTGCAGCTTCACAGAGAGGCCCAAACTGATAATGAAAACATATGTTTTAACACTTAAAATTCTATTTTTGCCCCTTCCCTTGTACCTTGTGATCTTTGTAGGAAAATTCTGAAAAGGTCCTACCCCCCCACCCCAAAAATTCAAATTTTATATACAAATCACTTTTTTATCTTGAAAATGGTCTCAGAGATGGCAAAACATTTTTATGGCTAGCTAAACTACTTATTAGGAAAATAAAAATGTTCAAGGAAAAAATGAAGAGGAAGAAACAACAACAAATTAACTTTTTTTTTTCAGAAGAGCTACTACTTGTATATTTTTTTACTTACATGTAGGTCAACATAATTTGTTTTCACAATTTACCACAAAAGAAAACACCACAGAAAGGAGAATTATAGTTGTGGCATCTGAGCTACATTTTTAAATGGAAACATTTCCCATAAAAAATTCCAAAATATATTCTTACCAATACAACAACATACCAAATATATTTTGCAGAGAAGTTTACTTAATTAATAAAATTGATGTAGTGAAATTTTCTATTCAATTTTTGTACACCTGATCTTACAGAGTGCAACCTTTGGTTTAATTGGTTCACTTTACTGTTAAGGAATAATGTTAAATAAATCACACCAGAGTGGCTTTGTATCTTTATTATAATTCTCATTATCAGTAGAGAAATCACACTTGTACACTGGTCCACTGATACTCTTACGTGTATGTTAAACATGGGAAAGCAGGTTGCATCATCTAAATCATAGCATTGTATGCCTGTGTAACTCAGGGGTGTATATGCCAGGAAGTAACCACCTAAGAAAAGACAAACATAAATTATGTCATTGTTTCAATGACTCACCGTAAGTGGGTATTTGCTCATTTACCACCTTAATAAACAAGATATATTAAAGCATAATTTTTACTTCCGCTTTGAACTTTTCAAACCTACAGTTTGTTTTCACTTTCAGAGAGGTTCTTACATTCACAAGCACACCACCCACCCCCTCAGTCCCGATTCCTACCCTCCCATAGCCAGGATCCCATTTCAACCCTCCAACATTTCCATAATCACATTAAATCAGTAATTTTTTTTCTAATTTTGGTCTGACTTAGATTCATCTCCACCCAGCCACGAAAGCAATTGTGGCAGATCTCCGTATATTTGTTGGTCTAGTTTACTATTGCTCTTAGATTTCCACCTCCATTTTGACAGAATTAAATTTGATTAAAAAATAAACTACAGTAGTTTAATCAAATTAATGCAGAGGCAAACATTGAACCAGAAAATTACTATAATTTTGGTATGAATGGTACCAAAGTATAACTTACATAATTAATATCACACCTTTTCTATTGTAATTTAAGACAGTGCAGCTGCTAATAGATTGACCACAAAAACCTAAAAACATGACTTTAGAAACACAGGTAAGTGAGAATATTGCCAGTTTTGCTTTTGCTACCAACCACTCTGCTTTAAAAAAAATACCTGGAATATGATGACAAAGCAATAACAAAACCAGCCAACCAACCCCTGGCAATTCAATAAACACACCAAATTCCCCTCCAAAATTCTCTTCAACACCTTACAGTACATGTAAATGTCAGCAGCATAAATTCAACTCAATGACTTGGCATGCTACTATCATCAAATTTTTACCCCTTGATTCAGAATTTTTAGGAGTATCAAATAGAATTCCACTATAGATTACAAAAAGCACTGTTTACCTTTGCAAATATCTGCATTAGTTCTGGAGATATTTAAGTTTAAAATGTGTAAAATATATGCAAATGAGAGGACTGATGATTTCATACACCAAAGCCAATATTACATCAAGTGCAGACCATATATACAGCAGAGATCATTGAAACTTGGTAGCCTTATAGTTCTACAGGCAACACACTAATATGGCTATAAAAAATATGTTCCCAATTGGCAACTCAATCTTTTCCAGTCCCCTCTAACCCAATTTCAATAATGCAGTGATTTTCAGCTTGAAAAACATTAATCAAGGCCATGACTTCGACCTTACTATTTAATAGGCTTGCTGGATCATGCAGATGAAGCACCATTGGCAAATATCAAAATGGAACTCCAAAGGTGGCCAGAAAAGCCTAGAATATCAGGGAAGGTCTGAAATGCAGTCTGTTGCCATGGTAACAAAACTGTTAAGCTCATATTATGTAGCACATCTGCAAATTGCATCGTAATAGCACTGTCCCCACTGGAGCCCATGGTTCAGTAGCTTACTTGGACAATAAATTTCATAACTTTCCTAGGGGACTGGATGATATAAATGGTCTGTGGGAGACTCCCAGAATACTTGCAAGAATGTATGACTATCTCTTTACAGGTATTTATTAATAAATAAATAAATAAATAAATAGACACTAACACTACTAACATGATTGAGTTTGGAAAAAATATATATTTTTTTAGTTTATGATATTTTGAAAAATTCACCTCTCCCATCTAACATGCTGATCTTCTTTAATTTGGTATTTGAAATTGATAACAAGGATACTACACCTTAGCAACTCATTGGCCAGGATATGTTGCACAGTCTTCACATCAGATAATGGGTCTGTACATATTATTTACATATTTATTAAAGAGAGATCTCCCCATCCCATCCCTATGGAAATTCCAATTTTGATTAATACTTTTCTTTAAAAAGTTTGGCTTTTGAAACCCTCCCCATCCTTGGAATTTCCAATAATCTCCTTGGGGTGGGTATGGACATTTTCTAGAACCACACAATAAAAGAAAGAAAGAAACTTTAAGATAAAATGTTAAAGTATAAGTCAGTGTGACATATATACATTGATTAACTTATAAAGACATGATTGATCATTGCAACTATACACAACTTAAGCAAAGGTGAAATTATAGCCTGAAAAAAAAAAAAAGTGTGAACTGGATTCCAACCCATGACCTCTGTGATACCGGTGCGATAACTTAATTAAAGTTCTATGCTACAACATACCAAACTGCTAATTTATTATGAAGTGACACAGCCAAAGGAGAGTTGTCAAGGTATCAACTTTTTTTGTGAATTCTAAAAGATCAATACAAGTCTTCTAAATTTAAGATTATTATACCCAACAAAAGACATACAGTAGGGCACTGCACTGTGTGCTCTCTCTACACACTCTTCCAGGCAGGATAGTAATACATATACACATATTTTTTTTTTTTTGGAATATACTGTTACTGCATGGTCATACAAGAGGTACTAGTTGCTGCTGAATAGTCTTAAAATAAGTGTGAACTAAGTGTGATAAAATATAATGTATATTAAATCTGCACCAGTTCAGTACAATTTAATACTAAATTTTAATCAGCTGCAAAAAAAAATTATTGTTAGCACCTGACATTACATGTACTTTGTGAAGGCTTCTGGAGGGGTTATACTTTTATAAAGTACCCGGCAGCAAGTACTATTTTGATTTAATAAAGCGAGACTGTAGTAACTGCTAAGAAAATGTGTTTGGTACATCCCAGAAAAATTGGGTGGGGGTCAGTGCCGCCCTCTTCACAAAAGTTAAACCCTTAACCTATTTATGACCATAATCTGCGATTTTCCCTACCTCATTTATGACAGTTGCGACTGCTACAGTGGCCCTAAACATAAGTTTTGAAGGACTTTTGTTGATAGTCTTATCGATAATGATGAAAATTGAGGTAGCTTATTCTAAAAAACATACCAAATTAAAGATAAGAGGGCAAAAGCCTTACCCTAGAGTATTTATGACCAAAACAGCTGAATAACCATACCCTTTGGGGCTGCACATAGCTATATATAGCACATAGAGGAGAGTTCCCCCCCCCTCCCGCTGGAGCAGGAATCAAAATATTATTGCCTTGACGACATAATAAAGATAAAATCTCAAAATAATCAAGAGTTACATGTATGCATGGGACTTCACTATCAAAATAATGCCTGTTGCTTACTGTACATGTAAAGTGTTCAGTTCCAGAAAATATCCATACTACCCCCACAGAAGGGATTGGAATTTCCTGGGGGGTGGAGGGTTCTATAAGACCAAAAAATTTAAAGAAATGTATGAAGCTCAATCGGAATTTCCAGAGGGGTGTGGGGAGGGAGACTCAGAAAAGTTCCCTTCCGTGGGGGAGGTATGGATATTTTCTGGAACTACACATTGCATAAATTACTCCTACAATGTGCCAGAATTCTGTTAATCTGGTCAGCAAAAGGCCACAAAAATCTGACTGTATAATTAATAAATAAGAAAATGACCGACTGGGCTTTTGTTTGAGCCAGAATAGAGTGCCCATAATAACGAAATGGCTGTGTTAACGGGGGTGGCTGTAAGGTGAGGTACATTCTACAGTAGTGATAAAGATGACACTCTCAAACACCAGTACCCATAAAGATTTTGGACAGTACATTTCGCATAATCAGTTGGAAGAGGAAGAGGGAAAATGGAAATAAAATAGAATGGCTCTTGTGTGCCAGAGACAACCCTTTCCCCAAGTTACCCTGGCGGAGCTAACTTTTCACTTATTTCTTTGCAAAATTCAACCAACTGTTTATACGAGGATCACGAACCAGACTTAGGGATTAGACAATTCAGGTGAGCAAGTTGACTTGCCTTGGCAGGTAAAGTAACCAACAACTTTTCTTTGAGTATACGTAACCACTTTGGCTCGCCTAAATGGAACAACTCTCAGTATGGCGAGTGTCACGTAATGCCTAGATTTAAGATTTAAAGCAGCAATTTGTATCAAAGAAGAGAAAATTAACTCAGCAAAAACCACTGTGATCAAATGACTGAGGGAAACTTAAACAAAGAGGGATAGTTGCACATTTGATTATTTAATAAGAGTTACGAATAATCATGCAGGGTCAACTTTTACTCGGCTTACAGGGGCTACATTTTCACCTACAAACACTTGATAAAGTTGCCTCAGGGAGAGGGTTATCTCGGGTACCCGTGACCATATAAATGGGACCTGTGTTGCCTCAAAGAACACCCCCACGATTTTCAAAGGGTAAGGTCCTTAAACAGGACCTTAACTTAGGGCAGCTTCAATGGCAGATTCCCCCTGATAGCTTGGATTTGAATAATTGATTTAATTACTTTTAAAGAGGAATAGAACTTAAAAATCTCGCTCGAATTTCGATCCAGCGAGACATAAGCTTCCATGCCGTGAATCAAGTTTTTACTGGGCGTTTTAAAAGCACTCACCAAAGAGAAAGAGACTGATGACCCCAAAGTACCAATATATATGTACTGTATCTTACTGAAAACAACAATCTTCAACGAGAGATGTGGGAATGTGGGATACTGACCTTCAGCATGCGATCCAGCTTGTCTCTTCTACCAATACACGTGAGCCAAGAGCAACAAAAGCTCTGGTGACAGCGACTTTCGGAGCTAAACGGCTTCTGTTAATTATGTTCCCGTAGTACACAGTGCAAACTATGGCCAGCAATACTTCATCCATGTTGTTGTTTACATTATAGGCTATTGCACTTATTGTTATCACTAAATCACGAACAACAAGAACCAAAAGTCGGAACAATACCAGTTTTGCAAATGTGTAAAATTCGCCCGGCGATGACGGAAGGCTCTCCGTTATTTTGCTTCAAAACAATAATAAACTTTTCTCTCTTCCCGAAATTTTTGCTTAAAAAGTCGAAGTAATGTGTCTGCAACATCTTTCCATCCTCAATATAAAATGAAACGAAACTGATGCTTTACAAATAGAGTGAAATCGTGAGTAATCGAAACGCCATTTTTTCGCTTTGTGAAACGAGCCGCGAAATCGCGAAGCCCAGTTTAAACCGGATGTGACGTCATTTTTTGTTGGATGATGCCTATACGAAAATTTCAGGAGTCTTCTGCCCCGCCCCAACACAGCGGTCAAACGTCGGGCATGCGCAAATGGGTACATTTTTGGCAGCCGCGCGCCAATTTCCCGCGCAAAAATTTAAAGAAAAACATGGAAAACAACCGGTGTCACGCAAAATTTACGAAAAAAAATGAAAAGTTCATAGAAATCTGTAAAAGGAAAAGAAAGTAGGTAAAAGGAAAACTTAAGACGTTTCAGGCACAAAGTTAATTAAGTTGCCGGTATTCTGTTGATTTACCATTTTGTTTTAAGCTTTACCAAAAAAAGTTTATAAGTCTTGAAAACCAGTGTCATGCTACGAGCCGACGGCGTAGTGTACATTTGTTTGTTTTTATTAATCACACGATGCGTGACGCCGGAAACGGACGACAAGCGGTGTGTAAAACGGAGAAAAAACTGGAGAAGAAAAAGACAATTGCAGTGATTCGGCTTCGCTCAGACGAGCTGGAAAAATCTTGGCAAGGACTGGGAGGATTCCGTCCGTATCCTGGATTTGTCTGAAGCACAGGAACGAGATGAATCGAACTACAAACGATGTTCATGTTCATCGTCATGGGGGCATAGCTGGCCAAAATACCGATCCCAAACCGCCTGACCAGGTGGGAAAATCTTTTCCAAACTACAAACCTTGGACAAACTGGTGCACTAAATGCAAAGTCGAGGCGGACAAAAAATCCGAGAAGCACGGAAAATACATACCGCGGAAAGGAAATACCTGCAACAAGCAGAAGGTAGAACAATTTTTAACTCCTATTTCTGTTAGCTCTCGTTGTACAAGCTAAAACACAAACAAATACATAAATAACAAGGACAATGTCATTTACAGGATGCCGATGACCCACGAAAAGAACAAGGTTATGAAAATATTTTGGCCGCCTTAAGTTGCCCCATAGCTCGCACATGCGCAGACGTTTGACCGCTGTGTTCCCCGCCCCTCACGGCAAAACAAAGAAAACGAGTTGGTCAGCGGTTGTTATTTGCTTTTCAAATGGTATGTCGTGTAACAGTAACACTGCTCACTCGGAAACCGCCATTTTTGTTGTAGTATAAGAGGATTCATTCTCGTCCCCAGAGCCTCCGTTTCTTTTGGTCACGTGGTCTGGTAGCAGCCATTACCGGATGTCCGTAAATCACGGACATCCGGTAACGCATGCGTAATTTTGGCCTACATATCTGCTCATGCTCAGAAACTAATCCTGAGGGAGGGGAGAGAGGAATAGAGAGTATTCTTTAGATGTAAACAGATCGGAACGCTGACATGTGTTTTCACTTCGCTGAAGTTAGGTGATTTAGAGTTAAAAAGAGAGTAGAAAGCGGCCTTAAATGCCGTCGCCGCTTCAAACACGATTGCCAGCTTGTGTAATATTTCACCAACGGGTTTCGCGGTGCATTTTGTGGTGGACCGTCTAGAAAAATTCAGGAATCGATAGCTGTGTTCTTGTTGTTTCTTCTCTTCATATTCGATAAAAAGGAGAAGTTTAAAGAGCGAGGTGCAGTTGTGAAAGCTTTCAAGCAACGTAATCAGGATACGGCATGTATTACGTCTATCGATGACACGGTAAAATTTGTTCATGGACACACGGAAGCGTTTGTGGAAATCAGCCGTGGAAATTGCATCACTGACCAGAGGATTTAAATATAAGCCGTGCTGATAGACGAAGAGAAAATTTTTTTAATGGTAAGAACTATTTACTTCCTGGTTATTTACATAGGTTTGTAAGCTGTAGCAGAATAAAAATCTGTTGAACTCAGGAAAGTTTTGTTGTATTGGAGTTTTGCTCACGTTTCCTTGCAAGGAATATGTAATAAAGGTGCTCACTTTCATATGATCTTTCATGTCCTCATTTTTTCAAGTAACCCCATTCTGTTCTATTTTTTTTACAAAAAAGGGTCTTACACAATCAACAGATCATTAAACTGTCAAATTAAATCAATCGATCAACTTTTATTGTGCATTATTTACAGAATTAATTTACATCAGTATTATAATTAAATAAATATGAGAAGAGAAATCTATTTTGCATATGGCTATGGAAAGAATAAAAAACTATGTGTGTGGTAACCAGGGTATAGGGTAGCAATTGGCCTTTTGAAGTGGTTACTACCTTGTTAAGAAAAACGCCAAGAAAAAAATAAAAGTCCTATGCCAGTTGTTATCGAGTGGTTATATATGTGTGCTGGGGGCTTCCATAATGGCTCTGCAGCAATTTTAATTAGCTTATCTGGAACATCTAATGATGATTTTTGTACATTCAGGCTTGAGAAAAGCCTGTAGACATTACAAGACTAGATATAGGGCTATTCCACCATTTTGTCCCCCATCCCCCACTGCTTTTGTCGATGTAATTGTTTTTGTTCATTTTATACCTTTCAACCAGCTTATATAAAGCTTAATCTTTTGGGTGCTTTCAACAACAACAACAACACCAATTTATTTCAGTATTCCCATATGAGTACATGGTGTTACGAAAAATATAATACAGCTAAAATGATGTAACTATAACATTAGTATCTGGCATTGGTATACATGTAGAGGTTCCTGATGTGAAGAGAGTGATTCATATTGGTGTGCCTCAATGTACATTAAGGAAGATTTTTTTTTAGGAAACTGCATGAACAAAATGAATGGGAAACAATGCAATGTCATTGCTCTTTTACAATTCATGTTACTTCATGGTAATAAGGCTCTTCAGCCTGTTATACAACCATGTGCAACAACAAATCTCAATGTATACTTTCTACGTCTTGTGGTTGATCAGAACATCAGCCACATAGCTTTACTATCAACAATGGTTCTTTCTCCATCTCCTTTTTTTTCAGTATTATTTATTGAACTGCAAGAACAACATTCCTATTTGAATTATCCATAAATGGTCATCCTTTGAGGAATTTATGTAGCACTATTATGGTCTGAAAATTAACAAAGAATAGTAAATAATGGCAGGAAATAAATTATCTTTCAAAGGCTAACAAAAAGATTATGACATTTTTCTTATGGGGATATTAATGTAACTCTGTACACCTTTAATGTTTGATTTGTTTTTAGTAGAGATAATTCCCACATTATATTTGGAAACCCACTAGTCCTGATGATGCGTTATCAGTTATACATGTATAAATAATTGTCTCTTATATTTGTTCACAGTTATTTGCATGGATGATAAATTATTGTTATTTACTGATTAATGTTATTGTGACAGAATAAAGTTTTGCTAGTTGCAGTTGCTTCCTAACTAAAGTGGGGAGAGAGGAAAGGGCCTCAAATTTCAGCTATGGTTATCTATGGTTATTTTCCTTTACACATCATTTCCACAAGTAAATTATAAAAAAAAAAATAAAATAAATTTGGGTGAAGGCTCTAAAGCAAACTAAACTCTTGCCTGACCACAAAAGGTTTGTTCGTGTTTTTTGGGGGTAGACTATAGGGGAGGTCTCAATAATAAAGAGAGGGGAGCTAAAAAAAAAGATATTATATATATCTATAACAGCAGAAGCTTCTTAACAGATAGTAAAAGATACATACATAACAATGTGTGGAAGAAACAAACCAAACTTCATGTTCAGACCATTTGCTACATCATCCAGGTACGTAGCAGAGTATTATAACACGGACCTTTGACTCATTTTGGCAATTTAATATCAATACATTTTGGACTGCTAGAATCTGATCTCCTTGATCTTTCAGAGAGAGAAAAACACACTCACCTTCGCATTTCCAGTGCCACATTTGCTTAGCAAGAGTGATATTTCTTCGTCTTTTCACCTGGCTCTAAGTTTCCTTTTGAGCTTTTCATAAAGGAAGACGAACGTTTCTTAAAACCCACTGCCGATTCAAAGTTAATTTTATGATTTCTTGGGGTATGGTCAGCGACAAAGTAATTGTTGTATTAGCTGGTTGATTCTCAGAGTTCTAAACGTTTCTTCCCACCTTCTCCACTGCTACAACAAAGGATGATGATTACGATCGTGAATGACATCGTCGCAGGCAACGTACTCCTTTGGTTACGTGGAAACTTTAACGATTCCTTCGGATCGATCGGGAAAGGTCACCATTTGTTTTTTCGTTAAGCGCGCCTGTGTCAACTGAGCGAAGGTGCCGCCATCTGGGCCGGAAGTAAAATGGAATGCGTAGAGGTTTGTAATTTTCATTTCTGCTGCGCATTCATTTTTTGTCAGCCAATGAAAAAATTCGAATTTTTGGGTGCATCCAGAGCTACTCGTCAATGACATTTTAAGACGAGTAGCACTGGGGACGAGAATGAAGAGGATTTAGGTGACGTTTGGCACGACTAATAGAGTTATACTAAAACAATGAAATTATTCGCTCTCGATTTCTATGCGTGATAGTTGACTCGGGCTGCGCCCTAGTTAGCTATCGCGCAATAAAAATCTCGAGCTCATAATCTAATTGTTTATTAGTATAAATCTACAGTCAAACCTGCATATAACGGCCCTGTATATAGCGGTCACCCTGTGTATAACTAAAAGAGATGCAAATACGAATACTTTAGATTAAGAAACGTACCTTTACCACAGTCTTTGCAAAAGTTGGCATTTTGATCGACTAACGAACCACAAGAGCTGCAAAACATCATGAGCTCGAGATAAGGAACACTGCACTGAAAATGGCGGTCTCCGAGCGAGCAGTGTGTTACTGTTACACGACATACCATTTGAAAAGCGAACAACAACCGCTGAGCAACTTGTTTTTAGTGCAGAGTGCACTATTGGGATGGTTATGGGGGTTGCCTGCCGCTAAGGAACTAAGCCGCTATGGCACTATGGCCCTATGGCGCTAAGGTGTAAACTTTAATGTTTGTTTAATTAATTAATTTCAATTAATTAATTAGTCTAGAGGCAAGGAAGTAATGGGAGTAGGGTGGGAAAGGTACATGTGTACTCTACGTAAAACACATCCCATCGCCGTCGCTTAACTTTGAACATCGCAAAGCTATATATTTGTTTCAGGTAACCCCTTGCTCTCCTTGTGGTACCATTCTCCTTAGAACAAAACTAATTTGCCCTAAATGCATGCGTAGATTAGTTAGGGTTCGTGGCTTCTATATTAGGTGAAGGATACATTGCATACGGAATCACGCACAAATGTTGAGTGGTTTTCCTTATGGTAGAGCTCAACATGTAAGACGCATGCGTTCTAGCATTGTTAGTGTTATACACTATCTTTACACGCAGTATTTTATATATCGTGTCATGTGACCAAGGACGGCAGTTATTTTTCAGGTAGCGCCAGTTGTCCCTTTTTATTGCAAAAGTGAAACGTTACTGTGGCTGCGTAGCTTTTAGAATTACAAACAGGTCGGTTCAACAGATATCATCTGCTGTTTTCAATCTACAATAGTGTGCTTGTCAGAGTTCAAATATATTGCTTCTCCTTAGCGACTTGTTTATTTCTTGCCTTAATTGTGTCTGTAAGAGAGACCAAAAAGTTCTCAAGTTAGTGGCGTTAATACTCCGCAAATTGTGAATTTGTAACAAAAGAAACCAGGAAAATGCTCAAATATTGCTGCAGACGCCGTGGCACCTAATGAAAGCGCAAATTAATTTAATCAGTCTTTGAGGAGACTCATTCATATCGGCCAAGTAGCGCTGTTTATCTTCAATACTTTTCGTTGAAAAGCTTCTCAGCCATCAATATCGTTGTGTGTTAATTTTGAATTGTTTTATTGTTAACAACAAAGGTGGCAACAGAAAAAGAAAGTGGTATTTCGTGACTATCTGATAATTAAATTAGTTCTTGTTCATCGGTAGAAATTTGCATTTTTAGTAAAACATCGTCTCTGTTCCGTTTCTTCATCACTACATCAGATATTTAACTTTCTTTCATTTATCTCCAAAAAACAAGGACATCTTCCGTATGTTTTGGAGAAAACAGGGGTTTCATATTACATGGCTTTGCGAGGAAAACAAAAGTATCAAGTTACAAAGTTGGCGTGAAGAGCTAAATTGTCACGTTTGCTGCTTCAGCGTATTGTTGAATTTAAAATGAACGAAAATCAACTTAAAGCACCAGTAGTAATTAATTTGTGCGTAATGTTTGGACCTTGAATGACAATACAACCTTGAAACATACACACTGCAAAGGGGAAAAGCCGTAGCAGACTACCAAGATAGACACAAACCGGAAGTGAACCGAGTAGGGGTGAGTACTTATGGGACTACTGTACCAGAGCTATCAATTGCGCTCTGCACTATCTGAGATTGTCTCACTAGTCTTTGTTTTGCCGTGAGTTAACTTTGTTTTGCCGTGAATTAGGGGTGTACTGCTGTGAGTTAATTTCTTTTTGTCGTGAATTAATGGTGCACTGCCGTGAGTTAATTTTGTTTTGCCGTCAGATAACATTATCTTCCCGTCAGTTAAGTTTGTAGTGCCGTGACTTTTTGTTTTGCCGTGACAGTTTTGGGCCACCGTAAGACACGATACCGAATGATACAAATACAGACATATAAACAATTGCCAGGGTATATTCTGGGTAAAGCAGTTAAGTGGCTTAAGATACATTCCTCGGAAAGATATTTAAGCTATTAATTCCTCCCTTTTCTAAAAACATTTTATTAATCTCGCGCTCAACTTGACACGGCAGGACACTGCAATTAACAAGAACCAAATGAATTTCCATGTCATGCCTCAATCATCTTTGCAGCCAATGAAATTGACAGGGTTGTAGAATCATCAGAGACGATTGACTGAGAATGTAATCTCGCACAGCGATGATATCATCCTTGGATAAGTCGTTGTATAGACCTGACGAGCGTGCTGGTGAAAATGTCAACTTTGTTGCCTCCGGGCAGAACTCTTTGACGCCCGCAGAGGACGATTCATTTTCCACTGGTTCAGTTTTATCTTTTGTTGCGACTACAATTAATGCGATGAGCAGAGGAAGAGACAGCAAAGCCAGTAGAACAACCAGGATTTTCAAAACGAGCTTGGTTTTGTCGTCTTGTCTCTCCATTGTCGATTCCTAGTTGTTTGAAAACACGCACGATACCATTACCGTGACGAGGAATCTTCATGCCCCGGGGTTAAAATGTCTGAAGACTATTATTTCGTAACTATTACTTCAGTCACGATACTGAATGCTACATATACAGTCAAACCTGTATATAACGGTCACTCTTGGGAAATGGCCAGGTGACCGTTATGTACAGGGTGACCGCTGTACACAGGTTTCCTCCCCTGGAAGTCAATAAATAGCATTTTTATGTGCAAATAATCACTCAATTTACGTATTACTGAAAATATGAGTAACAGCAACGCAATAAACACGATAAAGAGGCCCATAAAATGTCCGTGGTGTACTTTTAGGGAGGTGCAATAAAAGTCTACTGGAAGCTAATGAACAACGTTTTTAAGTGGGAAATCAGCCAATTTACATTTATTGACAACAATTTTAAACAGAAATGCAATAAATACGAAAAAAATGCCCATAAAATGTCCGTGGTGTACTTTAAGGGAGGTGCTGTATACTTTGATCTAAGCCGTTTCCCTGTCGGGAAAAGCTTGTAACGTAACAATATTGATTTCAAGAAGAAAAAAAGAATCGGTTAAAGTTTTCTGATATTTCGGAGCTCGAAGCTTGATTTCATGTAGTATGTCATTGAATTTACTCAATCTGAAAGAAAGTTCTTCATGTCCATAATACTGAGCAAAGTCTGTCAGCTGCTCTGGATGCCGGACGGCCTGTGCTACTGTCTTGACAGCTGGTTCCTTGAGTTCCGGGTCGTAATATTCATCAAGGTCAACTTCTGCGGCATCGCTGCCTCTCTTTGATGCCGAGCGCTGTCTTAGTCTATAAAACAGTAGCCTAATACAGTGTAAAACCGCGGCTGTCAACTTGATAAGTACAGTACAGTGTTATAATCAGGGAGCTATGACGAAAGTGAAAACAGTGTGGTACGGTTATGTTGTTACAGTTACAGTAAGTACTGTTTGAAAGCGACGACACTTAAATGTTACCTGCCGGAAGCATGTGTCGGACGTAGGCGATGACATGTATGTTGTGTTTAGTACTAATATTTGTATTTTTGTGAGAACCCTGCTTTGGTGGCTGCTATTTGACGAGCTGATGAATAAAGCTTGTCATTATTCGTTAATCGTAACCCAATTTCGTGACAGTTATATACAGGTAAAAGATAATGAAATTTTGTATTCAGGAAGTCTAAAGGGTGACCGCGTCCGTTATATACAGGTGAACGCTATATGCAGGTCAACTTAACAGTAAATATAAGGGGCGATTTTTGGGAAGTTGTTCAGGACCGTGTCCAGTGAGTTGTTCAGTGTACACAGGGTGACCGCTTTATACAGGGCTGTTATATACAGGTTTGACTGTATACACTTGCCAAGGAATACTATGCGTGAAGATGCATCGCGTTAAAGCATTCGTTCCTGGAAAAGATATTTTAGCTCTTCTCTTCTGTCTTTCTATAGACATATTATTAATTGCACGACTCAATCAACAGGCTGTCAGGTAATTATTTCTTTGACAGGAGCCCGGGACTAGCCTGCGTTGCGGAGGGAAAGTTATCTCCGTAGCGTCTGCGACGCAGACTTGCCCGGAACACGAGTTGTTACTGCTCTCCCGCGAGAAGCCATAGTGTGTATCGCAGAGAAAGATGATGAGTTCGTAAATCTATGGACTCAGACTGGCCGGGTTTGGAACCCGCGGGGTACTCACAGAAAAATCGGGTGGGGGTGTGCGGCCCGCTTCCAAAACCCTTACCCTATTTATGACCAAAATCTGCGATATTTCCTACCCTATTTATGAGCTGACCAAAAATTCGAAACCCTATTTATAACCTAACCCTTAAATCAAAACCCTGTTTCAGACCTGCGTTACAATAAGTTCCCTAGTTCAGACCAATGTTAAATTACCGTAAACATAATTTGTGAAGGGCTTTTGTTGATTTACTTTTCGATAATGACGAAAAAGTGGCTTCTTTTTAAAAACATACCCATATCAAGGCTAGAGTGCAAAAACCATACCCTATTTATGACCAAAATGGCCAAATTCAGCTAAAATCGATACCCTATTTATGACAAAAACAGCTGAAAAACTATACCCTTTGGTACTGTCGGAGTTCTGATTCCGGACTGGGTTAGGCGCGGGAGAGAGAGCCTGGCTCGTCTCTAGTCGCCTGATCATGATTTAACCCGCGAAAGCGTGTTACCATGGTTTTTGATGCGAACAACCTGCCACTCGAACGAAAAAAAAGCAATCCAGTCTTCTCGAATTTAATTTATTGAAAATCAATGTGTTTAAATTTGAAACTGGATGCTCTAAATAACGTGCAAGCATCACATGTTTATTACAAAAGCACAGATAGCAATGATAGCAATTACAAATGCTGGATTGCTAGAGGAAAACAAATTTTAGGAAGCTGATTTCATAGCTGCTTGTGGGAGTCGTCTGTTTCAAAAAGAGACGTCTGGATGCAGCTACGGCTACTAATTACAGCATTCATGTCCAATACACCCAACTAGAGTCGATTCGTCTGAGGCACTTGACGATTCGACTCGATTCGCACGGAGTCGATCCGCATCACCGGAAGTCAAGACCCGTGAAATAATGATACATAAACGTTTCTCGTTCTTAAAAGGTCACTACAAACTTGAGTCGATTCGTGTGAGGTACTTAACGATTCGACTCGATTCGCACGGAGTCGATCCGCACCACCGGAAGTCAAGACCCGTAAAATAATGATACATCAACATTCCTCGTTCTTGAAACGTGACGACAAACTTGAGTCGATTCGTGTGAGGTACTTAACGATTCGACTCGATTCGCACGGAGTCGATCCGCACCACCGGAAGTCAAGACCGTGAAATAATGGTACATGAACGTTACTCGTTCTTGAAACGTGACGACAAACTTGAGTCGATTCGTGTGAGGTACTTAGCGATTCGACTCGATTAACTTGAGTCGATTCGTGTAAGGTACTTAACGATTCGACTCGATTCGCGCGGAGTCGATCCGCACCACCGGAAGTCAAGACCGTGAAATAATGATACATGAATGTTACTCGTTCTTGAAACGTGACGACAAACTTGAGTCGATTCGTGTGAGGTACTTAACGATTCGACTCGATTCGAACGGAGTCGATAAACCTCGTTCCCAGGGTCTCTCATCTTACCGCCCTCTTCGCTCGCTCCAGGGGGCGGTAAGATGAGAGACCGTGGGAACGAGGTTGGGAGTCGATCCGTACCACCGGAAGTCGATACCCGTGAAATAATGATAAATGAACGTTTGTCGTTCTAAAAACGTGGCGACAAACTTCGGTCGATTCGGTGAAGCACTTAACGAAGCGACTCGATTGGTCGGGAATGTTTCCTGCAAAGTGGAATCGTTTCCCTGGAAGTCTACTCGCAGTAGGCAGTAACTGGCATGTGAATTTTTTGACGATTCGAGTCGATTCGCCCAATTCGTCGCGAATCGTCTTTTGCAAAGTCGAATCGTCTCACCGGATATCGACTTGCGGTAGGCAATAACAGGGGGTTTGAAATTGTTGCGATTCGAGTCGATTCGGCGTTGCAAAGTCGAATCGTCTCACCGGAAGTCGACTCGCGCTAGGCAATAACTGGGAGTGTGAAATTGTTGCGTTTCGAGTCGATTCGCACGATTCGTCGCGAATCGGCCTTGCAAAGTCGAATCGTTTCACCGGAAGTCGACTCGCGGAAGGTATAATAAGGTTGAGGATCTGTCATTAGGTTAAAAATACTGGCATTTCAATAAAATTAATTCACTCATTCATTCATTCATCCATCCATCCATCCACACGATTCGCCCGTGGCCAACGGTTTGTTTAAAGGCCGAATACTTTGACCACACGCTCTCTTTGGTCACAGGATTCTTCTTGAAGGCGCACGTTAATTTCACGTTGTTCGCGTATACAGAAATTACCTAATTTAATTACCTAATGTTAATCCAGTGATATTGAAATGTTATTCTTCAATTCGATGTGTGCTTTCTTCACTAGAAAAGCTTTGGCTTTGTTCCCCAACAACGATTAGTAACAGACCCCAAGCTTTATTATAACTGGATCGATTGGTTAATTTATTATTACTTCACAATCCTTTCTGATAACCTGTTTCTTATTTCTACATTATAGTTAAAGCTCGTAATATATGTTTACAAAAAGACGGCCGTTATGGCGTTTTCCGCGGAATATTGACGCTGGTTTGCGCACTTTACTAGAACACTGTCCGGATCATCAAACTGCTGTGGCCCGTAAGGGCCATCTGGATTTGAGTATCTTTTTTTCTAACCAAAATATTACTGTTGATTTCGTTTGGGTCTCAGTAACACGAGATCTCGACTAAGTAACGCGAGATCTCGACTTGTAACACGAGATCTCGACTTACAACACGAGATCTCGACTTAGAAACGCGAGATCTCGACTTATAACACGAGACCTCGACTTACAACACGAGATCTCGACTTAGAAACGCGAGATCTCGACTTATAACACGAGACCTCGACTTACAACACGAGATCTCGACTTAGAAACGCGAGATCTCGACTTATAACACGAGATCTCGACTTAGTAACGCGAGATCTCGACTTAGTAACGCGAGATCTCGACTTACAACACGAGATCTCGACTTAGTAACACGAGATCTCGACTTATAATGTGAGATCTCGTGTTAATAACGCCAGATCTTGACTTAAAATGTGAGATCTCGTGTTAATAACGCGAGATCTCGACTTATAATGCGTGATCTCGACTTAGTAACACGAGATCTCGACTTATAACACGTGAACATGAGAACTCGGCAAATCATATATTGTATAACTCGTTAGCACATGGCCAACGTTAACGGTTTACACGTATGATGCAGGCGTTTACTCCTTTATCTGGATCTGTTAGCAACGTTTGTGGCTGCAATTTTGAAGATCGCAAGCTAGCCGCTTTTGTACTTTCTTTGGTGGTGTTTTGTTCCAGTTTTGAAGTCATTAATGCGGTATTGCCATCTTATCTTCGCGCTCTTGGAGTGGCTTACCATGGGAGAGACTCGTTAGTACAACAGTATTTTGATCTTGGTTTGAACTATGTTGAAATTATATCCTTTTTACTGTTAGTTCATGGTACAAGTTTAAGTCTCAGGCAATTAAAGAGGATTCTTCGAAGGAAAGGCGTCACGATTCGATCGAATCGAGTCGAATCGACAACATTTTCAACCCACCCTCAAAGCCCAGATGCGCTATATTTTCTAAGTCTCGCGCAAATAGACTTCCGGTGTGACGAATCGACAGCGAGGGACACGATTCGTTACGATTCGATCGAATCGAGTCGAATCGACAACATTTTCAACCCACCCTCAAAGCCCAGATGCGCTATATTTTCTAAGTCTCGCGCAAATCGACTTCCGGTGTGACGAATAGACAGCGAGGGACACGATTCGTTACGATTCGATCGAATCGAGTCGAATCGACAACAGTTTCAACCCACCCTTAAAGCCCAGATGCGCTATATTTACAAAGTCTCGCGCAAATCGACTTCCGGTGTGACGAATCGACAGGAACGGACACGATTCGTGTCGATTCGATCGAATCGTGTCGAATCGACAACATTTTCAACCCACCTTCAAAGCCCAGATGCGCTATATTTAGTAAGTCTCGCGCAAATCGACATCCGGTATGACGAATCGACAGCAAGGGATACGATTCGTGTCGATTCGATCGAATCGTGTCGAATCGACAACATTTTCAACCCACCTTCAAAGCCCAGATGCGCTATATTTACTAAGTCTCGCGCAAATCGACATCCGGTATGACGAATCGACAGCAAGGGATACCATTCGTGTCGATTCGATCGAATCGTGTCGAATCGACAACATTTTCAACCCACCTTGAAAGCCCAGATGCGCTATATTTTCTAAGTCTCGCGCAAATCGACATCCGGTATGACGAATCGACAGCGAGGGACACGATTCGTCACGATTCGATCGAATCGAGTCGAATCGACAACATTTTCAACCCACCTTCAAAGCCCAGATGCGCTATATTTACTAAGTCTCGCGCAAATCGACTTCCGGTATGACGAATCGACAGCAAGGGATACGATTCGCTACGATTCGATCGAATCGTGTCGAATCGACAACATTTTCAACCCACCTTGAAAGCCCAGATGCGCTATATTTACAAAGTCTCGCGCGAATCGACTTCCGGTATGATGAATCGACAGCAAGGGACACGATTCGTCACGATTCGATCGAATCGAGTCGAATCGACAACATTTTCAACCCACCTTCAAAGCCCAGATGCGCTATATTTACTAAGTCTCGCGCAAATTGACTTCCGGTATGACGAATCGACAGCGAGGGACACGTTTCGTGTCGATTCGATCGAGTCGTGTCGAATCGACAACATTTTCAACCCATCCTCAAAGCCCAGATGCGCTATATTTACAAAGTCTCGCGCAAATCGACTTCCGGTATGACGAATCGACAGCAAGGGATACGATTCGTGTCGATTCGATCGAATCGAGTCGAATCGACAACATTTTCAACCCACCTTCAAAGCCCAGATGCGCTATATTTACTAAGTCTCGCGCAAATTGACTTCCGGTATGACGAATCGACAGCGAGGGACACGATTCGTGTCGATTCGATCGAGTCGTGTCGAATCGACAACATTTTCAACCCACCCTCAAAGCTCAGATGCGCTATATTTACTAAGTCTCGCGCAAACCGACTTCCGGTATGACGAATCGACAGCAAGGGATACGATTCGTGTCGATTCGATCGAATCGTGTCGAATCGAAAACATTTTCAACCCACCCTCAAAGCCCAGATGCGCTATATTTACCAAGTCTCGCGCAAATCGATTTCCGGTAGGACGAATCGACAGCAAGGGATACGATTCGTGTCGAATCGACAACATTTTCAACCCACCCTCAAAGCCCAGATGCGCTATATCTACTAAGTCTCGCGCAAATCGACTTCCGGTGTGACGAATCGACAGCAAGGGATACGATTCGTCACGATTCGATCGAATCGTGTCGAATCGAAAACATTTTCAACCCACCCTCAAAGCCCAGATGCGCTATATTTACCAAGTCTCGCGCAAATCGACTTCCGGTAGGACGAATCGACAGCAAGGGATACGATTCGTGTCGATTCGATCGAATCGTGTCGAATCGACAACATTTTCAACCCACCCTCAAAGCCCAGATGCGCTATATTTACTAAGTCTCGCGCAAATCGACATCCGGTACGACGAATCGACAGCAAGGGATACGATTCGTTACGATTCGATCGAATCGTGTCGAATCGACAACACTTTCAACCCACCCTCAAAGCCCAGATGCGCTATATTTACTAAGTCTCGCGCAAATCGACTTCCGGCACGACGAATCGACAGCAAGAGAGACGACTCGTGTCGATTCCATCAAAGAGGGTCCTCGAATCGACATCCGGTTGGTCGAATCGTCAACTTAAAACACGAATCGACTCTAGTTGGGTGTATTGGACAACCCTCAATTACAGAAAACAACTTCCAACCACATATTACCGCTTGAATTGCTAAACTAAATGTTCTAAATGTGCAATATCTTGTCAGCAGTTATCCTTCATTGAAAACAACAGAACATGTATATATTTCATCTAACTAATTTTCAAACAAAAAGAAATAAGGGATTTCTAAAATATGGTAACACGATGAGCGTAATTTTCACCTAATCGAGTCAGTGATGAAGGGCCAGTCAACTGCTCCGAGTCCCAGTCGACCTTCCCACTAATTCTATCTCGGATACAGTGCTACTTAAAGTTCCTACTACATTAAATTAGTCATATGAGGACTTCAATAAAACCGAACGAACTATGATCATACAAAGTTTAATAAAATAAAGCATTCTACGACGGTTCTGCAAATTATCAGCGCTTGAATATGTACCCTCAGTTCGCTCAGCCCGTTCCTTATGTTGTTATCTAGTAGTCTCCATACAGACCGTAGAATTCCATGGGTTTTTCCTTTGGAGCACATGGCGGCTTCGTTGGAGTTCCAAAAGTGTCGATCTTTGCCCCGTCATCAGAAGGCATGATTAAAACCCCATCATAAGAGGCCATGGAAGGGTCTTCATCAAAGTAGTTGAAGGGCCTGAGAAGAAAACTGGCAGAGCTGCCTGGAGTGGCGGTGTTAGGGATGTCTTCTGAGTGTGGAATGTGAATCATTCCCATTGTTACCCAAGCAACCAGATCTTCATCCTCGATGTTCTCGCCATCAACATACTTGCTGAAGTCCACCACAGGGTCAACCATGTCTTGCTGATTGTAGATGCAGGAGCTCTTTTCTTCTGCTTCCTTTCGCTTGGTTACGGTCAGTTGATTTAGGGACCATGTCGCCCCTCTCACCACTGGCCAGCTTTCTGGGTACATCTGTTTCATCATGTCCCGAATTTGAACGCGGATTCCACGATGGACGCCATAGCTGTTCAGCTCGTTCTTATTGAAGAAGTTCATGCAGGTGGGCTTGTCAAACTCGTAGTGATACACAGCTTCTGTTTCGTTTTTTTTCAAACGACGATGAAGAACCTTCTGCAGGTGATAATCCTCAGGGAACCAAGGGTTGGTAATGTTCTGTAGTCCAACTTCAATAGTCTCGTAAGACTGTTTGGTTCCAAACACATCAATGTCGACTTTGTAGTTGAAAATATGATCATGCATGCTACCAGCCATTTTCGGATGAATTTGACTAGCGTATGGCTCTTCATCTACCGTGTAAAAGGTTGTTTGAGGAAAACCGCTGGCGGATGAACGAACCTCCAAGACACCATTAGGATAGAAGATGTAGTCGAACACATAATCGTAGTTGTAGGTTGTTGCTACAGTGCGCAGAATCAGAGCGCTTCCAGGCATTCCTCCATAGAAATTATAACCACCATCAAAGTTCGTGTCATAATGTCTGCGCAGTGGCACTCCCATGTCTTGTTCAAACAAACAAACTGCATTTTTGTATTTTGCTGGATCCTTCCGGCCAACGAAATGGATTAGGTCAAAGAAAGTGGCAGTGTTAGGGCAGTCCACACCCCGCAACAGTTCAAAAGTCATGGAACCCATGTTCCAAGCGGCGTCAAGGTAATTGGTGTGCAGGGGCTTGGGGCTCCAACCAGAATAGAACGCCTCGGCTTCCTGAATACTCAGCTCGTAAACAATTCTGTCGCCCTTGAATTTGATGTTAAAGAGCTGTATACCAGATGAGGTGCGGGAACGGAAGTCAAAACTCCAGCCCATGTACTCCACGTGACGTCCGCTGACCGCGTACCGTTTGCCATCAGGCTCGAAGATCTGTGGGTTTCTCAATGGCTTTTTGGGTTGTGGATCCCCGCGGCGTTTATAAGTAGAAAACAGCCCTTTGTCCTCAGGTGCCTCGAAAACCATTTTGGATCCAGCGTCGTATGCATTCATTAACTCTTCGACGGTTTCATAGGTTGCGTTGTTGTAATAAAGTTTTTCAACTGTCCAGCTTGACATGTCATTTCCACCGGTATCTAAGAGGACTTCAAAGCCGACGGGATGGATGTAAAAACCAATAACATTTCTCATGAACCATATCCACTGTTTGCGCTGATTAGCCTTGAAAGTACTGGGAGCTGAGAGGCCCCACGTCAAGCATCGGTCAGTGCAGTTCCAGAACGTGTAGCCATCATAGCTCTCGTGGAGTAGCCGGTAAACATATTTCGTGACGTTCTTTAACATGCTATCCATTATCGCAAGCTCCTTCTGGTCTGCAAATCGCGTGTTGAATGGGATCGGATATTTCTGACCCGGGCCGGTTGTTTCACGATGATTTGTCGGTTTCGCTGCTGGACTCACCAGGAATTCTCTCACCTCCGGGTTGCTTTGTCCACCAAAGTAAATGACAACTCGTGCCTTGCGTTCAGGCTTCGGGGCGTTGTTATTGTCGAGAAAATTGAGCGCTTCATCTTTCGGCGGTTGCTGCAACTCGATCAAATATATGTAGTTGTCGTTGATGGCCGCATCTTCATAGCGTGTGACATTCAGAGACGATTGACTGAGAATGTAATCTCGCACAGCGATGATTTCATCCTTGGATAAGTCGTCGTATAGACCTGACGAGCGTGCTGGTGAAGATGTCAACTTTGTTGTCTCCGGGCAGAACTCTTCGACGCCCGCAGACGACGATCCATTTTCCAGTGGTTCAGTTTTATCTTTTGTTGCGACTACAATTAATGCGATGAGCAGAGCAAGAGACAGCAAAGCCAGTAGAACAACCAGGATTTTCAAAACGAGCTTGGTTTTGTCGTCTTGTTTCTCCATTGAGGATTGCATCAAGTTGTGCTTCGTTTTGTCGTCTCGCGGTTTCGCCATTGTCTGTTCAATTAGCGTGAAGAGGACTTTACGCCCCGAGGTTTACAAAAAAAAAAACAATTGTTATTACTGTGTCAGAAGACAGTTGTTGCATAACTTTTACTTCAGTCACGATACCGAATGATACAAATACAGTCATATATACACTTGCCAGGGTATATTATGCGTAAAGATACATTCCTCGGAAAGATATCTAAGCTCTTAATTCTTCCCTTTTCTGAAAACATTTCATTAATCTCATGCTCAATCACTTCCTACTCGACACGGCAGGACACTGCAATTAACAAGTTCCAAATGAATTTCCATAGGTCATGCCCCATTAGACTGCAAAACAGTCGTATTTTTGGCGATCGCGAGCGACGGTCAATATTCGAACGAAAGGTCTGGAGCGAGTGTAAAAACGGCGAGGGAGAATGGGGAGAGAAGCCCTACGGGTGTGTGAGGCTCGCGCGCTTCACACGCGAGGGTCACGCTTACGGCGCTTCGCGCCTTCCGAAAACGTCCGAAAACGACTGTTTTGCAGTCTAATGCCCCATTATCTTTGCAGGCAATGAAAATGACAGGGTTATAGCGTAATCAAAAAGAAATGTCAAATCAGTTTTGTTAAGCTTTTTGTTTTTCAGAGAGGTCTCTGTTATTTGCATTGCGCCATCGTGACGTCAATTAAGATCAGCTAAGGCAGGAGCCACGCAAGTTTGTTTAGCACAACTAATACGTGACCCTGTGGATTGCCTGCGGGCGGGTTCTAGTGTTTGAGTTGAGTTGATATGATAACTTTATTTATACACGGTAAAAATTCGTTCAGCATAATTAAAAGTGTAATATCTAAGTCTGCCTAACTAAACTAAATGATTATTAATATAGTATTATAAGGATAAAAACCTATCATATCACTAAAGCTGCTTTTCAAGGAGTGTCTCATTTAAAGCTGTAATGACGCAGTTTACGTTTAAATTCGCTTGAAGAAATTGGAGATCGTATACCTGCCAACTTTTTTTCAGTAAAATGCGTGTAAGTTTTCGTCTCTTCCGAAGATTTACCGACAGCTTCCGAAGATTGCCGAAGATTTCCAAAGACTTCCTAAGATCGCCGAAGATTTCCGACGACTTCTGAAGATTGCCGAAGATTTCTTATCATCGATTAACCATGACAAAGTAAACCGGAAACGTGTCACGTCACACAATCTAAACACGAGTTGGTGTCGCGAACTCAACACGCGTAACGGAGTAAGCTTGAAGACGCTTTTTTGCTGTACTCACCAACTGTTTTTCGCCGAAAAAAAATTAAATTTTTATTTAATCGGTTTTTAAGCAATTACACTCGCTATAGTCAGTTAGGCGTGAGAAATTGGTCTGAATGCGTGAGATCGCAATTTTAGATCCGCAGGCGTGAGACTCACGCATAATGCGTGAGAGTTGGCAGGTATAAGATCGGAGTGCATGAGAAAGGTTGTTCCACAACAAGTAGAATTATGGTTGGGCAGCTATATCTCTTGTTATATTTGTTTCACCAAGCTGAAAGTTTTCCTGATTATAAAACTCGACGTCCTGCCTTGCCTTAACATACTATCTTGATTAGGTGACCTGTCACGTGACCATTTGCTTAAAATTTAGTAAATCGGCAAATTGGTGGCGAATTTTAATTGCATTGATCAGTAAATGAGCGTTTTCGACGCAAATGTAAGTTATTTACCTTGCTACGTTTGGAATGATCTTCCTTGATTTTGTTTTTAGAAGATAAAAATGATCAAAAGTCGAATTTTGTTGAAAAAAACGACTTTTGACCCTGTAAAATTTTTCTGCGTGTGCATGTCACGTGACCTGTCAGACGCACCAATCCTACTTTAAAATGTTCAGGTCGTTAAAACCTAACTGTGTGTTTAATTTAGTTTCATTGTCATTTATATCTTCAGAAATATAACTAATAAATTATTTTCCAGTAAAAGCCTTTGACCCAGGCCTTAAAGTATTTGATGGTCTGTGGATGAGCCTATTTATTCTCAGAATTCCTCAGTCGATACGAAGTAATATCATTTCGAGATACGACTCGGGATTGTAGATATTCACGGGTCAATTCATGTAAGGTTTTGAACATCATAACGGAGGTGGCTACTAGCCTTTGATGACTAAGTTTTCGCCAACCGAGTGCCTGGAACAGCTTATCAATATGGTCTTCATCGTTCGCATACAGTAAAATACGGGCTGCGCGGTTTTGGAGCTTCTGCAGTTTTTCAGAAAGGCCGACACAGCACTGAGTTGCCCCATACACTACAATAATCAAAATATGGTTCAACTGAATTTGAACATTAAAAGGAACAAGATGCCCTATCCTTTTAATTGCACCCAAAGCAGACAGAGATAATCTTCTCGCAAATTCTCTGTATATGGCAATCTCAGTTTAAGTTTTGATGAATATGTACCCCTAGCGATTTCCTGGATGGAACCTGCATAACTGGATGGTCACTTATCGTAAAAGA
Source organism: Orbicella franksi (assembly GCF_964199315.1). NCBI lineage: Eukaryota > Metazoa > Cnidaria > Anthozoa > Scleractinia > Merulinidae > Orbicella > Orbicella franksi. Next base: position 13,360,611 of record NC_138156.1, on the reverse strand, counting down.
TGGAATTTCAGAAATAGTTGATAGCCTCTGCCTCGACGCAATTAACATAAATTCGGTTTTTGTTAATTAAGGTTTATTAGGAGATAGCCATAGGTAACAGTCCGAAAATCTGCACTGGCATAGATTAAGCTGCTTTCATCTTTATACATTCTAAGTTGTGCAAAATGTAAGCAATTTGGTATGTCATTGATATACATTGAACAATTAATTTGGCAAATTTGGGTGCGAGGAGAGATGCCCTACCAGCTACCACACCCTCTCCTTGTATAACACTTGTAATGTGCAGGTTAAAAAATAACACAAAAAGTGCTGATTTGCGTTTAAGTAATGAGTGAAAAATAAATAAACAGACAGACAGGCAGGCAGATGACGAAACAGACCGGGAAGCAGATAAGCAGGCAGGCAGGCAGACAGACAGACAGGCAAGTAAATAAACAAAGAGATTTTATAGCAAACGGCGAAAGTCAGTGAATGACGTTTGACCTCGCTGCCCTGGACGTTAGTCCATCAATGGCTATCGAAAATTAAGAGGTCTAAGGCTGATCAGTACCCGAGTCACTGCAAAATGTTCGTCTTTGACTCCATGGGAATAAAATTGGGAATCTTCTCGAGCTGATAATCGACCGACCCATGCATTAATGACCCCGTTTTGAGTTCAAGTTCTACGCGGACATTTTTTCAGAGCTCTCTTCCTTTTTACAACTGTCAATATTGTTCCTTCACACTAAGGATTCAATGTACTCACCATTTGATAAATTAAAGAGGAAAAAAGTAGTTTTTTTCAAACAATGCCAAAAAAAAACCGACAAAGATAATGCTGAATTTCAGCCTTCTCGAGTTGCTCCCGAGAAGGATGTGTGACTTGAGGAGAAAGCTCAAATTTAGGATGGGGGTGCCCCGCCGCCCCGCACTCCAGACCCCTAAAACCCTTAACCTTTTTATGCCATTAAACTGGCAGAAACAGGAGTGACATACTGTTAGAAAGTGTGAACCTTTCATATACCCTCCTTGGAAATGGTTCTCCTTTTTACGTTCCTACTGTATCCCTTTTTTCAAAGCCTTCGATTGAGTAATCCCTGAAAATATAATTTGTTCGACGTGTTACAGGGCCTTTTGAATAGCTAAATTCAGTTTTTCTTCCCTTTTCTATAAGACGACTAGAAGCACCCCAGCTCGTGAAATTTTTGCCAGCCGGGCTCTGGGTACGAGACGATTGCTGACTCATAGTGACCATGGTTAATGATGCGTGACTAACCGTGAACTCACGTGTTATGCAGCAACAGCAAACACAGGACATCATGGAGCTGAGGTTAATTTTATACCTGTTGCTTACCACAGCACTCATAGCTGTTGTTAACTCTCAGATTCCTTTACCAAAACGCCCACTGGGATTTATTTACAAAGGAGGCGAGCCAAGCGCTCCAATTCATCTGACAGCATTTGTAGATTTGACTTGTCCGGATAGCCAGCGAGCATGGCCGACGGTCAAAAAGGTTGCAGATATGTATGGACCCGAAACCATCCGGTTCACTGTGCAGTTGTTCCCGTTACCTTATCACACTAATGCATTTATGGCCGCTCAGGTGAGTCGTAAAGTTTTGAATAAGGCGAATTCGTTTTGCTCACTTTCCCTCTGCTGCAGTTAGAACCTGTCCAGGCTTTGTCCTATCACATGTACGTACGTGACATTTATGTTTCTTGGCTATTGCATAACGATTTCAACCGGTATGAGAATGCACGGAAATCGCACTTAATACTAAATTGTGTCGAAAAGAAAATTGATTTAAGTGGCATACAGTACTTTTTATCTTATGTCTGTCTTTTGGGCAAGGCGGGTAAGCTTACTTACAGCAAAGTTTTGAGCACATACTCGTGCTTCGTTTTAAGGTGGCCGAACACAGTTTTCAAGAGCCTATGCCTAATTCACCATTACTTTTAAGCTATTTATGCTTTGGCGCTCGTTTTTTGCAAGAGTCAAGGTTAACCACAGAAAAGTTTATTCTCGCATTTTGGCTAAGGTGTGTGCTGTTGCCATGGCAACGGGGCTGGTTAAAAACAAGGCTTAAAAAATGGTTTTTGTTTATTTAAAAAAGTCCAGTCGTTAGATTTTTTTCATCTTTTGCCCACTACGAATTGACATTAAATCCCTTCAGTCAACACTGTTCTAATAAAATTTTGACATAGGCGATTTTCATAATTCGCCGTAAATTGTTTTCACCGCATGTTCTGTATTATTAAAAATTCCCTATGTCAAAATTTAGATTTTTTGCGATAGTTCATTCACGTGGTTTCTAAACTATTTTTTTGCCAAATTTCTTGAAATTCTAACGACTGGATCGTCAGAAAACCGCAAGTTTCTGCAAAAGCAATCGGTCTCAATTTTTCGAGCAACTGCGCATGCACTGCATTTAACTGGGTTCTTTCGGTAACAAAGAGAAAGCTGAGAATTGCTGGTTTCTTTGCGTCGTTACCTTTTCTAACATATCTTTGTAATAAAAGACTAAAGCCATCAATACACTGCGTTCAATAATAGAGAAAAAATAGCACAGATAGTGCGGGTGTTGAGTAAATAAAATGATCGCTCTTTGCAATCCTTGTGCGCGCGCTCAATTGCATCAGCAAAAGCGCGCACAAAAACTGTGTTCGGCCGCCTTAAAGGGCGGACATTGTTTATATGTACTTGCCAACACATACCTGCCAACCCCCAGAGTACAATAACCAGGAGACGGCTAGAAATCTTTGCATTGTAAGAATACAATTTTCAACAATGTCTGAATACTCTCCGAAAATCACCCGAGGACCTTCCGACCTTTCCCGACGTCTCGAAAATAACGAAATTAGTGAAAAAAAAAATTAAAAAGAGCTACAGTAGGTAATTCCCGGGAGATTTGGTGCTCTAACTGGGAGGCTGGGAGATTTGATGAAAAACTTGGAGACTCCCGGGAAAACTGGGAGAGTTGGCAGGTCTGCCAACAACACAATTGCACGTATATGGTATGGCTAATCATATACAAAGCCTCGGGAAAATTTGCTCTTGGCAGGTTTAGAAACCAAAGAGGATGCGGGACTCCCATATGAAAAGGATGGGGATATTCTCCGAAAATTTTGAATTAAACACCTAAAGGGGACCAATCTGGGCATGATTACCATTTGCTGTTCAGGATAGGAGCCAACACTAGTAGACCGGACTCGGGAGACCAGTGGAAATAGAACCTTTAAACGGAAATAAGAGCTTTTTTAATTACTATTTCTTCAAGAGTACCCTAAAAGATACTTTGACAGCTAAAAATAGTTGCATTTCTAAGTGAGACCAGAATCTTGATTCATACACCTAACTGAAATGATGAGAATACCTGACCTTGTCATATGGGAATCTCCCTCAAGCCTTTAGGCACAGTTGCACTTGGTTAACAACCCATCAGATATTAAAATAAATGGCAGGCAATGCATGCAGAAGTAATGACTTTTAACAATGCCATTTCTAAAATTCTGTCTAGAAAATCGCAAAACAAACAAACGGATGCTCAAACATAAGGCATGGGTTGCACTGTGGAGTTTTTTTGTTTTTGTCACACAAGTTTGTCAGGGCACTCAGGGTCGCATGTTTAGGACATAAAAGGTCATTGTCAATACCAGCACCATCAACATTACCGTCATCATCATCAGCATCATCATCATAAAAGTCATCTTCTTTGTCATAATCATCAATTAAGGCCTTTTTACACTGAGCAATTAATGCATGCGTCCTCCTTGTCAAATTTAATGTTAATGATATTTGTTCACTTTTAGAGTGTGTATGCTGTGGAAGCCTATAATTCAACCCTTGTGATAAATTGGATGGATGTCGTATTTGAGAACCAGAACCTACTGTATAATTTCCAGACAATGGAGAAGAACAGATATGATGTGATAAAGTAAGCTGTACTAATCAAAATATATGCATAATTGTTTCCTCATATTCCTTTTTCTATGGAGTGATTTTCTATAAATCCTTTTAAGTTTTTTTAAGCCTTTATTGTAATGATTCATAACCCTGCTAAGAAGGTTTCTTAAAAAGCTATGTTAGAAAAAATCTTTGAAGAATTGTACTGTGATCTTTTTGTAAATCTTGTGATAAAGTCAGAGAGTTATTCAAGGATGAAATAACTGGCGTCAGATGTGTGTTTGTGTTTGGGGGAGGGGGAGGGGGTGAACTGAAATTTGTTTTAAATTATGTGACTTTTGACTTCAAAATTTGTTTCATTTCAAATTCTTTTACTCCTTTCTCTGATCCATCCATGGAAAGGAGAGTCACACCCCAGGGAGTCATTTGAAGATGGGGTCGGATGTAGGGGGGTCCACTGGGTGTGAATAAATCTATGATCATACTTTTCTCTAGCCTGCGTTGCAGCCGGACATGTCATAGAATCCCCGATATAGGACTATACCGGCAGTTTAGACTGTCTGTGACACAGGCTAACTTGTCTCCCCAACCAGCCTCTTTTTGTTTGTACACGTAGCATTATAGCTGACTTGGGAAGTAAACTTGACATTGAGAAATCTGTCATCAAAGACGGCCTGGCCAGCAGTGAATATGATGAACACACAAGGATATCTTGGAAGTATGGTTGTTCAAGTAAGTGTATTTAATTGATTATATTGTGGTACATTCAGACTTACAAGGTGAAGACCTGACTGCAGAAAAAGGTTTCGGCCCTTCAGGCCACAAACTTTTTACTTAGAAAAGATAAGGGCCTGAGAGCATTTTGCATCGGCGACAAACTTGGCCAGCTACATGGAAGTGTTTTGCTTAGGTGACATGTTTTTTTTATGTAGATTTCTTGCATGAATTTAATCTTTTAAAAAAAGAGAGATCACTGGACAACGTTTATGTTTATTATAGCTGATCATGCACACACCTATTGCTTATTTTGCTGGGTTAGTATCAATGTATGTCGTGCGGACATGAAAGTGTAACCTCCACAGTGGAACAGGCTCATACGTCCTCTTACCAAATTCACTCAAACTCAATGTTTTCTTATAGGCTATGTATTAACATACAGGTAGCTGTATTGTTCTCTAATTTTTGAGTAATTGGTGATAACAAATCTGTTAACAACTTGTTTCAGGGACTGTGTCTGGCACTCCATTCTTCTTCGTGAACGGTGTATTTGTCAACCAAGCATCTTCAACTTGGACTGTAGAGGACTGGAAAAACCTCATTGATCCCCTTCTTAAATGAGAATCAAGGTAAATTGTAAGATTGCAGGACTAATTGTTTTCTACTTGTGCAAAGTGCTTCTTTTTGGGTCTCAACACTGAATCAAATAATCCATGATTACATCTTCAAAGTATTTTGGCTTTGTTAACTTATTGAGCCTTTCGATAACATGCAGACTCTAAAAATTATTCAAAGCTCAACCAACAAATGGGTTTTTCGCTACCGTCAAACAAATGTTCGGTGGCTCCTCCCAGCTTCTGACTACTGCCGAGTACGCGGTAATCAAATTGTTGAGCAAAGTTCAGACAACAAAACAGTGCTCGGCAGTAGTTGGAAGCTGGGAGGAGCCGTCAAACATTTGATTGACAGTAGTGAAAAACACATTATTTTGTCGGGTGAGCTTTGAATTTTAGAGTCTGCATGTTATTGAAAGGAGCAGTAATTTGGATGAGACTTTTCTTTGAACATCCGCCCGCATACATACCTTCCTGATTTGTTTTAGGGGAGCAAGCAGAAGTACACAGGCTAATTTTTCATGTTAATTAAGATATGAAGTTATGAAAACTTAACAGTCTACTCCAAATGACTGAACAGTCAAGTTGTTAAGTCCACTTCAGCAATAAGTGTATTCTGTTTTCCGTTCATTGAATCAGACTGGAGAATGCTGAGCAGATTGAGTCCATTATGTAACATGAGTTATAACATTTGAATTATAGTTACCTTCCTTCATTTACCGTTACAGGTTTTTACAGAACTCAATGTTTTTAACATAGTGTTTCACTTGCATATACAGAGCAAACCCACTGCCTTCTAGACTGCATTATAATTTGCCGGATAAAGGTTGCAAGTGTTCTTTTTTGTTCCCTGAGACAATCTGATTTTAGCTTGTTGCAAAGTGGCAAGACCAAAAAATACTGGGGGAGGGGTGGGTTTGGTCCATCCCAGCTAATGCAACTTTGATAGACAGTCAATATTAGACAGTCAATATTATCTGGTTCATGATATGTTTAGTGAGTCCTGCCATAGTTTGGTTATTATAACACGCATTTGACAAAGTTACAATTTTTCCAACATATGTTCAGTTGCAGATGTGTAGATGATGACACGTGGGAGCTCAGCAGAGCTGATCATTAATGTTCTTTCCACTGCTGCCTGACGTCGATGTGCACTGATCTACAACGGACCAGAAATCACAAAATGATTACAAAAACACAAAATTATAGTCTCAAAGTATGCTTAAAACTGTAAGCTTAAATTATTATTTCTTTATTTTTGACAAAGTTTTGCAAATTGTGAAGAATAGTTAGGCACATTTGTGGAATAAATAAATTCCCAATGGGATTATATATTGTAAGAAATTTAAGTTAGTCTGATTAAACGTTTTGATTTATACACTACAGGTGTACCCGCAAACTTGTTCATTGTCTATTTCTATTGGAAGTGTAAGAGGATATCAGTTGGTTATGACGAAACTTTAAAGGGCTTACATGCCCGCATCCCACGTGACCGATGTTCAATGGTCTTTATCATAAAACAGTCGCATAATACAAAATTGGCCATGCTAGACGGGTAAGTTCAAACCATTAACGACTGACTCATTGAAAACAAAGAGAAGTCTAGCTTTAGCCGTACAGAAGGGACCGTTTTATGTCCCCTCTTCTGATAAAATGATTGACTTGGGAATTAAAAACAACCTTCGTGCCATCAGCCCAGCCTAGTTTGCTACAGTGCTGATAAAAACAACTTCGTTCTGGGATAAAAATTAATAACGTAAATCGAACTATAATTATTTGAAGTGCCTATGAAATGAAACATAATGTGATTGCTGCTTATTTGAAAGGCTTTTCAAAATAAAGAGAAATGGCATTTTCCTAGTTTTTGGAATATCTTCTTTCGTTTAGAGACATTGACGTTTTTGTATTATGCAAATTAGGAAGGTGATGATGTCATAGATAGTTCCACTTATACAGTAAAAGAATAACTCTAGAAATATTGGAGCGGTGTTCTTCAGACTTGGCACCAGAAGTGTACATCACAAAAGAAACAAAATGACACCTGTTGCGCCGTTGCCATTCGAAGAAACTGTGGAGTAGACACATGAAACTTTTGGCGAGGGTTGGATAACAGCTACTGAAGTTTGTGTATTACACAGCTATTTGCTCTCTAAATCCCTAACCGTTGGAAATTACCCCTGAGCTAACGCTCAAAACATTTCCTAGCCTGAAAATTGGTGACTCCATCTCCCGCTATGAGATGATCAGGTCATGGTTCAAACGTAAGAAAGTCTCATAATTTCAGCTAACTTCCCCATGTCGAGCCATGACCTCTTATCTACGCAAGATGATCATCGCGCTCACAGCTTAAGCTTGGGCCGCCTGTGGTGACTTTCTCATTAATGTTACAGTCTGTTACTCTGAAACTTGATCATCTCATTTGGCGGATCACCCTGTCATAGCCAAACTACACTTTAGTAGAGATGCATTTGTCATGGGTCCACGACTGAAACATAACATTTTGGTCGAGATATCACTGCTCATTTTGCTGTTTCCACTTACACGAAAAGTCGAAGCAGGTAAGTTTTGTGATACGACTGTTATCAAGTTATGTTAGTATTCCGCAGCGGACTAGGAGGTGGACTAGGGTATTGCTGAAGATTGCTGGACCACAGCTTCTTGACAAATGTCATAACGGACACCTACTCGTCGTCCTATTTCTTCGTTCGTTTTGGTAGCCTTTAAGGTCTTTCTCCTCCGAACTTTAATTGTCTGTTGCTTTGGGGTACGGGTGTTGAGACTCATTACCCGGGGGGTACTCCCAGAAAAACTGGGTTGGGGTGTGCGGCCCGCTTTAAAAAACCCTTACCCTATTTAAGACCAAAATCTGCGATTTTTCCTACTCTATTTATGACCTGACAAAATATTTGGTATCCTATTGAAGGCCTGACCCTTAAATCAATACCCTGTTTCAGACCTTCCTTATAATTAGTTCCCAATTTCAGCCCGATGTGAATTGCATTGTGAAGAGCTTTTGTTGCTGGTCTTGAAAAAAAAAGTAGCTTCTAAAATATCCAGTTTAAGACTAGAGTGCAAAAACCATACCCAATTTGGGACCAAAACGGCCAAAATCGCTACCCCACCAAAACGGCTAACAAACCCTACAATGACTTTAGGGCCGCACATACCTATATAGCCCATATAAGGACGCATCCCCCCGGAACTCTTTCTACCGTGAGCAGGAGCTAACAGGAAAGAATGCTAGTTATTGAGAATTCTGTTACACTCGTGAAAAATGTGGGTGATTGGACGATTTATGCATTTTAAAAACAAGTAAGCGCAAGGTAATCGTGAATGATCTCAGTTTTATTGACTTTTTGATGGCGAAAGTCACGACTTGTTTTCTTAGGTCACTCCAGGGCATGAAAATTCCTTTTTGGGGGGCATGGAACGACGGGTAACAACGAAGTAGATTGTATATTGCATGTAGTGTTTTTACCTCGCTCATTATTATATGACTAGCTCTACACGAGTGGGCTTAGTCTGTCCACAGACGTTTTACTTTTTGATTCAGGTTATTTTTCTGCGAGCGCGCGAGCGATGCGAGCGGGTGGAGCTCGAGAGCGGCCTCTATTTTTGTCTTTCCCCAGCCCCACCCCCTTGGCTCCTTCATATCCCACGCGCCGGGTTAATATTTTGCTAAGCGTACGAACTCAAAACAAAATAGAGGGTCTGTGGACAGATTAGAGCGGGCTCTGCGCTTCGATTGGCTAACTGCTTGTTCAGCCATATTTGGCTAAATATGAACCGTGAATGCGTCTCCGTCCATCCCCGGTTCATAAACACGAACAAATGACACGAATATCCAACCATCTTGACCTCGTGCTGGGTCAATAACCTAAATATATTGTTACCTTAGCAAACAAGTGCGATTGTGACAGGACTCGTAAGGGTTGCGACTTTGAACTTAAGCTGTCTTTTGTAGCTTTTCTTGAGCCATATACTTACAACAAAGGTTCGCTATCAATTGCCACCGAGGAATCCCCTTGCCAAATCCATCAAGGATGTGGGTCCACTTAACTACGAGTTCTGGACTTTGATGTTATGACGCAAGTTATCATCACGTTTGAAATGACATACAACCCCTAGAGGGTAAAATAGCTATTTTGTAGAAGAACTGGCATGTCTCTGCGCATTGCAGGTAAAGGCAGGAGTCTCATATGTGAAATAGTATTGTAATCATTGTGCAGTGTGCTCAAGAGAACATGAGGATAAAAGAGTTAATCCGCATATTTTTGGGTTGCACGTGACGTCAACATTTTCTAAAATCCAAGACTAAAGAGCCACTAAAGTTATTATCCTCATCAGGCATAAGAAGGGGTAAATTTATATCTGTTAACAACTTTTCAGCTCAATAGCTTGCTTCCTCTAAAAACAGGCACATTTTGAATTTCAGAGTTATGGCGGTGCGTGACATAAAGCTATGAACGCGTTTGTCAGAAAATATATACTTATCTCGTGAGTTTTAGCCGTTTTAGAAATTAAAGTAATAGGGAAAGCGCCTTATATACATGTTAACTCGATCAGTTAAGATAATCAGTCGGCTAGATAGCCAAAGTAAGTTCCATATGTTTACACTATTTTCCGGCCGCCATGTTGGAGAAGAGTCTTCTTTATCAATCTCCTATAATATCACAATTTCTTAACTTGATCCATTGAATGGTTTTTTAATTATTTTTTATTGCGTGACAGTGTAAGCCAAGAATAGACGTTTTCCCCAAGGTAATCCCACTCAAGTTATTTTAAATATGGTACGCAGTTGCCACCCTGTGTTTCCACGCGCGTTGCGTGGATGTTTTCGTGAAAGATGAAAATGTGTGTAGAGCCGATCACAGTGATGTCACCTTTAGGAATGCAGTTCACGTTGATGTGAACATTGTATGTCGCATATTTAAGGTAGCTTACTACAGTTTTGATGGATTATAACAGCCCGACTTCTAACTCTTTTCAAAAGTGTCCCAAGATGTTTTTCCTCTATTTATCTACAGTTTGCTTGAATCTTTTACCATTCTATGTGAAACTTGAACAATTAAACGTCAACAAATGGCCAAAATGAACGACCGAGTACCTATGGAGAGTCTGGGCACTAGTAGGTTAAATCACGTTTTTCTCAAAATCTACCCTTATGACCCCACCTCAAAATTTCAGGAATAAGAAATTGGCTCCAATTTAACATTCATGAAAAATAAAATAAAAATCTGTAAGACAGATTTTTTGCAAACTAAGAAAATTTGAGATAAAAAATAGCTCAAAATCTGTCTCACAGATTTTTTTATAACTCGATGATACATGCTAAAGTGTGAATCAATTGTTAAATACACCGAAAATCGTACTGAAAAGTTAAACTGAAATCAAATTCATGCTAATCCTTGGTTGTACTGATGAACAGTTCCTAACCCTCCTATGGAAGTCACAGTCAGACCACTGAACAGTACTGCAGTGCTGATAGAATGGAAAGAACCCGACAATGATCCAAACAGTCCTGTACTGAGCTATAATGTGGAAATGCTAGAGGAGACAGTCCAAGATATGTTTCTTATTTCCAGTTCAGTTACCGTTGGATCCAGTGTCTCTAAACTGGCAATAGGAAAACTGAGGCCTTTCATTAATTACATAGCACGAGTAGCGGTGCAGACGAAAGTTGGCAGGAGATTCAGCTCTGAAGTCTTCTTTAACACCGCTAAAAGTGGTAAGCTAGTGAGAACACTTTTAATCAAAATGTAAGTCTAGAATCCTATTTCGTTAAACTGTCAAATTAATGTTCATGCTAGAAATAGAGAACGCGACCAATTTGGCAGTATAGCGGTATCCCGATATGGTGGGATCAGTTAACAAATATTCCACGAGCGCGCGTTGGATATGAGATGGAAGATAGCCAACTCGGCGCTATGCGCCCCGTTGGCTATAACCATCTCATATCAGGAGCCATAATCGGGGACGGAGACCGTAAGTCTCGGGATTCGCGCGCACCTATGGTATGGGACAATTTTTCTATTTTTAGAACAAATTGCGCCATCCTGAAGTCATATATCCGCGCGGATTCACGCACATGTCAGGGGCTCTCGCGTGGATGTTGTCACGTTGCGTGATCAAATGGTGAGAGTTGAGAGATTCTCTTCTCTTTTTCACAGCGATGGCAGGGAATAAGGCAGGGAATACGAACCAGGGCGCTTATATGTAGTTTTATGCTCTGAGCTAACGGAAAAGGTGGGTTTTTCAGGGTCATAAACAAGACTTCAATCTCGCGCTGGGAATAGGACAATCACATGACTTTTGGAGGGCATATAGTTTATTTGTGGCCCGAGTAGCATCATTTGCGCCCGAGCGCGAAGCGCAAGGGCGCAAATGATGCTACGAGGGACACAAATAAACTATATGACCGACAAAAGTCATGCGATTATCATTATTATCAATACACAAGGCCAAATCGTACAAATTCATTTAATAAGAAAAAAATGTTTAACAGAGATGTAGCATGAAACTATGGTATGGAAAGTTGTTGCTACAATACGAACAGCTAAACAAGAGCCAAATAAAATTCCTTTTTGTTTACAATAAAATGTCAAATATAATCTAGTTTTAAAAAGATTGGTAAAAATGATTAGCAAAAAGACAGTTTACATTTAAAAAAATGATACTCTTCCCGTTCCAATCAGCTGCAGGGCCGTTAATACATTAACGGTCCGCTAGGAGTCATTTGCGGCCCGCAAAGCGCGTGTTTTCAAGAGGGCGGTTTTCAATTTGGCCGCGTATATTGATAATAATGAATAGAGGAGTTAGGAAACTATGAAGTCCTGAAGCTCTGCTATATCTAAATATATCCAGCTAGTTTTTTACTGTGTAATGGAAAAGCTGTTAATCTTCAACATAGGTGAAATTTAAAGTTGAGTAATGTACAGCTCATGTAAAAGAAGCATCAGTCGGAACACAACTTGGTCAGCCATATAAGCTTACTGCGGAACATACCTAAATTCGACACTGTCTTACTTCACTCAAACTGGAGCAGCTCACGACGAAAATACTTAAGCAAAATTCCAACAGACGTAAACGCGTTGAGTTGTAGGGCAAAAACACGAAACATTTCGGGAATTTCGGACGCCATTTCCCCCGCGCGATATCCACAAAAATCCTCGCAGTATGTACGCGCGTGTGCCGCAGGTGATGGCGCAATTTGTTCTAAAAATAGAATTATTGTCCCATATCATGGGGACAACCCCAATACTTGAAATGGCGCGCGCTTACGGTCTCCGTCCCCCGATTATGGCTCCTGCTCATATCCAACAAGCGCGAGTGGAATAATTTTTTATTAAAAACTCCCCCAAAATATAGAAAACTAGTCTAAAATAAAAGTAAAGACGTCCCAAAAAATCACGCTTACGCTACCATATTTGTAGAGCATGGTATAATGGCTCATAACCCATGATGGCTCAGCCAATGAAAACTCTTACATTGCATTATCCATATCCAATGATCCAGTTTTTAAAACTGCAGGATATTAGGACAGTAGACACGGCTTCTGGTTGATTAATTGATTGATTCTGACACGGCTCCTAATTGGCTGATTGGTCGAACCAGGGCGTGTTACAAAACAAGAAATGGCGAAATGGCGATATTGCACTACGTACGGTTAGCCTAAATATCCCTGACTCGAAAGTGGTTAGCTCTCAATAATTGTAAGGGTTATCCCTAACAGACACCCGTATCCCACACTGACCCTTACTCACATGGCCATTTCGCCATTCCGTGTTTTAAACACGCCCGTCGAGCCAAAATACCAATTTCAAGACCAAACGAGCCTGATATGTAAGGCGTTCCAGTTATGTAGCGCACGCCAGCGTTTAGTTTTGCTGCAAAGGTTTTGACACCTTTAAAGCTCTGTAAACAATTTTTCATTTTAGGCTCAGCATACCATTTTTAAACCTCTTTAATTTGACCCGGCAATGAAAGTTACCATGATATCGTAGTCATATCAGGCCAGTGACTTCGCATATTATCAGAACAATAGACACGGTTTCTGATTGGCTAATTGCAAAGTTGGGTGCTGCAAGTGAATGTAACACTTGTTTGGAGAGGCAACCATCACATTCAGTTTTCAATTGTTTAATTCAATGCTGTAAAGGTTTTAAGCGACAGAGGCAGAGCTAGTGGACAAACTATCAAACAGTTTGTACTTATTTGTCTTTCTGCTCCAATGCAGGTCATCCTGAGGTGCAGCTTCATGTGCTTTTTACAACAGCAAGTCAATTGTTGCTGAAGTGGACCGTGATGTCGCGTGGAAGCAGTTTGATTCAGGGCTATGTAATCCGTTACAGCTTGAGTGCTGGCTCTCCATGGATAAAACAACTCAGGATCTCACCATCGGTGACATTCTATCTAATGAGAGACTTGAAGTCTTCTACAACATACTACGTTGAGTTGCAGGCCATAAATAAATATTTCACGAGTGAACCGTCTGTGGTCGAGGTCACCACACAAGAGAGCGGTAGGTTTGCCATTTGTTATAAACTTCACGTAGTGTATTGTCTTCACGTGCGCTATACGGTTATTGAAATCAACTCCGAAATTGGGTTTTTGGGTTTGTAAACAGTTGCAGCATATCGCTGTGTGGCCGTACATTTGGTGCCCACAAATTATTTCACTTATTTCATGGCTGGATTACTCTTTGAAAAGTCCAACGGATTTATACTACAACCGGATATTCGGTTAAATATACAGAAGTTGTGGCGTTTATACGCATAACAATACCCAAATGTACGAACTCCATGGAGTGGGCAGCTTTCACTGAATTGAATAGTACGGTCAGTTACATTCACCGTTTAATAGAACCCAGCTTGTCAGAATAGTAAGAAAATCTATGTGAAAGCAATGCTCTTGTGCATAACGAACTGGCAACATCTGACAGGCACTCAGTAGCTTTAATTTGCCGATTCGCCTAAATGGTTTGGTCATGTTTGAACTTTGATCATGTTGTCTAGGCGCACGCGCGCGTATGCACGCTGACGCCAGAAACTAAAAATTTTGTGCAACAACAGTGCACAGTGCAGTTTAATGGAATACCTTGAATTGGTTCTTTCGATATCTGCAGTAAAATCAGTATTTCATTGCGATGAAAAGAAACATCGAGGAATAGTTACTTTACTATTATTATTTCAGAACGGCCAATAGATCAACGAAACATTTTTACGATCTTTTCAGTTTCTTTTTGTTTCCAAAATAAGCCTAGCTAAGCCTTGATCTTGTTGTCTTCATAGCCCTTAGAAGTTTCGATGCATCTGTATTAAGGGATCACTATTTGTTTATCTTCTCAGTGAAACCCATTGCTTGACACGTTCTGATTGGTATACCGAGAACAGCTTCACAAATATATTCGCATTAACAAAATACACCAGTAGGTAAAATTATCAATAAATTACTGTAGTGTACTGTTAACTGAATTTCAGTCTATTATTAAAGATGAAAGTTTGTTTCAACTGCTGTTTCATCTACTGCTTCGTCTCAATCCGTGCGGAGCAAGTTTATGTTGGCATATGATGCCGTTATTTACGACATTTATCAAACCCGAGATAGACAAAACAACGTTATTGTTGTTTTATTTGGCGTTTGGACACCTTGTATATGCGTACGCCTATAATTTGAAAGTTAAGATAGTTTTTAAATTAGTGAAATACCGAAAATCCTGGACTTTTTTAAAATCCGGAAGAGAGAGCTGACACCCTGATTCTCTTCCCCATGTCCATTACTGCTGCAGAAATTATATATCTTAAATAGCACAAGCGTCGGGTAGGTACAACACTATATGTTGATGACCCCCGTTGTTTAGCATAAACCGTTTCAAACCAATAGTTTTCTAATTTTCGAATATGATAATTTTTAAGTGTTATATGAATAGTTGAGAAGAGAAAACTAAGGATATTGATCTCAAGATCACTACATATTATCAAATCATTCATAAGAGAGTCCGAGGCTACAAATCGGAAAATTGTTCATTAAGCATTTATTACTTAATTATGGTCAACTGTTAAATGGTGAACTTAAGTTTCTAAGATAACGTCTCTACTCAGTGGAGCCAGATCCCTAATCAACAAACAGTTTCTTTACCAAAGCCGCACTAATCGTGAAAGGCTGCCATCGGAAGTGACATTTTGCGAAGCTGCGAACAAAGTCTTTTTAATAATAATTAATTGGATTGACTGTATTTTTTTTTAAGACCAAGACGCTGAGCTTCCCAAGTTACCTCTGCCTCTTCCCAAACGTCCTTCAGGATTGGTTTACAATGACGGCCAATCCAGCGCCCCAGTGCACTTGTCTGCATTTCTTGACCTGACTTGTGGTGACTCGCAGCAAGCGTGGCCGATTATCAAGAAACTTGCCAAGTCCTATGGGCCTGAAAAACTTCGTTTGACCGTCCACTTCTTCGCCCTCGCGTATTTCTACCACGCCTTTATTTGTTTGAAGGTAAGCGTATTAACTTTTTAACCGCTATGACGCGGTGTACACTGTAATAATCATTCAAGTCAAAGTAATGTACCTCAATATAATGGTTTACTAGGGATTAAGAACACCACAGAGGTACGCAGCATTACAGAAGATCCAGATATTATCATTTTCTCATAAATTCATCATTTTCATGACAATTTCGACCTTCAGGGCTAATTAGTATTCCACGCTAGACAAGACTTTCCCTCAAGTCGAACTGCGAAAAGCCGAGCCCGGAAAGCGAAAAATGTCTGCGACGCTCAAAACTTGAAAACAAAGAGAGCGACAGAGGCGGAAGAGGGCCACGACTACCCGCAACATCGAAGGACTTAAAAAGCCTGTCGATAGACAATGTCACGGGAAAAGGACGAATAGCTCTACACGTCACCAACTTGAGATAAAGAAAACTAATTCTGAATCCCGGATGGAATTCGGACCAATGGCCTCCCAGATACCAGATACCACTGAATTTACGTGTGGGTCCAGAGGAAAATCCCAACTAACACGGCGCTCGTCTGAAGGGGAGAAACATGTTCATTACCATGGAAACCACGTCAATCAGATCCTCGTTTCTTCTGAAGATAACGGGTTTATCATACTACTCTAGTGACTCTCTAGTGACATAAGCATGTTGTTATTCTTTGTAGAGTGTGCACGTAGTGGAGTCATAACTCGTCACTGGTGTTTCCGTGGATAGACACAGTCTATAACAACCGAGATTACCTCAAAAACTCAGCAAACACATCTCAAATGCACCGAATGGAGGTCGCAGGGTAAGTGTTGAAGTCTTAAAACCATCATCAGAGTAAGCTTAAAATAGACCATTTTACAGTTGTCTGCTCAGTGACCTGGCCTTTGTATGGCAGCGAGGCTAGAGTTGACCTTGTTTTGATACAGACCTCACTGCTTTTGTTGTGTAAAACAAGTTGTTCCGATGCTAACTAGGTGTATTTACATGACAAAAGCAGTGAGGTCTGTATCAAAACAAGGTCAACTCTAGCCTCGCTGCCATACAAAGGCCAGGTCACTGAGCAGACAACTGTAAAATGGTCTATTATGATTGGCACATTTGTTTCCTTATTTCCTGGTTATTTATTTGTTTTATAATCCAATACATTGCTTACTAAAATTACATAACTAATGATATACATGCTTGCAAAAAATATATACGGTACTAACCCTTAGTTACGTGCATTTAAGGTGGCTCAAAACAGTTTCCAGCACTTATATCTGGATGGGTCGTTATAACCACTCTTTATCACTTGATGCTACAATCATGGTATCAAAAAACTGCCCAAGCATTGGTGAACACGTTGTCATCATTTTCATGACACAACAGGTTATCATAGCAACAGTATGACCTCCTAAAAACACCCTTAATTACAGCTTTACGGGCTTATAACTCAAAAATGGCACGGTGAAATTATTTTTATATTATCAACTTTTCATAAGCATGATAAGGTGCAACTTTTGGAAAAGTTTAAAAAAATTCTGTACATGGGTTTCAGAGCCACCTTAAATTTTCGAAAATTTAAGGTGGCTCTGAGCCCCATGTACAGAATTTTTTTAAAACTTTGCCAAAAGTTGTGTCTTATCATACCTATCAAAAGTTGATAATATAAAAAAATTTCACCGTGCCGTTTTTGAATTATAAGCCCCTAAAGCTGTAATTAAGGGTGTTTTTAGGAGGTCATACTGTTGCTATGGTAACCTATTGTGTCACGAAAATGATACCAACATGTTCACCAATGATTGGGCAGTTTTTTTGATACCATGATTGTAGCATCAAGTGATAAAGAGTGGTTATAACGACCCATCCAAATCTAAGTGTTGGAAACTGTTTTGAGCCACCTTAACTTGATGTACATTACATAACAAGACCTAAGAATGCACTGATTAGTTTACTTTCTACAAATGCTTCAAAATGTATTGCAGGTAAAACTAGACCAAACAAGGGACAAGTGCTGGGTGAAAAGATACAGGATTTTGGGCCTTGACTTAGTCTTAATAATGTTGTCCTAACCTTGTGAGATATATAGTTGCCTTCCTCACCGTTCTGAAACCTAAGGGAAAAAAAGTGCTTCTTCGATTTTAAAAAAAGAATCAGAATTATCTGGAAAAGATTGCGACTTGAGCTTCCTCTACTTTGCTATGGGCTGCTAAAATATCAGACACGTAAAATAACCCGTTTATCTAACTATCAGTTTATCTCTTAGAATTGACCATATGTATACACCACTCTTAAGTTCCTTTCATACGGTCTAACAAGCTTTTTACTGAAATAGTCTCGGATATTGAGTTTATGAAGCGGTATAGGCAGCACCTCTTAAATACTTAATAAACAGTTATTCAATTGCAGCTTTGTAATGTATATTTTTTTCTGTAATATATTTTAAAAATATGTATTTTCAATAACGTTCTTTTGTTCTAGCGCATTTAGCTTAACATCGTGGTAACCAGCTCGAAAGCCAATGGATACTCTGATTACCACACACATATCTTTTTAGTCTTTTCCTTATTCGCAAATGTAACAAATATTTCTCTATTTATATTTCTAATACTAACTAATGTAAACTCCGTAAGTAATGCACAATAAAGGAAGTTAAAAGTTGAGTTATCTTCGGATTTGGTTAATTTTCGGCAGATTTATTGAGCAGATGGCGAACAAGGCTGGTATTCCTTCCAGTGTAATGCGGGACGGACTAAGTAATAAAACACTGGAATGGCAGGCGCGTCTGGCCTGGAAATATGCTTGTTCAAGTAAGTTCTTCAATCATATCTTTACCATATACGAGTTAAGCTGGGTCATCTTAAAGCTGGAACACTCTGTAAACTTACTGAACAATCCAATGAGGACAAAACAGAAGGCTGCAGGACTTAGCTATTCTCGTGTACAAGGTTAAGAACAAAATATGCTCCAAGCATATTGCTGACCTGTTTCAAATATCTGAAAAGAAATAAATCACCCCTAGATTTAATACAATAACACATGTGAAGCACTCTATCAGATACACTGGGCCTAAGTCATGGAATCTTATACCAAGGAATATTAGAAGTTCATCGACATTGTCATCTTTAAAGAGAAGCATCCGCAAACCTGACTAGGATATTTTGACTGATAGTTGAAGAAGTTATTGCACTTTATGTGATTCTTAATGTCTTTAATGTGCTTTTATCTTATGTATCTTTTGCATTTCTATCTATTTATATTTTTATATTATAAATATCTTTGATTAGCTTATGGATCTTGTTATTTTAATCTTTTAAGGTCATTCCTCACATTTGCATTGCGCATCCTTACTGCGCATAATTTATGGCGTCATTAGCGCGCGCTCGTGCACGCGCATATTGAAAACATGACGGATTTGCCTTGATATTGAGCTCTTTCAGTTGAAAAATGGCTCTAGCTCACGAACGAGCACGGGGACCCCAATTTTTTTTCCAGTCATTGTAATCAACTAATCATAAGCTTCGCGTGAGAAAAGACTGATCTAATTTCTATTGCTGAAAATTTAATAAATAAGAAAAATAGCAGATACACTGTGGTCTTTTCTATTTTGCAGTCGGTAACCACGTCAAGAAATTTGTTCAAATTTTAATCAAGGATTTAGCTTTCTGTCTGAATCAAACTTAAAATGTTTATTTGTGTCCGACACAATGTATTGACTGTAGTTTAATGCGTTTTCTTATGAGTCTGGGCTCACAAAGATTTTACAATTACTGGGAATGCGTTTTTATAAAAAGCATTACATAATGCCAAAATGGGGCATTTTCAGTGCCTCACTGCTCCTTAATGAACATGGGCACCCCCTTTTTTATTTCAAAATTGAAGTTATCATATGACAAATATTTAGTGGACAAAGTTTGAACAAAAATCTATTGTCACGTTTATTTCAGAGGAATTACCTTAAGTTTAAGTGTCCCAATTTGGTGGTTTTGTTCCTGCTATTTTAGCCTGACACTTAAATAAAGTTACTTACTTTTACTTACTTAGTGTTTAGAGGCTTTTTCAATCCCGCATCCCGCCACTATTTTTGGCTCAATCCCGCTATCCCGAACCACTCAGAATGTTTATCCCGATCCTTACTGGTTATTGGTACAGTTTATCGCCGTAACCTGTGATTTTCTGATTTTCATCCCGCATCCCACCATCAATTTCAAAACTATCCCGTATCCCGCCTGTCAAAATGGGTAAATCCCACTCCCGCCAAAATATTTCACATCTCGCCTCTATGACAGTTACTCCCTGTGTTCGTCCCTCGGAATCCTTGGTCATATTAAATACAGGCCCCTGCTGTTTTATCCTCGGATTCAAAAAGGGCAGTGCGGTATAGGGTAAACGACAACGCAGAAGACACATAACGTTGTTGAAGTTCTTGAGGGGGCGTATTAGCATGTATATCGTTTGATATCTCCAGGACATCGTGTTACGTAACCGTTGAGTGTTGCACTAAAAATGGAACTGTTAGTTTAAATACCTCAATTTTTTCAGGTCTTTTTTTCCAGTAGTGTTATGGCTGCATTTGCATCTATCATCATGTCTCAATTTAAATGGTTGTCAAACCTTCCGGTTTATTTGTTGGTCGGGGAAAGAGTTAATCACAATTGTTCGGGCGTACCTCACACAACGGTGACAATTTGGATGCTGGGAAACGGTCACAAAAAGTTGGGATTATATTTCTCAACATTGTCTTAAAGCGTTGGTAAACATTTTTTAAATAACCTGCGAAAGTTTTCCGTCAGAATCAATATTTCCAGTTAATGAAGCTTTAGTTATTGCTTATTTTATTTTTTTATTTTTAAATGTTTAGTGTTTTTATCATGAAGAGTACTTTCATGTTACGCAAAAGTTAGCCCATGTCACTCATAATTCGCTGTAAAGTTACGGGTTGCTCAGAGAGTACTTTGATTATTCACAGAGTCGGTGATGAGTACGCCAACGTTTTTCTTAAATGATGTGTTCATTGCGGGTGATGTATCAGCAACATGGAGCGAAGAACAATGGCGGGGGATCATCAACAAGCTATTACCTGAGGGTAAGGATCCTGTTTTATTGTATGGCTAGCTAAATAACCACATTCTGCGCTGTGATTGGCTACCCGAGCAGGTAAGATTGGGTTCTCTTCCCTGCTTTGAAATGCCCTCTGTATCCCGCCTAATGAATCTATACTTACTGTGACACGCTTAGTTCATGGAAATTAGTTCTCGTTCTAGAATAGACCTTTTCACGGTTAGTTTTTCGCATTTGCATTACAGTGAAATCCCTCGTGGATGCGAGGCAATTTCGGTCTGAAACTGCGAAAAAGCCCAAAAGTGCCTCACATGCATGCTAGATTATATTGTAATGCAAATGACCGTGAAAAGGGGCTATTAAGAGGCCATTTCCATTGGGGAAAAAATCCTGAAATTCTGCCAGCAAAATCGAATGGAACGGGAATATCCATGCCTGTATCCAGGTGAAAGCTTTCCAGAGGTTACGAGGTTGTCCATTGGAGGAATTTGGAGCTCCGGTTCCAAGCCTTGAGTAACACAGACGAGCAAGACATTGAAGAAAAAGACACTGTAAATCAACAGTGGAAGCAAGTGAGGAACATGTTTGATGAAGCAAGTAAAACCTGTCTGGGGATGTAGAAGACTAGAAAAAAGAAAGAATGGATTACACCAGACAAGTGGCAGGCTATCGAGGAGAGGCGCCAGCTGAAGAAGAAAATAAATGACAGCAGATCAGCCAGACTTCGAGTAAAGTATAGGGCAGCATATGCAGAAACCAACAGGCGTGTCAAGAGAAAAGATCCGAACTGACAAAGAGGCATATTTGGAAGAGCTGGCAAAGGAAGCAGAGGAAGCGGCTCAAAAGGGAGAGCAGACTATGAATGTCTATAAAATCAGAAGAAGAAGAAGAAGAAGCAGAATGTCTATAAAATCACTAAATTGATCTGTGGAAAATATAGTGGCAGCAGAAATGCCCCCATACGAGATAAACAAGGGCAGCTCCTCACCTCTGAAAAAGACCAAGAAGCACGTTGGGTAGAGCATTTCAAGGAAGTCCTCAATAGACCAGCACCAGAAGTGGAGCCTGATGTACCAGAAGCTGAGGAGGACCTAAGTGTTGACACCGGACCACCCGAGAAAGAAGAGATCATTGCGGCCATTAATTCTCTAAAAAACCACAAGGCACCTGGCAGGGGATTCCATACGCTCGTGTATCTTCCAGAGGCTGTGCCGGTGTACGCTGTCGAAGGCCTTGGCAAAATCTACAAAGTTCACGTAGAGAGAGTTGCCAGTTCGGTACTCTGTTCAATGATATTTGAAGAACTTCCTTACGCAGACAGATTTACCTATCTCGGCAGCATCATCAGTAGAGATGGAAATCCAAAGCCGTCTCAACAAGGCCAGAAACTCGCTAAACATGATGAATAAGGTATGGCGCTCCTCCACTTACAGTACTCGTATCAAGCTCTCCTGTATGGTTCAGAATGAAGGGGCTTAACAGAGAAGGATTTATCAAAACTCTCCACATTTCACACCAAGAGCCTTCGGCGTTTCCTGCGCATCTTCTGGCCTAATGTCATCTCAAACAAAGATCTCTTTGAACGGTGTGGAACTGAGCGAATGGCTACCATCCTGATGAGGAGACGCTGGAGGTGGATTGGCCATGTCACCCGTCAAGAAGCTTCCATTGCGAAAACTGCTTTACACTGGACGCCAGAAGGGAAACACAGGAGGGGTCGCCCCAAGATCACGTGGCGACGGACAGTGGAGAAAGAAATCAAGGAGATGGGGAAGACCTGGGGAGGCATCAAGCTTATGGCAAGGGACCGGCAGATGTGGAGGGAACACGTTACTGTAGTGTTGTGACATCTGTCAATCATACGAGCACGCGGTCTAAAAAGGAGTTCATACTCCCCTTGTAGTCGGTGCGAGCATGTAGTCAATAAAGTCAGAGTGAGTTTAACTTGCGGTGGTTTCACTTAAACGGTACAACACCACACCTGGCGACGAGGATCCAAGAAGCGTATCCAGTAAGAGAATCCAAGTCCCGAAGCGCGGACATTAACGCAACTCAAATCCCAAAGCGCGGACATGATAATCCTGACAAACATTCGACAACATGGCAGTTTCGCTCCCGACTTTCCCGGTTTTCCAAGTGCGCCTAGACGGCAATGTGGGTCCAAGGTGGAAGAAATGGCTGGCCAGATTCGAGAATCTAATTGTAGGAATGGGAATCGCAGACGCAAAACAAAAACGTGCTCTTCTGCTACATTACAGCGGTCCCGAAGTCGACGAGATCTTCGACACGCTTGAAGGCACCGGCGAAGACGAAGATTACAAAACGGCTGTCGAAAAACTTACCGCTCACTTCAATCCCCAAGTCAACACAACTTACGAGGTCTTCAGTTTCAGAAAAGCTCAGCAAAACGAAGGCGAGAGTTTGGACAGTTTCCACACAAGACTTCGAACTCTTGCGAAGACCTGCGAATTTGCAGACACCGATAAAGAAATCAAGGAGCAAATTATTCTAAGCTGCAAGTCAAACGCACTGAGGCGGAAAGCACTACGTGAAGACCTTGATTTAACTGCTCTTTTAAAAGCTGGCAGAGCCCTCGAGCTCAGTGAAACACAAGCTAAAGAAGTGGAGAGTGACAAAACGAGTGACAAAAGGCAAAGGTCGCCGAAGAGAGGAACACGGCGAATCACGCAGCGAGTCACACAATCAGTCAGGCAAGACTGAGGAAATCAAAATTGCGGTGGCGCTTACCCCCACAAAGACTCCTTCCCTGCTAAAAACAAGAAGTGCACCTCCTGTGGCAAGCTCAATCATTTTGCTAAAGTTTGTAAAACAGTTCCACCCGGTTCAGTGAAACGCGTGACGGAAGAAGAAGACACAGATGAGGAAGACTACGTATACGCAGTAGGAGAGAAGAAACAACCCATGTGCAGATTGGAGATCGACGGAGAATACGTAGAACTGATGCTGGATTCCGCAGCTTCAGCTAATCTCATCGACGAAGTCACCTACCAAAGAATTTACAAAGGCAAAGCAAAACCTCTGGAACAAGCCAAACGGCGAATTTTCTCTTATGGATCACCCACACCCCTACCCCTGCTAGGAACCATTCACGCCAAGATAACTGCAAAATCCAACAGCACATCAGCGACTCTGCACGTTGTTAAAGGCAGTTCAGGAAATCTCCTAGGATATGACACCGCGCAAAGGCTAGAACTCCTAAAGATTGTCAACCAAGTCGGAACAAACAAGACTAGTCCCCAGTACCTCGCGAGCGGTGAATTTGAAAATCTGGCGGCATCGGCAAAGTGAGAGGAAAGGTAGTCAAGCTTCACATAGACCCTGATGTGCAGCACAAACAATAACCACACCGCCGAATCCCCTTTCATGTACGGCAAGACGTGGAAAAGGAGCTGGAGAGACTAGAGAGCTTAGACATTATCGAAAAGGTGACAGGCCTAACTCCATGGGTGAGCCCCATCGTAGTGGTCCCAAAGAGCTCTGGAGAAGTCAGATTATGCGTAGACATGCGAGAAGCTAACAAGGCGGTAAAGCGTGAGAAGCACCTAATGCCGACCATAGACGACCTGGTCGCCGATGCAACCATTTTCAGCAAGCTAGACCTCTCCTCCGGATACCATCAACTTGAACTAGAACCAGAGAGTCGCCACATCACGACTTTTAGCACTCATGTAGGTCTGAGGAGGTACAAACGTCTGATGTTCGGAATAAACGCCGCATCAGAGATCTTCCAGAATGCAACTGAGGAAATACTTACAGGCCTACCGGGATGCAAGAATATCTCTGACGACATCATCGTGTTCGGAGCGGCTACAGCAGAGCATGACCAGAATCTCTATGGTGTCCTGACCAGACTCCAACACCACGACGTACGTCTGAACAAGGAGAAGTGTAGTTTCTCAAGGAGTGAGGTCACGTTCTACGGCCATATTTTCAGCAGCGAAGGAATCAGAGCCGATCCTGAGAAAATACAGGCGATCACTAACATGGGCGAGCCAGCGAATATAAGCGAAGTCAAGCCGTTACTAGGAATGGCCCAGTACGTTTCGCGCTACATCCCAGAGTATGCTACAATCACGGCACCGTTACGGGCTCTCACGAGTCGAGCACTCAGCGACGTGGAAACCAGATACTCACAGACCGAGAGGGAACTGCTAGCGATCGTGTGGGCTCTGGTACATTTTCGTCTTTACCTTTATGGATCTGAGTTTACACTCGTGACGGATCACAAGCCTCTCCTAGGCATCTTTAAGAGTCACAAGTCCACTTCAGCTCGCATGGACCGATGGAAGCTAAGGCTGATGCCGTACAACTGTCATCTTGTGTATCGGCCCGGAAAGGATGCTGAGAACCCCGCCGACTTCATAAGCAGACACCTAAACCTCCAAACAACCGCAGAGAGAAACGTTGCCGATGAATATGTGAACTATGTTTGCACCAACGCCATACCAAAGGTTATGACACTTCAAGAGATTCAGGCTGAAACAGAGAAAGATTCCACACTTCAGTCACTGATCAAGGCGATCGAGACAGACCGCTGGACTGACTCTGAGATACTAGACTACAAAAGACTCAAGGACGAGCTACTGGTCTACAGTGGAGTGGTACTGAGAGGTAACAGAATCGTAGTCCCAAGCAAGCTGAGAGAAAGGGCCGTAGAGCTGGCACATGTGGAACATCAAGGCATCGTAAAGACGAAGCGCTTAATTCGTGAGAAAGTTTGGTTCCCTGGAATAGACAAGATGGTCAAAGATAAAGTCGATAACTGCCTAGCATGCCAAGCAGTAACTCCAAACAAGACATCGCGAATTGAACCTCTGCAGATGACGCCGCTACCTAGTGGACCATGGAAAATGCTGGCAATGGATTTCCTTGGACCATTCCCTTCGGGTGACCATCTCCTAGTTGTCATTGACGAATAAAGCCGCTTCCCGGAAGTTGAGATCGTTAAGTCCACATCAGCCAAATCTGTTATCCCGAGGCTCGACGCCATATTTGCAAGGCAGGGAATCCCGGACGAGCTGAAGACCGACAATGGCCCCCCTTTTAACGGAGTCGAGTTCAGCAACTTTGCGAAGCATTTAGGATTCCATCACAGGAAAGTTCAACCTCTTTGGCCGAGAGCCAATGGCGAAGCAGAACGTTTTATGCCAAACCTTGAGAAGTGCGTGCGAACTGCTGTCGTTGAGGACAAAAATTGGAAACAGGAACTGTACGAATTTCTCAGACAGTATCGTGCGACACCGCACATGACCACGAATGTATCCCCAAGTGAAGCACTCAATGGAAGGAAACTCAAGATCACCCTGCCAGAAGTATCACCAACACCAGCTAGAAAGCATACCCTGCAGGAGACTCGGAAGACTATGGCAGAGAGAGATGCAGAACAGAAGTCAAAGATCAAGGCGTATGCAGACTCGAAACTGAACACAAAACCAAGCAATATCAAACCAGGAGATACAGTGCTTGTGAGACGAACAAAGAAAAACAAATTAAGCACTCCTTTTAATCCAGAACCCCTTGTTGTAGAGGAAAAGAAAGGATCTATGGTTACGGCTAGCGACGGTTTCAAGTCCATAACGCGAAACTCATCCATGTTTAAAATCATCCCGAAAGATCTGAAAGCTGAAGGAGATCGCAGAGAACAGGAAGAAGTAGAGGACTTCCCTGCTGAACAAGCCGAAGTTTCGACACGAGATGAAGATCCAAACCCTCCAAGCGCAAATGACGGAGGCCTGCGGAGGTCACAGAGACAGAGGAGACCCGCAGCGAGGCTCGCAGATTACGTTCAAATAATCTACTAGCATAACCACTGAACACTTTAAGAGACCCGTTACTAGAAGGCATGCTTATCGTTTGTTGATGTTATTGTAAAGTTGTTTGGTCTAGTTAGTCGACATATATGATTGTAAGTTTATTATCAAGGAGAAGAGAGATGTAGTGTTGTGACATCTGTCAATCATACGAGCACGCGGTCTAAAAAGGAGTTCATACTCCCCTTGTAGTCGGTGCGAGCGAGTGAGTGAGAGTGAGTGAGTGAGTGAGTGAGCGAGCGAGCGAGCGTGAGCGTGAGCGTGAGCGAGAGCGAGAGCGAGTGAGTGAGTGAGTGAGTGAGTGTTTTGCGTTTTACTGCGGTCGTGAAAACATTTTGAAACTAAGCTTTTCGAAAACGATGGAGTCACAATAATCATGTGATTTCCCTACCCGAGTTTTCCTCAAAGACAAATCTAAAGTGACCGGTGATTGTTGCGTTTTTAAATTCCTCAGGCGTCGTGTGGACGGAAAACATTTGATGCGTTTCAGAGTGAACCCCCCCCCCCTCCTCCCCCCGTTTTAATATGTGAAGGCATTGGGCAGTTCATTTTGATGATCGCATTTTTTCATTTCAGAGGAAACCCAAGTGAAGGATGGAGGAAACTGAACTTGATTCGAATGCAGCATGCGTTCCACAACCCGCGGAGTTAACTTGGCTTAATTAATTGCCACTGGTGATTTTTAACTTAACTGAAGGCTTTGAACTAATGAGGGCTGTCATCCAGACAATAAAACATGTCATGTATTCGATCATTTAAATAACAGGACTTTGTTATCTCTTTGAATGAGACGTTTATTAAATACATATGTACCACGTATTGAAAAAAGAACTGATTTATATTCCATACAACATTGACGATCAAGCATATATGTTTCAAAATGTTTCTTAAGCAAATGAATACTTTCAAAATAAAAGCCATATAAAAAGCTGTTACAAAAAATCTGACTTTCTTAAAAGGTTGAATCAGTAGCTATTTGTAATAAATAAACTTACCTTTAAATATGGGCTTTAATTTAGAAAGATTGCTTTGTTTCAGCCAGGCCGAAACAAACTTTATCGGCTTTCCTACAAAAAATCTCTCTACGTCTGGCAAACGGTGCGTCGCGATTGCGTTTGATAAACCACGCGCACGAAGCAATTTTTTGATTCGCCTCGCCCCCCTACCACAGGGACAAGACCCCCTGGCACGAAGGGCTGGACTTGTCCCGGGGGTCGGTAACAGGTGGAATTGAACAACGCGTAATGAAGGCTGGTTTTCACCAACATATAAGCAAATCTATAAGCATAAAGTGCTGACGCATTACGGTGCTGATAATTAGCACCTCTTAGTAAATGGTTTGAACCCAGGACTATCAGCAGTTCGCCTTTTGGGATCGTCCAGGTGAGGGGGTAGTTCTGAAAAGAACTGTTGTTGGTGACTGACGTTTCGACAAACTGAGCGGAAGTCATCTTCAGAGTCAAATGAATAGTGTTAGTCAGTCGATGGTGTCACGTGCGTAAGTTTGGTCTAGACCGTTCACAGCCTCTCTATTTTTCAATGCTCTTGAAAGAAAAAGCGAGCAAAGCGAGTACGAGGCACGCGAGCCAGACGAAGTACCCTGTCAAGTCTCCTGTTTTGTGCTGGCGTTCAGTTCTCTCGCGATTCTATCCGCGCGTTCAGCGATCGAATCACAATACGAGAAAGCAGAGGGCTGTAAACAGTCTACTCTGGTCCGTTGAAAGTGATTGGTCAGTTTAGCCGTGACGGTATTAAGCGATGCCTGAAACCACCACACCGCGTTTGTGTGTGTGTGTTGCTTGGGGTTGTGCTGTATGCACAAGTGAAATCCATCCCTATAGTGTAGACCCTTGAGTTGCATCTAATTTTAAAGTTACTTGTAATTTCAGTAACTTGTAATTTATACACAACTTGTATGCTTACTTCAAACAAAATATCATTATGATTTGGTTGATCAAAGTAATAACACTCAAACTCAGTTGTAACGGTTGATTTTAAATTTTTCCAACCTCCCACTTGTCCAACAAGTCTTCCGCTGAAATAGTATCTTTTCGACCAAATATACAAAAAAAAAAAGCTCTTTTTCCAACAGAAAATCACAACCGCTTGATCCCCAACCAAAACTGGCTGCGGCTGAAAAACACGGCCTAAGTTTGCCAATAAGCGAATATTTCCCTAAAACAGACTTGATGGGGCTTGATGGGGCTAACATGAGCAAAAATGCTCAACTATGATAACTTACAAAAAATATATCTAGAAAGGTTATTGACGTTCATCATAATAAGATACAATAATTACAAAAATTAAGTATTATCGTTTATTTCACATTTTACTCACTTGTAATTCGCTGCGTTTTCAAGGCTTAAATAAGAAAATTTAATGTAGAAACATACTCGGTGGAAGACATTTGTCACAAAGTTTGCTATTCACAAGATTTACGTCAAAAACTTCGTCGTTCCACTTTAAGTTCCAATAACTGATCGATTGCTCGGCGAGGCGTATCAATCTACTGGCGTTCTATCACGAATGCCGTTTTCTGATTGGAAACGCTACTCGCTATCTTTTCTGTTGTAGATAGTGAGCAGCCTTTCAGTGCGTGGTAGTTGATAAAATGGCGGCAGCTTCTTTGGGCTTCCAAAGTGTTTGTGAAGACGATTAAAAAAAATAATTTGAACGACTAGTAGATTTATACTGAAAACAATCAATAAGACAACTCGCTTTCTATTTCTACGCGTGATGGAAGAAATCTCGAGTTCTCAAGCTAAATGTTAAATAATAAATATTTCTCCATCGTGAACCGTTTCAGAAGACTCATTACACACTGACTCTAATGACTCTAATGGGCACAGCTTGTTTCGACTTACCGCTGATAAACAATGTCTTTTGTAGTTTCAAGGCGAAGGAGGCCTGGAGCTACCTGGCTTGGGTATGTTGTGCAGCTCAAGGGTAGAGCACAAAGCAGACATTCAAATATTTACAGCCCTGTTCTATTTTGGACATATTTTTTGTTAAAACTCCAAATTCTGACTTAATTCTGACTTTGGTGGATTAATATGCGTAAATTAAGCCCTGCTAATGGCCCATTAATCTTGTCTTCCTTCTATTTCCGTTCACTTTTAACATCAGTCTAAACTCCCTTGTTCTTATGCAAATTCACACAGCAGACAGACAATTAACTGTAAAAAAAAAAAAAAAAAAACAGACGCACATATGTCCATACCCCGTGTATAACTGAGCACTAACAGTTTGATATGCGTTAGTTTGAGAACATTACGTTTTGATGTACTCCAAGGTGACTGTTTTTAACATCTTAATCGGCAGATAAGCCTCGAGACAACTATCAAAGGCAATAGACGGTACATGGGACACCTCTAATAGCTTTCACATACTTAAGGTACTGTTTTACTCCGATTGCTTTCTAATTTATTTTCAGAACACCTTTGTAAAGCGTGTTCAACCCGTCCAAAAATAATTAACGTTTTCCAGTGGACCAGATTGGTTCTGTGCGTACTCGCCGACTGTCCGTCTTTCTATTCGTTATTTGTGGCAAAAAGAATTATGTTTAACACTACTTTTAATTTACTTTTCGAAACAGAAACAAAATAGAGTTGTAAATTAGAGCTATAGGGAACTTAAGAACATTGAGAAGCTACAGTTGCTGTATTTATTTGCTAATCTTAGGTTGTAGGATGGTCCATTTAGCAGCGGTGAACATTAATTGATGAATTATAACATTTGGCTACGATGAATGCACGTAGAAGACAACCTCTGACAGAGATATTATAAAACCCTCATCACTGAACGAGATCACCAATAACTGAAACTCACATTCATTGCATGTTCCTTTTTTGCAGCTGCTGTTGACTTCTAAATTGTTGAGATCAAAGCTTGTAAATCTGTCATTGCAACTTGAGATCTAAGTATGGTTCAAAAGTTTTTGTAGCGAGATCCATTTCCTCCTCAAAATTGAATTCGTTTTGACACGTGGTACTGAGGTGCGTCACTAGATTGAAATTAAATTGTTTTACGAATTTTAAGGCAACGTGGTCTTAAAGAAAACTGCCAACCGAGGCCCAAGTTTGAAAACTAGCAGGAATTTCAGTAAAGATAAAAAAAGATCAACAACGGATGTAGGTTAATCAATGAGTTACGTCGATTCAGAGAAATAAGGATACTAGTTCAAAAGTTAATTACCACCATAAACTTTGGACGCAAAGAGCGAGACAAAAGCTTGCCAGCAGATAAACCTCTTTTATTTACCATTGTTTTTTTATAAGCTGTGATGATTCATGGATTGCTCAACCCTACTTGTGTAGGCACGCCGGCAGACTGTCAAATGCCAACATACTAACAGGTGTTTGCTTGGTGTCATCATTGTTTTGAGTTGAAATGCTGCACAGTGACTACTGAACATCTGCTTATGCTGTGCTTGTGTTGTGCTTTCTTCCACACCTGTTCATGTTTGTAATACTTGTCGTGTGTTCAGTTACTTCAAACTCCTTTTCGTGAAGAATTCACTGGTACGGTTAGTGCAATTGACTTTACTTAGTTACTTGAGAGGAGCTGTTCGGCTGATTTCAATTTCGTCATCGCTTCGAGGTTAAATTTTTCAAAGCAAACTGGATCAGTGATGGACGCTTACTAAACTTCCTTTTTGAACTTCCACGTCTGTTAGCCAAGGTTTTCTCTTTTTACCGAGCACGGAAGGAAAGACCTCGTGCATTTTTGCTTTAGTGAAATGCCATGTTTGATGAATGCAAAACAAGAAACCGAGAGTTGGCAGGGAGTACTGAAGTCGTGTCAGCTTCACATCATCTTCTTTGTAATAGCTGTGATCATTACAAAACTCAGTCGTTAACTTGCCAGTCTTAAAATGGTTATTGGTTCTACTTCAGTTTCTCTCATCCTCATGCCATCATTTGTTTTATCTATCTTCCCAAACCACTACATACTTAAATTGCTTTAAGAATTTTACAGTCCTACATTTAAGAACTAACAGTGCAATATGTTAGGCTATCTGGAGTATTCGTGAACGCAGTTACGGAGGAAGATCTGCTTCTCCTGTCTATGATTGAAGAGCCCGGCGACATTGTAAGAAGGAGTTGAGAATCCTCATTTGTTATTCACATTAAAAACTCCTCCCATATTATTTTTGAACAGAGCAAGAAACAATGGATATCAGAAAAGCCTTCCTTTAACTTAGGTAAACCACGAGGGAAACATTGGCTTATTGTCTAGTCAAGTGTCTGTGCCCGAGTACACTCATTATCCAAGACAACCGACAGAAGTTCTTAGGTCGCACGATTATTTCATTGCGATGAAGATGGTTCAAAGAATTGTGAAGACCACCTCAAGAAACAGTCTTCACGATTTACCCTGTATTATGTACGCTTCATATCCAATCAACAGCTTCTCTTAATACCAAAAATAAGCCTTAATTAGTTATGCAGACAGTTTGGAAAGTTGTCATTGAACGAAAGTCTCACTGTCACATCCCAAATAGTCCAAAAACTCTAAAGGTTGCCCAAAAGAACGAAATCTTTACCCACCTAACAAGTGTCCTTGGTCATACCCTTGGGTCTCTTTTCGACTGATAATTTTAAGTAGATGATGGCCGGTTTGAGTGACCCAATGAAATACTCTTTTATTCAAGCACGTACATGGCCTCGTGGAAGACATTTGGACCGGAACACAATAACAGGCATTTTGATACCACAAGTACTATCTGTCAGGCTACCTATGTGGGCGAGCGCCTTTCCACATTTCACAAGGCGACAGGTTTTCAAATGCCAGCTGTAAATAAAACATCTTTTTGATAACCGCCATATTTTCTATCTTTCTGTTTGTGTTAACAGTAGGACTCTATCAGCTGAATTGCAATTTCTTCCGCTAACAATACAGTCGGATTAATAGCAGGCGGGTGTCCTCGCTGACTAACATCACGCAACATAAGCCCTCTTGTTTCGTAACAAACAAAACATTACAGTAGAAAATGTATCAGAAATTCTTGAAGGTGATAAACCAACTGGGAAGACGAAAAATTGCTGTAGGGAAATTGCTCCCTCCTTTTAAAACTGATTTACTCAAGATTTCATTAATAGTAATTGAAATTTCTAAAAACGGTTATAACGGTTCAATAAATAAGATAAGAACTTTATTAACGTGTCAAAGTCGCTAGCATACAAAAAAGACTAACTTTATCGACCTGAACGGTGCGAAATCTAGAACAAATTAAGGCCAACACCTAAACTTTGTTTCAGCACTACAAACGCCAATGAACACAATCAGTCAGAACTACCATGTGCCTGGGCGTATCATTGTAGCGGCTTCTAATCTCGATTTTGTTCTTTCCACTGATTTTGAACCAAAATTGGCGTGACTACTTGGTTAGAGCATTCTACACAATTCTCATATCTACTGATGTCAGTGATGATTTTCTACACCTTTACCGAACATTACTAACTCACCATTTCATTCAGGCTAAGATTCCATTTGTACTGCATAGTGGCCCTGCAAGGAAAGGGTTTACAATCTGCTGTGCAACAGCCGCAAACGCATGAAATCAAAAACATCTCCTAAATAGTCTTTCTTATCTTCGCAGAACAACAGCACAAGTTTGTCTGTCGAGTGACAATATGCCTGGTGATGAATATATGAATTCTCCTCAGTATTTTCTCCTGCTCGTAATCAAAGAACAAACGCACATGTTAAAGAAAAAATCTTTCAGGTTGTCGCCATAAAGAAGTGTCTCATAAGGCAATTCTGACGAGCTCTGTACTGTAGTAATGTTTTTTTTTTTTTTTTAACACATTCTTAAAATAAATGTTGCATTATGGAGA
Organism: Orbicella franksi; assembly: GCF_964199315.1. Classification (NCBI taxonomy): domain Eukaryota; kingdom Metazoa; phylum Cnidaria; class Anthozoa; order Scleractinia; family Merulinidae; genus Orbicella; species Orbicella franksi. Next base: position 13,327,201 of record NC_138156.1, on the reverse strand, counting down.
AAGAATTGTGGTTAGCAGTACTATAGAACGAAGTTAATGAACACTAAGTACATTTAATGAACATTAAATTAACAAAATTAGCAAGTACTCGACTCTTAACAAATTCAACTAGACAGCTAAAACAAACCCTCCGTTTTTGCTTTGTTTATATTTGCGGCGTTTTAATTGCTTGAAGATTTACAGTTTTACGGTACCAGTGCTAACTCTTAATTACCACGTGGCGTGGAGGCGTCAAAGAAACTTGCAGCACCAGCAGCACTCGTGGATTATAGCTAAGATTGAGGCTTTTTCAATAAGATTATAAATGTTTCGACACTCACTACTTCTCCGTATCAGCTTCTAAGAGGTTCACAAACTACTGGTGTTATCTGTACAGTTGTGTTTTAGTCTTACACCGAAGGGCGGGTCGCCAGTGAAAGTTCGTATCTGGTGGAATGTTCGCTTTTCACAGCAGGGCCGGAGAACTGTTATCAATTTTTAACTTTGTTTTGGTACCAGAATTTTCACATTCAGTTCTTTACAGATCCCACTAACATTTCTCATATCAAGAAAACTAAATTTATCACATGAAAGTTAAGTAACAAGAGGAGATTTTTAGCTGAAGAAAGGCAATAATTTCCCTGCTTATCAAATGCTTCATGCTTCTTGTTTGGTATCCTTTCCAAGCAGACTTCTGGCAGGTTTACTTTTGTTTTTCAAAGGTGTCCCATTGTTTTTTCTTATTAGATTGTTTTTCATTGTTTGCTGGCAAGGCTTTTTAGTTGAAGAGAAACTGAATGCATTTAGACCTTACTAAAATTGCTTTAAAACTATTTTTCTCTGGTTACCGATACCTTTTCATACGAATTACAATTCCTTCGTGTAATTACTCATCTCCTGAAAAAGTTGCAATAACTTTTATTTTGTCAACGCTAATACGACTAAGAAACATTCTTTTATCTTAAGGGGTAAGTGCTAAGGTGTTTGGAACACACAAACATACATTAAAAAAAGTCAATCAATATGTTTTCAAGCTACTAGAATAGTCACGGAAGAAGCACGTTCAATTGTAGGGGAACCCTGAACCTCTCAAAAAAATAAAAGGTACAGTTTATTAACATTTATAATTTTACTTCACACTCAGACCCATAAGGCTCATATTAATGGCGAAATTGTCCCCGATTCTTTGTAATGAATCGCACAAACTCTAACGCTTTAATAAAAACCGTGTGGTTATACGGTTGTGTGGTTTGGAAATTATTGACATATATATATATATATATTTTACAAAAGGCCGTTTTTCGCACTGAACTGTTTGATTGCCTCAGCAGCGGCACAGGACTCACAAATTCTTGTTGCCTCGAAGGGCCATCATGGTGTTTGGCGCGAGTAAATTACTTTACAGCGAGGTTACGGGACATTCTCTACACGCCAGAAAATCACTGAAAAGTACGATAAAAAGGCTGAATAAAATAATTGTCTCACAGACATATTTTATCTAAGCGCTGAAAGCCAGCGAATCACCATTTTCACTAGATCCCTTTGCTGCGGTTCTGTAACCTTTCTATAATCTTTTCGTAACCTTACTTTAGCCGATCCCTTTAATTCCACGCAAAATTTATGAATAGCTTTTGTCACCTACATGGCTCTCAACGCTTGCTTCTTCTGTTTGTTCAAAAATACAGTCCAAACATGAAATAGAGCTTTATTAAAAGTCAGAGAAGAAACACATGCTGCTCTACAAGTATCGGCCGTTGTTGTCCGTCAAAAAAATTACACTCCGGCAGCGTTTGGTGTAGGGAATATAAGTTTTGAACAGGCTGCAGTCACTCCAGAGCTTCCTCTCAACAGTTCAGTGCGTTATAACCGTTACTCAACCCTGCTCAGTCTTGCACGGAGTCAACTGGACGTATCCCAAAAGCCTTCCAATCAAGTTTCAGATTCAGTCCTGACAATGTCAGTGAAGTGTTTTCTCACGGAAGACATACTTGTCTTTGGTTAATTCCATTCCATGAAGTCGAGAGAAAGCCGTCGATAGCCGACATAAAGCATTTTTTATCGTCACACTGAACCCAGACTAGTATCTGCACTGATCTAGAATAACAAACCGTGACCTCGATTGTCTCAATCTCATTGATAAAGACGAGGTTTTGTAACAGACAGAGGCAGCAAGAATATCGTCCCATGACATTGTGACGCAAAATCGCCTTTACACGTTGAAATTCAGTAAATGGTAACACTGCTATACACTACTATTGTTTCTTGGGTACGCGGGATTCTGTTATATACCGAAACCAGCAAGTACACTTGCTATTTTTTTTTCTCCAATCCAGGCCGAAGTAGTTCGCCATCTTTCCTCGTAGCACCTGACGGCAGGCTGTGGCAGTGAACGAATCACAAGTACACATATAAGCTATGCACTATGGACCCTTGGGCTAGTTCGGCCTCAAATCGTATCCAACAGACCAACGAGAGATTTTAGTTCAGTCAACGCTAACAAAGTCAAATTATGAATCCATTGTTCATCTAACTCACTCATTCCACTTAGTCATTCTCCATTCACCAAACAAGGGTAACTGTAAACACACCACGGCATCCAAGCAGAACTGAGCTGGAAGACAAGAAGCTTCACTATGATCACCTGGCATGATGATCACAAACCAACTCCGCCATGTCCTCAATCAAGTCAATCACATGACGGCTGTGTGCCTCATGATAAACAAAGGTGCCTTGTAAGCGCATAAAAAGCACTGCACCGCTTTGTTTCACCGAGACGATTGTCTAAGATTTTGGTAAACAAATGCACTGCATCAAAAGAGGTAACCGTAGACGCCGTTGAACTTTCTTTTACAACTGGGCCTCATTCTAGGCCTTGTTACGAAATGGAGTTGAAGGATCCGCTACCTTTCGGCGGGCCAGTTATTGTGCCTTCGACCCGGTGTAGCTAGGTATCTGTCGGTATCTCACAAATCAAGTGAAGGAGTTTAGCTCTAGTCGCAGACCACAAGCGCTACTGTTTGATTTGCTGGGTGAGAGGTTAGGTATCTAAACTTGGGATCAATGTTTGTAAGGATATACATAGAACGAACATAGGTTCTTTGCACTGAAGATTGAATTGTCATTGTAAAATAAACAGAATAAGAAACCTTATGTATAGCTCAGTCGGTCCTGTTGGCAATACAACGCCTTACCCAGTCTCCGAGCGATTTTCTGTATGTATTTAAAACAAGGTTCTTTTATACTCAAACCTCAAGGGGTGTGGCTCCATGTCACTTCTTTCTTTTCTCCTTCATAGTTGATATTGTAAGTTTGCAATAATCACGATCATGGTGGAAAAACACGACTTCAAAGCATACGCAACAGCTATCTCGCATGTTTGGAGCATGAGAGAGCAAGGGTAGACGAACGATCGTGAAAGCCGGGACTGTGGGTTTTTAATGGAACTAAAACATCTCGAACAAGAATACAACAGTCACTAAAATAGCAGCCATCTTTGCGTGAGATATGAACCATATTTGTTTACATAAGATTTCCTGAATTCTATTTTGAAATCAGAAGTGTCAGGGCAGTCTTCATTGATATTTTGATAAAGAAAAAAATAAGGAACTTTAAAGTAAAAAAAACTAAGGGCAAGCCACTGTCAAAAAGCCACGCCACTGCCGGAGCATCGCAGTGGCTGTTCCAGCTAAATTCGGTGTGCGTCATCTGTTGTGAAAGACCACTGAGGAAAACCAAACCTTCAAAACTTTATTTTGCACTTTCCACTTAAACCCACAACTAAAAGTATATAAAATTTGTACAGAGCATAACCAATCCTTTGGTCCGCCACAGTTCCAGCTGATCATTAGCATTCCTCGATCAGTTCCTCAGCAGTTTCTTGTTCAGTGGTGATATCTTGGTTTGTATCACCAACTGTGAAAACCAGTGTGACGACAATATAAAACAAAGAAGAATTTTTCTGCACATAAGTTACCGCCATCAACAGCTTTACCTTGGAGAGTGTAAACGCTACACACCACAAGCTGGATAAATAACATCTGTACTTGAGGGTTCGGAAATTCAACCTTTCCACCAGTTGCGAGTTTGCATTGTCATTTATATGCTCAATTAAATCTTTCCCGCCCCGTCGGTTTTGAAGAGCAACTATCGAGTGAAAAAAACCCCAGTTCAGAGGCCCAATTAAGATCCTTTCATATTCATTTGCGAGCTCCCAGAAAGGGATGTCTGCTATTGTAGTTGAACAACAACTTATGCTCTGTCGAGGCGTGAAACTGCATAAGTCAGCGTGTTTAGACGCTTTTTACTGGTTCAAAAAAAAAAAACCCTATTCTTATCTAGTCCTTTACGACGGTCGAGGAAATATACTCAGCACAAAGTTTATGATGAAACCCCGTTGAAGAGCTAATCATTCGGGGACGCCTGAGAGATATTACACATAGGAAGCGGGCGTGAATGAGACAGCAGGTTTGGATCATGGAGATGTCGGGTGCACCAAGCAGCAGCGATTGAGATTTCACTCAAAGTCTACAAACCGACAACAGTCTCCTGGAATGCTCTTTTTTCATTTATGGTGGCTTCATTTTTCCCAGTAAACCACGTTATGTGAATAGATAATGTTGTTATTGGGTTGTGTGACAATAAGGCCCTTGTCACAAGAGAATAATTACGCGCTCTAGTCTAGAGTGTTTTTATGTTGACGTTGTATGTTTTGTCCCGCAAAGTTACTGACAATGTATTTTCTCACTTTTTTCTTGTAAACTAAGTTCCCTTGAATAGCGAATAAAATAAGTCCCAGACACTTCTGGCAGTAGTCATTTATAAGGTGACCCCGTGGTACCTGTAAGAGACTGCTTCATGTCCAGTTTCACTAAAATAGAACAAAATCTTATGCCTTTTCACCTGGGGTTTTCTTTGTGTCACTGTGTTTACATATAGAATGTAAACAAAATTGCTTATTTTGCCCTTCTCATGAAAGTTTTAATCAGGAGATCTGCAAAACACTATTTTAATTTAACGTCGTTCAGACGTCAAATGTTGGCAATCGGTTCTTGGTTGCGATCGCGTTATGTGCTGTCAAATGGAGACGAAATTCGGCAGCTCGAATTAATGCAGACTTCAATGTCCTTAGAGCGACCCCTCGAACTGAAAATTTGCAAGATAAAGAACCAAGTCCTTAGTCTGCAGAGGTAATTTATTCGTCTTTCGTTGCGAATCAGCTGTCAAATTGATTGGCAGTTTCTCAAGGGTCTCATTACTATAATCCAATGAAAGGATGGAAGACTCGGCAGGCTTGGTACAGGACAAAGAGAAAGGCGGGACTCATTCTAACATGTGTCACTTCAATGATGGCTTCTAACGGCGTCGTGAGGGAAACTTTCGTGGACCAATCACAAGAGACCACAGCTCAAATCAATCACGAGCATAGGTGCCAGATCCAAATGGCGCCAAATTACCACCCATCACGAACCAATCCGAATATAATATCCACGTGTCGGTATTCGTTGGCCTATCTCTTGTTTAGTTGTAGTTGTAGGAAAATGGAGGCGGATAGCCCACAGCCCTCAGGAGCCTCCAAAGTCGACCTCCCGAACGATCCAGGGTAAGTTGCTGGCTTCCGTTAGCTGAATTTCAGCCAGCCGGCTTCGTGTTTCTTTCGATCGAAATGATGGTGTGACTTGGGCAAATTTTTTGTGAGCATAAATTTCATCTGCCGTCTGTTCTTCTCCAACAGGAAGATGTTCGTCGGAGGCTTGAGTTGGGAAACTACCGCAGGTTAGGCATTTGTTTAGCCCAGTAAAAACGGTGTGTTCCAGTGCATTCGCTGGACATTATATTTCTCCAAACTCGGCGATTGAGTTTGGCTTTTGCGGCGACAAAATGAGCTGGATGAGTCACGTTTCAAACAATCGGTTGTGGTTAAGTTCACGGTTCCGTAACGGTCCATTTCTTGTCTGTTTTAGAGGGACTGCAGACGTACTTCAGCAAGTATGGTGACTTGAAGGAGTGCTTAGTTATGAGGGATCCGAACACTAAACAATCAAGGTAAATGATGATAAGGCTGCTGATGAAACACCTTTCCTTCCTTCCAGCTCAGACAGCAAGCGCGATCAGCTTTGTATTGTAAATGGCATGTCTGAAGAATATGCAATATGCAACATAATGATGGTGGCTTCTCTGTTTTTGTATCCATATTGCAGGGGGTTTGGGTTTGTAACTTTTGAAGATCCAGCCGCTGTCGATGCCGTGCTGAAAGCAGGCCCACATGAACTCGACCACAAAAAGGTTTGTACGGAAAATTTTGTAATTATTTTTTTGCGCGCGCCATAGAGATGGATTCGCTCAAGACCAATTTTCACGCTCCATCTGCAAACGTCTGGCGTGTACGTATCCTGATGTGCTCTGGGCATCTAACGCTTCGAATAAACTCCTACAACCGATTATACTACCATATCTTAGCTATCATATTTTAGTTTTCAATTTATGGTCTTTTAGCTGAAGATGTGGCGTATTTTCGCTTAAAGCGATGTTCGTGTCTGGGGAAAATTTAATTCACACGACTAAGCCATTGTAATGTAAAGATGTTTTCCGAGCTTCAATGTAGCGAACTTAACCAACTGCAGGCTGACACCTTGTACATCTTTAACATCCATGCAGATCGATCCCAAAGTCGCCGTGCCCAAGAGACCTCAGCCAAAGGTAAGAACTTGTTACTATTAAGTGCGTTAAATTTAGCGTGGAAGGGTGTTTAAATATCGTGTGATGTCTAGCTCGATCAAAAGATCAGGATTTCGAATTGTTTGCTTGACAACAGAGTTGCAGCGACTTTCGATTTCAGCGAGCGGACACTTTTTTTGATGTAAAGAGCCTTTAAGAACTCCATTGCTAAGTGATGTCGTAAGGTTTCACGCTGTTAAGTCAGCATTTTGAGCGTAATTTGCAAAGCGTTAGCCTTTTCAAGGCCGCCCCAAACGGAAATTCAACGTTCGCAAACCAACTCCGGTCAACGGGAAGGGCAGTTTTATTTCTCGCATGACGCGGCGAGTCATAGGGTTCTCGTGATTTGGGAAGCGAATTTATTCTGTCGATTTAGTAGAACGGCTCAAAACAACATTGTATGCGTAATTGCTGCTCCAACTTGTTTGCTTCGTCACAACGCCCACTCCAAAATAAATTGAGCGAGTGAGTGTAAGAACTGGAAGAACACGCTTACCTCCTACAGTGGAGCGACCGCTCGAGAGCGCAGTTTATATTCTCACAAACACGCGATATTTTAGGGGTTTTCCCGAACCACCGCTTCGCCGCAGCGCTTCGTTGTGTATTGCAGAATGTTTCTTTTCTTGGTTGTTTTCGGCAAAAATTGAATAATTACTGGTTCTCAAAGCCCATTCTCATAAAGACAACAAAGGAAGCTACTAGTTGAGCTGTGAATCGGTTCACGCGCTGTGTTTTACCACCCTTTCTCTGTAGAATCGTTGACGACACCTCAACCGAGTCCCGCTGGTTCGACCGCACACGCTCAGTGGCTTGAACATAGTATTTTAGCATGTCAACCTCTGAGTAGACCGGTTTCACAATTTATTTTCTGTTAAATAAACAGCGTTTCGTGAGTCTGAAGCCGCTTTGGAAGATTGTTATTTGGCTGGTATGTTTGTTTCGGGTCAAAACAAGTCCGGCTAAACTGTAGATCTTTATATTGTTTCAAAGGATCTTATGAATAATTGCTTTCCTGGGTGAACGCTCGAGCTGCCATGTCTTGAGCGCCTAAAACGCAGGTTGGACATGGTAATTCAAAAGAAAATATTTCTCAAACTAACATTGCCACCCGAACGTCCATGAATCGAAATCGTTGACTTTTTTTATTCTATTTACAAAAGCGGGAACATTATCTTTGAAATGTGGTTATTTTTATCTACGGACACACTACAAACCAGGTTTCATTTTAATCTTACGAGTTGAAATAATATTGCCCTCGCGTCTGTTCATTAGTCATATTTTGTGACGGACGGCTAGCGGCGGGGATGTCACACAAGCACAGCGAGTCCGTCAATTCGACAAACATCCTTTGCAATACCGCATATCAAGCATTCTCTATCTCCCTACCCCAGAAAACGATAAAATAAACTACTTATTACACAAATCAGACCACAAGTTGTTTTTATCAGGTCGTTTCAAAGTCCTTCTTCACACCTATTTGATGCGAAAGTAAATAGATTCAAATTGCTGTTTCCTGTAAAAGCTATTTAAAGCTGCTCGCTGACTATGAAAGATACATCGTACGCAAAGACGAATTTTCGATTTAGCTCGGGGTAGAAACTGGGGTTTGCTGTGTGACAGCGCAAACAAGGGAAGGCTTCCCGTGTTTTTGAAAAAAAAAATCGTATGATGAATATTCATTAAGAACTACGAAGGTGTCGCAATGTTTTTTCCACAATCGCTCATAAAATCTTGCCAGTATAACTTCTATTTTGAAGTATGCTTTACGCCCAATTTTGAGCAACTGGGCTGTTTCCTCATGAAGGGTTTAGAGTTTCGTTTTGTATTGTAATGAGGATTTTAAATAAACAAATGATGCAATATTGAGCTGTTCTGTTTAAGACATCCACAATAGTTCAGTGGTTGAGAAACTTCCCAAGTAGTAGTATTTAGTTGTTAGTATTAGTACTTAGTAGTTTACAGGGCCTGTAAATATGCTCTGTAGAGAAACACAGCTCATGAAAATGTTGAACAAGAGATAGGTACTTCCTGCCTAAAGAGCTTGTTCCCATAGGTTTGCTAAAACGAAAGACTTCCTTGCAATCTATTCAAAGAATACACTTTGTATAACATGACACCATTTTATGTATTTGGTATAACTTTGCAGGATATATTTTGCTTTTCTTGCATGTTTGCCCTAGATCATTTCTATGCAGACATTGAATAGGTCACCTTTATCAATAGCTGCATGACATTTTGTGGCACAATTATTCATAAACCTTTGCCATCTTGCATTTCAATAACTCATGTTACATTACTCATTATTGTGTGATTGACAATAGTGTGCATTTGAGACCAAACATTTCTGCGACATTATGGTGTCGCATTGTCTTTGCAATTCAACCTAATCTCATTTTCAATTACAAATTCATTTTGCCTTAGTCATATGCTATTTCAGTAACACTGCATAATATCTTTTTTTCTTGCTACCTTTGTCGACATGCTTGTAACCTGCTTAGCTGTAGTAATTTTATGAGGAAAGCAGGCAGTGTCTATGTAACCTTTAACCTCAACAAAAAGAAGAAGTGGGTATTATTACATGGCAACATTAGCTGAGCATTTACATGTATATGTCAAAATTATGTTCTGAATTATACATGCCTGTGAAAAAGACTAACAGCTGCATGACTGCTAAGATGTCCAGAACACTTATTATACAGTTTTTTCCAAAATTCATTTCTACACTTGTGTCATATCAGTCAAGTGGAGTTATTTTCTCATCTTGGTATTTTACTATTTAAGAGATTATATACCCATCGGTGACCAAATTTCTGCTACAAACAATAGATAAGACTTGACCCGATTCTGACCTGCCATTCCGATAAGGCACTTGCTTTTAGACAATGCTAGGGCGTAGCCAGGGCACAGCTCAGTATGTGCAACGCCCAAACCCAGGGCTAGAAAAAAGTGCCATCTGGTGGTCCGGGACAAGTAGATTCTCCTTCTGGGCGAGCACCTTTTCATTCTTACTTGCCCAATGGGTGAGGGATCATCAGGCAAGTCATCTGCCAACTAAATCATTAAAAAAGAACCAACCAAGACTTGCCTGGGACAGTCAATATTTGGGAGCTACTTTTCCCAAGGGCAAGTCGGAATTCAAGTTGTTTTTGCACCCTGCAAACCCCCCACCAATCCAAACCCCCTAGCAATCTACACCCCCCACCAATCCAGCAGTCCACTGATCCACCAATCCAGGCACTTAGTGTTTGTTAATGCCACATTTATAACCACATTATAACATTCATTTTTCAGACAAGACTAAAATAATAATAGCCAAAAATTTAAAACAATGAACGAAAACTGAAGCATCCAAAAATAACTGCCTTTCAAAAACAGGTGAATTCTACTCAGTCAATGGTTTCCTGTTTTGCTGCTGTCCATCACCTCAGCAAACCTCGCAGGACTCAGATGTTTACTTTAATGGGTTTAACAGGGCATGCATGTGGATTGGGATTGGTAGATTTTGATCCATTTTTTTAAAGGTTCTTTTGTTGTCTTTATAATAATGATTGTTGACAGCCAAAAATGCAATCATTAGTTACGTTTTCAACTTCAGAGTTCACATGTCATTGAAAGGCACAGTAAAATGGCTAAAATAATGTTTGCCTTGAGATTTTCTAAAGATCAAACATATTAGTGAAGCAACTGAAAGTGTGGAATGTTCCATATAATTACATGCTATCAAATCTGTTAGTCATCTGAAGCAACAATTTATGACTTCTTTTTGCTTTAATGGCTGACAAGAATGTCTTGGATGGGTTACCTTTATAAAATATTTGTATCCCGTCTTTAGTTTGACTGTATGGTATGTAAAATTGTTGGAAAAAGTTACCAATAAATCGCTCATTTACTTTTGTTAAAATGACTGAGTAACCTCCCTTTACATAACAAAAGGATGATCATGTCCGAAATGTGCTGAAAAAGGTCCACAACCTGTAGTCTGACTGGGTGTGAAATTTCATGTCTAAAGTAAATGATCAAAAACCATCAAAGTTCAAGTTATTGGCAATCTGACACAAACGACATCATAAGATACATCTCTGCCAAACTTAACCTATGATCAGTTCTTTCTGCAACACGACACTTTGTCCAAGGGAATTTATCATTTGGTTTTGCAATTTGTATTGTTTGGCTTCAAAAAGCATATGAAATCCAATACAGTTAAACTGAATTCCTATAGACAGTTATCTGCAAATACTGTTCACTTTAGAGTGAAACACATTAGCCACTATATAATTATGTAAAACTATGTTGTACTTAACTGCAGTGATCATTCCTCGACTTCATGCAATGTTCATGACCTCATTCATATTCTGTATACAGCACTTATACAGTCAATTGTCCTTGGTTGTGTAACACCAGCTCTGGCACATGAATCTGTATTCAAGTATAAAGTATACGCCATAAGTAATTATTGATATCAAATGTGTTCTTTCAGATGGTTACAAGAACAAAAAAGATTTTTGTTGGCGGTGTGTCTGCTTCCACTACTGAGGAGGACTTGACTAATTATTTTAAGCAACATGGAGAGGTATGTGGACCTGTCACATTCGTCACAGTAAAGTTACATGCCAAAGCATACCTGTAAGTAAACCAATAATGTCCCTGTTGTAAATCAAGAAAAAGTCTCCCCTTACCAGTCAAATAATAGTCAATCTTGGGAAACTGAAGGGGAAGTTTTGATCAGGTAAACTAATGCTTGGAATTTGCTGTCTTCCTAAATTGATGCCTGGAAAGTCTCTGCTTGAAGCAGTTTTTGACTTTTGGTGAACTCCTGTATTCCTTGAATAATAGCCATCACTCAATTAATCGCCTCCTTCAAATGTAATCACCCCACTGTGGTTCAAATATTACATGTATTTTGAAATAATCACCTCTATTGAATATTTGTCCCCCACCCAATCACTCCCCTTGAACAATGAAACTCACTCTCCTAGCTCTCACCATTGTCCTCTCCCTTTATCTCCCTATATTTCCCCTTCGCTTCACCCCCTCCCTCCCCTGCCAAGAGACTGATTGAGGACTCAAGCTCTGATGCCAGAGATATCGACGTTGAAAACCAGTTAAGTTGAGAACACTTACTATAGAATGCCCTTTTCAGCTTACATGATTTAATTATTCTAAATGAGGAAATAAAATAAACTATTTAGGGCCCTATTATATCCTTTGGGCAATATTGAAATAATCCCCGAGCCCCCCCCCCCCCCCCCCGCTCGCATAATCCCCTTGTTGTGCAAAAAAAGAGAGAAGAATCGCCCACAGCTATTATTCTAGGAAATATGGTAACTACCCTATGTTTTACTGGTTGTGCTGATACATATCTGAAAAGCTGGCAGTAGAATTCACCATACAAACTGTCCTATTCTGGGAGCAAGATTTACAATTAAAATGTTGAAGTTTAAAAGACAGGTTAGCAAATAAGTCCTTATTATTCTGCGAGAGATTTGTTTTTATCAGTGAACAAAGCAAAGACCATTAATGGTCTCAGGCACAGATCACGTGCAAAAGGCAACTTCCTTTGTTGTCTCTGTGTCACATCACATGCTGTGACACTGACGTGGTTTCAATACACTGAAAATTTATGCAAGAAATGTGATCATTAATGGTAATAAAAGGATTTGTGAGAAGAGCAGATACAGACACTCAGGTTACTCAATGATAGAGTAGGGTCACATAGAATTGGATCAGTTTATCTCATTCTTGAAAAAAATACTGGCATCTGCAAAGGAGTTAATGGATAAACATTATTTCAAATGCATAACCTAGGATTCCTCAGGCAACCCAATTCACGGGCCTGGTTGCCTGGCATTTGAAATACATACAATCAGGATTTTATTTAATGTTTCATAAACAAAACTATGCAGAGATGTTTTCTACTTACATTGTACCTTCAGGCCGTAGTAACTGGGAACAATGTTACAACACCTAGTGGACACAAACTGAGATTTTATACTTCTCAAATGCCCATTTTTAAGGAAAAGGCAATAAAATACTTATTTTTCCCCAAAGTTTTCATATTCCTATCATTATTCACTTTTATTATTTATTTTTCCAACCTAGGTCTCAGAAGCCAAGCTTATGTATGACAAAGTTACCCATCGACACAGAGGTAAACTGTTAGTTCAACAATCCAACGAATCAAAATGTTATGTACTTTTGATTGTGTGGTTCCAGAAAACATCCATACCCCCACCACGGAGGGAATTGGACATTTCAGAGGGGTGGAGGGGTCAAAGACCCACAAAATCCTGGAGAGAGGGGGCTTGGAAGTTCGATTTAGTTTCCAGATGTCCTTCGATTCAGTACGGATTCAAGTATCGATCTAGCTGTTCAAAATCCTTTCTTACGTTGTAAGTAGATCATTCACATGAAAAAATTGTAGCCTGAATAATTGTATTTGAATCGCATTATATTGGAAATAAATTTTCTCTCTTCAAAAAGCACTTTGGAAGCTAACAAGTGCGAAGAAATGCGTAGAAATGGACATTTCGGAGGGGTGGAGGGGTCAAAGACCCACAAAATCGTCCCAGTCCTTCTTTAGAGTCTCTTCAAATTGGCAACATGACAGTTGTAACATCATCCTCAGCTCGTAATCTTGGCGTTATTTTTGATAAGTGTTTTAACTTTGAGGAACACATAAAATCAATTTGCAAGTCTTCTCATTATCACATAAGAAATATCGCCAAAATCAGAAAGTACATTGACGAGGAGAGTGCTAAAATTGTTGTTCATGCCTTTGTTACTGCGAAATTAGGTAGCTGCAATTCACTGCTATATGGTCTTCCAAAACGTCTACTTTCAAGATTACAATCTATTCAAAATACAGCAGCTCGAGTTGTCACACGTACTAGGAAATTTGATCATATCACCCCTGTCCTAAAACAGCTCCACTGGTTACCAGTTTGCTATCGTATAATTTTTAAAATTCTCCTACTGGTCTACAAAGCTCTCAATGGAATAGCGCCTTACTACATCAGTGAATTACTTAAGTACAACACCTCTCAACGGAAATTAAGATCGTCCTCTCAACACCTTCTGGTGACCCCGAAAGCTAGACTGAAAACATATGGAGAGAGAGCATTTGCTGTGGCGGCACCGAGACTATGGAACTCGATCCCACTTGAGCTAAGATCCAGTAGTTCGATTGACATTTTTAAACGGCATTTAAAAACATATCTTTTTAAACAAGCTTTTTAACTCTTTTAATTTTTAGATGATTTTTTAATTTTTTTTTTCCCCTTCCCTTTTTTAGCTTTTTAAATATTTTTTTATTTAATGTAAAGTGCCATGGACAAATAGTGGATTGGTGCTATATAAATATTTTTATTATTATTATTATTATTATTATTATTATTATTATTATTATTATTATTATTATTATTATTATTATTACCAGTCTACATGAAGTCACTTTGTGGACCAAGAAGCACTGTTGACTACTATAGCCTAGTTTCTTTTCACAGCAGTCTTCGAAGCTGTTGAGTGGCAGTCGATTTCTTTGGTGAAAATTAGTTTCGTTATAAAGATTCTGTTTCAACATTCTTGAAACAGGTGTGAGCGGCAAGAACAAAAGACTGTTTCTGGAATCCTTGCACTCTTTCTTAAGCAAAAACTCCGTAAATGAAAGAGCACCCTTCCCAAGGGTTTACATGTCACTGGTTGCCTCCCTAGGGGGCAATGAACAATAACATCCCAGCTTATTAAAATTCTGTGAATTGTGCGAAATCATCATTCTCTGAAGAAGACTGTAGAAGGCGGTCTAAAATTGAGAGACAATTTTACTTTTTTAGATTTTTTTTAAACGTTTTTTAAAGAACTACGAGCACAGATCGCTCCAACAGTTTTATTTAAAGGTAGAAATGTTACGATTTCACAAACTTGAGAATTTCTTGTTCTTGTTTATCTTTGTCCATTTGTATAATTTTGTTGTAAATTGGTTTTCGTTGCGAGTGTGTTAGCATTTGGGTTCACAATAAAAGTATGTTGTCAATTTCTTCCACACTCATCTCATCAGTCCTTCAACAGAAATTGTACCACATTTACTAAGGGACTTAGTTGTATAGGAAGGTAATTTGACAAGTTACCATTTCATCTATTTCCTTTTAAAACATGTTTAAATAAATTGCTGCTTTTTCATTGTGTGTATCTTCAGATGTTACGATTGATTGATAATGTGCAATGTAGATGGTTAAGTGTTTGGAGTGTTTACTTTTAACTTTAACACACTTTCTAGCCAAAACAGTCTTTTCCAGAGGGTATGGGGGGCATGCATAATACTCGTGGAAATTCCAGAGGGGTGAGGGGTTATTTTTGTGTTCAAAGAATGGAAATTCTGGGAAGGAGGGAGGGCTTACTTTAAATTCCCTCTGTGGTGGGCAAAAAGACCCCTTGAGACTCATTGAGTAGGTCACATGTCAGTGAATGTGCAAGCTGTGACATAGGCAGTGTTTTTGCCAGAGCACACCATTGCGGGAATCCTGCGCTGCAATCAGAGATGGCCCCCAGAAAAATGAGAAAGGGGCCAATTTCGCCCTTTCCTTTTACAAGACTCCGTGCTTAACACACGCATAGTATTTTAAAAGCCATCCCAGGGCTCAAAATTGTCACAATATGGTCGCCAATGCAACTAATATTTCATCCTTGGCAACCAAAAATTCTGGTTTAGTCACCATAATGCTGACTACATTTCTTTGTGTTGACAATCAATAACTGCTATTTTGTCACACATTATGTCCTTCTAGAAAATCATATTGAAAGATTGTTGCTTCTAAAACAATCAACATAAGAAAACAAGTCAATCTGTCCTTTTGCTTTGCTGCAATATTGATTCGTGTATGAAATTGCCCTACAATGCATTGCAAACCCTTGATCATTGACTACTTCATGTATGCCTAAGGATTGTTCTCTTGTAATGCACAGATCCTTCATACTAGTATCTGATTCAAAAGAAACTTTATTGAGTTGAAACACTTCAAAAAGCACTAATTCAATTTTATCATAGACCCTCATAAACTGCTTTATTTTCCCTGGTACCCTGATGCATTTTTTCCTTCTGTAGCTTTCAATTTATTGGCCCCTTTCCTAAAAAATTGGCCCCTGAAAAAGGTCTTCAGGGGCCACTTTGGCCCTCAAGTAAAATTTTCTGGCTGAAACACTGCATAGGCCACTCAATTCCATTCTCTATCAACAAATCAGATGTGAGAAGATAAATCGTTCATAAGGAACAGAATAAAACTGTCAGGCCAAATAATTATTCTGTGTAAATCCATGGACATCTTGCCTGAAATTTGGGCACCAGTCATCCTGCTAGCCTTTCTATTGTTGTGTTGCAAAAAAAGGCTAACATTCTGCCAGCACAGAATTCTAGTCTGTGATTTCTCAAATGCATTGAGACGATATAAAAACAAGAAGATCTTTTAGATCTTATAACCGCACTTTTAAAATTTAACTGTTTGCTTAGCACTACCGTCGGAATGTAGTGCACATTTCAAAGCAGTCATTGATTCTTTTCTTACTGTAGACATCACATCACTTGATCAACACAAACTGTATTATTGCACCATCAGTGGTAGCCGTTGACAAATCTCCGATGACGTAATGGTCCTAATCTAGAACTTTCTTCGGGATATGTATGGTCATGAACGATATGAACCACACGATAATAACACTATTAACAACACCTTTCTTTCTTTAAAGACATGATTAAATTTGATTGGTGTTTTCCACGAGTAAAGGGCTAGCAAAGTAGTCACACAAGTCATGTAATTTAATAATGAAACTCTATCCCGACCGATGTATCAATTTTGGTCACTCCAGTGGCTACAGATTGAAAACGTAACAGAAAATTGGCGTTACTTTCGATTCTCACCAAATTTGGACAGTGGGGAGATCTCATCATTAGCCAATTACAGGCCATTTTTCAGCTCTTTTCGTCACATCCTCCCCCCTCGGGAGAATTTTTGTCAAGTTAGCTAATTTAGTATGCAAGCCACCGTAATGGTAATCGCTGTCGGCGAAATGTTTATTTGCTCAAAATTGGGGCAAAATCTTTCGGAGATGGAAGTCAGGACATTTGTAAGGATACAGAAAGTAATATGGGACCAGTTGGTGGCTTCTAAGGCTGAATTTATCCAGAAGTAAGCTGTATTTTCGTTTTCGTGCTGAAAGCCACGCAGTGAAATATTATCGGTTTGTTCTGCTGTCTTGTTCTGTTTTTTCTCTTGGTCATTTTTGTAGCCCGCTGAGGCCATTCTTTCGTCTAAATGAGTTGAAAAAAGTTCGAAAAAGATGTTCCCATTCAAGTTTAAGCTCTCAGGCGATAATTCTGGAGTTTTTTGGCCGAAACGTCGGCTTTGTTATGTTTGTGTTTTTCGGTTGCTATGGGTGACCGTTGCTCCCTTTGTTAGGTAAAGTCTGGGGAGTGAGGTCACAAAAAAATTCTAATTAATTCTGGTTTTGTTCGATTTCGCTGAAATTTTAGCACGATAAAGCTGGATTGTTAAGGAATAGATTTACCTTCTGCCGATGTGTGGAAGCTATTAACGCTAAAGTGATATATCGCTTTGATGTCAGGGTTTTGAAGAGATTTTTTTGCAACGTGTAGGTTCAGCGTGATTTTGTAATCTGAGATTTCTGTTGACCCTGAAGAAACAAGGTTTGGCGAGTAAACATTACAGATTGCGTAATTCAAAGTTGGCTGAGTGGAGATCTGCGTCTGGTCTCCGACAAAAAAAAAATTAAAAAAAATAAACCAAGGGTAGAACATGAACCGCGCTCGGCCCATGGCCACGCAGTTAATGAAAATGTACTTTATACTTCATGCACAGTTCAGTCAGAATGTACTTGAAAATGGAACTGTAGTGAGAAATCTCATCTCAATTGTCATGTTTTCACAACTGACTAGTATATAATTTTTAAAGGCATATTCCATGCAAGAGTCATCTGCACGCTTTTAATTGTTTTATTTACAATGGAATCCCTTTAACTTACTCAACATTCTTTATGTCAGAAAACAAAATATCTTCCTTCTACTTAATGCTTTTGCTTCAAAGATCTCTGACTATAAAGCCCATGTTGGTATTCCACTCTTGAAATAAAAATACTAATAACAGAATTTTTTTTTTAATTTGAAGGTTTTGGTTTTGTAACTTTTGAAAGTGAAGATGCTGTGGAAAGTGCCTGTGAGGAACAGTTCCATCTGATCAACGATAAAAAGGTAACTGAGACGGTTTTACATTTTATAAGACTATTTAAAGTGCCTATGAAGTAAAAAATAATTGCTGCTCATTTGAAAGGCTTTTCAAAGTAAAGAAGAATGGCGTTTTTCTTTTTGGAATATCTTTTTTCGTTTTAGAGATATTTACATTTTTGCAAGCCTGCAAGTAACAGTTGGTCATCGGACAATTGTCCGGTAAATTTGAGGTTTTAACAGGTAAAAGCTTAGCCTGGTCGGACACTCTGACCGGGCATTTCTGCTAAAATGAAAAATATTTTAACTGGAAATTTGTGGCTGAATATGGGACAAGTTATTTTGTTATACTGCCACACAATACTATGCAAAAAAGCTTTGTTATCGGTTTTGTTTTTATTCCAATTCTAAGAATTTTATCTCGCGCAGTGTGTCGTCTCAAATGTTATAATTATGTCGAATTGTAAACACATCACATCAGCGCCACTATCCCTACATGTTAATTTACGCATTTTGCGGTGGCGTCGTGAAAGATCGTGAAGCCCCATTTAGTCTGAATTACGTTCATCTGAAAAACTACAGTAACTAAAAACTGAGGTCTTATGTAATTACTCGTTGTTTGTTGCTACCAAGTGTTGTGGAATTAATTTTCAGTCATAATACATTGATCCGATTATAATAGTATGGAAATTGAATACACGACCCAAATACTCACGAACTTCGTTTATCTGAATGCAATCGCTTCCAAAAACTTTAAAACCTCTAAAACGTAACCAAATGTTTTTCTAGTCCATATGATCAAAAATCAGTTTAATTTTTAACTCTTATAGTTTTTTTTACGTCTGTCAGTGTGGTTGAAATGTACATGTAGTTTCTGTACCACAGAAATGTTTTCGTGAAAAGCGTGAATGTACAGATTAGTCACGCTTTATAGTCACGACCACCTCCAATTCCACATTTTAAATAATTACGCAAATTTTTTATTCGATTGACCCCAAAAACATCCAGAGGAAACTTGCTTTCAGAAAAAGTCGAAGAATTCATTTCAGCCAATTTTCAAGTCTCTGAATGTCCATGCAGGAGATTGTTTTATCGCTTTTCCTGTTTTCCCTAGATGTTTTGGGAAACTTGTTACGTTGGAAATGCTTGTGTGACTAGGGGTATAAACGTTTGTAAATTTGTCAATTTTCAACAGGTAAAATAATACCAGAAGTAATGTAAAGGTCCTCTTGCTGGTGTTAGTAGCGATTTTACACTCAGTTGACTTATAAGCTTTTCAAATTTACAACCAATATTTTGGTGAAGAGTCTACACTAAAATACCAAAATGTCTCAAATGTCTCTTTTTAATTTCTAACGACAAACAATTTTTTTTGTCTGACCAGACTGGCTTTTTGTCAGGTCAAAACTGGTCCTTGTCCTGACAAATGACCTGCCTATAGACAAAAATAATATTATTATTTGCAGGCTTGTTTTTGTATTATGCAAATGAGGAAAGTGATGACGTCATAGGTGGTTCCACTAAAACAGTTCAACACTCAAGCAAGAATATCTCTAGAAATATTAGAGCAATGTTCTTTAAACTTGGCACCAGAAATGTACATCACAAAAGAAACAAAATGACACCTGCTGTGCCGTCGCTGCTGATCCTGTTTTAATTAAGACTAAAATTCCCAGATTTTATCTCAACAATCTAATGGGAAGAGGTAAGACAATATGGGAGCCATGTGTGTTCCGAGCAAGACCCTCTGTCCTTATTTAAAGGGTTGCAAATTGGCATATTTGGTTTTTCACAGAAAGAGACTGGAGCCAAGAGTGTTGCCATGGAGGTGTCATTCTATTTCTTTTGTGATGTACATTTCTGGTGCCAGGTTTGAAGAACTCTGCTCCAATATTTCTAAAGATATTCTCGATTCAGTGTTTTACTGTTTAAGTGGAACTGTTTATGATGTCATCACTTTCCTCATTTGCATAATACAAAAATGTAAATATCTCTAAAATGAAAAAAGATATTCCAAAAAGGAAAACACCATAAGGATTGTTCTTTACTTTGAAAAGCCTTTCAAATAAGCAGTAATTTTTTTTTACTTCATGGGCACTCAGAATGTGCCTCTCAGAATTATATAATAGGGGTACATGACAAAACACACTCAAATTCTTTCTTTTCTTAACATGATGAATAAGCAGTGGAACTAACTGTAAAACCAGAACAGTTCACTTCATAAACTTCACACACTGAATGAAACAACAGCAATGTATGGTGCCAGAAAGTATCCATAGGGAATTGGAAATTCCCAAAGGGATAAGGAGGTCAAAGACACAGGAAATAACAGGGGGTAGGGAGGTTGGACAGCTGTGTCAGTTTCCAGATGTCCTTCAATTCAATACAGATTCAAGTACTCATCTAGCTGTTCAAAACTCCTTCCTTACATACTTAGTAGATCTTTCTGGAATACTTGTATTTCAATGGTATTATAGTTGAGGGAATTTTCTTTCTTTAAAAAGCTCTTAATTGGACGCTAACAAGTGCCAAGAACTCACTGCTATGTGGACATGGCAGCCATTTTAACTTGTTACCAGTCTACATGAAGTCGCTAAATGGGCCAAAACTGCACTGATGTTTTTCACATCATTCTCAGAATCTATCCAGCAGCAGTCAATATCTTTGGATGAAAAGTTTTTCATCCACAATTTCATCCACAGTAATTCAAACAGTCCTTAAAGGGAAATTGTACAACATTTTCCAAGGGACATGATTATACAGAAAGATAATTTGACAAGTTGCCATTAATCTGGTTGCTTTTAAAGTGTGTTAAAAGAAATTGCTGTATGTATTGTTATTGTGTGTGTGAGTGTTCCCTTCAACTTTAACACACTTTCGTGCCAAAGTGAATTTTTCCGGAGGGGTTGAGGGCCGTACATAATACTTTGGGAAATTCATTATAATTGCATTACAAATAATGGAAATTTCTGGAAGATGGGGTTCTTATGTGAAATACCCTCTGAGGAGGGGTATATGAGTATTTTCTGAAACTACACATCCAATGTATCATGGCCTGCAGGAAGTTTTACCAGAGACCACCTTCCTTCCATGCCTTAGTTGTCAACTGAGATTTATTCCAGTTTCAAGTCTAATTATGTCTTGTAAATCATCATTTAACTTATAAATTTCACACAAAGACTTTGATGATGCCTTCTTGGGTTTTTGGTTAGCCTGCATAACAGGTGTTTCCAAAAAAGCACACGAAGGGAATGCGCACAAGTGCAAAAAATAAGGAGCAGTGGGAGGGGGTGAGGCGAGCGAAGGAAACGCCTGCATTCAATCCCAGACATTTTACTGAATGCCCCCAAATAGCCACGCTCCCTTGGGGTGCCAACAGTCACATGAGAACCAATGATTATTAACTTGTGGTAAATCATTTTTGACAAGCACCCAGCATGAGCTTGATAGAGTCCACTAAAAACAAATAGTACGCACAAATACGCTTCCTTTTTATAATGATATGGCTTCGGACAATTGCCATGTCTGTCATTGTTCGTTTAAAGAAAACAAAGTTTGGAAAATGGAGGTACATAAGCTTGATCAAATTGATGCAAGAAATGGATGTCTCTGTACAAATGTATAGCTTTCTTGAAGTAAAGCTATGGCAGACTCCGTAGAAAAACTGGACAAAGATATGACCATAGCACCATAGTACTGTACTTGACAGTTCTGCTGAATCAACCAGCTGGGCAGCACAATAGATGTGCACAATACATGCTCACAAATTATGTCAAACTTTTTCCCTCGAAAGCCAATACTTAGAGACTTTAAAACATATCTTGCAATAGAAATGAGCTGATACAAATGTAAGCACATGACAAATTTTGAAAAGGTGTCAAACTCTGCGAAGCAACATGTAGATAACAGTGGTAACCATGTAGACCAATGACCTCTAAAATTTGCAAAGCACTGTCTAACGGCTTCACTCTACTTAAAATTCCCACTTATAAGACAACATAAAGTGCCCCTCATAAACACATGTGAAGCAAAGTAAGGTTGAGAGATCGATGTGTTTGCCATTTTGCAAAAGATCTTCGTTTCCTGAACAGAAAACTTGAATGCTTCCTTGGACTCCGCTATTTGTATTGATCTTGTTATGTTCCAGATGACAGATTATGCATGAATGTCAAATTTCTGATGTTACTTTTTGACTGACAGGCTATTAACCAATCAAATTACACTATTTCTCCCCGTTGGTGGGTAAACGGAGTTTGGTAAAATGTTTGGGATTGACTGCAGGTGATTCCTTTTCTCCCCACCCCCTCCCCACTTCTCCCCAATTTTTTGCTCACCCCAGGCACGCTCCTTTGCTCGCTCGCTTGTTCGATCTCTCCGCCCGGAAAAGGAACGGAAACGGCTGCTACACAGGCTAGTTTTTGGTCTCTGAGCCAAAACACTGCAGAAGCAATTAATATTAAAAACTTTGTTGTATGGAAATCTTTGATCAAGACTCAATTACTGATCAAGCATGTTGAAGTGGCGATTACTCAGAGGTGAATTTTACTGTTGAAGTGTGTTGATTTTTTTAAATTTAAAATTCAAATTTTCTTCCCTGAACAATAACATTATTTGGTAATTTACAACTTCTTTTGCAGACTGAGGTAAAGAAAGCTCAACCTAGAGAAGTGATGCAAAGTTTGCAAGGTGGGCGTGGTCGTGCTGGTAGAACCTTAGCTGGGCGAGGATTCTGTAAGTGCAGTGAGACCTAGTGTTATGATCAATTTATTTTTAATACCACAGGCTCTGGATTAAATGCTACAAATGCTGCTAGTGTCAAATTTAAATGCTCTCTGTGTTTAATTGAGAATACTTGGAATACAGCCAGATATATTTCTTGTCCTGAAGAAATTTTTTTATTCTCAGAACTCCCAAAATCTACTTACCCTGTTCCAGTTTAGAAATTAACGATAGCCACATACTGTGGTTTCAGAGTAAACCATCTTCTTTGAAGATAAAGCCAATAAAAGGAATGATAAATTGGCCTTAAAATAAAGAATGTTGCAGTTCTATTGGTAATAGACATAGACATAGACATACTGTATTTAACATGGACAAGTACACACTTAGCTGTTCGCTAGTTTCCAGGTGTTCCATGATTAATAATAATAATTGTGAATTTCAAAATAATCTCCTGTTAAATTAAATTCTTTAGCCATTTTAGCTGTGAACAATTCAGAGAAACAGAGTTCCACTAAAGATCGACCTGTAGCATGACAAATATGTTGCAAAATGTCATTTGAAGTTAATAATGAACTTACATATTTCTTTTCACAGTGTACAATCCCTTTGCTCCTGGATTTCCTCGTGGTTTTGCTCCATCTGGTTTTGGTCCAGGATTTGGAAGCTACCCATTTCCAGGTATCTACTGTAAAGATAGTGGATTGCATACACACTTTTACGCACTTTACTTCACTTGATGTTAAGAAAATGTAACTGATCCACTGGTAGCATTCAGCTAATATGGACGGATCAGTTATTATCAGATGTGGCACTGTCTCATGTTAGACTTCCTGTGATGGACTAGTTTCTCATCCACTGGGAAGTGGAAATACTCAGACTAGTTGCTTCATGCTGTAGCCACCAGAGATAAACACTGGCCTGATGGGCCATTAGGCTTGAATGGAGACTACGCCATGAATGTTTAAACAGACAAAGGGGGAAAACTGCTCAAACTATGTACGAAAGAGCAGGCAAAAGCTTGCTTCAGAGCCTTATGGGTTTATGGTAAAACTGCTCATACATATAACATAACTGGTATATTTTTGATGCTAAATAAATATTTTTCTTTGATCTGACATCTTCAGGTTCCTATCCAGCTGCAGCTGCGGCTGCTGCAGCATTTGCAGCACAAAACAGGCAAGTGAGAGGCAAAGGGCGAGGATATCTGGGAAACTATCCAGGAATGCTTGGTGAGTATGTACAGCATCCTCTCTCATGCCCAAAATATTTTGCAAGCAGAACCTTACCTCTTAATTTTGACATCAAAATGCTATTGGTATAATATTTGCACCATCGAAGGTTCTCTTTGTGTAATGTCAGTCTACTAGACTGGAATATGCTGACAGACTAGGTTGTGCATCATTACTACCAGTAATTCATGCATTAGCTTTTTACGCTCATGAAATGCTCAAATGTATAGATCAGAATCATTGTCACTGCTTAATAAAATGATCTGACCAACATGCCAAATGATATTTAGGAACCACCAAAATCAAATGTGAGTAATGAACTCTTGAGATTGATTCAAGTGTTGATATTAGATAAACTTAATTCTCATTAGTTTTGACTTGTGAACAGCGTTTAGTACCTGAACTGGGCCTTATTGACAGTTAACAATTTATTTTGCACCAGTGAAATTAAATTCCAAGTCTATTGAGTGCTTATTGTAACTTCCTTTTTCAGTGCAGTATAGAGCATTTGTCTTTTAGTCCTAGACACTGAAAAGTTAACATCCTTTCAAGGTTTCACAGGTTACCCTGCTGGATATATGAACCCTGCGGACCAGAGAGGACGGACACCAGGTGGTCAATACTATGCAGAATATGCCACCATAAATAACCAGGGAGGACGTTCAGGACCTAACAGACCACCAGACATCCCTCAAGTTAACCCAGCCATGCAGGATTACACTGACTACCCAGGTACATTTAATAGCAAGTCTGTGATTAGAACCAGAACACAGGACTCTTGTGGAGAGGATGGGGAGGACGCATAAAGAAACATAAAAAATTAAATGCACAGTTGGGGAAGTGCAAGTGATTTTCTTGGTTATATAACTAGTGTGTTATACTTGGTATTGGGCAAATCTCAATGTTAACCGCAAAACATTTGAGGTCCAAACATTGATTGCAGAAGTGCTGAGGTAAAGCAAAAACTTTATCTGTTTATCTCAGAGCTGGCTTGACACTAAGCCATTGACTCCTAAACCAAACAAAGGTGAAGTCTTTGTCAGACTTAAGTGTCCCATCTTGCTGCAGTGTATCTTGGTTTCTGTAGTATGAAGCAACTAGCAGTATTTCTGCTCCCCCCTGGATGAGTTGTATTCATCACAGGAAGACCGCCATTATTAATTTCACTTGTTTCCAGTCATATACCGGGGTGGAGAGCTTTGTGAGAGGGAAGAGTCTTGCTGTAGAACAAAACATAATGACCCTAGCCAGGATTTAAACCTGTTTCACTTGATCCAGAATATAGTGCACTTACCATTAGGCCACCATGCTACTCACAAGAAAACAAAACAGCCTTGAGAGACTATGGTTCTTGTGTCATTTATGGCATCATCCTTTCCATAGTAGATGGTAATTTTCATTATAAACAAATCATAAGGAAACATATTACAAAGCACTCTAAACAAGAGCACAAAGGGCTGAATTCAGCCTGAGATACACAATAAGTCAGCTCCAAATTTTATTAACCTGATAGCTACATTACAATGAAAAAAAAGAAAATCATTAATATTCAGTTCTAAACTCGTTAATCTATCAATTTATA
The DNA here is from genome assembly GCF_964199315.1 of Orbicella franksi. Taxonomy (NCBI): domain Eukaryota; kingdom Metazoa; phylum Cnidaria; class Anthozoa; order Scleractinia; family Merulinidae; genus Orbicella; species Orbicella franksi. Next base: position 13,301,748 of record NC_138156.1, on the reverse strand, counting down.
AACAGGCATGAACTACCCAACCCAGGCATTTGGTCCACCCCCACCCTCTCCTGTGTCGAGAGCATTTGCAACAGCTGCGACAAGCCCAGGACCTGTTCAAGACCTTAGCAGTTATATCAACTCTGCCACAAATACTACAGCAGATGGTTTGGGATATACAGCCACCAGTCCTCAGCCTACAGGCTTTGGCCATGCCATGGCAGTAAGTGATTGAAACTTTTCTTTTTACGACGAACAATAAGATCTCCTTCAAAATTAATCCTACAACAGTACACAAAGTACTTAATTTATAAACAAGGAGCCATTAATAAATCTTACTTTAAATATAAACAAAATGAAAATCTGAAACTTTTCTTAGTCAGTATCCATTTCATTGCATATTCATTATAAATCAATACTAAAAATTCAGCATAAAATTAACATTTATTAAAAAATAGCATAATTATCTATTTGCATAAATTAACATGTGTACATGTAAATTACCTTAGAATGGTAGATGCCTCCTCTCGTCCTTAAGAACAGCTTATTTGTCTTGTACATAACTGTGTAAAGGCTAAAGTCAAAGAAAAAAAAAACCAAAATTGACTTGTTTTGATACATAGCACCAAAACAACGTGGGTAGCAGTATTCTGGATACGTGGTGCAATCCAAGTGATTAATTATCAATATCCAATTTATTTTGACAGTTCTGACGGAGGAGTGCATCACTGTAAGTATTCTAATAGTTAAGAATAAAAATTCACTTTCTGTTACCTTGTACCACAGATGGTCTTCTTGATTGAAGCTACATCATTTATAACTGCAGTATAGAACTTTCCAAATTGAGTTTGTACAATACATACTGATGTAAACAGAAGTGAATCCAGGCACCCTCTGAAACCCAGAAGCAAAAATGAGTGCACCCTTCACTACTTGTGGGCATCTTTAGCTTATCTGCTATTGGTTTCCGAAGGTGTAGTTCTGTGGAACTGGAAAGTTCTAAACATATCTATCTATATATATATATTTTTTTAAAAATGAAGCAAAGTTTTGGTATACATGTCTGTGAACAATAGCTGAATTTCAGTGAAATTTGTTTACACAGTACTGTAAGTTGATTGTTTTGTGTATATTTATGTCTGGATTTATGAAAACTGCATTAATTTCAACACATTAATGAGCCTGCCACTTTTTCACGAAAATGGACAGGCTTTGTTTTCAATCAATCAATCACAGGCAGTCCGTCACTACACAACCTACTCACCCACCTTGCCTGTGTGTGGCTGTCTGGCTGCAGGTACCTAAGCCTGCACAGCATGGTTGGCCAAGGCTGTCCTGCAAAGAAAATGACCAGCTAAAGTTTTAGCCAAAAATGCCTCTCTCCGTGACCAACCCATTCTCCTGGGTTAAGACCCTTGGGGGTGGCTTGGTGCTAGCTGGTAGCCAGGACCCTGGGCAACCCTGGGCTCTCTGCCACAACCCTTCTTTGCAGAAGCCCCCCTGGGTTTTCAAGTGCTGTACAGGCATGACTACCAGCTATTGCCAGTGGTCAGATGAAAAAGTTTTACACCATTCTTGACAGCTTTTCACAAATCCAGACAGATTTTTAAAATAACCAGGAATTCTTGCATGCTCATTAGCTAAATTTCATTGTCATAAGCAGACAGACACATGAATTTATAATGTATGTGATGTGGAGGCAACAAGTGAGAGCAGACAATTTGACAATTTGTTATTGTAAAAAACAAATTGACATCAGTTTTTCATGCGTCTGTCCCATAATTGACAATGAATGTCGTCATAACTATTTGTCAAAGTAGTCTGCAGATCCACTTGGCTATCGCCTTGCGGACCCACAGCTACTTTGACAATGTTATGACGAAATTCATGATCACTAACAGGACAGATGCACGAGAAACTGACGTCAAGTTGTTAAATATACTGCTTCTGAAGTTCACCACAAAAATTTGCAGTTGATTGAAATGAATAACCTCAACTTGACACATCTAACCACCTGAAACTGAGGTGACAACTGCAAAGGTCACAGACAACTATTGGCTATTCTTTTGTTTCAAGGCCTCCAAATTTGAATGACAAAAACAGTTTTTGTAAACACGTATCTCCCTTATTTACGCATAAACTTTGTGAAAAAGCAAAATTCTGACTACTGGAAGGAACAGCGGAAAAGGAAGCTGTTCCTTCCAGTATCATTTCTGCATCATTAAGCTTAGCTTTCTAGTTCATCCCACACTTACCCGTTAAGGACTCTTTTACACGCAACTTTCCGAGCGCTCTACACCGCATAAATTCCAACGTTCATGGCAACTTTACTTATCTTTGTTTTCCCTCTTTGTTTCAGATTGCAGTTGGGCACTGAAGAAGCAGTGGTACGTAACGAATTTGAAAATTTTGTCCAGGCCTACAAAATACATGCGCTCAGCTTGCAAACTTCGGAAAATCGCTGATTGCAAGGAGTCTGGAGCGAGTTACGACTTTTTCCTGGCCCAGTCCCAAGTCTTTCTAATTCGCGCGCAACTCTCCGCTGAGCTAACTTCAAAAGAAATCTTGGTTACTTATTTCTTAATACTGATATTTATTTTCACAGCTCTGATGTGGTATTTTACTGGGTTCTTTTCAGACTTCTTCCTGGGACTCTGCTCAAGTGTCAATGTTACAAACTTGTTTCAAGTCAGAATTCTGCTTTTGATGTTGCAGCCATAAGGTTTCACAATGAAGGTACAAAACCACATTGATTCTGAGGCGTCTTATATCAAAAAATTATCCCTGCTTAGTGTCTGAAAGAAGTAAGGGAAACAGTTTTAATGAACTCGTCTTAATTTTAACGTAGTTGTAGAGATATAAATTTTGGTTCCTATAAGGGTGTAAGGTTTTTTCTTAGATATACAACGCACACAATTTTCTGTAATTCAGGTGTAGTAGGGTTTAAACGGAAGGGTGGGACAAGTGTTTGGCGGTTATCAAGGCCAGTTTTATTGCTACAGAATGTATGTGAAAAAATCAACCCGACTCCCATTCCAGAGTCCAGATACACCGCAACTCAGGGTCATTGTTTGATTCCTGAAAAACAAGCACATGATTAGCACGAGATTAGGCACGTGCTTGTTTATAGTTTCAATCAAAATTAAAGGAATTTTCAAGAGTATTGCCACATTGGAACATTGTGATTTCAGTTAAAAACAATAATCAACTAACATTATTAAAAACAAAAACAGTAAAAACAAGAAAGCAACATGGAATAAACGAGAACTTTGTCTTAAAATTTGATGACGAAAGTCAAGAAGCATTTCCAGAATCACGGTGAAAATCTCCCTTCTCAATTTGTAACATCATAGTGGCACAAACAAGGGTTTTTCTCTATGTGCTCCAAAGGTCTTCAACTTGAAAATTCCTTCAATGTTTGTCCCAGAGGACGTAGTTATAATGTTTGCTGATTAGTGAGATTTGTAGATCAAAAAGGAACGGTCATGTTGGCGTTATCTTGGACAAGTTAACGTTACTGAAATAGATAAAATGCACGGTTCTGCACAAAGTAAGGTATGGAATAGTTAAGGTATATTTGGGTATCAAGTTAAACTACAGTGTAGCGTCATAGGACTAGAAAAACATGGTTAGCAGTTCTCTCATGCCCCCCGGAGTATTCGTTATTCTGTGTATGTAAATGACATCAAATGTCACTCTTTAATACGTTTCTTTTTCTGGTTTTTCGACTGATCTGATTTGTTGTATGAAAAATGTGTCTTTTTGTTTGTCAGTTTCAAAAACTGGCCTTTTACGACGAGCAGATGAAGGCGCATGAGACATTTTGATTGAGTGTTTTATTAAATTGCGTGGCGCGCTTAGAAGTACGATATATGATTCATTTCAGTCATGTGCATTGAGGATGCGTCAGGTTGCCAAGCATCGTCGCTGACGTACACCGCGTACTCGGTCTATTCTTCAAGACGAGCTATCGTTGCTTTCATCTGCTCCTCGTTACTTTGAGAAAACTTAGACATCAGCATTTCATCGCTGGTTTTGTGAGGGAATTTAGTATCACTTGTTACGCCACTTTATAAGTGACGGATGCAAGCAAGAAGAAACAAGCAAAAAATAGTGCACTGGTAGTGTTTTAGTTTAAGACAACGAACGTGTGAAGTTATTTAAGTTTTCTCAAAAGAAAAATTAATAATAAATCCAAGAGATTTTATTCGTGAGCATGCGCCACGCACAGCCAAGAATGTGGAGAGAGAAACGAGTAGTTTTGCCACTCTAATAACTTATCAACTGTTGTAGATATTTAAAGTGGTGAAACTAAACTGCCAAGTTAGATGATGTTCAAGTTAGGTCCTGATCATTTAAATTATTATGTATGTTGTTATATTTCACAAAATAATAAATTCACAACGTTCCCGTTTGCGATCTCAACGTTTATATCTTATGGTCATTTAGAAAATCAAAATGATCAGGACTTGACGAAGTAGAGAGGGCCAAACATTAGAGGCCTGGCTGAAAAAAAGAGAAATTGATTCACCAATCTAAAGTGAAATTTGAATGCGTACTCACAAAGAAATCGAGTACCCTATATTTATTCTTATCTGTTATGTTTCTTGATAATCTATTATTTCTTAAAGTATATTCACATTTTTAGTGATATTTGGCGATCCCTAGTTCGTATCACGCCAGCACTAAATTGTGTTACACAGTTTCGCCTTATCAATCAATTTTGAGCTAAATTCCTAAGATATTTATCCGAGAGAGTTGAGCCGCGTTAATCTTTGTTCTATGTAATGAGGAAAAACGAATTATGAAACTACACCTTTTTTTTTTTTTTTTGCATTCAAATCAGCAGCTTTGTGAAAAAAAAAAAAGCCAATTTCAATTTGTTTAAGTTTTTTATTTTTCTTTCAATGTGTAACTCAAATGGTTCTGGAAAGAAAGAAGTATCCTGTAGTTATCGCTACATCAATGTATGATGTCGATTAACAGGAAAAAAATAGAGGGAAAGGCCAGGAATAAGTTAAGATACCAACTTTTCGCCAAATCATTTTTTTTCGTTTAGTGAACAGAGACGTAGTAGTCAATTCTTCAATTTCAACTTTTAAGGGGGTGTCTTGTTTTCCTTTGTGGGGAATGCGCTGTGGCTACCTAAACTTTTTGTCTTTGCTATAAAAAAAGTCCTTGCTGCAAGAATCATGAAGCTAAAACCCAATGTCGTTTATACGATTTTTAGACTGAAAGGTTTTTCTTTTGCATTTAATAAGACTGCAGAACGTGTAGAAGGCGTTCCTTTGTTTTTAATTTGAAAACCTGGCTTACCTGATCTTGATTATCATTTAATCCTTTTTAAAAACGAAGTAGCATAATCATAGATACAATGATGATATTGTTGTGAACTGTGCTCAAGCGACAGCTTTAGCCTCCTTGGGGATGTCACGCAACGCTACTACCTGTAACGGAGTGTTGTGTGACGACCCGAATAACGCCTGCAAAGGAGGTTCGTAGTAACCCCGCTGAATTTTATTTGACTAGTTAGATTACAACCAGTATTGCTTGTAAAGAGTACCGATAGTAGGTAGTAGATTTTTAAAACGTAAGACCATTCGTATGCGTAATTTTGTAACAAATTTATCTTCTACCACATGTTTGTACTGATCGTTTTCCCGTCTAAAATAGTCAGCAAAACAAGTTAAAAATATCAAAAATACAAAGTTTTTAAACTAAATTTAATGTGGAAAACTAAACCTAAGCAGTGAGTGTTTTACGATGCGTGATTTTTACCTGTTGGCTGTCTTACACGGGACAACAAGTTTGTGATAAGAGATTATTGAACGTATTTTATTCGAAAAAGGAGAGTAAGTATATATTTTCAAAGGTTTCTTAAAATCGTTCAAAACTTTGAAAGAAATCTTAATACAGAGCGTGATGATTTGTATCAGTCGCGATCTTTATTTGTAGTGGTTGGTGCCGCGCGTAGGGCAAAAAGCGTTAACTTGTTAATAAGCTTCACCATAGAAGAGTTAGCTTCAACAGCCACTATTATTGTATAGGCAATGTTATAAGGTACACCAGGCAAGATTGGTGACGCTAAGGGCCAAACCGTGCATATGTTGAACATCTACTAAGGCCTCGGAAACACCGTGCGATATTTCTCACGAGAGAATAGCAGCTCGTGTCCACACAGTTGTTTCACGCAGATAACAATATTTAAGACGTAGAGTGATGTGAGGGACAAACGCTGTGCAAAGGTGCACCGTGTGCCCAGTGCTTTAGATGCAATCATTCTCTCATTTCTGTCCTGCGAGGCGGTAAATATTTATCGTAATCTACTCTTTTGTTAGCTGAATATTTCATCTGCCTGTTATAACCCTATTCATACTAGTGGGGGTTTGGGGGGAGGGAGAATTTTGAGACCTTCACCGACATTGAAGGCTTGTAACTTTAAAAGCATCAAAACAATGGACTCCAAATGTGGCGACTTTCGATAAAACGGTCCTCTGAACAACTTGGCATATATTATCAAAATCAATGTTCTTGATTTTTTCCATGCAACCATATTTTGATTGGCATGTTTTTCAAATTTTGAATTTTGTTGTTTTTACGAAATATAATTGAGCTTTATTGCAGCAGCCCTCTTTGGTAATTTTAACTTTCTGTATCGGTTTTGACTTTTTCGAATCATTTTTGCGATTTTCTAGCGTTTTACTAAGAATCATAAAATTCAAGATGGTGGCCGTTCAGAAATGGTGGCGTTATTTCTAAGTCGCGTGACATAATCGTTCCATGTTAAGGACCTCAAAGAAAACATTATTGGACCTTTTTTTCCTTTTTTGTTTTCATTTTCATAGCTATAATGGTCTTAAAGTTACAAGATGAAGGCCTCAAAAATCCCCCCCCCCCCCCTCCTCTCTCTCTCTCTCTTGCCTGCCACTGAAGCAAATCAGCCTGTAAGCGTCATATACTTGTGGTGGTGTTACCTAATAAAGTGCTACTGAATTAGTCCGCTGCAGCTCTCGCCAAAAACCACTCTAAGAGCGAATTATCATAGAACAGGATAGTTGTTTAGGTCCTCAGGGGTGCCGCACGCCTACAGAACAGACAGAATATTGTTAATGTTAATCACGCCCAGGGCGGTAACTGGCACGAGAACAGCTTTGACATTCATGGCAACATTGCAGTGTTCCAAACACTTTGCAAATGCTGTTGATGAGCCAAGTTAGGTCAAGAATTGAAGCAGTGCTGTAAGGCGTGTCGACACCCTTTAGGAATTGGATATATAGTTCATTTGTTGCATGGATTTCATCAAATGAATCCACGTTTGCTACTAGTTTTAATCTACCTAGTCATGCTGTGTTAAACACTCGGAAAATCTAGTCCTTGAAACATGATGTATATGGCTGTATTTCAATGGATAAAATTTGTACAGAGAATTTTTTGTTTTGTTCCATCGTTTCTCCTAGCCTGCATAGCAGGCGTCCATTAGCTCGTAAAGGGAACAAAACTGCGAGCGAGTGCGAAAAAATAAGGAGTATTCCTTTCCACACACATTCTCCCTCTTCTCGCTCGCCCCCTCCCTACTTCTCGCCATTTTTTGCTGACCCCAGGCGCGCTCGTTTCCTCGCTCGCTAGCTCGATCTCCGCGCCCGAAAAACGGAAAGGGATGTTTGCTACACAGACTTCGTTTCTCTTAAAAACTGCAAAGCAAACCCCCTCACTCCCCAGCTTGGAGACCACACTGGCTCTGGATCTTATAATTTTGAAGTAAAGGGCTCATAGCTTAAAGTTACCGCGCTGACTTCAAATTATCCTAAACTGATTAACAGGGCTGAATAACGTCTGCGCATGTTCGAGATCTCATGGCTCGTGCTGCAGCGAACGGCCTGGGCACCATAACAAACCTCGAAAAAATGGCGGCGTTTTCAAAAAGTTTCGTATAGCGCCCGGTTTATGGGGAAAAAGTAGAGCCAAACTAAAAACGGTAGAAAGAAATCTTTACACTAGTTCCCTCGACCATTGGCCGGCACAAACCTTTTTGTACACAGGGGTTTAAAGTTTACAATTGGTGAAAACAGCGCGTGAACACGATAGATTTATCGAGGACTTCGGAGATGACATCTTTCGCCGTGTTTTGGACTTTATTTACGTCCATTCTATTGTTCTTTGGGGCAAATGCAAAACCAAATGAGCGGACTTTCTGGTTTGTTAAGCTAACACGAGCTAGAGAAACATGCCAAGGTCGACTGAGGCGGTTTGACGAGGCCATTGCTCGGTTCGCGGACGGGAATTTAAATTGCTGGGCCTGTACTCGGCATTGGATGAGAGCCACTCGGGAAGCGAATGAATATTGCTCGTCTCCACTCTTGGAGCACTCCACTGAGCTGTCGAAAAGAAAAGTCCCCAGGCGGTTTTACCGTCTCTTTGATCGGGTAGGAGCTAATGTCCCTACTTACCGGCCAGGAACCCGATGGGTGTAACCCGAAAACACTGACCCCCGGTCCGCGGACCCCCACAACGGACCGGTCCATGGACTACCCCTACGGACCACCCTAAAATAGTGTAAAAATAATAAATAAAGATTTCACTTATGGGTTGCCAAATAGATTCAGACTTGTGTCGGTGATTTTTCGAGTGTTACACTGTGCAAATGTAACAGACTCGGGTTTTAACACCCCAACCTCCCCCCCCCCGAACCCCTCCCCCCCAAAAATGCCTAAAAGCTTTTTTCAGCGTAAGGAAATGCCGATGGTAAGAAGGAAAGTTCTTACCTTCCATTCGTGGCTCAATCAGGCTATGGAAGATATATTTTTAGGCCGTTAATTGTTGTTTGTATCTGTTATTCCGCTGAGCAAATTGTGAAGCCTGGAATGAGTTCACGAACCCACGGGAAAATGGGCTGAACAAAATGGCAGAGGGAAAAGAGCACAAATTTCGAGGCTTCCCGGAGGCTTCCCCGTACGTGTCTTTCGTATATTTTATGGCCACAGCAAAGGAAATAGCAATGTGTAATGATTTGAATTGCACCAGAGCCTGAATCCAGGTCTGTTACATTTGTTCAATGTAACATTCGGAATTTCGCTGTCACGAGTAATCTATTAGACAACCCGTAAATGAAATATTTTATTTATTAATTTTATCATATTTTGGGGGGTGGTCTGTAGAGGGGGTCCGTTGAGGGAGTCTGTGGACCGGTCCATAGGTAGTCCGCAGACCCGGTCCGTAGTGGGGATCCGCGGACTGGGGGTCAGTGTTTTCGGGTTACCCACCCGATGGTGTAATAAGTGTTCACGATTGCTGATAGTGTTTTCTCCAGTGATCCAGACTGTCCCACCAGTACAAGTAAGTGAAGTGCGTGTTTTCGTCTAATGCAACATTGAGATAATTATACAACATATAACTAATATTTGATGCCCCTGAAACTGAAATACCAGTCCCACAAAGTCCACAAACACACACACACACAAAATAAGCTGGAGCCATATTTTGTTCATTTGTTTATTTGCCAATTCTGCCCACCAAAACAATACTGCATATTTCTACTTTCTTATCACAAAAAATCGTTCCAGAACTATACCAAAATATTTTATCATGTATCTGCTCCTTACAGAGAAACAGTAAACTGTCAACCTCCTCTCCAACCAGTGTTCAGTCGCCTGATGGCAGACAGGTACATGCACATATAATAATTAAATGTGATAATAATCAATTTCTAATTATAAAAATTGTCAGTAATAACAACATGGAGACAATGTTATGGTATGAATCTCCTCAGGAGAATGCTTCACAAAGCATGGTCAGTCAACTTGGGAAAACACTGAAAAATAAGGAAATAACATCTTCAGGTATACATGTAGAAGTTTCAACAAATTTACTTTTCCTGTAGGACAAAGTATATAATTGTATTTCCTAATTAAAACTAAATAACTCTGAGGAGGCACTGCAACAAGAGGAAACATGCAGGTACGACAGATGAGTAAATTTGTATATTCTAAAATGAAATGATTTTTCTGATTAAACATTCCCTCCACATCATCCCCCACTACATTAATTAATGTTTAAAAAATAGTTATAAATAATTAGAAATGGTTCTTCCATTCGAATGAGTGTTTACGCACATGCAGATGCAGTAGAGAAGCTTTTAATATACATTATACATTATACATTATATTTTGTAGCCAGTGCCAGACCGCTATGTTTAAATACTATGAAAACAGTGGTGGGCAGCTGTATGGTGTGCAGGAAGCAGCAACTAAAATGGAGCAGACAAAAGCCCTTGATAGCCTTGATGTCTCTGCAGAGTTGCCAGTCAGTATCATCGGAGAGCAGACTCCAGCAGCAAGCCTGCCGTACCACTTAAACCAAGCCCAGCTGAACAATACCAAGACAGCATGTATCTTCATTATAAATGACAAAACGGTGGCATTCATCCCTACACAGAATGGAATAACTGTGTTCGACAGTCATTACCATGGGACAAGTGGAGCATTTTTGGCAATGGCCCCAAACGATGCAGCGTTTGAACTGCTTTCATGGTTTAAAACGATTAACAGCATCCCACATAATTTAGGAACAGTAACATGTGCTTCATTTAGATAATGAAATATATCGATCGATTAAGATAAGCAAACTCTGTACATAAAAGTACTCTACAGTTGTATAGGTACATGTAGCCAACAATATACGTTCCTGGAGAAAGCAGTTTTTGAGCTTTAAGTCTTGCGACTAAGCTTACGAGTGCATGCAGGTGCTGACCATATAAGTTTTACGACAGCAATTCCATACCACAGCGTTTGTGTTAAAATAAATTTTACGACTCGCTAAAGAAAGGTGCCATTTTGATTACAAAACAAACTAAGATCGTAATACTCACGTCTGGCGACACTTTTCCAAACTCTCGTGTTGCCGTCAATGTCCCCCAAACATCATTTTTCTCTCAAACGAAGCAAACGACTGTCAATCGAAACGACGCTGAATCGTGGCGGCAGGTTTCTTTCACAGGTCACAGGTCACAGGTCACAGGTCACAATCAAAACACTCAGTAAATTTCGCGATGTAACAATTACTGAGATTCACGAGAGGTTTATCGATGTTTCCATGCAACAAACCCTACCTAAAAATGTTTTATTCTATAATTTTCATGAAAAAATTTCTAGGGGTGGTATATGTACGAAATGGGTTGAAATGTAGCTTTCAGACATGTAGTGTTAATATATTTTACCTTAATAAGATAATTCATTGTGATAGCAAATTGAACTGTTTTATTTCTACATTTTTTTTGAAATCTTTACAACGAGTATGTACTAAACAGAAACAAGAGCGTCCCCTATACCTACTCTGAAAACAATTTCACGCATTGTAATCGGCCTTTTCACGCATCACAAAAAATTCGAAAACAGCTTCACGTTAACAGAAAAAAATCACTTTTCACGTAAAAATGCAAAGGCTAAATCATGTGTCACATAAAAATACAAATTCTATCCACGTTTCGCAAAACATACAGAACCCTCCATTTTGATGAATCGAAATGCCGTGTGCATGGGTTACACATCGTGACAGACTAGATTCTAGGTCCTCCTGGTTCACTGTCGCTGTGGTTAGTTCTCAGTCGCGTGGAATGGGCAGGTTTTACATTTAGTTTGGTGTAGTTTACGAGCTTTAATGACGATAAAATCTCCAAAAAAAGTGATTTATTCCCGCAAAAGTCGTTGGTTCACAAATCACGCGTAAGTAAATGCATAATTCACGGATCAGTGTAAGCCTCTTTCGTTTTCATATTATATTGAAAGGCTACAAACAATTTATATTTTCAACAGAAATAAGTCTTGGCTTTCTTTGGATCAATTTTTTTTTTATTTCAGTGCTACAACTGATTTCCCCTACGCGTTTTTTTTTTTTTAAACAAGAGCTCTTATAGTTGCACTTTGGACGCACTTGTATGCATCTGTTTTATGACGTTTTGGCATATTTTTTGGTGACCTGTGACCTGTGACCTATGACCTTTAACCTGTGACCTGTGACCTGTGAAAGAAACCTGCCGGAATCGTGGCGGTTGAATCCAAAGCTCTAAATATTTACCGCGTTAACTACAAGTTTTCTTGTATTTCTCGGCATTTCTTTGGGAACAAAAACTTCGAATTGTTCAAATTGTCATTTTCCAAAGCATAAAAAGGAGATATTTGCGTTTAGGTGCCAAAATAATGGTAAAATTTCTGCTCCTTTCTTGTCGTCATTCAACTGAACACGAAAGAACCACACATCACGTTCGCGCCGAAATTTGATTTTGTTGTGCTGACCTCTCGCACATGCGCAGACGTTATTCAGCCCTGTTAAACTGATTCACACTCTAATCCTCATCCCCAGGGCCGTCTCCTCTTTTCAAAATGGCGGGCGGGAGAGTTTGAAAATCGTCGAGGAGAAGACCCTGGAGACGAGGTTGCACACACTCTGCGATTTTCCCTAAAATCTATCAGCGAACACCTTGGTGTGTTAATTGCTTGGTCATCGGACTTGACATCTCCATGTTTACAAAGCGGGTAATATCCAAGTTTAAAATCGGCTTTGAAGTTTAAATATATTTTCACTTAAGATTTGGATTTTATAACGATTTATCTTTATATTTCGTGACAAAAGTTAGTTCAATTCCAAGAGGGCAGACATTTTCAGACGGTGTACGTCTACCAATTTCTAACTTCAAATTCTAATTCTAACACAACGAATCTTCAAACTTTCATATTTCCATAAATTTTACTAATCCTTCGAGAAAAACTATTTATAACCAAAAATACCCAAAAATCACCAAAGAATTTACAAAACAGCCCAAACAGAGGTACGTGGGATGAGCAGAGAGATTTTTGACCGCTTGAAACGTGAACGAGATATTTGCGTTTAAACTATAATACCCAGCCAAGATACAGCCTTCATGTTAAAGGAGCTCAGTCACGGTGTTTTGCCTTTTTTTGGCCACGTACAAAATCTCCTTTAAATGGAAGGAAACCTGAAAATAATAGTTTACTAAGATAGAAAAACATCAAAGAGATAATAATAAACCATAAAGGAACAAAGATGGTCAAGGATGACGAAGATTGACACGGATTACAAACGACGAATTTGAAAAATTTAGGCTAAACTTTTCAAAATGTGTAAACCGTGACTGAGCTCCTTTCACCCCCGCCTTAATGTGATGAAACCAATTTTAGTAAAGCTTACAAGTGGTTTGCAAGTAACTCTAAAATGGTTAATAGGAAATCAAGAGATTTCGTAGAGATTTGATAACGTAAAGTTTGTTTTTTCCCTAGTTTTACCCTAGAGTATAAGATAAATACCCATTTCTTTTCAGTTATGATATATCACCCTACCCATTTTTTAACAGCAAAATTTCTTAAAAATTCGTTTTTTGAAAAAAGTTTAGTCGGGACTATTATCGAAATTTGACTGTGTTTCAGTATAAAACGGACTGGGGAGCAGTTTAGATTTTGGCGTCGTTTCGCATGACGAAATGCGATCTGCCCAAAATTAAAAATCTGTCAGATATTGAGCGGTCTTCAACACCGCCACATGTCCCGCTTTCATCTTCTCGACCAGATGCATGGCCTACTTCTGGCCTGTTCCCTGCCCGAACCCTCAGTTTCCTCACCAAAGTCTTGCAGTGCAGGCTGTTCTGTACATTTTCAAATCCATCGCCACCTCAACTCGTCGAACATACTCCCCTGCACAGGGCCATTTTATTCTTTTTTGCATTTTTCCACTCAACAAATTGACGTCCGTTTTTCATGCGTCTGTACTGTTACTGATCATGAATTTCGTCATAGCATTATCAAAGTAGCTATGGATCCACAAGGCGATAGCCGAGTGAATCCGCAGACTACTTTGACAATGTTATGACGAAATTCATTGTCAATAACAGGACAGACGAATGAAAAACTAACGTCGATTTGTTTTTCACTATAACAAATTGTCAAATCGTCCGCTCTCGCTTGTTGACACATTGCATAAATTATAAATTCATGTGTCGGTCAGTATATTGACAATGAAATTTAACCAATGAGCGCGCGAGAATTTCTGTAGTTATCGTAAAAAAACGTATTTCCCCTCAGAACCCCTTTTTTACTTGTTACTCATGAGTCCACCCATAGTCATCTCGTAACTCAACCTTAATCGGCTATCCAATACCGTGTCTTATGGCTCAATCAAAATTTATCTGGCGGTAGTAGCTGTCCCTTGACCTAGCCTCAATGCCCGTTCTCTACAAAACCTTGAGAGGATCAAACTTCCCTTGGCGCCTCAAAGAGATTTCATCACTACCCCGTTACAATTTCTGTTCTCAACGAAATCTATACCAAATTGCAACCTTTTTTTCTTCTGACATTGACTCCTCTTCGTTATAGGCTGCGTTCGATCACCCTCGTATTTTTCGGTTTCTTCAGAAGCATGGAATTCACCTGCAGTGACAACTTGTAGTTTTGATCACGCTCCAAAAGGCTGTGTTTTGGGCGGGGAATCGCTGTCAATGCATCCAAGAACGCCCGTTGATATAATCAGGAACATGGAACATTCCGGAACATCAAAAAACTTTAATAATTAGGAGAAAATCTATAAAATTGAACGACGAAATAACCAAAACAGCGAAATAAGGAAAGCAATGAGGATAGTGTTTACCAAGAGAAAATTTTCTCTTGTGTTTACATAATTTTATTTTCATTTAGTTATTTTATATTTGTTTTACGTATTTCGTTTTTTTTCCCATTATTATTTCTTTAATTTTATGTTAATCATTTAATTTTTTTGATGATTCAAAATGTTCCATGCTATCAAGAGATCATGATCTGTTGTCACTTGATGTTATTTTATCGACAGTCCTCCAGGATATTATGCAAGCGACTATGTCCGTCTTGCCGATACAGGAATGAAGCCCTTAACTGGTGACTCCATAGCCTCGTGTGTTTTATCCGAGCCTTGCCAGTACATTGCCCAGGGTCCAAACCTTTGCCTCTATATGACGAGTCTGTTGTCTCTTCAGTTGTGCGCCTATGAGTTTTTCAAAAGTTAGTTTGGTTTCCAGGTTGATCAATAATTTTCGCGTCAGCCGCATACGTTCCTACGTCATTTGTCTCACCTCTTACGTAAAACGAGGGAGAGGAAGTGATACATAACCGAGGAAGTCTCGGCATGACTTTACCGAACAACATCAATATGGCGGCGAACGAAGACTGGCGTACTCCAGCTTTTCGCCAGAAAGTTATTTCTCAAATGTAAGTACTAAATTTAATCGAGTGAACAATGCCTGCTGTTTAAGAACTTTTTCGCTTATTCATAGCTGCCTGAACTTTGTTAAATTTATAAGGTTTTACATTCTTTAACTTACGTACTTCCGTTTTGTAGCGAGGAGGCAGTAAAAAGATCGGGCAACCCAAACGTTATGATGAAAAACCCTGGTGAAATGGAAAGCCAAGTTTTCTCCAAAGCCAAAACCAGGGTAAGTGTACTTTTCTTGCTTATTGGTTTTTTAAGAACCTGCCAACTTAATATCTTTCAGTTGTGTGATACTGGCACGCTAAACTAACATAGGCAAGTTACATCACTCACGGACATTTCTATACACACGCTACGAAAATGCTTTCAGTTTCGTATCAACAAGTAGTAAGCTTCATCTACAGAAAATTTCCTCAGATAGAACAGTAATTTTTGCGCGTAAACTTGAAATATTTTTCAATGGGGCAATAGAATAGGCAGAAATGATCGAACGTTAGAACAACGGACTGTGTCGTGACAGAATGCACGCTGAATCTGCAGACCACGAATTTCTGTGGTTGAACCATACAGGATGTTGGAAGAATACAAGAAAAGTTTGTAAGGAGAAATTAAAGAATACCCAACAACTACCAAAGCAACTACTAGTAGTGCAATTTTTAAGAATGAAGCAATTTGTTACAAAAGGCACAAACTGTCATTCAAGAAGATTCCAGTTAAGTCTGGTTCACACATGCGACACAAGGACATAAGCATAATGACACGAGAAGGACGTTATGCCGTTTTCTTTGTAGTGTGAACGTGCTGACGTAATGACATATTAGCAATGATAACAGCAAGTACATGTAAAAGCAAAGAACAGTTCCAAAAGATATTGTCAGCAGAGGCAGATCCAGACCTTGAGCTAATGTGGAGGTGGGGTGGGGGGGGGGGGGGGGGTTTGGCTTGCCCTGCCAGGTTTTCTTCCTTCTGTTATATTTTTCTTTTTTTTTAACCCAAAATGGGGGGTGGAGGGGAGGGGGAGCAGACCACCCGGGTCCCTCCCCTAGAACTGCCACTGGTCAGTCATCTGTTGACCAACTGTCGGCTGTTGGCCGTTTGTTGAACAACAGTCGGCTGACAGTTTTTGTTTTGTTTCAGGCTAATTTCTAGATGTATGTTATAAACGTATGCATGTACAAACCAAACCAAAACAGTAGTGAAAACTCAAATTCTTGTCAGTCTATGCAAATAAAACAAGTTCCCTTAGGGAGGGAGAAATGAATCAACTTAGTATGTATTGACTTTCCCAATAATTTATTTACAGAGTAGCATGTGCTGTTTTTTAAGTTTCTTCCATAGATAGTTGTCTTTTAACAGTCTGAAAGCAGAATACTAGTTTAATCATTTTGCTGTTGCATCATGACATGAATAAAACTTTTGCAAAAAAATGATCCATGTTTTATCAGAACTGTTGCACTGTTCTGTGTCCTTGGGAATTTTATTGCTAAGGGTTATAATACTGTTTGGAGCCAGTAAGAAGGAAGAAATATTCTTAGTCATTTGACTTTATGTTTACATTTTTCTTTTAGGTTGATTATCTGGCATATGTTGCTCGCTTGTTGGTCTACATTCGTGACATAAGTAAGTAATAAAATTTTGTATATAGCAGAACATGGCCAATTCCCTCTGAGATATGCCTGCAGGGAATCATGGTGGTTGTATTCATCAAAACAAATGTCCAGTCCAAGATAATGAATACAACTACTATGATTCCCTGCAGGTACGGTACCACTCAAAACTAAGCGAACCATAATTCTCATTTAACTTAATAACGCGTTAAAAACAGCCTTCACATCTGCGAGAGACACTGTGTATAAACACTGCAATTGATGTCATAATTTTCATTCATGGCTATTTTAATTTAATCCTGGAAAAAATTTGATCGGGGCAGATTTTGATCACATGCTAGGTATAAAACCACTTCTGAACTGAGAGCCACACGTCACGCAATCAACAAAACAACGCTTTAAAATTGTAATTTTCATCAAACTTTAGCTAAACACTTGATTACCCATGTGCCTAAAATTTACTCGTTTCAATCGTTATCAAAATTTAGTTGGAGGACGGCTTACCTGGGCTCTTGCCTCTGGGGCAAGTGAGAAAAGAAAGTTTATACTTGCCCGAGAGGAAAATCTACTTGTCCTGGATGAAAGGATGGGTTTTCTTTTTGAGCCCTGTCTTTTCCTCCTCACATAATTTACAACTTTCTCCAGTTTTTGAGTGCCCGGTTAAATGTCTTGTTTTTCTTATCTGTCTTGCTTTCAATCTGTTGTTTATTTCGTTCGTGTGTATGTCATTATTTTCATCCAATACGAAGAAATTTTTATTGACTATGAATGCCACACTTGGTTTGAGAACAGGGCTTATACAGGTGAACGAGTTCAAATTTTCAGGCCAACTAGTGATCAGTGGTTTGATGCAAAAGGGTTCGAATTTTGTTGTCTTCTTGTCAACATCGGGGCACCTTATTTTAGTGGAAGAGGTACAAAGCTGTATTTTCCAACTGCGCTTGTTAATTCACTGTGTTTTGATTTGAATTTACATAATTTAAATTATGCAATTGTTTGAGCTGGAGTCCTGCTTTGTTCACCACTTTTTAACATGTTTTAAAGGGTGCGTTAAGAATGCGCATACGACGTTTGCTTAGTTCTGAATGGTGCTGTACTTTTCAGTCCTTGCCGGGAGCCTGTTTGCAGACCACTGTACATCTCATAGTGTATTCATGGTTAAAGGGGGGTCCTGAAGATGATGGAGGTATAAATCCCATTTCCTAGCCCAGATTTTGCCCAAATCCTATTTCCCAGCCTATGTTTGCCCAAATCCCAGTCCTGTGTCATTTCCAGTGACCCGAATCCTAGTGACCCAAATCTCGTTTTCCCAGAGAAAAAGTAAGGCAATGCCAGAGTTTCTATTTGATGTTTCCAGGTCCCTCATTAAACTGTCAAAACTAAATGAAAGTTGGGCATGATTCATCCTAAAAAAACAAACAAACAAACAAACAAACAAACAAACAAAATATTCATCCTGGAACAAACTGGACTGAAAAGCATTGCCGTTATGTTAACTTATCTTTGATTTACTTTCTACTGAAAAATGCTGTTTTATGTTCAGTGTCTTGCTGTCAAGGTACTTCTGTCAGACTGTACTATCATGTGTATGGGATATGGCAGGCCCAAGCATAGCCTACCTCTAGCTGAATTGTTTGTGTGGCTTACTAGCAACACTAACTCAACATCCAAGAAGTTTGTCAGTTTACGAGACCATTTGTCACATATATGTTAGCTAATTTACTCCCCTTCCCCTGTGACACAAATAAATCTACAGTTTGAAATCATTCTTTCCTAGAGGACAAATTGACCACATATTCAATTGCACACAGCTTTATGTTTGTAGCTTCTAAAAGGGTATTTTCTAATTAAAACTTAATATTCCTTTTCTATTGGCTTTAGCCTGCTAACCTGTGTTGACAATTTTTAGGGCCTACTGCACCAGGACAGCAACAAGCACCAGCAGCAAACATGAATCCACAGCCTGGTATGAGGCCACAATTCTCCTCTCCTCAGCTCAACAAACCACAAACAGTCAGTACTATGGGAGCACAAGGCAATATGCAACAGGTGCCTCTGACACAGGTGTCACAGACACCAATGACACCACAGCCGCCTGTCTTCTACAACAGATCAGGGCTTACACAACAAGAGCTTCTTGCCCAACATCTGCGTGCTCAACAACAACAACAACAACAACAACATCAACTGCCAACTCAATCTCTTATGCCACAGCAAGGTCTCAGTGTTGCATCACAGAATCAAGGGGCACATCACCAGATGACACAATCACAGGCCCATATACCCCCCAACCAGGTAGCATCTCCCATGGCACAACAGCAAGGTGGACATCCAGGTTCGTTCAATTATTATTAACTTGATAATGCTCTACAGTTGAACTCCAAACAAGGTAGTAGATGACCAGCGAATTCCAGGTTGAGAGATGTTCTGAATAGTACATGAAGCCCTGGCAGGAGTCTTGCGTCATTTTGGGAAAGGCAGTGAATTCCTAGCCTGCGAACGCAGATGTATTTCGGCTGTTGCTTGTCGCCGCCAAAAATAATGTCTGCGAACCTGAGCCAGGAAACGATTTGTGACGTAATCACTTTTGTTTCTCTTTGGCCAATCAGATTCCATGATAAAATGAAACTTGAGTGCTCCTCGCAGCGAATACCTCGTGCAGTAGTTCTGGGGCTACTTGAGCTAAACTGTGATTGGCTTAAAATTCCTCTGTCAGAGAAATCGTTTCCTGGCTCGGGTTCGCAGACATTATTTTTCGGTGGAGACGAGCGACAGCCGGAAATACGTCTGCATTTGCAGGCGAGTGAATTCCAGACCTCAGGATCTACATCCCAGCCCTGGTTGGAGTCTCACATCATCTTGGAAAAAACACTTTGACCATCACATTCATTTGAATCTCTCCAGTCACAAGTATACAACATACTGTGAATGGGATTGAATAGTTATTTATTTTCAGAGTTCTAAACCTGACAAAATGCTGGATCATACAAAATATTAAGTAATACTTGTAGGTTTTTTCATATTATAGAAATGGAGTAATCTGCTGGTACTAGTGAGCTTGGAATGGAGTGTTAAATACCTACATGTAACAAGCTGTTCTATGGGCACCTACAGCCTAATAAATACAGACATGCCATAATTAGTCAGAGTGCTTTTGGTCGCTGTCAATTAAAGTGCTTAATGCAGACACCTGTTGATATGGACAACAAAGGCATTTTCATCCCAACCAGGGGTTTCATTAAATGTGTTCTGCAGGAGGGAAACTGGTTTTCATAGGCAGGCAAAGCTATTTGAACTGAACTTCTTGAAAAACTTTCTGTTAGATCAGGCAAAATCGTCCTCATGACCAGACTGGTGACTGGCCCATAATGAAACCCCTGATCTAAACTGGACTCAAATTCCTAACAGTCATCTTTGTCCTGAGTGTGCTCATTAATTCATGTCTGCTTTAATAATCTGCAGTACCACAACAAGTGAAGCTTGCTGGTCCAGTGAGAATGCCACATGTCCCCTCTCCAGCCCCTGGACCAACTAGCATGGCATCTAGTTCAATGCGAGCACCTACTCCATCATCCGGCCAGCTTTCATCTCTTACAAACCAGGCCACAGTGGCTCCATCACCGGCACCATTTGTACCTTCACCAGCCATGCATCCTTCACCCTCCCCTCAGGTGAGACTTAGCATCTGTCTGATCTGTCTATACCCAGGGTGTGGAATAGTTATTGCATTACAGTTATGTGACATCTGGTCACACAATTGTAAGCTGTAATTTGACTGTATAAATTTGTATATAATAAATCAGTGTTGCAATAATTTGGGTGGGCACTTTACTTTGACTGATGGACCTTCAGTTAACTCGAATTCTAGCTTTCATTATTGACTTAAGGAAGATGAACAAAATACTGTACTGTGAGGTAACTTGTAGTGGACTTTTATTCCATGCATCTAGACAAAGTAGAAGTACTCCTTGTTACTTTTTGCTTCCAGAACTAGACAGGAGTTTTAAGTAACAACTACATGTACCCTACTGAGCATGGAAACAAACTTTTCTTTCTATAACCAAAGTTCATGACACATTTTGTTGATCATACATACATGTACATGTACCTTAGCAGGGGCTAAAAAGAACTTTTCATGAATTCCAGCTTGCCCTGGGCAAATTTTAGTTTGCACTTCTAATGATTTAGTTGGTAGATGACTTGCCTGATCCCTTGCCCATCGGGCAAGTGAGAATGAAATGTTACTTGCCCAGAAGGAAAATCTATGTGTCCCAGATGACCCGGATGGCACTTTTTGCGAGCACTGCTTTGACTCAGTTGATTTTTTTGTCGGGGGAGAAATCTTCGAAACATACTTACTTGTGTATGCCAGCATTTCACAAATTATTTACCAGTATTCCATTATAAATACACAGTTCAGTGGTTCTTGAGAAAAATGAGATGTATCTTGTTCTTACAAGACATGTCTCATTACTTACAAAATGCATCTCATTTCTCGGAGACAAGCAAGACGTGATACTGTAACTTACTTGAAAGTGGTACTGTAGCTGGGTAGGATGGTACAGGACAGACCAGGAGTGATGTTGAAAAGTTGTTTTCATTTGGGAGTTAAACAAAAAGTACAGCTGAATCGCACTAACCGACACCTGTATGTAGACAGCTATTGTAAGTAAACACTTGGTCATGATCCCAGCCACATAGAAACACAACATTATTTATTAAGCTTCCATTGGCAGGCACCTAGAGCTCCTAAGTAGATACTCAAAGAAGTAGATACTCAAAGTTCCTGGTCTTAAGCCAGGCTGTCCACTCATGTAAGATTCAAATTATCAAATTGAAGTTAGTTTTTTATGCGTCCGTCCTCTTATTGATGATAAATTGTGTCATAACATTGTCAAAGTGGCTGTAGAACCACGAACCGCAGGCAAGTGGTTCCACAGTAAACTTTGACAGTGTTATGACAAAATTTATCATCAATAAGAGGACAGACACATAAAAAACTGAGTGGACGTCAATTTGTCTTTTACAATAACAAGACCCCAAAATGGTCAAATGCCTGGAATAAATGAGGGGAAAAGATGCCGTAAACTTGCCATAAACAAAGATAAGTGAATTTTATTCAAAATGACGCAAATATTTTCAACAGCTTTTCTCGCTTTTTGATTGGCCACTTGAAAAAGTCCATAAATTCTCATTGGTTCAAAAGTTGACAGTTTGACAGCTGAAAGTTGAACTTGGAAACTTGCATAAATTAAAATTGTATCCTTTTTTACTCTTATTGATGATAACTAGTGAGACAATCTCAGATAGTGCAGAGCGCAATTGATAGCTCTGGTACAGTAGTCCCATAAGTACTCACCCCTACTCGGTTCACTTCCGGTTTGTGTCTACCTTGGTAGTCTGCTACAGCTTTTCCCCTTTGCAGTGTGTATGTTTGAAGGTTGTATTTTCATTCAAGGTCCAAACATTACGCACAAATTAATTACTACTGGTGCTTTAAGTTGATTTTCGTTCATTTTAAATTCAACAATACGCTGAAGCAGCAAACGTGACAATTTAGCTCTTCACGCCAACTTTGTAACTTCATACTTTTGTTTTCCTCGCAAAGCCATGTAATATGAAACCCTTGTTTTCTCCAAAACATACGGAAGATGTCCTTGTTTTTTGGAGATAAATGAAAGAAAGTTAAATATCTGATGTAGTGATGAAGAAACGGAACAGAGACGATGTTTTACTAAAAATGCAAATTTTTACCGATGAACAAGAACTAATTTAATTATCAGATAGTCACGAAATACCACTTCTTTTTCTGTTGCCACCTTTGTTGTTAACAATAAAACAATTCAAAATTAACACACAACGATATTGATGGCTGAGAAGCTTTTCAACGAAAAGTATTGAAGATAAACAGCGCTACTTGGCCGATATGAATGAGTCTCCTCAAAGACTGATTAAATTAATTTGCGCTTTCATTAGGTGCCATGGCGTCTGCAGCAATATTTGAGCATTTCCCTGGTTTCTTTTGTTACAAATTCACAATTTGCGGAGTATTAACGCCACTAACTTGAGAACTTTTTGGTCTCTCTTACAGACACAATTAAGGCAAGAAATAAACAAGTCGCTAAGGAGAAGCAGTATATTTGAACTCTGACAAGCACACTATTGTAGATTGAAAACAGCAGATGATATTTGTTGAACCGACCTGTTTGTAATTCTAAAAGCTACGCAGCCACAGTAACATTTCACTTTTGCAATAAAAAGGGACAACTGGCGCTACCTGAAAAATAACTGCCGTCCTTGGTCGCATGACACGATATATAAAATACTGCATGTAAAGATAGTGTATAACACTAACAATGCTAGAACGCATGCATCTTACATGTTGAGCTCTACCATAAGGAAAACCACTCAACATTTGTGCGTGATTCCGTATGCAATGTATCCTTCACCTAATATAGAAGCCACGAACCCTAACTAATCTACGCATGCGTTTAGAGCAAATTAGTTTTGTTCTAAGGAGAATGGTACCACAAGGAGAGCAAGGGGTTACCTGAAACAAATATATAGCTTTGTGATGTTCAAAGTTAAGCGACGACGATGGAATGTGTTTTACGTAGAGTACACATGTACCTTTCCCACCCTACTCCCATTACTTCCTTGCCTCTAGACTAATTAATTAATTGAAATTAATTAATTAAACAAACATTAAAGTTTACACCTTAGCGCCATAGTGCCTTAGTTCCTTAGTGGCAGGCAACCCCCATAACCATCCCAATAGTGCACTCTGCACTAAAAATGAGCCAATCAGTGTGCAAAAAATTAGACAGTTATTGTAAAATGTAGGTTTGTGCCAATGGGCTTAAGAGGTAAATAACGTCAAATGTCTGGTATAACATGTACCTGGGTGGGTATTACTTTCATTTGATCATCTGTTGAAGATGAGTATGTATTAGGAAATGACATAAAAGTCCAGTATGTAATTAATGGGCCTTATTTGTCTTTGGAAGCACTGGAAATCATTTCAATCAGTCTTTGGCCCACGTTGTTTTTAGTTTGTATATCATACTTTTCGGCAAACTTTAGTCTTAAAAGTGTCACTAACTGTCATTGTAATGTATACTGTTTGGTTATAGCATACTGATATATATGATTGGTTTTCTGTTTAGCACTGCATAGCAGCATCACCAGCTCCCTCTACATCAGTCCCTACCCCGAGCACCATGAGTGTTCAGTCACCAGCTTCTGTACCAAACCCATCTTCTGTAGGGGCCCCCAGCCCTGCCCCTCTGAACCCAGCTGAGGAACAAGCATATTTGGACAAGGTGTGTGCATGAACTTGATTTACCCAAACATTTGTTTTTGTAAAATTCTGGGGAGAAAGTCAAGTTAATGAAAATTTCATGTGATTTTAAGAACATGACTTAGTAAAAGTTTTGTGCCCCCCCCCCCCCTCAAAAAAAAAGGACTTGAAAAACGAGAATTGCCAATTGATTGGTGATTCTCATTTTGCTGTGTTCCTATAGAGGCCCAGATAAATACTGTGTGGCAGTACATTATGATTTCATCATTATCTTGATTTAATTGGATCTCCTGGGCAGTACAACTTACATCTTTATAACAGGACAGTGTGAAGTCTAATATGAAATTCTCTGATCTTTGATACAGTTAAATGAACTGAAACCCTATGTTGAACCACTTAGAAGGATGATAAACAAGATGAATAGAGATATGAGAGACAAAGGTTTGTGGTTCATAAATCCTGACTATCAGTTTATTCTGCTTGTTAGAGACCCATTTCTATCATAGCTTCATTTTAAAGAGCTAAACTTATATATGTATTTTTTATTTTATGCACATGTATTTTGTGTTTACACTGATTAGTCAGGGTACACAGTGAGAGTGTCCGGTATGGAACTGGACATAGCAATGTATAGAATTCACAGTTCAATATGTTAAAATCATTTAGAAAACAGTGGTGCTGCGGTGCTATGTTTTCTTTGTCTGTGAAAAGAAACAGAACAGAGGTGGAAAATTTTGTAAAATGATGTTAATTATTGAATGAGTGAGGTGCTTGTCATTTGTTGCAGAACATAGCAGCAGGGATCTGTACAAACTAAAGCATCTGTATGATATCCTGACAAACCCAGCGAAAAGGTATGTGTCTTACAAAGATACTGCACATGACAACTGGCTCTATTTCTGCCATCAGAGGTTTTATTAAGGGTTGGATACTGGGACAAATGACCGCCTGTGAACAGAACTCGGCCCAGCTGCTTCGTCATTAATTTAATAATTATATAGTATTGTTGTTGTCTCATGCTATATCTCTGTAGCTAACAGTCGTCTGAAAAATAAGCTTATTTCAAGTCATAGAAAATGTGATTTTGCTGGTTATAGTACACGTTATCTCCCTTGTATCTTCAAATAGTGAAGCAAGTTCACCCATTTTTACAGATTTTGTGCTCCAAATTGAAGAAAGATGCTTCCTCTTCCACTCTAGCACTTCAAAATTTTACTCGGATCCCTTAGCTTGGCAAGGCCTTGCATTTTTTTTGCCCAGTTGCCATACCCTGATGCCCGCCTGCTAAAACGATGTATTGAAAACCCTGCTACGTATGTTTAGAGGAAGAAAAATTTTACCCTCATGGGTGAACCCTCACGAATGGGCACAAGAGGGCTGTATAGTGGTTGCATGATTATTGCATGTACAATCATTTATATGTGTAATAACCAGAGTGATAATAACCAGAGACATTAGACATGCAGTAGTTTACTTGTATAGATCTTGGTATGATGTTCTTGTTCTGTTCCAGACGTCCCTTTCACAGTTTAAAAACTTGCACCAATTTGTAAAGATGTGTGCTTTTCATCAGCTTAATTCTTCCTTGTACTTTTTACAGGCTTCCTTTGCAAGCTTTGGAAAACAGTGGAAATGTGCTGAAAAAACTCATCAATATAAAACCTGTGAGTGTAAATGAAGAGTAAAAGAGTACTGGTGTAGTAGTATTTTTGTAGTATTTTTATCTGTATGTAATCATAGATGTTCAAATTCTAGTGTTACCTGTTGAATTTAAAATTAACTTGCATCAACTGAATAGAATGAGTAAGCTTAGCCAATGTCCCTATGCTATAGTTTTCATGAGAACTAAGAGTAGATTTACATATACCTTAAATCCTCGAGCTAGCGCCCGTATGACAGTGATAATTATTATTTGTTGCCTGAATAGCTGGCTAATTTCCACAAGACAGTTTACACACTTCAATTTTTTGGCTCTATTGCTTTGCTTTGATTTAATTGCAAGGATGAAAATTGGGGACCTAGTGCTGGAAATAACAGTTGGTCATCTGAAGATGAAGGAAAAAAAATTAAGTAGTCTGTCATCGGACATTGTCGGGCCAAATTTGTGAAATTGCCTGACTAATTTTACATTTTAATTAGACATCATTTATTCATGACATTATGACCAAGCACCAAAATGACTTAGCTTTTAGTCATGGAGATCTTGTTTGTATAACATGTTTACTTTGAAAGGTGTTAAAAATTACAAATCATACGGATCGGTGGCAGCTAGTCGGCACGACACGATATTTTCGGGCAACACGATATTTTTGGGCGAAAGTTCATTTGAATCTTGAACAGGAGAGCCCCTGGGCACTTACTCTTACCGGACTAGTTCCAGAAGCGTTTCAATTCCTACCCTCTGATTGGCCAGAAAAATATCTTTCCCAGCCCAGGGGCTTTCTCACTCTTCAAGTTAATTTCCCCCCAAAATATCGTGTTGCCCAAAATTGTCGTGTCGTGTCGACTAGCTGCCCCTGGGTCTCAGAGGATAAATCAGCCCTTACCCAAGTATTATGTTTTTTGTAATGCAGTCTACTTTTATTCTTTCAGTCATCTGTACCCACCCCACCAGCGTCATCAACACCATCAGGTAACACCTCATCCAGTATTGCCGCCACATCCAGCATAACAACATCATCTGCATCTGCATGTGCATCTGGTCCAGCAGTACAACTAGCTCCCTCTGTGGGCTCCACCCTTCCCCATGTTATTTATAAACCTTTGTATGATGCTGTCACAAAATATGCCAAGTCTCCTATGTTGAGTCACACTTTACAGAGGACATTTTCACCATTACTACAAGCCATGGAAGGACCACCTATACTGTAAGTTTAAGAGGTCGCTGTTTATAAAGTGAGTACAGTCGAATCTCTCCGGACCTACAGGTACATTCATAACATGGAAACAGTCATCTTAGCAGCACTTTCCATAACTTCCATTATCCCAGACTTTCTGGAAATTTTGGAAGCGAAGCAAATGGTTTTCCAAAGTTTCTTAAGTGCAAACCATAAAACTAAATTCCAGGATCAAGTCAGTGGAACCGAAATTTTCACGAAGCAATTTTCAAACATTTGGGCATTCGTAGAAACACTGTCAAGTCTGGTAAAGTCAACCTGAAAATGGGAATTTCATTTGCCAAATATGTCGGGAAGATCAAACTCTAAGTTCGATTTTCTACCTCTTTCATATAGGGATACCTACACAATATAAACACTCAGCCTTTCCTTAAAGTTTATAGTTTCATTAATAGTCACTTTTTCTTTACACAGTAAGAAGTATTATTTCTTATGTATATTATTTTCTGCAGTCCTCTACCCCCTCCAGCTAAGAGGGTCAAACTGGATGATAGCAGTCAAAGGAAGTGCACTGTGCCACATGTATTGCAAGGCGAGCTGGCAAGATTATGCAGTCGATTTCAAGTGAAGTCAGGAGCCAGTGCAGGAGTGATACAGAGTAACACACTTCTTCAGTGCTCAATAAGTAAGGAATAGTGATCAAGTACATTCGTTCTGTTCACTTGATCAAAGTTGTTTTGTTAACTGTAGATACTTGACTTGTTGGGAATGGTACATTTATGTTATTTGCCGGCCTGGATGTCCACATAGCTAAATTCTGTGTCCGAGGTCTTGAAAATGGTGCCGGAACAGGCCAGCATTTTCAAGTCCTAGGTTACAGTTTTTCACTTTACAGAGCGGCCCTAAACCGGTAAACACCTTTATTTTTTCCTTTTTCTCGCAAGTCACTTTTATCATTGTTGACCTTACCCACACACACATTGCGCGCCCGTTACCGTGATCGTCGTCAGAGGTAGGAAAATCCGGACCACGCTAAGAACCAATCAGATCGCAGGTTTCGTTACCGTGCCCTCTAGTAAATAAATTAATGTGATTATTAATATAACAAGTTGATGACGTTTTCCCATTTTCTACATTCTCACAAAGTGTTGCTCCTAACCAATGAACTACAGTATTGAGCCCTAATTGATGGCTTAATAGAAAGTTAGCATATGCTAGAAAGCTTCAAGGACTGAAAGTTTCACTTGGACGTTGGATACTAAGCTATTTTTAATATTAAAGATGATTTCCAGTCCGTACTGCGCAGTCTCGGCACCCTAAATGTTTATAAACATTGTAAGCCACACTCGGTGGAATGCGAATCGATGTTATGCGTTACGAACCACATACCTGTATCCTTGAAGCCTTTCAAATTCTTTTTCCAACAGCTTCATTGATTTTACAGCTGCGAAGTTGTTTCATCAAGTGACATGAGAAAGAACGAAGCATAAAGCGTCGACTGCTTCGCATCCATAATGGCGGTTGTTTTGAAACTTTGAATTTATTTTCATGTAATTAGTTGCGAAATGTTTACATTTTGTGACGTTTTACATGAAACAAAACAAAAAATGCAAACAAACTCTCGAGAGTGCGCAGTATGGACTGGAAATCATCTTTAAACGTATCTTAGTTTATTAACGATGAATTTTTACTTGAAATTATGAGTCCATTTTCCTTTGTGTTTTAGATGACCTGAATCTGCCAGCCGTTCCACCAATAGAAATCAGTGTTCCTCAGAACTACCCATACTCTAGTCCAGAGTGTAAAACTGCAAATTACGGTGAGTGTTGCGTGTTACAATCATAATATACCGTACTGGGTGTTTGCAGCCGATCAAAAGTGATACACAAAAATATTTCATTACCTAACTTTTTAATAATAAAGTTATCTAGTGAATTAAAGTAATTATTTTGAACTTCATACTCTTGCTGTCATAGATGCCAACCCTTTCCTTCAAAAAGTTCAGAAGCAGCTCTCTTCCAGGCTTCAGCGAATGCCTGAAATGTACTCTGTCACTTCAGTGCTGAATGCATGGGTAAGTTATGGTTACAAAACCACTAGTAGTGATGGTCTGCGGAACATATGGCTGCCTGGAGATTAGCCCGTTGGACTCTGGAGTAAAAGCTCCGCGCTCGAGCACTGGCCGGCTCTCTGTGTCATGTTCTTGGCCAAAAACTTAACTCTCACAATGCCTCTCTCTGCTTGGGGGACGGGTAGTGGTGGTGGCGAGGTGGGGGGGGGGGGGGGGAGGAGGGAGGGAGGGAGGGGGTAATGGACTACAGTAGCATCCCATCAGGGGTAGAAGCGATATTTCTATTTGCTTCAGATATTAGCAACGTCACTCCTGATCCTGAGAACTAAAACCGATTTAACTTAGTGATGGTTTAAGTGTCTTTGCTCCTTGTTTGAAGTCCAGCATTGAATTAATGTGGCTAGCTTTATTACATTATTTGGCTTCAATAACTTGGTACTTGAATATGATTTGTTCTAAGGCTAGTGTACGTGATCCCAAAGCGGGCAACTTGAGTTTACGCTCTTGCAGTAAACTGCCGCTAGTTTCAAGAGTGTGAGCTCAAGTTTACTGAGTGAAGACTCAATAAGTCTTTGGTTGTACTGACACTTTTGAAACGTTTTATTGTTTCTACAGGAATTAAGCATACGGCAAGCATGTAATGCAGAGGTTGCAGTCAACTGAAAAGAAATAACGCCTATAATCGCTATAGCTTAAAACATTTATTTTATCAGAAAAGTGAGATATTTATTTCGTGTAAAAGCGGTATTCTGAGAACAGTAGGCATACTACAAAGTAAAATCGAGGAAAACGGCAAAGAGCAATTATATGATTTGGTCTTTTACGACACTTACTTCTCCGTGGGAGTTTGATCTACACACGTTTTTAAGAATAAATAACAGATTTCTAGAAAGTACAAAGTAAAGATATACTACTAGTAAATGAACGATTCAGATCGATTGAGTGGTCAAAAACTCAAATATGAAATTTCGGATTTTATCATCCTTTGCAGAGTTCTGAGTACTAACTAGGTTTTTGTATTCTTAGTAAATGATAACTTATCTTACACTAGAAAAAAAAAAGCATATTCAATTTTGGCTATTGTTGTTAAGTGGCTTGAATAAAGATGAATATACCAGCCTCGTACTTATGTCATTGGGCTATTTTAGCGCTTCTGTCATATAATAGCAAGCTAAGGTGCGGCTTTGGGTAATGCATCGAGCCCTGCAAATTCACGCTTAATAACGAGGAAAGAGTTATCACCCAAACCTTTACTTGGAACTTGCTCCCACGTTTGTCCTCTGGTATTTCTCGGGTATTTATCAATTTGCAATACGCAACTTTTCCTTGACTATTGATTTGAAAAATAAATATATTACTGAACCCTGGTCTCGCTAATTTCGGGAGGGGAGTGGGGTGGGCTCGTTTCTTTTGGGGGATTTCTGCATTCCGGATTCATTAGCTGCCACAATTTTACAATGTCACTTTCGGGGGATGGTTTGTTTTTTATGCAGGTTAACGATAGCTTAGATTGCAACATTGGTGTGCAAGTTGAATTAATCTACTAATGAGCAATACGCATGTACTGTGATGAACGTTAGTAACTGGCGTGTGACTGAACTTGTACCTTAATATTGGATTAAGTTGCCTTGAATGGCTTCAAAACAAACCATAATGAGTGCAGTAACGTTTGTAAAACTAGGTTGATCAAAGTGTCGGTCTTGCATTACTTATTGGAAATGAGCAGATTTTGTCGACTTGAAAGCAAAACTTTCGGCGCGCGCAAATTCAGCTACAAGCGCGAGGAGAAATGTGTTTCGAAGATATGATGAAACAATGGCATCTGTTGTGTCGTTTGACCGTTTGTGAGGTTGAAGCAGCTAGCGAGCTTGAACAAGCTAGAGTTTTGTTATTTCAAAGGACGACAAAGGTGCCATAATGTCAGACGAAGTGTACATGACAAGGACAAACAATTCAATTAAAACGGAAATAAGGTCACTCAGGTGATAGTGAACGTAAGGAAAAAAAATTGATCAACAAGAATCGCATTATCGATAGGATACAAGCGCGAAAAAGTTAGGTATTTCGAATTTATACACGTTGAAACGACGAATGGACCACCCATATTGAACGTGACCTACGCGTACCAAATAATCCCCACGAATAAAACCAAGGTAAGAAAAATTAGAGAAAAATAGATTGCAAAAGTGACTATGTGGTGAAGATAACCCGTCTTGTGAAAATTTTTTCGAAGTGTTGAACTTTTCTCGACTTTTATTTTGCGCGTCCGTTCTACGAGTACAAAAATGTTACGTTTTTTAAAAGAAGTCTGCATTGGGCCAGGTGGCCCATCAGGCCGGAGCTTATCCTGGTCTGTGGCACGAAGTGACTAGAGGCATTTCTACTCCCCCTTGATTGGGATGCTAGTCCATCGCAAAGTGCCATTTAACGCTCCTCTAGGGGCCGTAAGTGTTTCCAATTAAAAAAACTATGGCAAGTTAAATTATTGAACAAATACAAAAAAACTAAATTCGGATTAGCGACTTAACAGGGGAAAGGTAGAGAACGAACTAATACTTTGAACTGGCCAGAGATATAAACTAGACGATTACTCCCTAGCAGTCATTATTACCCTTATCTTATAAACATTGCAAGCTATCTGTCTCCCGCAATGAAAACCCACAGATACGGGCTTGTGTACAACGCCGTCGCATAGCAACTGGGTTGTGCAGAGCGCGGACGCTTAGCTTCTTCGGTTAGCATGGAGTGTGGAGCAACGCGTTTGACAGTATTTATATGGGGATGAGGAAAATACACATATATCCACCGAATAGGTTAAGACGATAGAATATCTTTCAAGAAAATCCAAAGGTCTGAACGAGGACAAAAGAATTAATACAAAACATAAAACTTTTCAAAGTGCATATGACATGAAAAATAATTTCTGCTCATTTGAAAGGCCTTTCAAAATACAGAAGAATGGCGTTTTTCTTTTTGAAATATCTTTTTTCGTTTTAGAGATATTGACGTTTTCTATTATGCAAATTAGAGCAATGAGGACGTCATATTGTTTGCAACTAAAAATGGTAAAATACTGAATAAACGATATCTCTAGAAATATTGAAGCAGTGTTCTTGAAACTTGGCACCAAAAATCACAAGAAATCACAAGACACATAACAAGAAACATCAAGAAACATCACAAGAAACAAAATGACACCCAAGTAGTGGAGCATGAAAAGGACATTTTAACTGTGATTAGAAAGGTTCTCACAAGTCAAGAAGAGAAGAGGGGAGAGTACCGTAAGGAAGAGAAGAAAAACGACGATAATGATGGTGACAATGACAGTGGAGATGGTGATGATAATGATGATGATGACGACGGCAGTGGTGATGGTGACAGTGGAGGTCATGACAGTGGGGAAGATGTAGGTGATGAGAGTGAAGTGGAATATAAAGAGGACATTTTAACTGTCAACAGAAGGGTTCTTGAAAATCAAGAAGAGAAAATGAAAGAGTACAAAAAGAAAGAGAAGGGAGAGGAAGATGATGATGATGACGATAACAGTGGTGATGGTGACGGTGATCATGATAACTGTGGAGGTGGCTTCCTCTGTAGTGGTGATGGTGATGATAAATAGGTGGCAGTGGTAATGGTGATTATGATGACGACGGTATTGGTGATGGTGGTGATGGTAATGACGGCAGTCGTGATGGCGAGGACGATACCTATGACGGTGACGGTGGTGATGTTGATGTTGAAGTTGATGATGTTGGTAACGATGATGAAAATGAAGAGAGACAGAAAGAGGGCAGTTTAGCTGTCATTACGAGGATTCCTGCAAATCAACAGCGGAAAATAGAAGGGTACGAGAAAGCGAAAGATGACGATGAAGATAAAGAAGACAACGACGACGATAATGAAGATGACGATGACGACCAAAAACAGGTGAAGGTTAAAGAAGAGGAAGAGCAAGACGATGGGGAAGTTAGAGAAGGGCAAGTGACTGCGAACGTCAAGGAAGGAGAACAAGAAGCGGACAAGTAAGAGGACGAAGTGAATGTTACACGGGAACACGAAGAGGAATAGGAAGAGGAGAAAGTGAAAAAAGTGCTACCAAAGATTAATAAAACATGTAGAGGACGTAATATTATAGTTGGCTGGTTGTGCAGCAAAATTGTTAAAGCTTTTGTTAAAAAGAAAGTTATTTTGTAACGCGTTAGAATTCGACTTTTAAATCCAACCCAGTACACCGTTTGAGATACACTCTCAGTGTATCTTCATAAATAAATCAAGTTTTAAATGAAACAAGTGTGGTAACTGTATTTCTTCTGTCTGTAAGCTCTTGATCTGAGAACCTTTTTCGGGGATAACAAAATAAATTCCCTGTCCCAGTTTCACCAAATTTTCAGAAAATTGAAATAGAGTTGGTCTTGACTATACCTTGAGTGACTCTTCTCTTTCATTCATGCTCTCCAGACTCCAGATGATGCGCACTGGAGCATGAATCGATACCTATTTAAATGTTGCCAGAAGGGCGAACTACTTAAACTTTGTACAATTGTTTTGTTTTCTAACTGCAAATCAGTTATTTGATGATATATTCAAGTCTTTTAGGTAGCAGCATATCATCCTGGAATTGTTCTGTTTAACTCAATGCTTTTCTTTTGTTTTCATTTGGTCTCCAATTAAATGGAGACCAAAGAGGCTGCAATATATTCTTCTCTGAAACAAGCGTCTTCTTCATATTCACCAAATGATGCAATGCACTTTGGACATCACCGCTGGTACTGTGAAGGAACATTTAGTAGCAAATTACTATCGAATGGCCTTTTGTAATAAAAGTAAATGTAACATATTTGCTCACCAAATACCACTGAGACTTGAAAGATTTTAGACCCAGAGGCAGAAAAAAAAAACCCACAAAAAAATAATGAGACCTTGTGACTTATCTGAGATTTCAAGTTCAGATTAAAAGTTTCCAGGACATGACCTTCTTTCAGTGTTTTTTATTTCTTCGAGCGCAACCCTAAAAAGCTAAAAGTAGTAGTATTTTGTCCTGAAAAGCCTAAGTGAGACCAGAATCCTTGATTTTATACTCCTAAGTGAAGCAACAAGTATTCCTGACCTGTTCACATGGGAGTTCCCCCCACCTCCCCCCAAGGCGAAAACCTTAAATAATTTACAACTTGACAGTAAATCATCCTAAGGTCATTGAGAACAGTGTTTCAAGATTATAGTAATGATAACCATTTCTTGTTATCATTATAAATAAAAAAATGTTTCATTCCGGATCAATACTATCTCTCACAGAGCTGTCATTCAAAGGGCCGTAACCCGCAACAACTGCTACAGCTGAGTATGCTTGATTTTCCCTTGATGCTGCAGGTAAAAGTGCCTGTTGTTGAAAGAATTCACCCACAAAGTAACAAGTTTGCTACAGATGTGGAGAAAAAGGCTATAGGTGACTCAAAACTTAATGACAGCCCCGTCTCAGAACAACACTTTGAAACCTTGTCCTAAGATCTACTTTCCAAATTCATTTATTTATTTAATATTTATTTATTTATTTATTTCAGAATAAAAACTAGCGGTAAAAAACGACGTTTTTATCTCTCTGAGATCATTTTCAAGTTGAAGAAAAAACGAATGAAACATACATATATAAGTACAAATTAGGGCGTGAGAATGTCAAACGATAAAATATGTAAATACAAGTGCTAAAATGTAAGTGTTGAAGACGATCCTTTGTCAATCGGGAATCACATCAAAGAGCAGCATGGAACAGTCCCAAGTGACATATATCATGATTTTAAGATCTTGAGAAAGTGCCAAAGTAAATTCGACTGCCTGATCTACGAAATGCTCTTTATAAAGGAGCTTAAGCCAACCTTGAACAAACAGTCAGATTCAATCCGTGCAAAGTTATTTGAATAGGTTTTTTTTTATAGTATTTTATCATTTTAACACTTACATTTTAGCGCTTGTATTTACATATTTTATCGTTTGACATTCTCACCTCCTAATTTGTACTTATATATGTATATTTCATTTGTTTTTTCTTCAGCTTGAAAATGATCTCAGAGAGATTGAAACGTCGTTTTTTACCGGCGCTAGTTTTTATTCTGAAATGTTTTTCAAAAACACTACTTATAAGAATTTATTTATTTATTTATTTATTTTTTTAGCTTTGCTCCCCTTGATTCATTCAGAAGTAACTTAATGTAACTGTAGGCTAACTCAAAAACTTCCCAGTTATTTAGCCTCCAGGCTCAATATTTGTATGTTTTATTTTAAGAGTGTGTGTGTTTGTGATAGTTATATATATAATTGTTGTTAAGTACAAGAGCGAATAAAGGTTGTTGTTGTTGTTGTTGTCTCAGTATTTCTTACGAGTCAATGCACTGACCTTTTTCATAAGCCAGTCTGCATCCTGAATAGCTCTGTCAATGATCTGTTGTACTCTTTTAGGGTCAGTTTCATCACAATGACTTGCGTAGCTCTAAAGATCATAATAAAAGAAGTTAAGTCTGCATTGGGCCAAGTGGTCCATGGCATCTATTGTGCCATTTGACCAGTTGCGAGGTTGAAACAGCTAACGAACTTGAACAAGTTAGGGTTTTCTTATTTCAAGGTATGACAAAAGCGCCATAATGTCAGACGAAGTGTACATGACAAGGACAAGCAATACAGTTAACACGGAAACAGAGCAAAGAGTTAAGGCCACTCAGGTGATAGTGAACGTAACGAAAAAAATTCGATCAACAAGAATCGCATTAGCGATAGAATACAGGTGTGAAAAATGAGGTATTCACCCATTGTGAATGTGAGTTACACATACCAGATAATCCCCACGAGTAAAACCAAGGTAAGAAAAATAAAATATAATAGATTGCAAAAGTAATTTTGTGGTGAAGATAGCCTGTATTGTGAAAATTTTATGACTTTTATTTCTCGACTTTTATTTTGCGCGTCAAAAGCAACTTGTTCTACGAGTACAAAATTGTTAGCATCCAAGTTTGAACGAAGTATAGTCTGTACTGGGCCAAGTGGCCCATCAGGCCGGAGCTTATCCTGGTTTCTGTGGCATGAAGTGACCAGGAGCACTTCTACTTCCCCTTGATTGGGAAGCTAGTCCATTGCAAAGTGACACCCTAGCATTAACTTCACCAATACCCTTTTATATAAGCTTACCTGGGTAGAGAGAGGCACTGTGAGAATAATGTTTCAGGTGAAAAAATAGACTGATGAACATGAATTCAAATCAATTTATACTGTCCTGAATGTTGACAGTGGCTTCACAACACAGAGGTAGAGGATTTGCTCTGGAATTGACCAGAATCATGTACGCCATGAAGGGGATAAGCGATAAGGGGGGTGAATTTGAATAAACCCCCAAAGAAGACTAATTTTGTGGTAGCTCAACTTAGGTTTATTTGACCCCTAAAAGCTTGCACTAAAAGGTGAGATATTTTGTGTTGGTGCATATATATGAGACCAAAATCTCAAGAGTGTCCTATGCCCTCAGGGTTGCGGGTTTGCAAATAGGCAAATACCCGGAACTCGAGCAGATAGAAGTATCTCCCCTTAGCCATATAATTACCTGCCTCACATGATGCTTGTAGTGATTTTGCATCTCTTCAGGTAATTTTCTTATGCACCTTAGCAGATGTCTGTAAAGTACAAGCGGTGTCCTAATACCTTGCTGCATCATTATATCCGGCTAGCTGTGATACTACCGTTGATTTACATCGACGGCTTACATCAGGACTAACTGGTGCAATTAGTAGCCTGGCCTTTCTGCTGTGTAACCTCCCATACTTTCTGAGCTCCTCCTTCAAATTGAGTTTCCTCTTCGCTCCCTCTTAAAGCTCTCGCATTATGTCACTTCATCCAAGTTCTTCAGATGGAGAAATAGTGGTGGTTACGGGTGCAGCAGGATTTTTAGGCCTTAAAATAGTGGAGCTGTTGAATACGCGCGGTGTAAATATTCAGGAAATTCGGGGACTTGATATTTGCCATAGCGAGCCATCTTTCTTCCTTCAGAATGCTCAGGGAGGAAAACTGAGCTACATGCGAGCGGACATTTGCAATTACGAAGAGGTAAGCTTGTGTGACAAAATAGAACCGCAAGAATCAATGGCAGTTTTGTGCAAAACATTAATATACACCACAAATAAAACCTTCGTAGGACTTCATAGACTTGCCAACCTGTAGGAAAATGCAGTGGAAAACTGGAGATTTTCAAATTAAACCAGTGCATCGTTGTGCTGAAGTCTGAATATTCATTAAGAAACTCATACAGAGGCAGATGCAGCCTTCTTAATGTCATAGTGTCAAAGGTGACTCTAAGAGAGGGCACACTTCTCCTTATGGCTGAAAAATGTAAGCCCTGTTTTTGGCCAAAATGTTTGCACCCCCTTTCACGTCACCCCTTCCCTTTTTAGCAAGGAAGGCCCCATCACGAGGTGCACATCTGGGGCTGTGACTAAAAGTGGGACGGGGACTTGGGGACTGTGACGTGGGACTCGGGATTTGGGACGCGAGGACTCAGGGACGTGGGACTTGGGGACGTGGGGACACAGGGACATGGAGACTCGGTCACTCGGGGACATGGGGACGTGGGGATTCGGGAACATGGGATGCGAGGATGTCAGAACTCGGGGATGTGCAGGGACTCCAGGATGTGGGATTTAGGGACTTGAGGATGTGATAAACAAACAACACCTGATTTTTGCGCTGA
Source organism: Orbicella franksi (assembly GCF_964199315.1). NCBI lineage: Eukaryota > Metazoa > Cnidaria > Anthozoa > Scleractinia > Merulinidae > Orbicella > Orbicella franksi. Next base: position 13,263,989 of record NC_138156.1, on the reverse strand, counting down.
ATTTGTAAAATAAAATTTTCGGCGGTCAAGGGAAAAGTAATCTAATAAACAATAAGATTATGAGCTCGCGGTTTCTATTTAAACAATAGAGTGCTTCTATCAAGTAACTATTGGCTGATAGTTGCCCCGCGGAAATTTGATGCTCTTTAAACAAATATTTGCCCAAGAAGCAAAGCTTCCAGGGCAAATATGCTAGTTCATGTATGATCCGTACCCTCCTTTTAGGGGACCTCTGGAGCTGCTACTAACTACTGGGTTAAAAATTATCACATAGGTGTAAATGTTGAGGCACATGATAGAGAAGGCTTTGAAATGACTGCCGCCTACATAAAGTCTGTATTTGCTGGAGTTGGCTAACACACAAAGCAGAATCTCCTTGCAATTGAATTTTTTGTTCTGTGTAGGCTCTATTGCAATTTTGCATTCGGTTGTTCCACAAAATCAGTGCCTGTGCTGGAAAATGTACCTCCTAATTGATATTCTTTGTTTTCATGTCACATTATAAAATTCTAAAATCTACAACCTTAAGGCCACCTGAAATTTATATTTAATGGCTATAAGACCTCCAAAATATATATTTTCTTACAAGTTTTCGGAGTGATAGAAAGATAGATGGAGTTTCTTAAAGTTTAAGTTTTCACATGACATGACATCAAAATGGTAGCAAAAAGTTGATCCTATACCTTGAAAAGAATGACTCATCATGATTAAGAAAAGTGTTAATGTGGATGTTTACTGTATCTTGAGGGGTTTTTGTTCACACTCCTTTGCTATTAAATTTTAAAGTTATTAAGCAATTTGCAATAAGTATTCAGTGCTTTTCTTCTTTTCATAAAGGTCAGGGCAGTTCTGAGGAATGCAAGTGTTGTCATCCATACAGCAGCAATAGTAGATGTAAATCTTCCATCAGGGACAGCAATGAATGCTGTTAATGTGAAAGGGACAGAACATGTCATCAAGGCTTGTTTAGAGTGCAATGTCGCTAGACTTGTATACACAAGTACTGCAGATGTTGCACTGGGTTGGTCAGATAATTACAATTTGAATGAGGCAACACCTCCTCCAGGCGATAAAGTGTCTGATTATCTTTTTGGCCTGTATGCATTTACTAAAATGCAAGCTGAGAAGAAAGTCCTGGAAGCTAATGGAAGTCCTTTGGCAAATGATGCAGTTCTTGCGACTTGTTCATTAAGATCACTGGTTATGTACGGGGAAGGAGATCAAGCCTTTATTCCTAGTGTGATCAATTCGGCAAAAAATCAGTTTGGTTATTTACCAAGAATGGGAAATGCAAGGGCCAAGTTTCACACTTGTTATGTGGGTAACACTGCATGGGCCCATGTGCTTGCAGTTGATGTATTGCGGAAAAACCCAAAATTGATTGCTGGGAAGGCATTCTTTATTGGAGACAACACCCCTGAATGTAACTTTTTTGACTTAGTAGAGCCTTATTTGTCAGCTACTGGGTGTAAACTACTTAACATATCTATTCCTTATGTAATTATTTTCTTCATTGCTGTTATTTTGGAATTCATAACATGGATATTACTTCCAGTTTGCAAGCTTTCTGTAGCATTAAACAGGTGTTCTGTGTTTAGTGTGTGTAAGGGTTACACAGTTAGTTGGAAGCAGGCTCGGAAAGAGCTTGGCTATCAACCAATATTTTCATATGAAGAATCTAAGAGGAACACCATTAGGTTTCTGGTAGAAAAATTCAATTTGAAGAATTGACTTTGGATGTCATACAATATTTAGGGGTTTTTTATTCATACAATGGGTAGTTAGTGCCAGCCCTGAGGCATTAACAGCCTGGGTTAAATTGAAAAGTAACACAAGTCAAATTGAACCAGTGTCAGCACAGCTAATTAGAATTACTTTGTGTTATAACATCATTGAGGTGGCAGGCATACTAGAATAATAATAATAGTAATAAACATTGGTTCATGTTAGAGGCCATCTTGCAAATGCTGGGAGAATTTCCCGCCAAAATTCTTCGCCTCGTTCTGGCCCTTTGGCACGGTGATCTGGGTTACGATATGCACATATGTGTATTGCGCGACAAGTTTTATATTTGCAACAAGTTTTATATCTTGTCAACAAGTCTTTTCCACAATTTTTATATTTGCAACAAATTTTATATATTGCATGACAAGTTTTATATGTGCAACGAGTTTAATATATTTTCTGACAAGTTTTATATTTTTTTACACGTATTAAAACTGCGTCATAAGTTTTATATTTCGGAGCAAGTTTTATACAGAAACTAAAATGTTTTGATAAGTGTTATAAATGGCAAGAAGTATTTCTGATACAAACGGCATTCTTCTAGTTTTGCCAGTAAATAGAGTTATCGCCGAGCTCTCAAGTCTCACGCATTGAGCGTGAGACTCACGCAAACGGATTCAATCCTATGCTCTCTGCCCCCAGACCCCCCGTCACGAACGACGGCTATGCCGTCGAAAATCTCACTCTTTGGCTACTTTATAGAACTGTTCTCTATCGATTCGAGGCGATAAACTCAAAATTTTACCGCGTCTTTTAGAGCTTCCTTAAAAGCTTCTTTTCTCCATAAACGATATCTTGACCAGAGCTATCACACTGTTCAAGACAGGTTCAAAACCAATACACGCCACTTTATAAATTGTCATGTCTGTTGCTCGTTTGTGTGAAATAAACCTTTCGAGGATAACAAGAGCTCTAATTAACGGCAGCAATCACTTCACTGTCTAGGAGCTTTACATTGAAGATGTGCATGTAGACGAATATCGGCCTTTGACGAGGACTTCATTTAAGCGCAGTCGGCAAGGGCCGAAAGATTTATTAAATGGCACAACCTGTTTGCTTTCTAAAGTAGGTGTTATGCTTTCCACAGGTTTGCCGACTGGTATGTTTTTTATATTTTCTTGAATCCCTGTTTACCGTGTTCTTGATCACGGCAAAAAGCAAAGCTCGGACGAAAGATGAAGCCAGTTCGTTTCAGAAGAAATGCGAAAACATTTGGCAGGAAAATTTGCATTGGAACATGCAGTATATACGGGTTATTGACCAAGTGTGAGGTCAAGATGGCTGGATATTGGTCAAGTTCTATTTTTGTGAGTTTATGGACCGAGACGGAGTCGAGGTCCATAAACTCGCAAAAAAAGAACGAGGCCAATATCAAGCCATCTTGACCGAACGAGCTTGGTCAATAAAGGATTTATTATATGGCTTTCGGGGAAATTTTTCTTGCGGGACACGGCGGGTAGTCCCGAGCGGGCAAGATAGCTCCATCTTGCCCGCTGGGGTAGCTAATCACAGTGCAGGATTTGATTCATCTTGCCCGCTCACGGAGCCGGCCAAATAATAGCATAAAATGGCAAGTGAGCATTCACTGCGCATATCGCAAGCCAGTGGCATTCAGTGCAAGCATCAGAAGTGTAGCAGCTCTCGCAAGCTTGTAATTCTTTTGCTTGTTAGCAGCTGTTATTGTTTTGGGGTCAAGGGTGTTGTTTCTGTTGTTTGTTCTATTGTTTTTTCAAAGAGCATCAAGCCATTCGTGAGCTGCTATCCGACCCTGTGTCCTGGAAGTTTTTAACAAACCACAGGGAGCACACAATCTTGCTGAGTAGGGAAAGAGTGAATAAAGGAACTAAAAGACTGAATAGTTTACCTTTGTCTCCTGTTGTCATCTCTTACGCGACCTTACAAGGAAAACCGCTACTTACAAGTCCTGCGTAACACTGTAGCGTTAAACTCGTACCTAGGCCTTTTCGCGCTCAGACCTTTTGACAGGTGTCAATTGATCATAACATGAATGTCCAATATCAAAGAAGTACACGGTAAACCAAGGCTAAATGTCTGTCAACCTATTATTTGGAGTATGGCCGCCATGTTGCGCGACTCCGTCGCCGTCGTGCGTACGCGTCCACAAGCAATACCGCTAGCCATGATAGCCATGAGAAAATCAACTCAGGGGTTTCCTTTTCTTTCTTATATGAGTATGGGGCTCCGCTTGGCGGCCCTTCGGGTCGCCGGAGCTACCGACTCCTTAAAAAAAACAAAGAACACCAGGCACATATACGGATTAAGGACCTATTTATATGCTTTCGTCTGCTCGGTTTTTACGGCCAGTGTGACTGGCTCTGATAATTTTACTTTCGATTGGAAGTCACGGCCTTAGAGACGTGGATACCTCAAATCCTTATAACAAATAAATTAAATTTACTATCTATTTACAACGGTTCATCTCAGTCCAAGGTGCACTGTTCTGAGGCAATCTCGTTTCTCTCCTCTCTCTCCTTCTTCCTTTCGTTCGTCTCTCAATTAGAAGGCACTTCGCTTAATCCTGTGAAGTAGTATTTTTGTTCAATTGGCTTATTTTCGGAAAGAATTTTGCAGTTTAACAATGGTTGGTTTTATTCTTTCAAGGGGGATAAAACTCGCCACAACGGTCTAAATTTGATATGAAATACAAAACAAACTCTATAAATATCACATTTGCGTCCAAAACAAACAACATAAAATACAAAAAGAGGTAGGCTACAAAACTTAAGACAGTACATCTTCCTTTAGAACTAAAACTAAATATATTCCCATGGCTTGCGTCCGGAATGAGAATTGCGTTTAAGATCTGAAGGGCAAGTTTTTTTGGAGGAGTCGAGGAGAAGGAGAAGGAGAAGAGGTTTCAGTACTTTTAGCATTTTAGTGTGGTATTGGTAAGTGATAGCAGGCTATGCATTGTCATCTCTCTTCACATTCTGTGTCATAAATCTCAGCCGGACCTGAAGCGACTGGCGTAACTGAGGAATGATCTTCAGGACTTCATCTTTAATGACATCTCCTATAAACATGTATTTGATATGGTATCTGAGGGAACATTAAAGAACTTTAAGTACAAATGGTGTAAATCCCGGGGTAAATCGACGTGTATATTTTACCACAACAAGTCGCACTCAGTAAGGGGGAGGGGGGGGGGGGGGGGGAGAGAGCTCATTTTAAGGGGGCGGAAGCGCGGAAGCAGCGGTCGCAAAAAAAATGAACCAAATCCCTCAAGAAGACCAATTTGGATGTAGCTTAGACTATATTTGACCCCTAAATGACACAATTCTAAAACAGTCCTTAACACGCTAAGTGAGAATTACACTCTTGATAGAGACCAACAGCATCCCCGCCCCTCCACATATGGGAACCCTTCTCTTTCACCCCTGCCACCGGCGCTACTAGTACGAAAAAGACGGTGCACGCGTGAATCACCGTCATTGTTGAAGAGAAAAACGGGCAACCGTCTTCATTTTACGACACTAAAAGTAGGCGCCTACAGAGACATGGAATCCAAAAGTCCGACCGGTAGTTTACACAGCCGAAACTGTTTACACAAGAAACTCTGTTTATACTAAATCAAATGACAACACGGTAGTAAAGATCATACTATATGGTTCAAGAATAAAATCGCAGACGTTCACTGCTATTCTGGCTACAACTATCGGCGTCTAGATTGGGGATCAACACTGTATGAAAGAAATCAATTCCCCAAATCGAAGGAAAGGATACAAGAAGTCACAGATTGTATCAATGTGGTGAATGTGTTGAACTTCTCGGTTGATCTTCTCCAGTAGATGGTACAACGCCACGACGATCTACAAAAAGGAAAGAAAACAGAAATTACTTTTGTGAAGCCTGAAATAGAGAAAAGGTCATGCTCACACGAACAACGTTTGCAATACCTCTTGAAGACATCTTGGCCTTTCTTGGAAAAACCGTTGAAGGAATGGTCCAACCAAATGGCATACGTAAAGAAACTGAGCTTCATTTGTAACCAGCTGTGACACGCGGTCACGAATAAACCTTAAAAGAGACAGCAGCAAAATTCAGAAATGGGCTCAATTTACTTTGGATTACCAGGACAGCATTTACCAATTTAGTGTTCCCATTCCACAAGATAGAAAATATCAAAGCGTGTCATCATAGCAAGTTATGATGGGAACAAGTTGAATATTGAACAAAGCGTGTCAGAGGTTTGCCTAACTGTCTGAGAAAGGCATTTTTTATTCTTGGCGTTCAAACTTTCTACTCACCACCATGTGAGTTTTTGTAAACTTGATGGAGAGCTGTGACGTCCCTGTGCAGTCATTACATAACTTAAGAGATACCCAAGTGCTTCTTATGATATCGCTTCTAATGAGTATTCGATTTCTAGCTTAATACTGATGTACGGTTCTAACACAAAATCGTCTTCCACAGACTTCATATATAAATCTCCCGCCACAAAGTACCATAAAGTGAACATGGCGGCGACCGGGGAATTAAAACTGAAAACTTAATACTTGGCATTCAAACCAGTAACAGAAATATCGACATAAACCTCCACGACCACTTAATGAGAACCATTAAGCTTGTTTTGGACAATAAACTGTTTTTCATCCTAGATAATCATTAACACTGATCGCTATAACACAAATCTACTTTATTATGGGAATATAATTCATGTTGGGACACAGTTAGTCGCCTTAGTTAGTTAGTTAGTCGCCTTAGACACAGTTAGTCACCCCTAAAATGGTAACCGCAAGCAAACAGCAGTAAATAAATGCTAGCCGCAAGCAAACAGCAGTAAATAAATGCTAACCGCAAGCAAACAGCAGTAAATAAATGCTAACCGCAAGCAAACGACACTAAATAAAAGCAAACTACGTGTCCTACCATGAATAAATATCCCTTAAGACACACAATACTCGCCATAAGACACACAATACTTACTGTGGAACCTGGCTTAGTTGACCGATACTTGCATGGTGCCAGAGCGCATGCGAGACTGCTAAGACATAATCCACATTGGTCTCTGAATGCATGGCTACGTTGGTAGAAAAATCGAGAAACGAGTAGGGGAATGGAGCGGCTTTACCCAAGTCCTCGAGAGCAATGGGAGTTGTTGATATGTCTCTTGCGGAGAGCTCTTTAAAGAGGGCCATACAGATTTTATCATACACGATGCTCCAATATGGCTCCTAATAAATAAACATTAAAAATTATCATATTAATGATAAAGCAAATTAAAGAGGACCTATCAAGAGTACGACTGCAAAAAGTCAAAACCTACAAAACATATTTTCACTCCCGGAAACGTCAATTTAGTGGATTACTTTGGTTAAAAATTACTATATCAGTACACTGAATTTCTAACAGCCGAGCTCTAATGGGTTAGGAATGTACAACGTCGTAATGTCAAATTCCAAAAGTCTGGTAGCCGTTTTCGAATTCCTTTTTATCGTCTTGCAAAAGACTTTATGTCATGCACAATATGCTTCAGACTTATACAACAGTTCTTAGCAATGAAAACCGGAAGTGACGTTCAAGGTTTGGGTTTGGCCGCCGTGTTAGGGAAGTCAGTGTTTACCGGAAGTGACGACAACACTAATCCTAGAGCATTGATCCATTCCACAATATTTGCTCGGATGTTAGTATTGTGAGTGACGTAGCTTCCTTTGAAGATGACGTCGAACAAGGCATCTCCAACTTCCTGTCCTGTGACAGGTAACGCCATCAGTTCAACCCAAGTCACGTGAAGCGCGTGCGCAACGGGGTTTGGAAACTCGTTGAATCGCCAATCACAAGCTGGAAATGGGGGTGGAGTTTTACCAGAAACAGCTAACAAAAGTCAAGATAAATAACATTTGTCCCTTTCAAATAAAGTACATACGCGAACTCCGAAGCTGAAAACCCTGACGAAAATAGAAAACAAAATCGATCGTAATCCACCAATCACAATCCATGGATGCAATATATCAAACACGAAAGACCGCGTTTGAACACGTCTCCAAACACCGAGAAGAGAGTTGAAAATACGACGCGCAGCGGAGTATTTTTGACGAACTTCGAGGTGTTTGGAAATGTGGTCAAACACTGTCTTGAGTGTTTGATATATCTTCTCAATCGACACGAAAACTATGAAGAAAATGGAGAAATATAATCGTAAAAATCTATGCTAATTAAGAGCAGATATCCAAACGTTCTCAAGGTCATGATTTCCTTTGTTCAAACTTGATGAATTATAATGAGTTTGAGAAGTGACCTTTGAACTCGTTTGGTAAGTCATGCGAAACCCGTGTGCGCGACTATTTTAAAGGAAGCTATGGAACACGATATACCGCTTATCATGCAAACTGTCTGGCAGTTTTTTTTAGCTTTGACTACTGATACAGTTACATAGAGAGAGTGGACACACTTAAGTCCACAGTTCTAAATTCCAAGCAAAAGGATACTGTCCACGAGTCGACCAATCACAGAACAGTAATAAGCAAGATCTGGAGTCCAGGGCGTGTCATCAGAGTTGGACAGGTACTCCATGTACCCCTTGGACAAACACCTGAACAAAGACAAAACAACCTTTCCGCACCATAATTAAGTTAAATTAGTTGAAAACTTCGCCGGCAGACTGTCCGCAGAGAATTGAATTCACGGAATGTTGTTACGCTTACTTTTAACTGGCTTTAATTTGACTGTATTAAACGCATATAACATTAGTTCGATGTACAAATCTGATATTTGGAAAGGTAAATAGTTCGTTGAACACTTCGCATGTCAGACTGTCTCTAGAGAACTTAGATTCTTGGAATTGTTATGCTTACTTTTAACTGGCTTTAACTTGACTGTATTAAACGTTGAGAACAGTAATTCAATGAACATATCTGATGTTTGGAAAAGGTAAGTGTACTATTATTTGTCGAATTTCCACTAAATCTATGTTTACCTTAACAAGGCTCGCAGTAGCTAGCGTATGAGGAGGTGAAAAAGATTGCAGCAAACCTACAGTACCATTATAGCTCACGCACAAACACTCACCAGCCGGCTGGGTGGACATCCTTTTGTGCACCTGTTGAAAGCAAATATGAGACTGATGTCCGTGGCTGTCACTAAAGCTATTATATTGTTGCCCAAAATCCTAAAGATTAGAAGCGCGCACATTTTTTGATTGGAGAGTGTCTAAATTAACAAGTAGTCTGGACAGTTCCTACGAAATATATTTAACATCCTACTGATCCTAGTCCAATTTGGAAATAATTGAATTCAAAAAATCCCTCTGACTAGCAATTATTTTCAAATTGGGCTGTATGTAGTCCTATTACATATATAAACTAGTTTGCCTTTATAAGAAAGGTAAGCAATTAAACTTAGTTGAGTACCAAAGTAACACTGAATGAGCCTTTAAAGATCGCGCTAAATCCAGCCAATAATTCCTGGTCCTTTGATGGTGCTCCCAAATATCCATTCAAAGTCTATAATTACTCATACATTTGAAAGCTAGCGAAAATCTATGACACGTTCACTTCTTAACAAGGAATCAAGACAAAGTAAAAAAATAGACGTAACGTTATGAAATCATAAAGCATCTCGTTTACAGCTGAGTTACTCCTCTTCATCTCGGCTTACCGAGGGAAAGAATAAGCTGGCCATTGAGCAGAGATGGCAGATGCAGGGAGCGGACTGTCAGGGGAGATTCGACCGTAATGGTTAATACAGTGAACTTTCGCGTTGCAGACACCCCGGTATTACGGACAGAAGCTACACCCCCGACCGAAACTACAAAGAAATGCACGGAAGCAACTTCCGCCATTACAGAGCACTTCATGCAATCCCAAGCTAAAATTTTTATATTTCTTCTCTCGTTCAAACGGACAATTTGGACTGACCTACTGAATGACATAATTACTCTACAGACTTGGAATGTTTACTATTTCGCACACTATTTTGACCAATATTTTATGATTACGTGTCGAAGTAAATGTGCACTACAAATTAAATAAAACTGGAAAATCTTACCAGAGTATAGCAGTGTGCGTTATATGTGATATTTTCATCACATCTCGCTATTTCGAACTCTAGCTATTACGGACACTAAATGACGGTCTCGAGGGTGTCTGCTATAGCGAGAGTTGAGTGTAAAACTTACCAATAATTGCTCCAACAAGCTTCTTCTTGAGAGCGGGCTTGTCCCTCAGGCAGTGCTCGTAGTAATGTAGCGTGTTGTACAGGTATGTTATAGGACGATCTTACGAACAAAACATCGACAAACAGGCATGTGAGATAGTAAGAAATGTTAAAATGTTCAAGGGGAGCCAGTAACATTCATTTCTGATATTAAATAACAAAAAACATGATGCCAGAGACTAGAAAAACATCTGCCGTGGTACATAGAATACGTTTCAATTTCGCCTGACACGGTTTGTCCCTCAGGCAGTGCTCGTAGTAATGTAGTGTGATGTGCAGGTATGTTATAAGGCGATCTTACGAACAAAACATCGACAAACAGGCATGTGAGATAGTAAAAAATGATAAAATGTTCAAGGAGAGCCAGTAACATTCATTTCTGATATTAAATAACAAAAAACATAATGCCAGAGACTAGAAAAACATCTGCCGTGGTACAGAGAATACGTTTCAATTCCGCCTGACATCCCGTCGTGTTTGACAGATTAATCACCAGGATCGTGTTGTTCAAAGCCGGTTAAGCTAACCCAGGATTAGCGAGAATTTTAATTTCAGGTTTGTAACTTTTCCGTTTTCGGTGAGGTTTCCTGTTTAAATTGTTTGTCTTTCACTTTCGAGCGTGAGTAATCTCAACCTACACAAGATAAAAGAAGTGAAAAACATTTTTATACCCGAAAAATTACTTCTTCGGTTAACTTTTAATCCTGGCTTAGCGTTAACCGGCTTTCGAGCAACCCGGTCCAGGATAAAATGAGTGAACATTAATTTGTTATAAAAAAGGTTATTTAAACAAACCATGGAACTTGTACAAGCAGCCAAGATGATCAAGAAGACTTTCCAATGACTTGTGCACTGGTGCGAGCTCCAAGAAACGTTGAATGACAATGTCAAAAACCTAAACACACATGAACAGCAAGTCAAGGAATACCTTCGAAAACAAAAACAAACGAGCCACTGAAACTGGTCTTGGATTCTGAGATTCTCAATTTCTTTAAATAAAGTTGTCAAAACCCTCATCGAGACGACCACAACGGGTGGTCGCGACCACTTGAGAGAGGTGGCCGATCAAGAAGGGTTCATTTACAGTATTTTACTGACAATAATTGGGGGACTTTGATAACTGGCCGCTTTATAGGGGGTGACCGCTTGATAGAAGTTCGACTGCATATGTCAGATTGCATCAAATATACTCTCATTTTGCATCATCTAACGTGTTAGAATTACTCTGGTTACCGAATGAATAGATGAGAAAATAAATACCCGTCACATTTAGAATTACACTTTGAAGTGACGCTCAAATACAAGAAACTCATCTTTGAAGTGATCAAGCCATGCTTGGCAAGGAAAAGTTGTTGAAAGCGGCAGTGAATGAAATGCACTTACCGGTAAAAACCTTAGACACACATTACCAAAGTAGATGGGCAGGTATTGCACTGTTGGTGCAGAGGCTAACGCTCCAGCAGATTCCAACAGTCCTTCAAAATAAAATCTCTCAGGGTAGCTCTGGAAGAAAACCATTTAACGAGACGTAGTTCAGAGTTGAATCAATTTACATGGCGTGTTACCACTGACTGACAATTTATATTTGGCAGCATCAAAGGTCCACAATTTGTGACCTAAATAGCCCTTTGCGTGCATTGCGTGCCTACGATACTTAATTTTCTGTTTATTTGCCAGCATCATTTGTGACTACAATAGCAAGAAATTGGAAATACCCGGCAATTAGCTTTCTGAACTTCAAATGGAGACTAAAACCTAAGTGCGCGAGACAGCATTAGGAAAGGTTCCAAGGTCTCCAACTTTCCTTTGTCGCATTTGCCATAGTGGAATATTTGAAAGAAAATTTATCTTTGTTCTCGAAACATTTGGGGATAAATTAAAGGGAATCTTGGGTCGATAATTATTTGTCTGTTTTGAATACTCAGCGTTTCCCTTACGCCATACTTGGATTTCAAATTTTCCACGCGCCGCCATGTTTATTTTTGCAAAGCTTGATAGGAAATTATGACGTCAGTGCGCGGTTGGACGTTTTTAAATTACAGTATTTCGTGAGCTATAAAAGCGCTTCTAATCGTTTGTAATTCATATTCCGAACGAATATCTACAATTCCAACAAGAAATCGTCTTCTAAAGACAGAGATATCAACTTAAATTCCATTAGGTATCCCTCGGAACTTAAACTGCTTTTCAACCAAAATTCCCTCTGATCTTGTAAACAGATCAGACTTAAATGACTGTCACTCATGGCAGTCACAAAACTGTTCGATCTGTTCACGTGTATCTGTTTGCCGGTACAATTTGAAGTAAAAGTAATCCTATAGTGTTTCTTCAATTGGCTGATGACTGCTGGCTGAGTCATTATGCCCAGGGGGTGAGCCACAGAGACTGATTAACAAACGGTTCAAACGCTTACCGTGTGGTATGCCATGTGTTTCTGATGCCATTCATTCTGTAGCCAGTGTTGAGGAGAGTTCTACAAAGAAAGGGATAACAACATTCAAACCGACCTCTAGACAAGATGAAAGTCAAAATGACTAACCAGAGCTTGGTTGTTTAATGCAAGGTTAACCTCGCCCAAGATTAGAATCAATTTCAAATTAGGTTATAAGTTATCAGTAGTCGCTTCTGTGATTTCTATGTCCAATATTTATAACTTTGGACAATGCCTACCTTGCGAATTCATGTTCCTCTCGCCTCGTACTGCCTCCGGCCGTTTAAAGGAACTACGTCACGGTTTGTGCATCTTGAAAAGTTTAGTCTAAATTTTTCAAGTTCATCGTTTGCAATCCGTGTTAATCTTCTCCATCCTTAACTAACCTTGTTTCTTTATGGTTTGTTATTATCTCTTTGGTGTTTTTCTATCTTAATTAGTTAACCACAATTTTCAAGCTTTTTTCAACTTAAAGGCAACTTTGTACGTGGCCAAAATAACTCAAAATTCCGTGACTGAGCTCCTTTAAGGGCTTTGCAAGAGAGAACTCTCGTGAACGCCTAAAGCAAACCTCCAAAGTGCCCGAGAGCGAGGGATGAGACTGTATTCACAGGCCAGGTACTAGTTATTTTACCTGTTTGAAGTTTCCAGTACAACTGCAACCACGTACATGCATAAACCTACCTCGCGTATGAAAGCGTTCACTCGAGTCCTGAACTCGTGCGGCTTCAACAGCAACAGTTGAATGATAAAGAAGCAAACCTGCGCTTCATTTCCCTCATGGCTGCGCAAAGCCTAAGAAAACACAATGTCATTACTGTCAAGTTAAATAATGTTGACGAATCATTTTAGCGACATGTGAACAACATATGTTCACCAGTTTGTTTGTCTGGCTAGAACAAGGGCGCTTTCCATTCCACCAAAATTTCCGGTTTGAAACTTTCAGAAATTTCCCGTGACGAATGGAACAGTATCTTCCAGAATTTCCGGACAAGCGGACGGCATCGCAAGGTTTAACCAAACTTTCGAAAATTTCTTACGAGGAATTTCCGTTCCATTTAATTTTCCTCTAGCAATTTTCGAAATTTTTGGTTTAATGGTTCGCATCTCGAAAATTGAACAATTTCGGATTTTCCGGAAACTCCCCAAGGAAGTTTCTTTACCATTTACTCCCATTTCGAAAGTTCCGAAACTTTTGGTTTAATTAAAAGCGTCCCATGTTTACGTTGCCAATTACGGACTTTACTCTGCTTGGATGCAATCGCCTCTATGTAAATAGTTCAGCCCTGAAGCCAAAACAAAACCGTTTCGTTTATGAGGAAACTTAACAAAAACAGAAACGAACGAGAAACGAACGTGAGAATCTAAATGTTGCCAAGAAATATACACTTATTAAGAGACATATACACTTATTAAGAATATGAGAGAACCTCATTTAAAAGAAGACGGCAGCTGCACTCACCAGACAGAGAACCAGTCTGTCCAAAGTAACCACATTGTACTTCCATATCAAGTCATTAAGGTGTGTAATGCACTGTGTACGAGAAACAGAGCAGCATTTTAGACAATAATACAATTACATGTGATAACTAATTTAACAAGGTCGACCACCATAACTGTAAATTTCTTCAGTCAGCCATGATTGAAACTTCCGTTGACAGCAGATGGAGCATTAGTTGACAACAAACTGATGCCCAGTTCCCTCTATGAGACGCTGCAGGGAATCATGGTAGTTGTATTCATTATCTTGGACTGAATATTTTGTTTTGACGAATACAACTACCATGATTCCCTGCAGGCACGTCTCACTTGTCGCTGAAGTAATAATGTAGCAAATATATATTATCATTTTACTTTTATATATTATCATTTTACTTTTATTTTCTCCTTCACACCTTGCTAACGTGTTTTCCTCCTACAGATGTAGAAAACTCATATACCAAGTAATCAGCAAACACTCGCACATGAGCAGAAAGTGCACGAGCACCTAGCCGTTCCAGAACTCTGAGGAAAAAAAGTTCATAAAAATGTTTGTTAGGAATAAATATACAGTGCCTAAAAATATTTATATCTTAACTGTGAAGACCTTAGCTAAAACATTCAAAACGCAGAGAGGAGATATGACCATTTTAATCAGGACAGTTGAAAACAACATTTATATAACATCAAAGGCCCTACTAACCAGTTTGGGTAAGTGGAAATGATTATCAAAGGCGCGCAAAGCGTGCAGACTTACTTGTGACACACTGGGTTAAGACGGCTTGATTCCAGTAACATCTTCCACAAAATGCTGCAAGAAAGAAATGCTTTTCACCGATCAGCGTTTTCAATGTGCAGTTATTTAACAGCAATGTCATCTGTATCTCTCAGGTGACAATGGGCTAAAGCTAACGTTTATGCACTCACAATCTATTCCTAGCTCCTGTTACGCTGTTGATTGAACCATGCACAACCTACAGTGTGTGTCCTTCCAGATCAACATGTTTTTCTTCTCACTAAACTTCTCGTCCCTCAATTCTCGAAGACTCTCCTTCAGTCCTTCATGTTTGATAAGGTCTTTGATATCTTACATGTTCCTGCAGTCCCTGTCAGGTCAATCTAATCATACAGTATCAATCTCCAAATAAAAATGGCATTGCTTACCAAATGAAAACATTTGTCGAGGAGGGATCCGCAAAATGATTGAATATTTCAGTTTCTGATGTCATTGCTGAAAGTATAAAGATATATTTCTTCAGTCAGTACTTGTGTATTTTCACTACCAGTTTCCTGGTGAAAAATCTGGATTTCTCTATGTGGCTACTGTCAAGAGAGTTAACCATAAAGGGTTTATTCTACAATGATCTCTCTTAAAGCCAATCATGTGACGCGAGTTTTACTCAGATGGAGCAAGTTCGTCGCTTGTAATCCATGTCAGTCTTCTCCATCCTTTACAATTCTTGTTCCTTTACACTTTATTATTATCTCTTTAGTGTTTTTCTATCTTAGGAACCTACTATTTAACAGGTTTCCTTCAATTTAAAGGGAATTTTGTACGCAGCCAAAGTAACCCAAAATGCTGTGACTGAGCTCCTTTTATCCTCCACGAAAACATCTACGCAACACGCATGGTAACACAAACCGCAGGAGGACCAGATACTAAAGTTAAATATAATTTTAGAGGGATTACCTTGAGCACAAGGTCTATATGAAGGATTAACTCGTTTATCTTCATGCTCTCTTGCCACTGTTGAATACAGGTGCCACTTTGAACGGGGACTTGCCAGCAATGTTTGTGTGTTTCGTTCCCTTTCGGTCCACAATCTCTTACTAATCACTCGCATGGTTTGCTTTTCAACGACAAAGGAGTCATTCTCACGGTTATAACGTTTAAAGTATTGAGATTCAAGTGCTGCACCTCATAGAGAGGACAAATATACAAAATACACTTACATTTCCATCTTCTGTACTCGTCTTCCACTCTTTGTCTCAGTGCCTGCTTAGTTTCGTGAGGGCAAGGATTTTGCGTGTAAAATTGCCGAAGGGGTAGAGGAAAACACGCCAGAGTGTGGCTTGCCCAGCTAATAAGAAAACAAAGAAACGAACGTCATGTGATGAGCAGCATCGTCAAAAACAATTTCCGACTGAACAATGCTTTTCTAAATGGAGATGCTGTTAAGAACACAAAAAGAACAAAAAGCCCTTGTTGGTAAGTAAAGTAAAGTAAAGTAAAGTAAAGTAAAGTAAAGTAAAGTAAAGTAAAGTAAAGTAAAGTAAAGTAAAGTAAAGTAAAGTAAAGTAAAGTAAAGTAAAGTAAAGTAAAGTAAAGTAAAGTAAAGTAAAGTAAAGTAAAGTAAAGTAAAGTAAAGTAAAGTAAAGTAAAGTAAAGTAAAGTAAAGTAAAGTAAAGTAAAGTAAAGTAAAGTAAAGTAAAATCCTTTATTTAAAACACGATTATCGTTTAAGCACTACATGCTTGAGGGGTCGTGTAGCCAATTAATTATGTATTAGCAGAAGCATATCACATATGCTTCTGGTATTAGTTGGTAGACTGACCAACTGGCTAAATAGATTAACACGAAAGCAGATCAGGGAATTCATAGAAGCTGGAAAGAAGAGATTTACATGAATTAATTTGGAGTGCTGGAAATCAACCCAAGTATTTCCTTCCGGTCGAATTGGAAGGCACGACCTCAGGGTTAGATGACCGTTTCTCTGGCAGCTGGGCAGCAAGACCAGACGGGAAAAGATCATGGCACCGATATTAGAATCTGGTAATAGAATCTGGAGAGTAGACAACTGACTCTGAAGTAATTAGATTACCACTCTGAAATCTGGCTTACTATAGTTACAATTTGCTTTGCGAAAAGAAATAATCGCTCTGAAATGATTCCCACTTTTCAAAAAGCAGATACGTAGTTCTCACTTGGGTGTATGTTTTCAAATGTATTTTGATCAATAAAACTTAGCCTGGTAGGATGGTCACTATTTACATACCTGTGTGGAGTATTGGTGATCAGAGTTCTCAGAATTCCTTCATACCAGTTTACACTCGATTCTGCAGCTATGAACAAATAAACACTTTTGTGATATTACCAAAAAAAAAAAGCAGCCCGGAATCTAGATTAAGATGGTACAAAGATATTGTTGTATTCCGTAACAAACACGTCAACAACACAATCTTGTTTGAAACTGTTACAATCCAGCACGCAGTTAAAATTGCTGATATAGTCTCTTCCAAAGTGGTGTGACAGGTCTGCCTGCACCTTTACTGGAAAACATTAACTGTCTTTATAGCATAGCTAGCAAAACTTAGTATATGCAAGCATGCTTCATAATCCAATTATGCACGCTTATAGCCTGAGAAGGTTAACTTTGGTTGGCTAGAGAAATTTATTTCCATTGGCAATGCTATAAAATAAGTGAGTCATAATTTAACTGTGCATCATCGGGTTACAGTGCACTTGGGTAGGTTGGAGAGCACTCAAGAAGCTATGGTTGCGGCTGCGCTTCGAGCAACTCTTACGCTTCTTCCTTGCTCTCCAAACTTCCCGCCGGCGTGCGTCATAGCTCAATGATGCATGCTAAAGCATGAATAGAATGTTAATCGATGAGCTTACTTACAAGTTATATGCATAGCCCGTGCTATGGTCAATACAAGGGCTCGATTGAGTTCCTCAGATTCAGCAGACAAAAGCTGGGAAAGCAAATTAATTCACAACAATGTTAATAGTTATTAGCATATCATTGCACTGCCAAAGAGATAATATCTTATCCTAACAATACGACCACAAAATGAGGTTCTTGGTGCATTTTTTCTCTTGCAAGTATGTGCCTGAAACTTTACCACTCCCTTTAACAGAAAGTGCTAAGTCATCGCCCAAACCTTCACACAAAACGTTGCAAATACTCATTTGTAAATAGACTTACTTCTTGTAAAGACTCAATTTCAATGGCAATCAATTTGGTGATTTTCATTTAGGTTTTTAATTCCGTCATTTATGTTTAGGTTTTCTTTTGATATATTAAAAACATCTAAAGAAATCTGAAATAGAAGTTATTTTCTTTACTAATTCAAGGTTTGTGCAACTTTGACTACAAACACGGTAAAACACAGCTATGATATACAGTGTAGTCTTCGTAGATGTCCCTCATGGAAGGATGAACAGACCTACCTTGACGTCAACTTTGGAAGATTCACATTAGAGTAAATATATCATATATAGAATCTTCTTTCCCGTCTGCGTCTTGAGTTGATTAACTGAGAGACAAATATGTAACCCCCACAAGAAGACTGTCACTTCATGAAAGAAAATACTTCAATGTGATCCCAATTCAAGGATCCTCTTAGAGTTTGGTTATTGTTATTCACCTGTTTTGGTTCAGCATTAAAGCGAGACAGTTGTGGCTGTACTTCAGAGCTTCCTAATCCTGTGATAAGCCTGAGGGCTGTGCTCTCAACACTGTTGGATGTACAAGAATCACCATCATCAGAAACAGTAAAAAAACCCCTGTGTAAGAACCTAGTGGTTTAAGAACCTGCTGGCAGAAATTTACCATTCTAAAACCCAAAGATGTAAGAACCTGTTTAGCCAAGCAAGATCAAGAAGTTTCTTGTATGTAGGTTACAATTAAATTAACTTAATTAAATTGTTTAATTAATTAAACAACTAAATTACCAACTCTTGTTTTAGAGGTAACACTTCCTATACATTGTGTAATCAGTTGTGTTAGTCTTCTCATAATACAGTTGTGAATAAAACTATATATTTAAGGACCAAAGTTTATTTTTCTGGTAATCGACAACTATATCTCGAGTTCCTTCATAGAAATTAAGAACCTAATAACATCCTATTTAGCCTAAATTGTCAATAAGTACCCCAAAATACAAGAAACTATTTTGCCAGACTTCAAAAAATGCAGGTTCTTAAACACGGGTTGTTACTGTTTCATGCGTCTTGCCATAGTTAATAGAGGGGAATAGTTATGAAGCCCGGCAAACTTCACAGGAGCAAACAAAGATGACAAGATTTACGTTGGAATGTCCACGACCGTGCACAATCTTTTTTTGAACGCTCATACAGTGTGCATGAATTAGGTTACCGAAACGTTTCTATTGGTTAGTTCCTCAGCCGGAAGTAAATGTCTCCTGTGTTTTGTGAATTGGTAACCACCACGACCCAATCTTCATTACATCCTCAGTTTTCTTCATTTACTTCAGTTACCTCTAATTCCCCGTTCTTTTCTTCTTTTTCATACATATAATTCTGACAAATCTCCCGAAAAATGTATAAAAGTCCACAAGTCCTTCAGCTGTTAAATTATGACGGCATTTTAAGACTGCCTGAAACCTTCACGAGCTAACAAGAGAATAACGCCAAATCATATCAACAATGTAACATTTAACAATACCCCCCACCCCCGCCTTAACTGTTCCCTGAGAATTAGTCAAAAATCAAGAGTAAATTACCACAAATGAAGCTGATTCTGGTTTGTATGTGGCACGGCAGCAAGCGAGTGTAAATGAGAGAGCAGGGTCACTCTGTAGTGAGGTTGAATGTGATGCAGACGGTAACTGAACATCTCTAGCAAAGTGTGGAGAATTCCCCAAGCATGACTCTTGAACACATTGGGAAGCAAGGAACCTGCAGATAGTACAAACAAACAATCTGATCACTTCATCTCATTCTTTTACATGATCTCAGTTTAAAGGAATTTTGACCACAATGAAAGAATAAAAGACTACACCGTGTCCCTTGCACACGGCTAAGTGGGTCATAATGCGTTGCAGAATACGCTATCAGTAAGTTTTAACTCTGTTTTCTGCAGCAGTGGAGGGGAGGTGTACTTATGTAGATAAGTGACGGGAAGGTGCGCATCAAGCCACTAAGTTAGAATACCAAAACTGTCCTATTAGGTTAAAACCAGACCCAAGAAAGACAATGACTCAGAACAGAACCCCACATGCAAAACTCCTTTTTTCCTCAGTACTGTAACAAAGGAAGCCTCCATGTTATTTGCATTTAAATCACATTTGCGAATGAAAGTGTCCCATTAACTTGACATACATAATGAGAACTTTGGGTTGCAAAATTAGTTATCCCCCTCTCCAAGTCTCTCTGACTTCTCAAAGTTTCTATTCCTATAAAAGTCCTCAGATCACAAATGTAATCTAGCATGTATGAAAGCCAATTCTGGGACATGTTGTAGTTTCAGCCTGAAGTTGCCTCGCATCCATGTTGGATTACATTGTAATGCAAATGAGAAAACCTAACCGTGAAAAGAGCTATTGCTTGACATAAAAAATAAATGAGATCTTTGCATTGCAAAGTTCTCAGATCGCAAATTTCAAGTCCTATTAAAAGGGTTTCAAACCTCCACGTCACCATTATCCCTAAGTACAATTTCTGCAGCATGAAGTCACCAGGACTATTGTTATTTCCCTTACATTGATTGCTAGTTGTCTGTCACTAGCAACCTCTTAGCATTGTTCCAACAAATTGCGCTCGAGTAATTTTACACCTGTTCCAACACTGAAACTATGACCAGGACCTGACAAATCCCAGACATTGGACTTCTTAATCCAGAGCTCATACACCGCTGTGTCTTTAGTTTTATATAATTTGAGTTTAAATGCGCATTTGAACATGTCCACATGGAATCACTATCACTATCACTATCACTATCATTATCATTATTGTCACCAAAAGGGAGAATTTCTAAATTAATTGGAAAGTAACAATGTTTATGATCAGTCTTACTAATGAATCCTTTGATTCCCAGTGACTCAATTTCCATATAGACAAGCAGGCGACTGTAAGTTTCCACCAATGCTGGGGCCAGAGCAAAAGATGATGGTGTGTTGCCTAACTTGATGATACGATTAACAATGCTGTGAATGAAACTGAACAGAAAACACTGACTTAAGACAGTGGCGTACCAAATCATTTACAGAACGGACAAGTTTCAGATATAAGAATTGAGGATGCACCATAACCAAGAGAGGGTGGCCTGGAGTGGACTATTCCCAGTGCCCCATGATAAATCTATCATTAGCTTTGTAACAAGTGGTGTTTGTTACAATTATCACGTCTTCCTGAAGTTTTGGTGCATTGTTGTTCAGTGACCTCACAATAAAATAAATGGATGCCTGGGAATAAAGTGCTGCGCAACAACATTCAAAAATCAGGTATCTTTCTCAAAATAGCAAGGTGCATGCCTGCTATCTACATTCTCTTAGATTATTCTGTCCGATGAAAACACGTAGAAATCGCACAAGTTGAATAGCGCTAGACAAATAACCATCTACAGGGACAAAAATAATTCAGTAAATTGTAGATTCTAGATTTGGCAATGATACATTGGCTATTTAAGGTGATTCCCTAGTAAAAGAGCCCGCCATAGATTTCTGATGCAAATTGTTATGCTGTTGTTACAGGACAAGGAGATATTAAAAACGTAGTAAAAAGAGGGGGTCACCATGCTTGTTTTCACACCACAATGCTGCCAAATATGGTTATTAAGGTGACTTTTGGTAATATCCATGAGCAACAAATAAGCTCGATTATATTTCAATGCAGCGTGTTATATCACAAAGAGTTTGAATTTCTTTGATTGTTTATTCATCTACGTCCCACAAAAAATGTCTTCAAATACACTTCATTTTTTTTATCCTTTAAAGGAAACATAATTTGGACATGCGTTGTTGGGCCCGTTATGTCTCCCTCTGTAGTATTTATTTCATTTGCCAAAAAAGTAGCCATAGATTTCTGCTAATTTTTTTTCTTAATTATTGAGGATATTGTTCTCATTGAAATTATGAAACAAAAAGAGGGGGTCACCGTGCTCGTTTAAAAAGAGAAAAGGAGCATTTATTTTGCTATCGAGCTTAGTTTGACGGAAATCTCTTTTGTACGCACACATGCTCATGTGCGTGCTCTAATGACCCGAAAATCGTGGGCAGTAGGGATGCGCAATGCAATACTAAGGAATCACCTTCATCGTATCTATAACAAAATTGGTGATTGGTTTTCCAGGGGCACTTATTTGTCCCTTTGGCGTGCAATCACATGGCTGTCCAATAACAGCTATCCAATTACAACTTTTGTAACTAGATCCCTGCAATTGGCTGGCAAGCAATAGATCTAACCCAGGCTCTGAGATGCAGAGTCTGATTTGATTAACATTAGATTAACATGCCACCCAAAGACACCATCAAATTTATAGGGCTAAAATCTTTAACAAGACCTTTAATCATCCATGTAATACTTGAAGAGCTATACCTCATTTTTGCATGCACAGTGAGTGAATCTAACAGGCTCATTGGACATGGAACTGTAGGCCCTGCAGCAAGTGTATTTGATGGGCCAGGTAACTGTGTTGTTGCTTTGTTGTTTCCATAACACATTTCAACCAGCACAGCCATTGGTACAGTGAAACAATCTGGGTTGGTGCTGTCTGTTGAAAGAATAGTTGTACCTTGAGAGCTTGTTCTAGTGTCCACAGGAATGAAAAGATGGTGGCTGTATATTTTACCACAATACCATGCGAGCTTTGCAAAGCCCATAAAGTACAAGGACAGCCATATAAATTTTTAAAATATTTGTCCCTGTGCTAACGACATTGTGTAGGCTAGGTTTGAAGATTTTAGAATTCTTCTGTACACTTTTGTGAGCATTGTTAAAGAATTATAGGTAAATGTACCAATTGCCCCCTTTTTTCCTACAGAGGATTGTGTAGATAGTGGGCCAACACATGTGTAGTCTAAAACAAATCTTAGTAAAGTGGGTGGCTGTTCTTATGTCAGTATTTACTTTGAAGAACACTAGTACTCCAACTGAGTTCAAACTAGTTATCCACTCTCCATTAAGAAAAATGCAAAATGAAGCTTTTGATGATTGGTTGGGTGAACATTTGATTGACCATTTGCTCCATTTCCTTACTTAGTGAGCATACATAAGAGCTCTGCATCCCATTTCAGCCCAATTCACGTAAGAATCTTATGACTGTTAGCATCCGCAACATGTTGTCTCCCCTCTCGCTTGCTTCTCCTCGCTATCATGCTTCTTGTTTCCCATCCCTCCCTTCCCTATCCTTTTACACTTTCAACTCACTCGAGCACAGTCGCATTTCTCCATCTCTTATTCAGTGAGCATGAAAGGGACTGTCATGAAATGTATGCTATTTGATAACATTATGTTTGATATACTTACAGGCATTACAGAGAAGAGGAATCTTGTAATTTGTCAAGGAGAATGAGTTAGCTGCAGCTGTTCTAGAAGACATTTGTATAAACCTGAAAAGAAAAATAGAATAGTGTAACACCTAAAAGGAGCCATAGAATACCAATACCATCACGATTGTATTTCATTGATTCTGCTCTCAGTAATAGATATCTCATTAAAAGCATTTAAAAAATATGAACTTACTCAATTTGATCCTTAAGTGTGTGAGGAACAGCAGGTCTCCAAGTCACATCCTCAGACTGGGCCTTAGAAATATGAATAAAAGATTGATTGATTGGCTTTTCATTCTAATGAGATCAAAATTATTGCAGATTTCATAAATGAATAGCTTGCTAAAGTCATTTAGTTAATTTGGGAAAGTCAGTATAAAGAATAACGAGAGGAATTTTAAGAATATAGTCAAAGATTTAAATCTGAAAGTGGAGTTTTACCTTCTTTGCTAAATGAACCCAAATGCAGGCCATAGCTAATGAGTGAACTGAATCAGCCACAGTTATGTCTGGGAGTGGCAATGGCTGGAACAGAACAAAAGAAAAAGGTTAATAAGTCTCAGACTGTGACATACCAAAATATGTTAAATAAACAGGTGCAAAACAGTGTACACAGAGTAAGGTGCAAGCAGACCTGATTTTTATCAAATACATCTCCAATACTGTAGCTAATCAAGTGTGGTCTAGGTATTAATTTGCGACCCAACTGATGAATCCTTGCCTGTACAGTGTACGTACCAAAACCGAAACAGGGTCACCACTATTCAAGAATACTGTTAAATATTTTGAGTTGCTTCATGTTGATTGTGCTAAGTAAAGTTGTGATAACAGCAGTAAAGACTAAAATAATTCACCTCTCCTAAGATGAACAGAATTAGTTCCCACAATCATCTCTCATTTTCATCTTGAATTAGTTATAAATAATACAGCTGCTATAAGTAAGCAACTGAGACTTGTGTCAAATCTACACAAACCTGTTTCTCAGGGTAAAGTAAATCAAACAACTTCATTACAGGTCGGAAATCGCTCAACTACAAAATAAAAATGTGATATAAAAGATTAACACTTATCAATACCTCCTTGCTACAAATTTGATTAGCAAAAATAAATAAAGAACTAATTTTTGTAGCAAACTACTCTGTAACAAAGTTTAAAATGACAAGAGCATTGTCAATAATATTGATTACTATTGTCTACTTACAGGATTTTTCTGGACACTTCCAGAAATGAACTGCAGTAGAACCCACATGAGATGATCCCTCCCCTTTTTAAGGTTTCTTCCACTTAGCTGCAAATCAAAGAGAAAAGGAAACTACTCATTTAAGAAGAAATGTATGCAAAATGAAACTTACATGTATGACTCAAAAAGAATTAGACTTGAAAGAATTAGACTTGAGGATTGGGGGCAGGGAGGGGGATGACAGTTTGGTCAATTTAAAGCAATACTTAAGATTGAACAAAATCTTCAGTTCGCAGCAGAAGTTGAAAAAAGTATTAGACTTATTTCTTTTGCAAATAGTTATTCTAATGGTAGAGAAGAGTCTGATGAGGTTTAAATATTTCAGAAAAGTAACAAAATTGCTTTCCACGTCTGGGTATTCCAAATGGTGTCATTTTGCTCTATTGTCTGATCTCATCACTCAATTTATTGAGCCAAGAATTGGGCAAGGATTGAAGTACTGTCTTTGGTTCCAGAGATCACAGTTTCAAATAACACTAAGGCTTAGATTTTCTGTTTGACCTGTCTGGTGCATATATGTGTACATCATTTCTGGAGTTAATGCTCAATGCAAAGTTTTTCACTCATTAGCACTTATCGACTACATCACGTCAGCCCGCTGATGGACATGAAGTATTGGCTAAAAAAGTTTACGTTTCTTCAACTTTTGCTGAGCATAGCTGATAAGTATTACAGCTAACTGCACCTTTCAATAACATGAACTACACTCAAACAAGGGTAAAATTGTGTTTTTCACTGTCATCAACAATCTTAGAGGACCTTGCAGGAAACAGAAGTTCACTTTTAAGAGATTCAAAAGGCAGGGGTTTCATTAATGTTTTCAGCAAGAGGGCAACTGGTTTTCACAGGTGGGCAAAACTTTTAGACCTGAACTTCTTTGTAGGAAAAACTTTCCACTAGATGGTCAAACCTGCCAAGCAAAATTGTCCTCACGGCCAGTCAATGTACCCAGTGCCCGGCCCTCAATGAAACCCCTGTTCAAAAGTCATGTTCGAGGGTTGCAATCCTTAGGTTCTGAACTTCAGAATTCACAACTTATTGAAAGGTGCAGTAAGTGTGGTTTCTGTCTTGGAAACTGATATGGCATGGGTGAGCTGTGTACCTTAGTGTAGAGAGACAAGACCATGTGTGGAAAGCTGGCAAACTGGAAAAGCACAAAGAAAATAAGGTGGCTAGACAAATGATGCCATAGCAACTGACATCCTGTTTCACTCATGCTGGCTTCATTCTCCTCTGATCTTTCCATGGCAACAACTATCAGGTCAACTAACAGCTCTTCTAAAGCTGGACATCTTTGCTTTTGCTGAAAAAGGAATATCCAGTATTAAATAATAGAGTAAGAAATAAGTCCCTGATAATAAGTATCTATGATGTGACTCCATGCTATTACATTGAATAATTATTAGCAAGCTTTCCTTAGAAATGCAGCCAAGTAAAAAGTGCAATTTCATATAATAATTAACAACTGACTTATATTGCGCCTTTTAACATGCAATTATCAAAGGAACATCACATCCTAAATTCCAAAACTTATATCAAATTTCAAAAGCTAGTTTAAAAATGTACGTTTTGATTAAGGATTTAAACTATTGAACTGTGTTTGATTTCCTAAACATATTTGGAGATTTGCACTAGTTAGCTCTTACCAACATACTTTACTGGAAACAGGGTGGGGAAGGGGGTATTCCCTTATAATTATGGGCTACACAAGGGATGTGCCGCTAGAAAGGGTATGTTTTTCAAACATTTCAGTCCGGAACAGTGTATAAAAAAAATTTCACTGATCTAGAACAGGGTATTGTTTTCCTGAAAATCAACATGCTTCTCTCTCAGACCTCTGAAACCTACAGTCTTTTGTATGGTGGTAGTTACATGCATGACAGATCTTCATTCAAGCAGATGAATCTGACATGTGCTATTTGATGTAGATTTTGCCTGTCATCTATGTTCAATAACAACTATATTTCTTATGGAAATGGTCTGGAATAGGATTATTTACTCTATTTCAGCTGGAACAGGGTATCTTTCTTCAGCATTTAGTCTGGAACAGGGTCCTTGGTCTTGTTCAAGGCAAGGGTTTTTGTGGTCCAGCAACCAACCCTTACCCGATGTTTTGGTGAGTACCCTCCTTCCGTGCAATGTGAAAAACAAAGCACTAAAATGGTCATGATATCCACAGTATGTAGTGGGCAAGAGAACTACCGTAATTTCCGGCAGTTTACCCGCACGGCAGATTACCCGCACCAGTCGTTTTTTGCCAAAATGAGAAAAAAGATTCAGCAGATTACCCGCACTGGCAGATAACCCGCACCAAAAAACAAAAGAAAGTTATGCTAAATAGTTCAAGAACTCACAAATTTGAAGTGATCGAGCGAGACTAAGCCTTTCATGTTTGTGTCCATTTGGAATAAGATAAAAGTTTCTGTTACTTGGCCACCAATCGTTTTTGAAAGTGTTCCGAACATCTTCATCGATGTGCGCGCTGAAACTGTCGAAGATCAGAAGCGATGTTCTGTCGAAGAAAGACACAGGTCTTGGTCGCCAAACTTTCTCGCCCCAAACAGCCATTCCGTCGCGATCCATCCATCCTTTGCCGTGGCAGTGGACAACCACACCATCTAGGAGCTTTTCTTTTGGCATTGTTTTGCGTTTAAAGATGACCATTGGTTTGAACTTTTTCCCTGACTCCGAGCACACAAGTACAACAGTGAAGCCAGTTTTCTTGTGACCGGTGGTCGAAACAGGAACGCTTTCAGCGCCGGTTGAATCAACAGTTCTGGAATGAGGAGCATCAAATGACATCGGAACTTCATCCATGTTGAAAACACGATCTGCTTGGATGCCAAGCTCCTCTTTTCTTTGCGAAACAAACTCGCGAAAGTTCACAACTTTCTCCTCCCAGTCATCTGGCAGCTTCTGGCCAACAGTGGTTCTTGCACGCACGGATAGGCAATTTCGTGGGCGTTTCAAACCAGGCATTTTTAAATTGAACTCGTATTAAACTCGTAACTGACTTGTGGATGCACTTATCGTAAATGATTGATGTTTGTAAAACTTATTGAGTCAGTTAGCCTTTTATAACGATTTTGCATCGAAGAAAACTTTATTCATTGTTTTTGTTAACAAAGCAATTTCCAGCGTGCAATTAGTAAATTTTCACACCCATTGTTTTCGATTTTCATTGAGAGTTGAACTGACTTGTAAAATTCGGCTCGCAATTTTCTCAAAAAAACAATATCTCGGGATCTACTTGGTCTTAGAAATCGCTTGAAACAGGAAAATACTTTTTAAATCAAGGCAGTACTAACTGTAAATTTTCCACTGATGTGTCGAGTATTTTTGTATTATTTCTTCACTTGTCAGTGTTTTGTTTACACTCGTGCCGACAATTATATTTTTTATCACGTTCCACTAATTATGCGGCACCATGAATTCAACAGATCACCAAGATATTTATGGTATCTCAGGTTCTACTGGGTCTAAGAAATTGCTTGAAACGGGAAAATACTCTATAACTCAAGGCAGCGCTAGCTAGGAATATTTGGCTGATGCGTCAAGTATTCTTGCATTTTTTTTATCACAGTCAATGCTATTTTTTCGGCATCATGTTTCAGTTAAGCTTTGTGTTTTCCACAATAAAAGACATGTTAAAAGGTTTAAGTGAGAATTTTTCTAAGCAAAAAAAAACTAGCTGTGAAATTGACAAGGTAAGAAAACTATCAAAGCACAAACGCGTAGCGAAAAATTTGTTTGTATGGAATTTTTTTTGTATGATTTCATCCAACTTGCATCAGCTATAATCAATCAATGTTTAAAAGAATTTTATAGCAAATAAAGCACGATACAAGAGTTGATAGGACGTGTTTCTCGTTTAAACAAATGAGGCATTACACAGGTTTGTGGCAAGCATATATTTAATGACTCTTATCTTTGTTTTATCTTCTGTCAGTACTATAATAATTACTGTTAAATACTTACAGGAAGATTAAAAAATTATCAGATAACCCGCACCACCCTATTACCCGCAGCAACGGTAGTTTACTGAAAAATTAACGCATTACCCGCGGGTAATCTGCCAGAAATTACGGTATGACAAAAAGAAATAGTTTTCTAGTCCTTTGTTTTTACATGATAATATATTCATTACACTGTGTAACCACTAAGACCAGACCATTAAGAAATATTATTATATGGCTTGTTCTTGTAGCCAATATAATGTGCACTCCGATTGGCTAATTGTAGGGCATTATTCTCCTGTAATACCCACAGGCCAATTACAGGCAAAAACAAAGCAAAAAGCCATATAATAAACAACTTATTAACCTCAAATGTTCAGTCTTTATGGGAAAATCTCAAACCTCGACCTTGCCGCAAGGTCTTGGGCTGAGATTTTCCAGTAAAGACCTCACCCTCGGTTAATAAGTAGTTAATAATAATAACTAACATAGAGTGAGAATTTCACAATGCATATTAACCCTAATTTTGCCTAAAAAACAGAGTTTCATTACCAAGTTAGAAATATAACAACAGTACCTGTTTATTGAGACCCAACATGGTACAGATAACATCACGGGAATATGGCTGAGCAATGACATACTGTAACAGTTTAGTTTGAGGATCCAACAAATCCTGCAAAAGTGACATAAAGTAAGTTAAACAAAGAATTAATATCATTAATAACTGTGTATAACTAAAAGAGATGCAAATACAAATACTTTAGATTAAGAAATGTACCTTTACCACAGTCTTTGCAAAAGTTGGCATTTTGATCGACTAACGAACCATAAGCGCTGCAAAACATCATGAACTCTAAAAATGCACAAACACTGCACTAAAAATGGCGGTTTCTGAGTGAGCAGTGTGTTACTGTTACACAATGTACCATTTGAAAAGCAAATAACAACCGCTGACCAACCGCTGACCAAGTCGTTTTCTTTGTTTTGCCCTGAGTTAACTTTGTTTTGCTGTGAATTAATGGTGTTCTGCCGTGAGTTAATTTCGTTTTGCCGTGAATTAATGGTGTACTGCTGTGAGTTAATTTTGTTTTGCCGTCAGATAACATTATCTTGCTGTGAGTTAAGTTTGTAGTGCCGTGACCTTTTGTTTTGTCGTGACAGTTGTGGGCCACCCTAGATTTTAGTTAGGTATAAATTGTACTTTAAGGCTTGTAATTTTTCACCTATAACTTAGTTTTTTAGAATTTTAGTTTTTAAGCTGTAATTTTCACTTCTAGCGTGTAATGTTCATTTTTTATGTATTTTAATTGTAATGTGCATTTGAACATATACATATGGAATTTGCGCACAACAAATTCATAATTATTACTATTATTATTATTTATTATATGGCTTGTGTTTGTAGGCGATATAACGCGCGCTCTGATTGGTTAATTGTCACTGAATTGTAGGGCATTATTCTCCCGTAATGCCCACGGGCCGATTACGGATTATGCAAATTAGGAAGAGCCCGGCTCGGAAAATTCAAGCGGATTGAAACGATGAAAGCCGATTAAAAACAGTAAGAGAGGTAAATTTAATTCCGAGTAGCTAAAAGTTTAGGGATTTTTCCTTACTAAAATTCATATAGAAGTCGTTTTTGACTTACCGGTAACCTTGGCGAGCACTAGTGAAAAGCAATCAAAGTTTGCCGAGTGTTGAGTAAAGCTAAAATCGCTAAATGAAAAACACCATCGGCAGATGTGTCACGTATCCTGAGCAGAAAACCACGAAGAAACTTATAAGTTATCATCTTAGTCACAATAATTACCGAAATATTGAACTCCGTTTCAGTTCTCATCAAATAGATTCCCTCGCTTCAACACAAGAGAGTGAAAATCAGCTTCCAGGATCATCAGATGTCAACAATCGGGCGGTTTCTGTCGGTAGCAGTATTTCTGATACCTGCAGGAAGTTTTATACGTTCACAAAGCTTGAAAAGTTAATCCATAAATCCCAGAATGAAGAAGACCAAGATATGTTGTCGAAAGCAAACGCGAAGATCGAGTTATTCTGAGCAGTGCATTCTGAAGCATTAGTATTTTGTTTCACCGAAAGGCCGTTGGTTTGGACTATTTTGAAGCACTTTCTGTCTTTTCCATGTGCGTTGACGTTTTGCCACAAAAGTTGGAAAACCTCTCCCATCAAGTTGTGGCACCACGATACTAAAATACCTTTTTGAGGCTGGGACAATCATTTCTCCCGTGAGGAAATGTGCACTTTTAACGGAAGACGTAATACAGTGGTGAAGTTCACTGACTGTGTAGTTTTGCCCTGGGTTTGAGACGATGAATGAATCGGTAAACGCGCACATCGCCGGATGTAAATTGACGACTTCCGCTCGAATAATTTTTTCTTTCCTTTAATTCATGAGCCATATAATAAACAACTTAATAACCTCGACCGTTCGGTCGTTACGGGAAAATCTCAAACCTCGGCCTACCGTATTGACCTCGCTGTCGCTCGGTCAATACGGCAAGACCTCAGTTTGAGATTTTCCCGTAACGACCTCACTCTCGGTTATTAAGTAGTTAATATCACCAGATTCTTAGAACTAGAAAAAAATTGTGGTAATAAATAGGGAGAATTTCAAGTTTGAACTTTATACTGAAAGGGTTAAAGGCATTGTAAAAAAGAAATTAACAGTTGCATGTTATTTCACGCTACCTTGTCATATGGCAAAAGTCCTTTGAGAGGGAAACTAAGTGTGTTAGGATCTAGTTTCCAGACACCAATGGACGAGCCAGGATGACCAATTACGGGAAGAAGGGATGGGCGACCTATGGTGAAAAGAGCACACAAAAGAGCAATGTAATTATAGTTCTTTGATTATTAGCAAAGTACATATAAAATTTGTAATAGTAATTGAACCAAGTAGAGTACAATCCAGGGAGTAATCATGCAAGTAATGTCAGCATGAAGCGCAAGGCCGGTTTGAAGTTACAAGCACGATTACTCCCTGAATTGTACAACAAGAGGTCCAATTACTAATTAAGCTTATCTACAACAACTTTTGGAATTAAAAATGTCTTTTGAGAACTTCTTTTGAACAAAAACGTAGGTAGCGCATTTCATAAGTTTTGAAAACTGTAGGAAACATTGCAAAGAAAGCCATTAAAGTGCACCCAATTGACATAGGAATCACGTGGGTATCCAATTACAAAAAGTTTAAATTGGATACCTGTAATTGGACACCCATGTGATCACACGCCGATTACATGGCAAATAGGCACACAGAGAACCAATCACGATCGAGAATTTTGTTATAGATACAATTATACATGTAATTGTCAGCCTGAGCACCAGTGGCCAAATGATTCAGTGTGCTGGACTCTAGATCAAAGCAATCCAGGATTGACCCCTGACTGGCATCAGTGCATAAGACACTTTTATAGCTCTCACATGTTCCTCTCACCACCTAGTTGTTTAAATGGGTACAGATTAGGCATACTGCAATTGTCAGTTGAGAAAGGTGCAAAAAAAAATTGATGACCAGGTTTTAATGTTCAACTTGCGTTGTTGTCACAAGTGACTGGCTCCATTTCCAGGGGCAACTAGCTTGTCAGCCTTTGACATCATTGGCAGCAAAGTGCACAACACCACCATAATTTTAAGTCAAAAACTTCGCCACCAAAGCTCCCTTGTGCCTTACTCAACTGATAATCATAGTAACCCTGCCATGGATTATCATCCCATCCAGAAGCAGAGTAGAAAATTAACACTCCCAATTGCTTCATGCTACGAAAACCATGGATACATGACAGGCTGGAACTAATAGGCATAAATGCCAGCTTTACATAAGCTTATTAACAAAGGCCATGCCATTGCTGTAGGCTGTACTGTTTTGAAGTTTGTTTTGGTGTCACAGTATAACCATCAAAGTGTGAATGGCCATGGAAAGGCTGTGACAAAACAAGGTGACTCTGAGTGAGTCATAATCAGTCTCTGAAATTAGCAACAACAGTCTTTTTCAGAATCATGATAACATTCATATTTCCAACATATTACACTGCTGGTTCTCCTGAATAATTCCCAGTGTTTTATAATGCCAAATAAGTCCATGGTGAAGATAAGAATTCTAAAGGATTCCTAAAGCCCTCCAAATTTTGCTAGAGACTGTTAATATGGACCACTCAATAATAAATTTCAGCAAATTGCTCAACTATGGCATCTGCATTTACCAGGATTGGATTGCTTCACAGTGCCTCTCTCCACCCAGGAGGTCAAACAGGTATCAATAGCTGTATATTAGACTACTTGCTAGGGTAACCAGACAACAATGCTGTCCAGAAATCTGTGACTGATTAGCATGCCATTCAGAGGGGAGTTAAACAACAGTTAGACACTCCATAAATAATTATAAAATAACTGAGCTACTTTGTGTGCTCTCATTGGTCGATAGGTGTGTTTAGATGAGAGTATGTAAACATGGTTGTGTTTCAGATTCACGCATATTTTTGAGAATTATTTTATAAAATCAATAGAGCACTTTTTGCATGTTTACATAGCCTCATCTAAACACTCGGGGGCTGGGAGAGTTCTCAAAAGTTATGCAAACCCTCGACTACATCTTGGGTTTGCATAACTGTCTCGAATTCTCCCAACCCTCTTCGTGTTTAGATGAGGCTATGTAAACATGCAAAAAGTGTTCTATTGCTTAAATATTAAATATGGAAACTGGAGTTAAGCACTGGCACAGATGAGCCATATGGCATGACTTATCTCTAGGATTGGAACACACTTGCCTAAATGTATGTAGATCATTAAGTACATGTAGGAATACTTACCTATCACAGACACCATGCGGGCAAGAGGCCTGAATGTTTCCACGAAATCTGAAAGTAACTTTGCAATAGCCTAACAAAGGAACCACCAACCATAAAATTAGTAATGTGAAAACATGTTTCATAAAATTAATTTCTTTACACCATAACAACAGTTACTAATCTCTAGGTTATAGCATCTACTGCTGATATCTACATATAGGATGGTTTAACTACAAGAAAGGACACTAACTATATATGTAGGTGCTGCCCAGTAGCTTTATCACTGGCCTTATTCCATTGAAAGGTCATCACCTGAGGAAGGCACTGTAATGACGTGATTTAGCACCCCCCTTTGAATGTGTTTTTATTAATAAGCGCCCCTATTCCAATAAGCGTCCCTATTCCAATAAACGCCCCTATTCTAATATTATATAATATTACAGCACCATCACAGAATTGGACGTCAAAGATGCCTCCTCGGAAAGCTATATTAATTTTTCTACATATTGATGTAAGTTGTAAGTGACACTGTCAAAGCTATGGGAGTCAAAAAAGATTAAAATTCTCTCACGTTAACTGAACATTCACCATATATTTGTTACTGTTACAGTTTCTGTTTTGAACATTCGGTTGTTTCTCAAAAAAGAAATAAACGCCCTGTCCCGAATAAGCACTCTGTCTCAAATAAGCACCCTCCCTTGAGGTTCCAAAAAAATATAAGGGCCCCAGGTGCTAAAACACATCATTGCAGTACTACCCATATAGAAGTGGCAGGCATAGAGTGCTGGATGGGGTTAGGTTTCAGCTTTTCTATGGATAATGTTACCACGTGCTCGAGTGGATGCCCACGTGAACAAAATCTGCACCACAGGGTTGACACCTCCATATATATGGGCAATTAATGCTCTTACCCTTCATCCTCCCTTGATAAAAGGGATGGCACAAGGCATGGACACTAGGGGGTAACTCTCATATAAAAATGATGGGGGTGCTTGTCATACTTTTTTGGGGTTAAAAACGTGGCTTTGGTACCTTTTTAGTACCTCTGAGAGTGTTCAGCCTCAAAAGGTCCATAGCAGGAGCTTTTGCAGTACCTTTTGATTTAGGGTATTGACCCGAAAAAATATGTCAGGAGATAATGTGTTGTTTTAGAATTGGTACCCCTAAGGGGATAAAAAAATTCAAGCCACGCCCACAAAACAGGATCTTGGTACCTCTCAAGGTTCTTTTCAAAATTTCTGACTAGCAATGCCATCCTTTTTATACTGGAGTCCCAACCCCCAGGTGGACACCCTTTCTGGACCTCATTCTATCCCCAGAAGGAGATACAGATAGTGGACCTAGACTTGAGGTCCACATCATTTAATGTCCAGCTTTTGTACCATCCCTGAGTACATAATTACCCAGTGAGGCTTGACTTTTCCCTCAGGATAATTTTTGTAAATCTGCAAATTCAAACGCAATGTTTACTATAAAGTCAGTACTATGTACACTTCACCTCAACCATATAGATCTAGCATATCCAAAGGACAATGCACATTGTATGGTTACAATATTATTCTGAATACCGCAGCTTCCACATTGAGTGCTAAGCATCATCAAACAGCAAGTTTGTAGTATGTCTATGCTTACTTACTGAGTTGGGTCAAGCTGATAAGAAAATATTTCTTTTCTCTTTGTCTGTAAGCCATGACCTACAGCCAAATAATTATTATTTTTCCCATCAAGTCCTCCCATGGCCACTTACACAAGAACCATAATTTATTCTTAATTAAAACAAAACTAATGGTTAAAAACACTTTTCTTTAAAAACTGTTTCTAGGTACACATAACAAGTATAATAATTACACTCTTCGGTAACCAATTTAAAATAATGGTGTACCTCATTTATAACAAAGTAGGCAGGCAATAGACAAGCATTCCTGTCCAGAATATAACGCACAACCTAAAAACAGGAACCAGAAGGAAACTTAGTGCATGACTGTATGAATTAGAAGAACAATGTAAAGTGACAAGTTTCATTTACTATTTAATCCTTATAGGCTATCAGTTTTGCTGAGCACTGTTCAGGCCAATTGTGATATATTTAAATTCCACCAACATCATGCTCTAAGGCTTTAGAGAAACAACAAAAGGAGTTAAACTGAGTTTGCAGCATGATGAAACAATTTCCTTTGTTTAAGTTCCCTAACCCTCAGCAATTTGTTAGCATTTAAATATAAGAAAAACTGGCCAATAATTTGTCATATTATGAAGTGAAAACTGTACACATGTATGTAAGTTGCAGGGTAATTACAAGAGCTACAATCATTTGCTATTACA
Organism: Orbicella franksi; assembly: GCF_964199315.1. NCBI lineage: Eukaryota > Metazoa > Cnidaria > Anthozoa > Scleractinia > Merulinidae > Orbicella > Orbicella franksi. Next base: position 13,228,562 of record NC_138156.1, on the reverse strand, counting down.
AGCCAAGTCATTAGCAAAAGTAGTGTGAAAATATTAATAACATTAAAGAAAATTTTGTACAAATCTGCCCAAGATAATTTTACTATTTCTATTGATTTGTGGTGAAACTGCTTGTTCTATAACAAATACTACCCAGTAAATAGAGTACCTTAACACAGGCTTGTATACGATCAGTGAGTGCAGCATCGGGAACAGTTGGTATAGTATGGAATATTTGAAACACCAAACTTAAAATGTCACGACAACTCTGCAATATGAAATATAATCTATGACATTCACAGGACATATTCAGAGCACACTGCTACAAAACAGGTTTAATGTGTTAATAAAAAATAAATCCACTTTGAAGAAACCAAGAAGAGACTGTCACTCGCAAGCCAAAGGCAAGTGATTCACACACTTTAAATATCTAGTGTTCTTCTCACAATTGTGTGGGACCACATGTAAATGAATAACACCCTTGAAATATGTTACATATTTGCTTTTATTTAATGTGGATTACAAAACAGTAGTTCAACTTAGGCATATGTTGGCTACTATAAAGTGAAGCTAGGTAACAATATTAACACCCGTACATGTATGTGGGAGGACAACTTTTATTCACAGATTTTAATAAAGAGCAACTAAAAACAAACAAATCAGTTTGCATTTAGTCACTAGTAATAATATCTGACCACCTTGTAATCGACACCACCAATGATCTTCAAAAGAAGCTGGAATGTTTTACACCACATGAGTTCCCTCTGGAAACTGAGATGAGGTGTCTTAAGAATAGCATCACAAACCAACCTAGGTAAACCCATGTATCAATTTAAGGTTAGTAAAAGGGAGAAGAAATGCAACCTTGGCTAGTGTATTATTGAGTTGTACATTAGTTACGCATGCAGAGATTTTTAAGAACATGAAGTGTTTAAAGAAGCACAAGGGAGATCTTATTTGTAGCTATATCTATTGTGTGACACAGACAGTGAGCACTACAGCTTCACAACACTGGGTGTGACATCAGCTATAATATAATGACCTTCATTTTGTACAAAAACAAGACTAGATCTGACCAATAGTGTATGCAAATCCTTAACATTTTGCAATTATAGTAAATGGTTTGAACCCAGGAGTATCAGTAGTTCGTATAGTGTGATCGTCCCGGTGAGGGTAGTTCATGGCTAAACTGACCAATCATGTTCAACGGACCAGACTTGTAACATGATCGACTGACAAAAACTATTCACTTGACTCTGAAGATGACTTCCACTCAGGTTGTCGAAACATCAGTCACCAACAACAGTTCTTTTCAGAACTACCCTAACCTGGATGATCACACTATACGAACTATTTCACAATTATAAAAAAAATCACTCATTACCTCTGCACCAAAGAAGAGGAAAAAGTTCAAATTTATCATATTAGTTACATGTACATGTAGTTCTAAATGTACACGGCAAGGTTTATTTGTTTATACATTTATGTACTATTCATGAAAAGCTTTACTCACATAGGCAGCAGTTAATACAAAATAGTTCTAAAAAGCAAAATGATTTTGTTTCAGTACCTGGAAGGGACCAATGAACTTTCAACTAAACTTCCAAGCAAACCTAAGGCAATGTCTATTCTTCTGGGATTGTTTTCATTGTATATGAATGCAACAAAATCAAGAAGAAGTTGTTCTCTTGCTTCCTACAGTAAGAGAGAGCAATATATACAACATTTTTGTGGTAGCTATATTCATTTGGTGTTTCTAACCAATAAGAAGATTTTTGCATAATTGTTATTAATAATAGACACTTTTTTACCTACAATGCAGTTCACAAGTGTTGGGACATATACCCTGATACTACTAAAACTTTCTCCTCCCTCCTCCTCGCACACCCCGCTAAGTAATATTGAATTTTTGCCTTTCCTCAAGGTTCATGTGTTACACAGGCTCACTAAGTATAGTTTTCCTCATTGCTTTAACATTGCTCAACATTGCAGGACATTTTTTCTCTAAACCTGAGTTAACAATGCTGACAAAGAAAACTAAAATTTATGAAAAATATGTACAAACTATGTAAACTTACTAACTTGATATCGTAAGTTCTGTGTCCTTAGTAACTTACCACAGGGACAGCAACCCAGAAAGGCTTAAAAACCTTTTGGAAAAGATCCTTAATATCTTGATCTTCATTGTGCACAATCATCCTTGTGAAGTAAATATATTAGACTCCTGTAAGTTTAGATTTATTTCTTATTTACTGGTACCTCTATTTGGCCAAATAAGCACACAAAATGTTCAAAATGGATAAATCTAATGTTTTTTCTGCACCATATATATTTAAGCTCTTACAAAAAAATCACAAATAAATACAATTAATATCCTACCCACAGAATGCAGTTTCAATTGCCTCAATGCCCTAAGAGAATAGAAAATAATAATGAACAGTATTTATCTTATCACCATGTAGCCAGACTCATTGTGTAGTTCCAGAAAATATCCATAACTCCCCTATGGAAGGGATTTTTTCTGACACCTCCCCACCCCTCTGGAAATTCGAGTTAAGCTTCATACATTTCTTAATTTTTTTGGTCTCATAGAGCCCCCCACCTCCCCAGGAAATTCCAATCCCTTCTGTGTGGGGAGCATGGATATTTTCTGGAACTGCACATTGCAGTCCTAAAGAAAAACTTAATGTGAGCTGAAGTTTGGAGTCAGATCATCTGCACCAAGCGCATGGACCAATATGAAATGAGCGATATGAAGAAAGCCATCTGACCCTGTCACACATCAACAATGTGTGGATCCAGAAAATATTCATACCCCCCCCCCCCCCCATGGAGGGTTTTTCCAGTATGACTCCCCACCCCTAAGGATTTTCCATTCCAGAGGGCTTCACAGTACTCCCCCCAGCCCCTGGAATTTCCATGATTTTTCTACTTAGGCCCCCACTACCCCTAGGAAATTCCGTATCCATAAATAACAAGACTTAACTCATTAATTGTAATAAAATTCAGCCCCAGCTGTTTATAGTTACATTATAGACGATGACCTACTTTTTCATGGTAGACTGCAGACGCCGTGCGTTCCTTCATGTCACGTTAAAATGTTTGAGCTGGTGTTTGAACTAATAAACTTGTAACTTACTTAGAAGCATTTCACTCCCAAATGGCATAGCAGCTGACTTTTTCTTGATATGAACTCAATTAATTGACCTCGCTCCCAATGTGTGGCTTCATAGCTCAGTTGGTAGAGCATCGCACCGGTATCGCGGAGGTCACGGGTTCGAATCCCGTTGAAGCCCTGATTTTTTTCAGGCTTCTTCTTTCCAATTGCTTAAATTGGAAAATTAACTGCAATGATCATTCTCCACTTTGACTTTTTCTTCATTAAAAGAACATACAAGAATCTCAAAACGTACATAAAGCTCTTTCAAATAACCCAGTCCAAGTTTAATTTATGCATGGTCAAAACAACAAATTGACATAAAGTCGTCACGCAACACTTTTTTCAGAACAGCTGTTTCCCAAATGTTGCTTTATTTTTTCTTTCATCAAAGGAATACATCAATTAAGTCATGCGCTTTGTCTCTGTAGTTTGTAAATAATAGTAAATTCATTTTGTGCCTTATTTTTTTTTTAATTTGTCATACATTTCATATGTGAAACACGCATTGTTCAGTTGTTCTATAAATGACCAAATGAAATCTCGACTACCGCTGCAACGCTCCTCACTGTCCATGGTTACATGTAGTTCAAGAGAAATGGCTTTGAATCGACTTTGCTCACTTAAGCAAACTATAAATTATGTTGTTAACTACACGGATAACAATGAAAATATGCGATAACCTAGTCACGGCAAGTCCGAAATGGGGAATAATTTTGTATGAGTATCAAACAAAATAAACAAAGAACAAATCTCATTTAATTGACAGCATGATTAATGCTGGAAAAAAGCATCTGAGTTGTGTTTAAGCTAAATACAGCATGATCTTCAAAGTATAAAATATCATCATTGTTCATGTATTGCTGCACCTTTTTGTCCAACAAACACGATGCTCAGGATTGCCGTCTGTCGTACAACGTTGAAAGAAAAATGGAAAAATTATTTATGACAAAGAATCTAACGTTTGTTTCAACAGATGGAACATTTCTGTTGGTTTGGTTACCCGAATCGATTGGGAAAGTACAATAGTGTTCATTCAATCGCATTTCACACCAATTGGAAAGAAAACTCTTTGAGTAGCCCCCCTCCCCTTCGGAAATTTACCTATTTCAGACACCCCTACCCCTTGGAATTTCCGTGACCCTCTGTGGGGGGGTATGGATATTTCCTGGAACCACACAATACATTTAATGCATACGGTGTACAATATTCACCACGAACTTTAAATATTAATAATATTACTTGTAACAAAATGTGGACTGAAAAATGCTTATTGACCAATAATATTCATTCATGTCACGCCAGATCTGTGAAGAAATTGGTTCTCAGCCGCAATGCATCTACCTCGCTGTACTTGGTCTGTGCATCCTGACCTCGAGCTCAATAATTTATTTTGCCATCTGGCCCTCTCAGTCAAAAAGCTTATAAGTGCATCTGGGGTAACCCGAAAAACACTGACCCCCAGTCCGCGGACCCCCACTATGGACCAGGTCCACAGACTACCCATGGACTGGTCCACAGACTACCCCTATGGACCCCTCTAAGGACTACCCCCCAAAATAGAATAAAAAATAAGAAATTAACATTTCCGTTATGGGTTGTCTAATATATAGTGTCGGCAAAATTTCAAACGTTAAATAAATAAATACAACACTTAAATAGCTGACACAATTACTGGTAACCCAGTAGTTTACACTGTGGGCTATATAAAAAAAAAAATCGAAGTCTGTCACCTAAATGTCAGATCTCTTCCTTGCCATCTTGAAGGGGTAAAAACTCTGATGAACCTTAATGATTTTGATGTCTTTGCAATGAGCGAAACTTGGCTTAATTCTACTTGGAGTGACTGCGCAATTGCTTCGATGAATTATCAGATTCACCGCTGTGATCGGAGTGACTCAAAAAGAGGTGGTGAGGTTGCTGTGTATGTCAACAATACTCTCCTTTGTGAAGTATATATGACATAATTCATATTTGAACTGCGGTAGTAGATGAAAGTGAAGTATGATCATCGCAGTAAATTTCCAATTTAAGCAACTGGAAAGAAGAAGCCTGAAAAAGAAAAAAAAAAAAAAAAAAAAAAAATCAGCGCTTCAACGGGATTTGAACCTGTGACCTCCGCGATACCGGTATCGCGGAGGTCACGGGTTCGAATCCCGTTGAAGCCCTGATTTTTTTTTCAGGCTTCTTCTTTCCAGTTGCTTAAATTGGAAATTTACTGCGATGATCATACTTCACTTTCAAATACTCTCCTTTGTCGTCGGGTTCGGTTGCTGGATTCATCCATTGAACTCAAACATCTCTGCCTGGAAATAAAACAACATCAATCGGGACCAAAGATTTTATTCATTGTTATTTACCGCCTGCTGAACTCAAGTCCTGTTTTCTGTAAGTTTCTTGACGAATTAATGGACATTTCTACAAGCAAGTATAACAAAGTAATTGCGGTTGGAGACTTTAATATCGACTTGTTAGCAGTAAATGGGTCTTGTAGGTTATCCACAATTTTCCGGGACGTAGGAATGAAACAGATCATCAAATGTAACATTCTTGGGTTCAGGCTCGGGTGCAAATTATATCATTACATATTGCCATTTCCTTTGCTGTGGCCATACTTTGTGTGAAAGACTGGGAAGCCTGGAAGCCTCCAGGAAGCCTCCGGGAAGCCTCTGAGAAGCCTTGAAATTTGTGCTTTTTCCCCTCCACCATTTTGTTCAGCCCATTCTCCTGTGGCTTCGTGGACTTGTTGCAGGCTTCATAATTTGCTCAGCGGAATTACAGATACAAACAAACAAACTAAAACGACCTAAGAACACATCTTCCATAGCCAGATTGAGCCATAAATGGAAGGTAAGAACTTTCCTTCTTTTTGCCATCAGCATCTCCTTATGCTGAAAACAGCAAAACAGCTTTTAGACACATTTTTTTTGGGGGGGGGGGGGAGAGGAGAGGGGGTGTTAATTGCATTTGTACAGTGTAATATATAGATTTAGGCCAGCCTAAAAGCATAGCTCCTGGGCTGGGTTCTTCAGAGCCCGATTAAGCTAACCCAGGATAAGGTAGAATTTTGATTTGAGTTTTGTAACTTTGTGGTGAGGTTTTCTGTATATTGGCATTCTGTTTCGAGTTTTAACACAAAACAAAAGCAGTGAAAACAGTTAACTTCTAGTCCTGGGTTAGCGTTAACCAGTTTCCAAACAACCTGGCCCTGTTTTCAACAAGTTAGCCTGACAAGAGTTCATGATCCAATCAAAAAAAAAAAACAGCACTTGGTCAGCGGTAAACTTTCAAGAAACATGTGGCCTTGATGAGCTCTAAACTTGAGCCCACGATATGGTCACGTGATGCTGGTCAGTGGATACCTTGTTTTGACAGATGTCAATTGGTCTTAACATGTATGTCTAATATCAAAGAAGGACACGGTAAACCAAGTCTGCATGTCCCTGTCAACCTATTATTTGAAGTATGGCCACCATGTTGAGCGACTCTGTCTTCGTCATCGTCGTCGCCATCGCGCCCATGAGCAATACCGTTAGCCATGATAACCATGAAAAATCCATTCACGGGTTTCCTTTTCTTTCTCATATGGGTATGGGGCTTCGCTTGGTGGCCCTTCGAGCCACCGGAGCTTCGCTAATACTCAAAAATTCGCCGACACGAGCCAAGTCTATCAGACAACCCATAAGTGAAGTATTTATTTCTTATTTTATTCTATTTTTGAGGGGTTAGTCCATAGAGGGTGTCCGTAGGGGTAGTCTGTGGAGCAGTCCATAGGTAGTCCACGGACCTGATCTGTAGTGAGGGTCCACGGACCGGGGGTCAGTGTTTTCGGGTTACCCGTACATCTGTATAAACACCAATTATCACATACAAAACAAAAACACTCTAAACCTTACATTTTTACAATCAAGTTGTTTCATCATTCTTAAGTTTTTTACTGTTCATTATTATAAGTGCGTTGGGAATTTTAAAATTAAATGTGAAAATAAGAACAGTACCATTTTTTAATTACGCTTAATCTAATAATACTAATATTTTCTTTTTCACAAATAAATGCGAGACCTACACAAGTGTAGTGTATTCTAAATAACAACCGATCAATTGGATATTTAAATTGGGAGTGTTCACTACACACAGCAAACTGGTATAGCGTTTTCTTTAATTTCCCGATTCCCACTACGCGTCTAATTCCCGCGCGCAGATTCTACTTTTGCAGAAAGAGACAAAGCGGAAGTTCAACTAGTTACACAGTTCTACAGGTCTACAGTAGCTTCAGCTGACGCAACAATCTTCAAATCACTAAGAATTCTCATACCAATGCATCTTCCAGTATGTGCAACAGTTTAGCCTTGTGATTTTCCATGATCATGTGTATTCCTTTCACCATGCCAAACACTCCGCCATGTTGGAAAACTATCGTACCCAGGTGTGCACGGTTGGTTGCACTTCAAGTGAACGTATTTGACGTACAAACCAGGCTGGGCTCAAAATGGCGTCTGGAAGGAAACGTGGGTAAGTGGACTGTTTTTCCTTGCATAAATGACGCAACTATTTGTTTTACTGTAACGTAATGAGCCTTTTTTTATTTAAGGTTGAAACTTCACTCAATAATCGAGAAACTTTCTGAACAGTGTGAAAGAAAGAGTCCTTTACGCGTAAGTAGACAAGTAAAAAGTTGAAATCAAAAATTTTATGTAAGTTTTAGAGGCATGCAACTTGCTCAGGGGCAATACAGTACCAGTGCGGTGTTTATAATTAAAGGAAATCTTCTGTTTATTTAGGTTGCTTTCCTAAAAGAGTAAAGTAGTTTTTTCTAAATGTTTCGATTGTCTGGTGAGTTAAGCACGTGTGAAATAATGAACGCCCCCAAAATTTTTTCACAGTTAGCGAAGGACCACTTACAAATAATAATTTAGGAAATATTGGGATTTTTTGACACAAATCTAAATTTGTTGCCTGCTTCTCAGTATGTGATCGGCTAAGATTTTCGTGGTACTGTATTTTCTTGTTTGATCCCTGGGTGTCAGTGGGTCTCCACGTGCGGGAGAGCAGTGAATTAATATCTAAAGTATTTATTTGAGGTTAAGTAACCTTCCTGAAGTCGTAATGGCAAGTAACATGGCTGTAACAAAAAAATAATGAATGATACGGCACTAAAGTAAGATAAAATATAGGGTTCTTGAGCCTGTTTCTTGAAAGCCTTGAAAACGTTTTAGGCCCACAAAGACATTTGAAGTTAAATATCTGTACCTAACAACAGAGAGCTGTTTACTCCTGAAACCTCTTGTTTGAAGGGAACCTCTGTTCATATTTAGAATTTGTGAATAAAACAGCACTGTAATCATACGGTTTGAATTTTTGCTATGGCTTTCTGGGTACGAAAACTTTTGGGACCTTTGAGAAACAGGTCCCTGGATACCAGTTTGGTGACTGAAATTCAAATGTTAGTAGCCAGAATGGAAAATCTAGGTGCAATTTTACTCCCCACCCCTGGATGGGATGCTAGTCCATGGCAGGGTTACCCCCAGCATTAAATATATCAGTACCCATTTATAGAGAGTAGCAGTGTAAGTGTTAGTGTCTTGCCCAAGAACACAGCACAATGACCCTGGCCAAGGCTCAAACTGAGTCAAGGAAAACCCTGACCCCTGACCCACCCTGGGATAAGGTGGGGATTTGGAAAAAGTTTTCCTCAAATGTTGAATAATACCCCTACCCCTGGGGATGTAGAAGGCTAGAATCAAGTCTGATCTTGGGAAATATGAATATAGTTTTTCTGCTGCTGGCAGAAAGAATACTTGTAGTCAACATGTGAGAATACTTGTAGTCAACATGTGCTGGTACGTTTAGCACTGTTAAAAAACTGCGTAAAAGTTACTTAAAATAACATCTTAGTTAACATATTGCTACATTGTATTGAATTACAGGATGACGAAGGTGAAGATATTCATCTGAGTTCAGAACTTTGTAATGTAAAAAGGTGCAGTATTTTAAATGTCATTATTTTCCCAGTGCACTGAACCAAATTTCCTTAATCAAGTGCTCAGCTTTACTTAAAGTGCCTATGAAGTAAAAAATAATTGCTGCTTATTTGAAAGGCTTTTCAAAGTAAAGAAGAATGCTGTTTTCCTTTTTGGAATATCTTTTTTCATTTTAGAGATATTCACATTTTTGTATTATGCAAATGAGGAAAGTGACGACGCCATAAACAGTTCCATCTAAACAGTTTGATACAGAATCAAGAATATCTCCAGAAATACTGGAGTAGTGTTCTTTAAACTTGGCACCAGAAATGTACATCACAAAAGAAAGAGAATGACACATACTATGTTGTTGTCATGGCAACACTCTTGGCTCCAGTCTCTTTCTGAGAAAAAATAAAATAATATCACCATTTGCAACCTTTTACAGTAGGACAGAGGGTCTTGCTCAGAACACACATGGTTCCCATACTGTCTTAACTCTCCCCATTAGATTGTTGGGAGTGGATGAACCTTGTTTAAGATAAAATCTGGGAATTTTAGTCTTAATTAAAACAGGACCAGCAGCATAACTGTTGCAGGACGGGTGTCATTTCTGGTGCCAAGTTTAAAGAACACTGCTTTAATATTTCTAGAGATATTCTTGATTGAGTGTTGTACTGTACTGTTGTACTGGAACCCACCTATGACGTCATCACTTTCCTTATTTGCATAATACAAAAACATAAATATCTCTAAAATGAAAAAAGATATTCCAAAAAGGAAAACGCCATTCTTCTTTACTTTGAAAAGCCTTTCAAATGAGCAGCAATTATTTTTTTACTTCATAGGCACTTTAAATATATAAGGCTAAACCCACTTCTCCTCTGAAAAGTAGTCAGACTGAGTTTATGAACTAAGTAAGGGAGGTAGAGATACTTGCTAATTCTGTAGGTCAAATTGTAAGATGTACAAATACATTATTATTGGCCTGTTACATTGTTAGTCAATGCTTTCAATAAGATATGATTGAAGTAGATTCCCTTAATGGGAGAGCAATGCTAGAGGCCCATATGAACTTCCTCTATCAAGGGCCAAACCACTGACATTACAGCAGGAGATTGACAACAGAATACCCACAGGAGCTCTGCAGGTGTTGTTGTAAGTGATGGCTAGTGTGGTACTGGATTAACAACTTGAGCCCTGCCAGAGTTACTATGTTGTGTGTTTACTGTTAGAGTACCTTTATCCACTCAGAGGTCTATTTGAGTACTGGCAAAAAGTTAGAACAACCTGACAAGAAGCTATGAAGAAGCCTGATATGTTTAACTGTTTGAAGAATAATTTATTGGGCTTGTGGTGCCATGGACCACTGCATGCTATAAGTTGGTCTAGAGTAATGTCAAGCCTTTAAATTAAGTCTAGTTATTTATAAGCAGTGGTGCCTAACTCTGTTTCAGTAACACAAAGCTGCTGAGAGGTTCTTGCTATTTTCCCTGCGTGGGATGCAATTAAATTTAGCTTTCAGTAGGTTTGTAATGATCCCACGGTATTTATTTTTTCTTTTTTATGAGACATATTGTTCTTACAGTAGCTGAAACCCAGTAGCCTGAAATACAAATTCAGTTGCACTAGTCTATGTAAAACGAATTTTCTACAGTCTAGTTAACATGTCTCAAGGTCATTTTTTCTTTACTTGAATAGAAAACAGAGGAAGGGAAATGGAGTTAAGAGAGTTTGCAAAGAAACGTCGTCAAGATCAGATTCTGAAGAAGGGTCATCAGATGAAGAGATCGCTGTCATTGGCAATGACATCCAAAATGATGAAGACCTCAGTAAAGAGTCAGATGAGAAAGCTAATGCACGCAACACCATAAGAAGAGCAATGCTTTACCCCAGAGCAGCAAAGACAAATGCGTGGAGGAAACAAACCATAAAACAACAGCAAAAGTGTGAGACTAGAACTTTAGATAACAAAAATAAGAAAAAGAGTAAGGGAAGAAAAGGGAAATCAAGAGTAAATACATCAAAAGTAATTGAAGAAAGCAGTGGTAAAGAGGCTAATGAAGACTTGGCCATTGATGTTGAGGCATTTGTGCACCATGGACCTGTTATGGAGGATATAGATCAAGCTGCTGCTTCATTTTCATGTCCATTCTGCTCTGCATTATGTAAAAATAACCAAGATGTCATACAGCACATTAAAGACTGCCATGACTCAGGTGAGATAAAAAATTACCGGTAATGTTTCCCATTTATTTAAGAGTTTGACTGCAAGCTTCAAGGATTTCATCAAGTTTTTCAGAAAGAAGGCAACTGGTTTTCACAGGCAGGCAAAACATTTTGAACTGAACTTTGTCATAAAAAAAAAAAACTTTCCTCCAGGTGGTCAAACCAGGCAAGCAAAATTGTCCTCACAGCTGGTCAATTTACCTGGTGTTCAGCTCTTAATGAAACTTCTGAAGTTACCAGTTTCTGTGAGCTGATATTTAGTAAGGAACAACTCAGTCTGTCAAATTCAACAGAAACTAAGGATGAGTGGTGATATAGTGGCTGATCTATTAAACATGAAATTTTATCGATTATACATGTACTGTACTTTAAAATAATCTTTGGAAGTGTTGCATGAAATTGGCATGCCTGCATTTGGCTTTCTTTCAATCAGCAGAAGGCCCTTGCTTACATGCAGCCAATCAATTTGCCGATACTCGGCCCCAGACTGGGTTATGCTACAAAAAGGCTCTTGATTGTGCAGTAGCAGCATTGTGGAGTAGTCACAGATGTCAGGATTTGCTGATTACTCTATCATTACACTTGTCCTGAAGTGTAACTGGAAAGTGCTTCCATTGGTGGCTTTTGAATTTTTAGAGGTTTAAGTTACATACTACATGGAGGATTGTCCAATTTTCCCAGAGTCAAGAACTGGTTTGACTTTGTGAGAGTTTTGAGTTATCAGCAAGGGGTTGACGAAACACATGTAGTTGTAAAGTTGTAAGGTTCATTTGAAGGAAATCCATGGGAAACAATGTTTTAATCCGTTTTTGGAACATTTAAGAATTTGGGGTTCAAGATATTGAGATCCCCCTGTTGCTCCGGGTGTAGTCTTAAGTGTATAATCAGGATTTCATGGCTTACAATTTACATTTACTGTAACTTGAAAAATGTGGAACATTATGTATCTGCTAACTTGCATGTGTAATACAGAGAAGAGAGAAGATTGGTAACTATTGGTGCTGTGGGAAAAGCCAAGGTTTATTTTATTTGTTTACTGTCAGAATGTGCTGTTGTGGATCACAGTGAACAAGATGAACAGATGTCCTCAGATTCACCCACAGATGCTACTGACAGTGATGAAGACTTTACACCTAACAAGACAACAACACCTAAACAGAAGGTCAGACGTGCTACAAAATCACAAACCTCTCAAAGTGAAAATGTAAGTATAAATAAATTGTAAAGAATCGTGATGGTAATTTGTCTGACATAAGAAGTCCATTATCACAAGGAATCTTTGATGAAAAATGCTGTTCAGACCTCAAACCTCTGAAACAGTTAAACCTGAGTGCCAACTTTTGATTGGGAAAAAACTGGTTTTTAGCCAAGATTCCCTGCAATAACTGCTTACGATTAGATGTACTTGAACTGACGGCACCATTGCGGTGGACACTTCTGTTTGTGATCAGACACTCTCAGTCGTTGTTGGTCCCTACCATACCTCACTTATTTCAAGGAGAACAGAAACTTTGATTTTCCGATTTTGTTTGTTTTTTAGACAGCTGCAGAAGTATCTGAGGGTGAACTTTGCATAGATGTGGAAAATGTAATGGGCATAGAGTCTGGTGTGAATGACATTGATAAACCATCTGCACAGTCTACATCCCTGGTGTCATCAGTCTCATGTGTAACTTGTAATGTCGATTTCAAGACAAAGAACGACCTTATAACTCACATTGCTGAGTGTAACAAACATGGTGTGTGAACTTCACAAGTGTTATATAGTTAAAGTGTTGTTTTTCACGCATGGACTAGGTTTCAAGTAATCCAGTTATGGTTACCGTACTCCACTCGGGGGCAAGGAACTAAGCTATTGGTTGGTCAGAAATTGGTTTTCAATATTACAGCGATTTTGAATTGAGTGTCAAAAGCAATTTTCGTGTTTGCTTTGGTTTTGCATTCCCATGTGTTGTAATTTAGAAATTGTCATGCCATTTATTTATTGATGCAGTTATTTATTTATCTATTTTCACTTAGCTTTTGGCACAATGACAATTTTCACTTGATTTTTGCACAATGATCACCACCAGGCCCAATCTTTTCTTTCAAGTATTTTTTTGTTGTGGTAATGGTCAGTGCTGTGATTGCACAATATGTTTTCAGACAGCAGTAAAGAGTCATGCAGTAAGTTCAGATGTGTTTGTCAGGCTTGTGGGATGAGATTTTACCAGTGGACTGAGCTTCGGAAACACTTTGACGAGAAACCAGGTACACGCAATATTGTGCGAGAAAATTTTAACAACAAATTCTATGATTCTAAACCTAAATGATTCAATTTACACCATGAATATAAAGCACAATTTCAAGAATATTCCTTATAAGATTGTAAATAGTAACACCAAGGTAGGTATACATATGTGTAGACAACGAAATTAATGGGATAACCGCTTCTGTTTTGTGGAGCTTACCCAACCTGCTAACACTTTGAAATTAGCTCAACGCAACGAACAGGCTAGGTCGAAATATTTCCGCTCTGGGTTTTGAAAACAAGTTTTCTCAACTGCCATTACATGTGTTGTGATCTAAAATTCCAAACGATGGCCAAGTTCAACCTGGACAAGAATCTAAAAGAATTTCTAGCTATTTTAACGACCAGATTTATGCCCATTAGTTTTATCTCATCAAGAAAGCTGAGTGAGTGTTATGAATGTCTTACAATGTTCACAGACTGTCGCAAGATGTATCAGTGTGATCAGTGTGACCAGATTTGTCTGACAACAAGTTTCCTAAGGAAACACAAGAGACTTCATTCAGATGAAAGACCACACAAATGTTCTGTATGTGATGCTGCATTTAAAGACAAGGCCTATCTCAAGAGGCATGGTGTTAAACACACCGGGGTCAAGGAGTTCAAATGTGATCTCTGTGACAAACTATTTTCCCATCAACGTGAGTTTAACAAAGAAGAAATATTAGGGAGATTAAGCAAACCACGACGACGACGGCAACGAGAACGCAACCAAACAAAAGGTCTACTGAGTAGAACAATGGCTGTGCACGTGCGTTATAGATCATTGTACATTTCTCCGTCCTCTGCAAAACAAGAACATGAAATGACCAAGTTCTGCGTGAACGACGACGGCTAATTTTTCGTATTTCATTTGGAATTGAACGCTGACTGCATCTTTAGCCTGAGCACGTTTTTCGAGCCATTGGCGTACTGAACACATCTAGACAATTACGAACTTCGCTGGTAAAATATCAATCCATTTTTGACTTGGCGTCGTCCTCGGCGTCGCCGTCGTCGTTACTTAAGCTCCCTATTTACGTTTTACACGACGTTCCTTTGCGCAAACCTAACCTTAAGATTGGGGGTTAAGTGATTAGGCATGTCGTAGAGCACAGCGGTCTGCTTCTTGCCCAGCTGTTGATTTTTCAGACAATTTGGTGGTCACGAAAATTATTCTCTGTAAGAATCTACCTAAAAGATGTATTCATTTTCATTTTGCAAGCTCATTTACTTAGGCCGCTGTGGCACGTTGTCAGTGCACAAAGTTATAGTCAAATCGACAAAAACCTCTAAATAGATCGTTTCCTAAGGAAAAAAGACAACCAATACGAAACAAGTATGTTAAAGATCAGAAAATTAGATTAGAAACGCACAAAGTACCAAGCTGATTAGTTCTTATCTGAAGCCAAAAGCTAAACTAAGTTAACATTTACAGCCCCACAGAATTTGAAGTTTCAGTGTGGTTTAAAAATGAAGAACAAAGGAAAACGAAAGAAACTGATATTGTAACTAATAAAAGCTGAGTCGATTACTCAGCTGATACTATTCCTAAACTAGCATAATTCTGCTTTGAAACCCCGGGGCCTGAGTACGTGTAATATTTTTTGGGGGCTCGTCGTATAATCTTCAATTGAAGGTTCGTTGTCGAGCGTAAATGCATGCAACCTCGTAGGGTAGCGTGCAACCTCGTAGCGTAGCGTAGGGTGCATGCAACCTCGTTCTCAGGGTCATCTCTCTTCCTTCCTTGAGAATGTAATTTTTCAAGGGAGGAAGAGATAGAAACCTGGGAACGAGGTTGGGGTGCATGCGCAGTGTTTAATCAATTGTTTCCAACTGTCATGGTAGGCACCCTGAGGGAACACAGAAGACGGCACACCGGCGAGAGACCATACAAGTGTAAATACTGTGAAGCAACCTTTATTAACAACAGCAGTCTGAAGACTCACACCGCTAAACACACGGGAATCCTACCTTACAAGTGTCAAGCTTGTGGCAAATTGTTTGCCAAGTCTTACGGCCTGAAGATGCATTCACTTTCTCACTCCAACGAAAAACCTTTTGTCTGTGAGGTAATCATTTTTTGTGTGTCGCTTTCCTTTATTTATTTATTTATTTTTTTTTTAGATTCTTACCGTCGCGTATGTTGTCCCGAAGACGTCAAGTTGTTTCCCTTGGATATTGGATTGTCAGTGTAATGTAAATTTTTGAACGAAAGAAGACAGAAGCGTACACCTGTGTTGTTACATATTTTCTCGTTCACCTATCGTTTCACCACGACCTACAGTAGTATCGATAAGAAAACAAAAGAGAGCGGCTGTGACACTGGCTATAATTAAAGAAGTAAGAAAATATAGTAACAAACTTAGTCAGTAAATAAGTTAATTGACTTGACTCAATGGACGTAATGCCGTGATCATTGGATGAAATGGGAACCTTTTCTCTGATCTTTTTCAATCTTTCCTCTGTTTTCTTTTGTTGTAGGTCTGCGGTAAAGGTTTTAAGCGGCCAGATCACTTTAAACAGCACAAAATCATTCATTCTGATGACAAACCTTTTAAATGTGACACGTGCCATAGGACATTCAACCAAAGAGTGTGCCTCAGGAAACACCTTCCTTGCAAACAGCACGAAAAGCAAGAGAAAAAACTGCAGAATTCTCTTGCCAAACAGAATCGAACTCAAAACAAACCCAAGCGATCAAAAAAGTCTTCTACAGATGCTCCGCGAAAATCAGAGAAGTCCGAAGATATTTCACGAGCCGACTGTGCCAGTCCAGCAGTGGATGATACCGCCACAGATTGCTGCGAAGTTTCAAACGATTTTAGCTTACCTTCACCTGTTGATACAAGCGAAAACTCCTTATTAGCGGGCTGTTATTCCCCTCCTTCATTTGTGCGGCCCATATCAAAGTTAGACGACAATGAGTATTACTCTGAACATGAAGATACCCAACAGGATTATCATGAGCACGACAGAGATTTCTCATCGCAGCACTTGACGGACCGAACAGAAACAAGCTTGCTTCCTGCATCATTCGTCCCTGCCATGTTCGGGGTCGAGGAACCTCTTTCACTCGACACCCTTCCCCCGCTTCCTTCGCATCATACGCACACATTATCTGGAAGACCGCTGAGTCATGACAATGCTACGGATCTAGGCTCGGTTTTCCTAAGCAGCCCTATAGACTCGGAGAACCTAAGTTCCATCGTCGAAGAGACAAACTCATTTTTTGGTCATGACTGAACTCATTCATTTTCACTTTAATTATTTCGCTTTGAAAACTTATTTAATTTAAATGATTTAAATGCATGGTTACCTCATGGCACCTGATGTATTTACTTATTTATTTATTTATTTAAAAGTGGGAGGTGATCGTATTTAACATTTGTAAAATTCCGGTCGTTACTGTTGTGCTCCTCAGACTTTTTTAAAATAAATCAAAAATCGTATTTAACATTTATAACATTTCAGTCGTTACTGTTAAGCTCCTAATACTTTGTTAAAATAAATCAAAAAATAATCTCCATCACGAGGCCTAATATCATGGTTCTTAGACCAGATTTATTAAAAATATAATAAACAGCAGTGATTAATAGTTGTTCAAAAATTGTAACGGTCAGTTTTGGAAAATGAATGTTGCCTAGCATACGAAACTAGAAGTTAAGCAAAATGCGTTAGCATACAATGCTTATCATCGCTAT
>NC_138156.1:13188761-13208761 GCF_964199315.1 Orbicella franksi | reverse complement strand
ATAATTCGATTGGCTACTAAAGCAAAAGTGGCGGGAATCTCGCGTGTTCGGTTTTATCACCAAGAAAACAAACATAATGTCTAAAAATAAACAAAACTCTCAACGAAGTGCAAAACACAAGGCTGTCCGTAATCCGTGATAGGTGGGTGTCCATATTAAGTGGGTGTCCATAGAGCGAGGTTGTTACTACAACTAGTTAACGAACAGTACACAAAAATTAGTAAAACCCTTAGTTTCTAGATTTTCTCCTTTTCCTCTCCACTTAAATCCCATCTCTTATCTCTTTGGAGACTGTGGTCACTGTGTCATCTGTTCCAAAAATATACATCGGCTCTTTTGTTTAATCACCACTACTGGAATTCTTAGAAAACTTCAACGGAGAACTTCGTGAATTCTTAATCATGTATAAGAGCAGCGGAAAAAGGCATCAGCAACTATGGTTCTCCCATTTGGTGTCCTAATTAACCGGTTTCGGCTATACGCAGGAGGGTGGGGGGGGGGACTTCCATATAAAAAGGACGGGGGTGCTCGTTGGAAACTTTGAAAATAACCCCTAAGAGGTACCCCCCCGGTGGGGGTGTGCGGCTCGCTTCCCAAAACCCCTACCCTATTTATGACCAAAATCTGCGATTTTCCCTACCCTATTTATGACCTGAAAAAGTAGCTTCTCCTAAAATTCGTGGGATTTTCTGGCAATTCATCTATTGAGAACCTATTCTAAAACGGTAGTGAATACTTTCTAGATTTTTTCCTTTAATCCTCTACCCCATATTATCTGCATGTAGGGAAAAGGCCAGCCAACTATTTTTGGCCATCATCCTCAGAGCATCGATCGTTCAGAGCAACAGGTTTAGTTTTGCAGAGGTCCAACGTCCAGTCAGGCTTCAGTTAGTGTTACATTCCTGCGTGACACTGGGAATGGCAAGGTGACACTGACACGCAATCAAATTAGATACCACAGAGTGTCTTACGACCACTTGTACCGTCATCTTGGAGTAGTTTGGTACGATGTTGAGGGCCTTGAAGGGCTACCATCACCTGAAATTTAAATCTTTTGTCGAAGAGGCCTGAACTTCAACTCAAGGTTCGAAATAAGTCACGCAACATCTTTTGTGGACTCAGCTGTTTCCCAAGGCTATCCCATTACGCAAAGCGTGTTTACCCTGTCGATCACGGAATTTGTGCACTTGAAGAAAACGGACACGACTTGTGTTTTCTGGTCGTGATGGCAGCTCCCACAGGGCAGAACTATGCTATGAGTCAAGGCCAGTATCCACCAAACTATCAACCGAATTATCCGCCGAATTATCCACCTCAACAGCCCGGCTATTACCAACAACCACCGCCACCAGGGCAATATCCACCGTCCCAGCCCTACTATCAGGTATTACGATTTCTAATTTTACGGAATTTTATGTCGCTGTTTTGATAATAAGCTTATAACTTATGTAGCAACTTTCAAATAGCTTTCCAACTTCAACACTGTACCCTCGCAAGCAAATCCTCGTGATATCTTTCAAAACAAAGAGCAATTAAGAACTCTGTATTTTCGGCCAAGTATCGTTCAGTTGATCATGCAGCTAATGACATCACAAGTAAGTTGGCGCGTGATTAATGTCAAAATTCATTAAAATCTTGAAATTCAGAAGGACATAAATTCGTGAAATGATGTGAATTTATTTAAGCCTTTCATTGTAGTAAAAGAACACGATTTCACTAAAACATGAATTGGCCAAGAAATATATTTATTTAAAAAGGTATAAATGTAAATGACGTCACCTATTGGCTAGTGAAACAAAGAGTTCCTTTGTTTCTTTTTCCTCTAATTCATTCAAAACTCTGAATTCTACTTAAGTGTAGCATGTTCTGAATACCTCTAAGTAGTGTAAAGTTGGATCTGCCTTCTATTATTTCTCTGCAAACTTTTGATCATACTGCAAAACATAACATTCATTGAAGTAGTAGGCAGAACCATTAACTAAGGTAAGGTGAGGTAAGGTAAGGTAATTTATTTTACGTCAAGAACACGGGGAGTGGTTGCCCAAGTCTCCCGAGCCAGGGGCTCATGATAAAAGTGTTTGACATACATGTTAAAAAAAAAAAAAAGATTTAAAAACTATATATTAAAAAATACGAAATTATCATACTATTAATATCTTAAAAAATATGCGTTAAAAATTATTTCTCTAAGCTAAAAGGTTATCAAAACCCTGCCAATAAAAATCAAAGACTTTCTCAAATGTTAATTGATAGTTATGCGATATTTAGTGCTTTTATTTTACTTTGGCGAAAAACTAAAGTCACTAAAGTGCCATGAACTGCTAGAAAAAGGATGGCATGGGATGTTTTTCTTACCCAAGATTCGGGCATGTTACAGACCGGATTTTCACGTATTAACGCTGACATGGGATGATTTAGGTCCAGTTCTAACGTCATGCTTCTGCCATGCTATTGCAATTTAGGTTAGACTGTAGCCCATCAGAGACACGATCTCATTCAGACGTCATGCCAGAGTTGTACAAAATTAGGATTTATTGAAGCCATATAACAACATTCTCCTCAAAACTCCCTGTGGGAATGCAGTCCTGCCAAAATACATTAAAATTATTTGTGAATTTTGATTGATTTGGGAGAAGCTAGTGTTTGAAGTATGCTTCTATACCAGAATAATTTTGTACAACAGAGCTTGTTGATTGAAGACATTATTGATCATCAGATCTATACACACAACTTAAGCAGTTGTGAAATTAAAGGCTGAACAAGAAATTCAGGCTTGAATGGGATTCAAACCCACGACCTCTGTGATACCGGTGCAGTGTTCTGCCAACTGAGCTATCAAGCCAACTGGGAGCTGGTCATGTGAGTTTGTAATATACCATAGATGGTGAAGATGCAAGTGAAAGATCATATATTTGAAATGCAGAGAAAGATATGAAGACATGATTGATCCTTGTAGGTGTCTGTATTAGCAGGAGTTGTTTCCATACATTTTTTTCTAGTTTCCGCTGGAAATTTAACTTCGGTTCATAATAACAGGTGTCCATAATAGCGAGGTGTCCACAGGGTATGAGTTGACTGTCTGTTTTTTTATTGGTCAAAGAGATGATGTGGGAGGATGCATGAGTGTATATGAGCCTTGTATTGGTACATAAACCTTGTATTTTCAAGACGGAACAGGTAGCTACTGTTGTTTTGACTCAGGAATTTAAAGTCTACCTATTGCGGCCGTAACAGCCCTGGATGCACATATTTCAGGCAAAATATGAGAATGACTGGTCAAACATGGGTAACACGTACTCCACTACCTAGTGCTCAAATTTTATTTTATTTTTCAGTCAAGCATTTAGAATTTTAGTAAATAAGTGAAATGTTGTCTGACTGTCGCAAATAATGAATCTGAAGCTTGTGTATGATAGTCAAACTAAAGTTGAAAGTTGAAAGTTTCTGCTGCAATCAACAGATTATTAAGAGTAATGTTGTGTACAGCAAATTAGGTCAAACACAAGGTGGGAGATTTTAGCAGCAATTAGTAGCGGTAGTATTATCGGTAGATTAATTTTAATATTAGTAGCAATTAAATGTTAGGACTGCAGCTAGTGCGGGTACTTGCCTTGCCTTATGTCAGCTAGTTCCCTGTATATGCAATACATGTAAATAACGTTCAATCATTGGTCTGACTGATGTCTTTTTGTTGAATGTTCTTTTAGGCTGGATATGGTGCACCAGGAACAGTGATTCAACAGCCTGTTATCTCTCTTCCACAACCAATAATTCTCAAACAGCTGCCGGTATCAATGCGCTGCCCCCATTGTGGAGCAACTATTGTCACCAAGATAGACCATCGAGTTGGCAACACTACCTTTATGTACTGTCTTATGCTTAGTTTGTTTGGGTAAGCATGTCTGATATTTAAGGTCACCATCAGTCCAGATATTTATCCTGTATTGTTTTTGTTTCTGTTAATTTTGTGAAATTATTTAAGGAGGCAGCACAGTCGAGTGGTTAGGGCACTGGACTTGAAATCCAGAGGTCATGGGTTTAAGTCCCATTCTGACCACAAGCTGGTGTTGTTCTTGGTAGTCATGAGTTCAACTCCTCAGTTACACTTGTAAATAGCCAACTGGTCCACCTCCTGCCAGTTGGGATCTTAACTACATTATGTCAATTTACATTGTATTTGTTTCATCATTTGTAATTCCATTGGCCCTAAAAAAAAACCATTGGGGGAGTGGTCAATTTATTTTTATTTATTATTTTAAAACCAAGGTCCGAAGTTCAAGGTCCAAAAAGTTTCATAAGAGGCAAGGACAAGGAGAATTAGGAAAATGATAAAGGGACAACTTCTAATAAATGTTTTACTTTCTAAGATGCCTACTGGTTTTCTTTTCTTTTGACTTGTTGCAGACTTGTTCTCGAACCTATCGAGCATTGTTTGCAGTCAATTTCTGGAATTGACTTCAATTTATCGCTACAAAATAAAATAGATTTTTACCAGAAGTGGGATGAAACAAACATATTTATAAAAACAACATGCAGGTGTCAAGTTCTCTAAGGTTTCTCTCAGAAAACATCATCTGTTCCTGAAGGCTTTTTAAGTTTACATTATAACATTTTGTTTTTTGCAGATGTTGTTGTATTCCATTTTGTACAGACTGTGCAAAAGATGTTGGGCACCAATGTCCGAATTGTCGTAAAGATCTTGGTGTCTATAAGCGTCCGATCATTGAGTCTGGTGGAGGTGGTGGTCCGTCAGGGACTGGGTACGACAGAAGCAATGCACATGGCCCAGCAGATAGTTATGTGCCCCCAACAGAGACGCTGTCAGCTGACTAAAGCAAAATTAGGAAATAAACATTGACGAGAACTCATTTGCCAGGACTGTGTGGAAATGCTCAAACATGATCATCATCATCCATTATGCAAACAGAAATACATGTTAGTTAGATAGTTAAGCTTACATAGTTTCCATAGGCCTTGAAATAATAGTCTTTGAAATTTACCAAATCCATACAAAGTCGTTGAAAATGAAAAGAAAAAGAAAAATAGAACTTCTCACAAGCTGCAGGAATAAAAAGTACTTGAATGCATGAGAAGCTGAAAATTTGCCACTGGAATTTGGCAGGGGCAGCTGAATGGATATGGATGATACCAAATTCATTTATAATAAGTGATTATTATTGAAAGTTTTAAAGTTCCTAATATGATTGGTAACTGTCAATGTGCTTCTCATTCTGAGGAAAACGAACTCGTTTGTAAAAACAAAAGGTGTGAAATCTGTACCTGTAGACATTGAAAATAGTAATTGCTGCTTCCGAAGACTGAAGAGATGAATTAACTACTTTGTAAAATGAAAAATAAATATAACACAGGCTGTGATTGGATAGCATTTATAACTAGGCATTCTCTTGTATATAACTTGTCACAATAATATAATATTTGTTTTCATAGCTTAATGCAAAAACTCTAGGGATTTTGGAGAACTCTAAAATCCTTGTGTAAACCCTTTGGCCAAGCTTCACACAAAAGGTCAAGGTTTCTTCAACTCACTTGATCGTGTTCCATTACAAGAGAAAATTTCTATCTTAAAACGTGTAAGTGTTCTTTACAAAACCATTCGAGATTTTTGTCCAAATGAACTGTATATAGTATGGACATGTACTCACTGGGGATGGTATAACAAAAAATAAAAAAATATCCATTTGGTAACACAAGTGTATAATCAGATTTTGTTTCATCTTTCTTACTTATTTTAAGCCACAGAACATCGTGACCATTCATTTGCCATAGGATAGGAGGCGCTGGTGGGATTTGATAGATAGTACCTGTCATATATAATGACCCCACCCATCTTCATCACAAGTTTTTTTACCTGCCTCCTCTCATAGCTATAGCCCTTTATTTTTTGGGATAAACCCCCCCCCCCCCCCATGAAAATGATAAAGTAAAATGCGACATACTCCCACGGGAAAATTTTAAATTTTCAGAAACTCAGGAACGCTATTTTAGGCACTTCCATTGCACACCAAATTTTTTCAGCTGGTCCCCCTTTTAAGCCATATCCCTGGCATGTCCCCCTCTAGATCCCACCAGCCCCCCTCCCTTGTGAAAAATGAACGGTCCCTGACATGCTCTCAGTAAAAATCTGATAAATACTGAAAAACGTATTTTGCTTTAAAAAGACGAAGGTTAATGGATAAGACGCTAAATTCATGGTTAATTTGCTAGTGCCGTATTTTCTCTGTACTTTCAGAATACTAATTTTAGGAGTTTCTGTCACGCTACGTTTTAATTTACGCTTTTTTGATAGCGCGAATAAGCTACAGGTGAATATCCCTTTTTTGGTAATCTTTACAGCTGAGGGTCCTTTTTAAACGGTATCTCCTCAGTTAGTAGCGGCTTGCTAACGTCATGCTGAAGATATTCCGAGCCATTGACGAAAATGTAGCCGGTTAGTTTCATCAGTGGAGCACATGCCTCCTCAAACATGGAAACTAGCGAGGAGTCTCGGTCGAATCTCCAATGACCTGTCCTCTTAATATCATTTTCCGATACCTTAAAAGTTGATCCGCCAGTTCCTTCGGGCTTTTCACCTTTCACAATCCACCGATATATCGACTCATCCATGGAGAGGCCAACAAAGTTGTACAACTCCTCCGCCGTGTTTGTAACGTTACCTACAATGTCTTCATAACGGATCACCTTGTATCGGCCTTTAAACCAGTTTAACCAGTTTTCCTTTACGTAGTTTATATTATTGGAAACTTGCGAGCACATCAACTCTGCGTGTTGCTTCACTAGTTCCCATCCTTCCGTGGTTAAGGGACTTGAAGTAAACAGTTTTCTTTCAGGTCCCTTCGTGAAGAACTTGCGGCCTAGCAGAGACGACACCATAGCACGCGGATCCCTTACCAGATGTATAATCAAACAGTCAAATTTAGCTGGGTCCGCATTGCAGACCCTCTGAAGTTCTTGTATTCCAATATTTCGTGGCAGTCGAGTTTGCATTACTTTGGCCACGGTTAATTTCTTAGCTTTGCAAGCGTTACTGACTGTCACTTTGGTGAATTCTGGACTTAAATACCGCCAATAAGTTAACCTCTTTGATCTCCTCACGAACGGAGGAATTGCCCTTTTCAATGTAGCGTCCTCTCGAAATCCACAGTCAAACACGTCTCGAAACAGGGCTGAAAAATCGGATTTGTAGGCATCATTAGTTACTTCATTGAATGGATTCCACTCGTTTCCATAAACAGCTCTCCTTAAGTTATGTAGTGGCTCATACAGATAGAATACATCCGGATGCAGGTAAAAATGTTCCCAGTAAACGTTGAGCCAGAACTCATGTGCGTTAAAATGATCACATTCCATCTTTTAGTGTCTCCATAGCTAGCCGCAGTAGATAGTTTAATTGAAGGGGAAATTCCTAGTTGATTGATAACAGGTTCAATGGCAGGTGCAGGACGAAAATCCTTCGACTCTTGCGTCAGAAGAGAAACAAAAAATACAACAATGGCCGCACAACAAGAAACAAACAAGACGACGAGTATTCTATGGTTACCATGACAACTGCAACAACAACAACAACATAATTCAGTCAAGTCAACTTAACTTTATAGTCCAACTGTTAAGGGACAAAATTGTTCGTTTTTTGATAAAAGCATCAAACTTGGCCGGGTTACTAACCTCTATAAGACAAATATTTCCTGATACGGAGCCATGCGAAATTTTCTTCCAGAACCATGGAATGCGCATGTCAAAAATATGGCATACAAGGCCCTTATATGGAAACGAGGCTGATGCAAAATACCCATTTTTTGCCTTCTGGGACTACTACGCCTAGTGTCTTGCTTTTTTAATACAACAACAAATTAACCATTGCCTTTGAGTTTTAAATTATGTCACGTGATAGTCACGTGACCATTATGTTCAATTACCAGCAAAGCAATACGCACTGATAAAATCATTACCATTTTTAGAACTACCAAGGAAATCATTGAAACTCAGAATTAAAAACAAACTACTAAGTGTTCTCGAAGATGAAGATTCCTTCATTGAGGTTTGCAGGAACATTTCTAAATTAAAATGCCAGTAGCAGTAGTAAAAACAAAAACAACCAACCAACAATCAAACAAACAAAAAAAAGTATTATCTATTAAATCACATTCTTTTCCCACTTTTCTTTTTATTTTGTTCACTTTTTTTTCTAACTTTCTATTTTTCTCCATTTATCATGGTAATAATAATAGTAATAAAAGTAATAATAATAATAATAAATCATTTGTAACTATTGATAGACTGGCCCGCCTAGACTAGTATAGCTATCCGCGGGCCAGTCCAACTGTAAAATGTAGGTTTTATTAAGTAATAAAATGATGATGATGAATGATGATGATTTTTGTACATACCAATTTTACAAAGATCGTTTAAATCGCTCGCAAAAATCTAAAGTCGTATACAAAGCCAGCTGCTGGGATTGTGACGCTTTCTATATCGGCAAAACAAAGCGATGACTGCATGACAGAAAAGTCGAGCATTTTAAAGCCCTTACGCAAGTGGGTCACGCTTCCGCTGTTGCTGATCACGCAATCTCCACCGGCCATAACATCAAATGGGACAATTTCGAGGTCTTAGCTAGTGGACAGTGTGATTTACATTGTAAAATAAAAGAAACATTGTTTATACGAGACTTAAAATCGACACTTAATGACAATGCTAGCAGTGAAAAGCTGTCACTTTATTAGCTATCACCTTTTGTTTTCGTTATTGTTTAGTTAGTTACCAGGACCTCGCTTTGTATTTTTAGTTTTAAATCTTTCGTTTTTTTGTAACCGCCACTTCTGAAGATGCGTGCTGTAGCATGCGAAACGGCAAGAAAATTTTAGATTGTTGTTCCAAACCATGCGTAGTTCATGTGTTATGTTTGTTGCCGCTGTTTGCATTTTATTTCTTGTTAAATTGAAATGGCCAAAGAACAAGAGTGTTTATGATACCAATTTTATTATTTGCAATGTAGATTCTATTATCTAGACTAGGAAATTCAAACCTTGAATGTATGTTTTGGATGTGCCAAAAACGTAATATCAAAACTATGCATCAAATCGAGGCTGAGATACAGAGTCAATTTATATAGATAGGTTTGATTGACATGATTTTCTTGAGTTACTTGCTTACTATGATTGAGACACCTTCTCTATTTCGCGTTTGAAACTTTCAAATATGCCGGAATAGATCAGGTATGTCACAACACTAGCTGAACTTTTTGGTCTGAAGGAATTTGTTTAAGTTGCCTTTAAAGCACGTTCTAAACTTAAATGAGAAAACAAGGAAACTTGTAATATAACCTGCGATCATACCCTCCCTCCCTTCTTTCCAAAAAAAAACAAAAAAACTTGTAATACGACCTACTGGATAGTATATTTTATGTCTGTGAGAAATGTTATCTTTAATCTTTAATCTTTAATCATTATTTATATACGGGAAGAATAACATGTCTAAGATCCTAAACCTAAAATTCTAATCCTAATATCATACAGCAACATTCTACTTGTAAACCTGATTTCCGTGATTACAGGGTAAGCTGTTCCAAAGGGTTGCGCAGCTGTAACTAAAACTATTTTTCATGTAGTTTGTTCTCGGAGAGGGAACAACAAGTTTGTTAACCGACGCCCTCAGAGCATAATTTGATTCATTTCGTGTTACAAATTTAGAAGTGAGATATTCGGGAACCAGACCGTTTAAAGACTTGAAAACCATTATAACTTTCTGAATTAGACATTGAAATTGCAAGTCTTTCCAGCTGAGTTTGTCAAACAAGGAATCGACATCAGCGTCATACCCCGATGAAGTTATTACTCGTGTAGCATGGTTTTGTAGTTTTTGTAGCCTGTTAGATAATGTTATGCCACAATTACCCCATACTAGGCTGCAGTAATCAAAGTGAGGTTGAGTTAGTGATGTTTTTGCTTATGCAGAGTAGGGTAGATTGAGGCACAAATGACTTAAGGTGATTCCTTAGTATTGCATTTTTGGAAAATAGTTCCGTACTGGGTGTATTTTGGCCAAGGCGAGGACTTCAAGCTAACTACGGAACCGTCCGAAAAAGTGCAATATTCCCACAACCAGGCAATCAAAAACGGCTTAAATAAAGCAATACTGCTTATGTGAATAAAAGAAGCTTTAATTTCAACATAAAATTTTGTGTCTTTCAAGCAACCAAGACTTAATTCTGGAACGATACCGGTTTCGCCCCACGGAGAGTTCGTCCCTACTATAAAATTTCTATTTCGAGTTCGTCCCAAAATTTTGTGTTCGTGTTTAAGTAGTTGTCATCGAGTTATTAAAAGTTTTCGAAGAATCATTTCAGGCTATGTATGTTTATGTCATCTCGCCATCAGGGAGTCTCGCCACCAACGAACTCCCGGTCGCCACCGAGCGAAGTCAACTCGCACCAAGCGAAGTCACCTCGCCACCAAGCGAAGTTTCCTCGCTACCAGTAATCTAATAAGGCAGTGGGTAAAAGAACGAGGAATAATCTCTATATGCGACTCGATCTGGTAGGGGGCGAACTCGGTGGGAGCGAACTCGCCATGGGGCGAAACCAGCAGCTACCTAATTCAATTCTGTATGAGGGTGATTCGAATTTTTAACGCGCAACCAGTGAAAACACCCCATTTTAAGAGCCTGCTGACCCGTTAACAAGCACGGTGACCCCATTTTTTTAGTGCATTTTTTTTAATGTTCATATCATGAATGTTAATTATGCCAAGTTGCAAAAAAAGTTTGATAGTAGAACAATTTCAAGGGAATTACCTTAACTAAATTTATGGCTCCAATTGCAGAAGCGATCTTTTTACACAGTTGATGTGGGAATGCTACGTCAGATTTTCATTGACATTTACTCCAAGTGATTTCGCAGAGGAAACTTGTTCAATCGGAACATTATTATTGGAGAGTTCGAGTGTATCAGATAGAGTTCTTAATCTTTACCTGGAGCCGATCAATATAAATTCCGTTTTTGTAGCGTTCAAGGTAAGTCTGTTAGACACAAACCATTTGCTTAGTTTTTCAAGGTCGTCAGATAAACTAGACTGAATCGGATGCAAATCAGAACCAGTGTAATTACTGTGGGTGTCATCAGCATACATTCTAGGTATGCTAAATGATAGACAGTTAGGCAAATCGGTAATATATAAATTAGAAATAAAAGAGGACCAAGGATCGTTCCCTGTCGCACACGACATTTAAGAGTGGTGAAGTCAGAGAGACAGCCATTAACGGAGCACCATTGTGTGCGCTTAGTCAAATACGATTTAAACCAATGAAGAGTTCTCTCTTGAATTCCGCACCGAAATTAGTTATATCCCGTTAAGCCAGACTTAAGCAAATCACCTCAATGGCCAACATAGATCCATCCTTTGTCTCGGCCTCGATTTGATGCCAAGCCCCAATATGACTTTGTGCATGCCGAAACACAGGTTTCTAAGTTTGAATAACTTATTACTCTATATTGTAATGTTCAAAATAATTAGTTCTTTTTATTTGCGAGGAAAAAGAGCAAGAAGAGGAGAAAAATTAATCGTATTAATGCAATATTCGGTATTATTTTATTGTTTATTGAAAATGATGGTCACGTGACTCATCTTGTGACAAATTTTTCTACTCCCAGATACTTTATAACTTGCTGTTATATTAAAAAGCAAGAAATCTAGGCAAAGTACTCCGGAAAAGGCTTAGTAATAAGCTTTTTAACTCAGCCTCGCTCCCATGTAGGGGCCTAATATGTCATTTTTTGACATGCGCGTAGCGTGGTTCTGGGTGTAAATTTGGGATGGTCCATATCAGAAAATGTTTACCTTATAGAGGTTAGTCATCCTGGGAAGTTTCATGCTTTTATCACAAAATGAACAATTCTGGTTATTTTTGGCTCTTAACAGCAGGACTATCTCTTTTAAGCTTTTAAGCCTCGCTCTTCTCAAACAAGCGGTCACTGTTTAATTAATGAGCCCTCTCTTTGGAGCTAGAATCATATTATGTCCTGTCTCTTTTGAGATATCGAATACCGTTTCTCACGTCGCTTTTGTGAACATGTAATTGAAATAGGCTATTTTCGAGTTGCTTTTTGCCTCTGTGTCAAAACAAGTCTTCGTACGAAACCATTCACATGAAAATATGCGCCCCCTACAGGTTAACTTTCATGCAAATTAAACTCATTTTCATATGAAATGTTTATATTTTTTGTACGAAGACTCGTTTTGAAAGGAGACACAGGGCAACCAGGAAATGGCCTATTGTCCTGCAAACACGAAGGTAAAAAGATTTCTACTTACCAAATAATGGTTTATTTTGTACAAAGAATTCGCCGAAATTAATTTTGTGAGTGCTCCATCTTAGCGGTCCGTATTGCAAAATTCGGACCGCTAAGGGAAGCAATAAGAATTCTCCAGTTTAATAAGAATTCTCCTGCACGAGCCAGTTTAGCAATATAAAATTTTAAAATATTTACGAAATGCTGAGGCAAACTATTAAAAGTGTTCAAGATTAGAAAAAATCGTAGCTAAACGCACAGGCGACCATTTTTCACACGAAATTTTAGTTGTTTAAATCTTTTGTTTTCATCCCTTTATTTAATTATACACTTCTTTTATATGTCACTTATGTTAATGTATTTCTCTTTTGACAATGATGACACGAAGTCTTCAAGACGTCATGCAGCATTTTTCATTAATTTTCCTTTTAAAATTGTCGTAAAATTCCGTTAGGTAAAAAATAGACAGCAAAGCGTTCCTTTAAGAAATATGCTTCAACACCAGTCAATGCACATAATAAGATAATAAAAATAAAACACAATATTAGAAGAATCAACATAGCCCTCCTTAACATTCATATTTTTTGCGGCTGATGCCGTTCAGTTGCGCAGAACGAAAATTCAACTTTTAAACTTAACTGTATTCTCAACACACACACAAAAAAATATTTTAGATTTTAAATATAATTCCAAATTTTTTGATTATATCTAATTTGTAGAACAGCACTACAAACGTGTCATAATGGTGATGTAAGTGGAACAAGTCAGCCTGATTACAGACCCGGCGACATATCTTCGCAAGTATTTTACCTGAAACTTGAGGGCTTGTTGCTTGCCATGTTAAGTTTATATTTTAATTGTATGAAGTTCTCTGCAAATAAAGCATCTGCTTGATTTACAGCGTGTCGAGAAGACTTACAAGCCCCTAAGTACGACGATTCCAGGGAAATAGGGATCTCTGGTAAAGAATTTCAATTCTCAGTGATTTAAATTTAATGTAACTACGTCACAGTTTGTGCATCTTAAAAAGTTTAGCCCAAATGTTTCAAGTTCGTCGTTTGTAATTCCTGTTAATCTTCTCCATCCTTAACCATCCTTGTTCCTCTATGGTTCATTATTATATCTTTAGTGTTTTTCTGTCTTGGTTAACTAATATTTATAGATTTCCATTAAGTTAGAGGTAAAACCGAGAAAATAAAGTAAAATGTGGTTGCATCTTTATAAACTTGTTAGAGACCCTGATGGAAGTTTGCCACGACTTGTCTTCCAATTCAAATGACTGGTACAAAATCGGCAAAAAAAGCTTCTTTCTGCTTTATAGTCAGTCGCATGTAATTGCTAACCATCACTGGTCTTTTCTTAATTTTTTGATGTGAAAAACAACTTATTTTGTGATCGGTGCAGGCGCTTTAAGAAGGCGAGACCCTTGGACACATCTAAGAGAGCATTTATTTTTTAGAAAGGGAAGGGGTGGAAGGCCGGATGAATCGCTATGAGCATGAAAGTATATTGTTTGTTGAGAAGTAGTTAAATTTCTAGTGATCCCTCTTCCTCCTGATGATGTGGGTGGGGTTACTAATCCATTTCCAAGCCCATTTCTTTTCAAATTCCCAGTGCTCTAATCCCATTCCCACAAGCAGAATCCAGAAGAAATCCCAGTGTTATACATACCAGCTCTTCCAGACTTCACATCCACAAAATGTCCGTTTCTAACTACTACCAAATAAAGACGCAAAAAAAAAACCACGAGAATTTGGGGAGATGTTCTAAAGAGGATAGAATCCTTTTTTAATTGTGCTAAAACGTTCAAGTAGGGAAGTTATGGCGATTAGTTCGGTTACAAGTTCCTGTCGTCACTTAAGGTTCCTGCCTGCAGGAAATCTGTTAACTGACTTGTCTTTTAAATGTTCTTATTGTTCCGACTGTTGTTCGGACGGATCATGCTCAGTATTGTTTTGAGAGCGCTGTTTACCTCTCCTTCAGAGTCACTGTCACTCACACTAACTGAAGTTGTCTAGCTGTTCGCTCTTAGGAGACTCTGCTGGTAAACTGGCCTCCTCTACTAACTATATATGTTTGAATTGAGCGCCTCATTGCTTTCGCTCGAACTCTTTCTACGCCTTGACCAAATCCGGTCCTAGTGACGTAAATCCCATTTTCCCAGGGCAAAAACAGAGCAATCCCGGTTCCTGTTTTACCCTTTATGGACCCACATCTGTGATTGTGACATTTATTGACTAGTCTGCGCATTAACTAAACTTTTCTTTTAGCATTTTCTTTCAGCAATTAAAAGTTGTAGTTGGTGGAGTAGTATTTTATGTCATCTAAAAATTAACTCACTTGGTGTTTTGAAAATTGTGTCGAGCTTATTTCAGTTCAGGGACAAAAAGGTTATTTAAAGTAGCTCTATAATGTCATGAGTCCAAAGGATACTATTTTATATTAGACGAGACCCACCTCGTGTCAAATTTATGCTGACCTTCCCTTTTTGGGTGGGTAAAAAATTGATGACCCTTCCCTGAATTCCCCCAGCCCACCCCTCGTTCTAAGAAATGAATGCTTCCTTAAACGACATAATAGGAAGACACTTGTGGAATGCTATGCGGGGCAAACGCAACGTAACACAACATTCAGCTAGATCATTCTTCTGTCATTAATCTTTCCACTTGCTCTTTATCTACCGACGAGATATCTGTCCTTTCACGTGGACTCACATTCTGCCCTACACCACGACATATCAACTGGTCAGAAGTTTCAGCCGACATTTACGACTTTTCACGACGCATGCGACTAGCCGAGTATTTTTTTGACGAAGACAGCTAACGAACACGACACTCCTTTCCATAACAAAAGTACTTGGAACCCCCTAACGACAGAGAACGAGCCCTAAACACTTTTTTAGACGCTGTTAAACTTAACATAACCACAGGTAAACCCAACACTATTCATGATAACCTTACTGCTACAGAACGACAAGATATAATTATAAAACCCGCTGACAAAGGTTCTGGAACTGTTGTTATGGACAAAACTTGGTACATCGACGAATGCAACAGACAACTTACTGACACCAAATTCTACCAACGCTTAAACGAAGACTTAACTGCCGACATACAGAAACTGTCACCTTTTACGTTAATACAATGCATAAGGACAAACTCATAAACGACAAAACCAAACAATGCCTTATGCAGTCTGACGTTAAACCAGGGCGATTTTACATTCTACCTAAAACACATAAACCAGGTAATCAAGGACGCCCTATTGTTTCATCTAATAGCCATCTCACTGAACGCATATCCCACTTCGTTGACTACCACCTTCAACCTTTAGTTCATAAACTGCCGTCCTTTGTTAAAGACACTAACGACTTCCTTAACAAACTCCTTACCATCGGTAATTTACCCGCTAATTCCTTACTAGTTACACTTGATGTTTCATCATTATATACTAATATCCTACATAAAGAAGGTATTAATGCTTGTGAGCATTTTTTACGTACTTCCTCCCATAATACCATTCCTACTGGCACACTCTGTGACCTCATTCGCATGATTCTCACCATGAATAATTTCTCTTTCAATGATAACCACTATCTTCAAATCCATGGTACCGCCATGGTTACTAAAATGGCCCCCTCTTATGCTAACCTTTTTCTAGGTTATTTCGAAGCCAACGCTTTGGAAAATGCCCCATTTCAACCCCGCACTTGGCTACGATATATCGATGATATTTTTATGATCTGGACCGAAGGTCCAGATAACCTAAAAATTTTCAACGATTATCTTAACAACATTCACTCCACCATTAAATTCACCAGTTCACACTCTTCTACTAACGTACCTTTTCTTGACCTTAATGTCTCTTTGACTAACGATGGTAGTGTATCTACTGACCTCTGCACCAAACCTACACACAAATACCAACATCTACTCTATTCATCTTGTCATCCCTCACATACTAAAAAAGCCATTCCTTTCAGTCTAGGACTCCGATTACGACGTATCTGTTCTACCGACACCACGTTTAATACTCGTGCTGCTCAACTTACCACTTGCGTCCTTAAACGAGGTTATCACCGTAACTTCGTCACTAAACAAATACGACGAGCCGCCGACATCCCCCGCAGACTCACTTTACAAACCAAAGACGTCAACAAACCTAAACGTAGACCATTTATAACTACCTTCAATCCATCACTTCCTCACATCTCTAACATCATCAAAAAACATTACAATTTGTTGCTCTCTTCTAACCGCTGCAAAAACGATTTCAGCATTTGCTGTTGTAGCCTTCAGACGTTCCCCTAACCTTCGTGACTTAGTAGTTACAGCTAAACTCTCTTCTAATTCTTCTAATCCCCAACTCCCTTCTGGTTCTTTCCGTTGTGGCAAAAACTGTGCTACTAGTCCCTACATTTCTCACGGACTTACTACATATACCTTCTTTTCTACCGGGGAAACGCGCCCCATAAAAGCTAACCTGACCTGTGATGCTAAATATAATATTCGTTTTCATAGCTTAATGCAAAAACTCTAGGGATTTTGGAGAACTCTAGAATCCTTGTGTAAACCCTTTGGCCAAACTTCACACAAAAGGTCAAGGTTTCTTCAACTCACTTGATCGTGTTCCATTACAAGAGAAAATTTCTATCTTAAAACGTGTAAATGTTCTTTACAAAACCATTCGAGATCATGCCTATTTTTGTCCAAATGAACTGTATATAGTATGGACATGTACTCACTGAGGATGGTATAACAAAAAATAAAAAAATATCCATTTGGTAACACAAGTGTATAATCAGATTTCGTTTCATCTTTCCTACTTATTTTAAGCCACAGAACATCGTGACCATTCATTTGCCATGGGATAGGAGGCGCTGGTGGGATTTGATAGATAGTACCTGTAATATATAATGACCCCACCCATCTTCATCACAAGTTTTTTTACCTGCCTCCTCTCATAGCTATAGCCATGAAAATGATAAAGTAAAATGCGACATGCTCCCACGGGAAAATTTTAAATTTTCAGAAACTCAGGAACGCTATTTTAGGCACTTCCATTGCACACCAAATTTTTTCAGCTGGTCCCCCTTTTAAGCCATATTTCTGGCATGCCCCCCTCTAGATCCCACCAGCGCCCCTCCCTTGTGAAAAATGAGCGGTTCCTGACATGCTCTCAGTAAAAATCTGATAAATACTGAAAAACGTATTTTGCTTTAAAAAGACGAAAGTTAATGGATAAGACGCTAAATTAATAGTTAATTTGCTAGTGCCGTATTTTCTCTGTACTTTCAGAATACTAATTTTAGGAGTTTCTGTCACGCTAAGATTAGAAGTTTCTGTCACGCTAGGTTTTAATTTATGCTTTTTTGATAACGTGAATAAGCTACAGGTAAATATCCCTTTTTTGCTAATCTTTACAGCGGAAGGTCTTTTTTAAACGGTATTTCTTCAGTTAGTAGCGGCTTGCTAACGTCGTGCTGAAGATATTCCGAGCCATTGACAAAAATGTAGCCGGTTTGTTTCATCAGTGGAGCACATGCCTCCTCAAACAAGGAAACTAGCGAGGAGTCTCGGTCGAATCTCCAATGACCTGTCCTCTTAATATCATTTTCCGATACCTTAAAAGTTGATCCGCCAGTTCCTTCGGGCTTTTCACCTTTCACAATCCACCGATATATCGACTCAACCATGGAGAGGCCAACAAAGTTGTACAACTCCTCCGCCGTGTTTGTAGCATTACCTACAATGTCTTCATAACGGATCACCTTGTATCGGCCTTTAAACCAGTTTAACCAGTTTTCCTTTACGTAGTTTATATTATTGGAAACTTGCGAGCACATCAACTCTGCGTGTTGCTTCACTAGTTCCCATCCTTCCGTGGTTAAGGGACTTGAAGTAAACAGTTTTCTTTCAGGTCCCTTCGTGAAGAACTTGCGGCCTAGCAGAGACGACACCATAGCACGCGGATCCCTTACCAGATGTATAATCAAACAGTCAAATTTAGCTGGGTCCGCATTGCAGACCCTCTGAAGTTCTTGTATTCCAATATTTCGTGGCAGTCGAGTTTGCATTACTTTGGCCACGGTTAATTTCTTAGCTTTGCAAGCGTTACTGACTGTCACTTTGGTGAATTCTGGACTTAAATACCGCCAATAAGTTAACCTCTTTGATCTCCTCACGAACGGAGGAATTGCCCTTTTCAATGTAGCGTCCTCTCGAAATCCACAGTCAAACACGTCTCGAAACAGGGCTGAAAAATCGGATTTGTAGGCATCATTAGTTACTTCATTGAATGGATTCCACTCGTTTCCATAAACAGCTCTCCTTAAGTTATGTAGTGGCTCATACAGATAGAATACATCCGGATGCAGGTTAAAAATGTTCCCAGTAAACGTTGAGCCAGAACTCATGTGCGTTAAAATGATCACATTCCATCTTTTGGTGTCTCTATAGCTAGCTGCAGTAGATAGTTTAATTGAAGGGGAAATTCCTAGTTGATTGATAACAGGTTCAATGGCAGGTGCAGGACGAAAATCCTTCGACTCTTGCGTCAGAAGAGAAACAACAAAGACAACAACGGCCGCACAACAAGAAACAAACAAGACGACGAGTATTCTATGGTTACCATGACAACTGCAACAACAACAACATAATTCAGTCACGTCGACTAAGCTTTACCATCAAATCTCTTTTAAGCCTCCCTCTTCTCAAACAAGCGGTCACTGTCCAATTAATGAGTCCTCTCTTTGGAGCTAGAATCATATTAAGTCCTCTGTCTCTTTTGAGATATCGAATACCGTGTCTCACGTCGCTTTTGTGAACGTGTAATTGAAATGGCGGGCTATTTTCGAGTTGCTTTTTACCTCTCTGTTAAAACGAGTCTTCCGCGTGCGAAACCATTCACATGAAAATATGTTCCCCCTACAGGTTAATTTTCATGCAAATCAAACTCATTTCATATGAAAGGTTTATTTATTATTTTTTTTTTTTGTACGAAGACTCGTTTTGAAAGAAGACACAGGGCAACCAGGAAATGGCCTATTGTCCTGCAAACACGAAGGTAAAAAGATTTCTACTTACCAAATAATGGTTTATTTTGTACAATGAATTCGCCGAAATTAATTTGTGAGGGCTCCATCTTAGCGGTCCGTATTGCAAAATTCGGACCGCTAAGGGAAGCAATAAGAATTCTCCAGTTTAATAAGAATTCTCCTGCACGAACCAGTTTAGTGATATAAAATTTTAAAATATTTACGAAATGCTGAGGCAAACTATTAAAAGTGTTCCAGATAAGGAAAAAAAATCGAAGCTAAACGCACAGGCGACCATTTTTCACACGAAATTTTTGTTTGAATCTTTTGTTTTCATCCCTTTATTTAATTATACACTTCTTTTATATGTCACTTATGTTAATGTATTTCTCATTCGACAATGATGACACGAAGTCTTCAACACGTCTGCAGCATTTTTCATTAATTTTCCTTTTAAAATTGTCGTAAAATTGTGTTAGGTAAAAAACAGACAGCAAAGCGTTCCTTTAAGGAATATGCTTCAACATCAGTCAATGCACATAATAAGATAATAAAAATAAAACATAATATTAAAAGAATTAATATAGCCCTCCTTAACATTCATATTTTTTGCGGCTGATGTCGTTCAGTTGCGCAGAACGAAAATTCCACTTTTAAACT
>NC_138156.1:13168761-13183761 GCF_964199315.1 Orbicella franksi | reverse complement strand
CTTTGGCAGACTGTAGTCATTCTTAAAAAAAGTCCTCTTGTCATTTACAGGTAGTTTACGTCTTTGTGGGATAAAATGAAAATAAGAAGGTTGATGATATTTTGACACGAAAATGTCAGACTGATAGTACAACGACATCACATTTGAAACCCTTTGCTTTTCTTTTCTTTTCTTCAGGACTTGTAGGTTTCACTAAATCACTAGCCAGAGAAGTGGCATCTCGCAATATTCGAGTAAACATGGTTGCACCCGGATTCATAGATACTGACATGACTTCAAACCTTAGGACAGGCAACTCAGAAATTGAACATTCGATTCCTCTTGGTAGATATGGCAAAACACATGAGGTTGCAGAGGTTGTTTGCTTCTTAGTTGAGACACCATATATTACAGGCCAGGTACAGTGGTTGTGAGGTTATGTTGTGCCTTTACTACCAGACATCTCGCATAGGTGGACACCTGCCAAAAGTGGATACTTCATCATTTTTTTGTAACACAATCATTCTATTGTTTTCAATTACAAATACAGCAATTTATTAAAATTAATTAGTAATAATAATAATAATAATAATGAAACATTATTTCAAGTTTTACATAACCCACATTCTATATTTTCGAGAAGGAGTGACTACACTACCTTGTTTAACAAGTTAATCCCTATAGTCAGTGTTCTTCTTTTTTTCACAAAAAACGTAAATCATATTGGAAAAAAGGATTACTAATGATACTCCATGTATAACTCTATAAGAAAAGTAGCAAGCAACAACAGTAGCAAAAAGGTACTCTTTTCTTGTTGTATTTGTATTTCAAAATTTGTTTAATGTGTGAAATTGATGGCTGATTGTCTTTGCGTCTGCAATCCCATTAATACTGATTTTTTTCCCCAAGAGTATGACATAATTAACTAGATCCATCTCCTACCTCAAGAAATAAAACCTCCCATAGGTGGGAACCTCTCTTAAGTGGACACTTTTCCAGGTCATGAGGTTGTTTGCTTATGGGGGCTCAACTATATTTTTTGAATTAAGAGAAATCTAAGCTATATTTAAGGGTGTTCTACAGCTTAGATTGCTGTCAAGGTGCAGTATGAGATGAGTACTGTTGCTTTATTCTGCCCTTCACCATGAAACCTTTGTGAAGGAGTTAGTGAAAATATATTTATAGTTCCATTTCTTGTTTTTTAATCTCTCTTGCAGGTTGTGCTTGCTGATGGAGGACTTTCCCTCTCAATATGAACTCTCATTTCTAAAAGTACAACTTGTCTCAGTTTTAACGCTAGAAGTTCATGCTTTTCTGCTACACTTGCCATAAATTACAATATTTAGAGACGAAACCAAATCAGCTTTAGCTGGTTTTCATGCGGGTCCCCTATCCTGGTCAAATTGGAATTTGGGGAGTTGGTTTTTATTGAAGGAGGAAAACAGGAAAACCTGGAGA
This sequence comes from Orbicella franksi, assembly GCF_964199315.1. Lineage (NCBI taxonomy): Eukaryota > Metazoa > Cnidaria > Anthozoa > Scleractinia > Merulinidae > Orbicella > Orbicella franksi. The sequence goes on along the minus strand of NC_138156.1, from coordinate 13,182,324 downwards.
AAAACCCTCGGGGCAAGGCAAGAACCAACAACAAACTCAACCCACTTATGGCATGGGGCCGGAATCAAACCCTGGGTACATTGGTGGGCGTAGAGTGCTCTCACCACAGTGCCATCCCTGCTCCCCATAAAATAAAATGCCTGCCAAACTTGAGAAGGTTATTGCTAAGCATCCTCAAGGTGTTGCATTACAATGACCATTTAATGAACATTTTTTGAACACAACTAACACTGAATTATACTAAGATTGTGAAAACGATTGTGAAAATAATTTTCATTTTTTTGGTATTCAAACCCAATTATATTTCAAGCTTGCTAATCAATTAGAAATTCTCATACCCAGATGTTTTTTTTTAATTAAGGGAGCAACCGGTCAAATATATTGGTAGAGTTCTTCATTTTGATTGGTTAATGAACTGCGGTACCATTTGCACGTGGACGTTGTAACAATGTCTTATAGGCGCACACATTCAAAGAATTAGAAGTTTGGGGTAAGTGATGAAGTCAGCGCTCATTCATGACATGAGAATAGCCCTTATTTGATATGAAAAAAAAATTCTAATATGGCTCCGAGGCTTTCTGTGCAAAACTTAAAATTTTCTAGGATTCCATTGTCTGGTAATTCCCAGAAGAAACTTGATACAAAGAAGACCAAATATAAGTTTGGCAGAAAGCCCCAGTGCTATATTAGAAATGGTATCCGGTCGTTTCGCCAACGACTCGTTCGCCAACGTCTTAGGTCGATTCGCCAACGTCCTAAGTCGTTTCGCCAACGTCCTACCGGTCAATTCGCCAACGTCATATATCCAATACTAACGAAAAAAAAAGCTGCTTACTGATGTTTGGAATGCAATCCTGATCCTTGGGTGATCCTTGGGTCAAGAAATTTTAAGTCACTGCCAGTTTCGCTTGACTGACTTAAGATCAATTTGCATGTTTCTGATAGTTTCACAAGCCGGCTCGTGGGCGCTACATCGCGGTAATTTTCACGGTGAAAATTGACTGTTGAATACCAAAGTCCGATGGCTTCCAAAAGTTTGATGGCTTCCAATTCGCGGATAATGCATTACGATGTAAATTAACATTATATCTTTTCCTTCTTCAAAAGCAAACAGAGTTTGTTTTCATTTTCCAGCCTTATAATCGAGTTAGAAATAAAATGGAACGTCAAGTAAATAACAACAGCAATTTTATTACAGTGTATAGTATCAAATATTTACAAGCACAAAAATCCTATGAAACCTATTTACAAAACCTGATTGAAACCTATATTTATCTGAAACCAGTTAATTTATCCTATTTACAGAGAAGTTCTAGTTCGCACGAGCTGGTCCGTTAAGCCGAGAACAAGTCTTGAGTAGTTGGGCGGCAGTCTTTTCTTTGTTCTCGTACTTTTCCCAGCTTGCAAATAGCTTAGCCTGGATATTCCTAGTGACACTACGTTGAATTCGTTTAAGTTTATTGTCTGATACAAGCCTAATTGTCACGGCTGTAAGTTTTGCCTCCCTATCAAGCAACTCGATTAATAAATACAACGGCAAACCGCATTGTGCCCCCGCTCGGCGATTGAGTGCGTTATGCCAACCTTCAAGATCATTATTGGTCCGGATCGGCTGTTTGTAGACGCACCAGTTTCTCGGAGTAAACACCTGGCTTTCGATCCATTGTCGCCTAACGTAGTCGGCGAGACTCCTCAGCTGCTCTGTTTGGACCTGGGCCTCGAGGCGGACGAACATCGGCAGGATCTCTCGGTACGGAAGGAATGGCAGGGCCATTATCTTTCTGATATACTTGTACACCGCATCGTCACCAGAGTAAGCCATCTGAAGGCCAAGCTCTTGTACCTTAAAGTAAAAAATTAAAAAAGGTACTCAAAAAGTATAAACGATAATGCTTTAACAGTTGCTACAGTATCAGATGATATCAGAAACTAATCGTGTTGTCTCTCCTTTTAAGTTCTGTTAAGTTTTGACTATCTTGTCAGAATTCCTTGCTATAATTTTATCTCAGTTTAGTCGTTTGGTGTTCGCAACTGAATTGGGGATTACAATTTACTTTCGTGGCTTTTTGGCCAACAATTAAAACGCAATACACACCTTCCTCCACACGGCTTGTGTCCAATGGAAAACGCATTCTTGGATTTTAACTGTCGGTAGGACTGCTCGGAGTGCCGACCACAGCGCCTTCTCGAAGTCCACGGTGACTTGCCTGACGGCGAGCTCGGGCATCAGTTGGATTAGTCTGGAGCACCTAAAAATAATGTAACAATAGAAATGATGTAACAATAGTATATATCATATACTGAGATTTACACACTGGAAAGCCGAGACTAGTTTTGTAAATGTGTGTAGAAAGTCAATATGCTAATAATGTCTTTCCTTTTCCATGTAGTTTTGTAAATGTTTGTAGAAAGTCAATATGCTAATAATGCCTTTCCTTCTCTATATGAATTTCGCAAGTTATATAGATATATGTATATAAGAGAAATAAGTTATCTTCTCTTGATATATATCATTTTAAAGCAAAGTGAATATACCTTTTTATAGTCCTTTCCCTTCTTGCTGGACATGAGTACGTATGCTAGGGGCACCTGCTTGGCATACTCACCAGACCTAACAAACGCATTCACTGTTAAGAGCTGCTTGAAAGGGTGGCGAACAAGCTTGAACGTTCCATCGATGTACCAGGTCTTAGCACGGGCCAGGGTGTTGAGCTGCTCCTGTCTTGCAAATAGTAGGTGGTTGCGTGGTAACTCTGGTCAGACAGCCAGGGAACCTGTCGTAGTCTTTTCACAGGGAATTATTTGGTTAATAGACAACAAATTCTTGTCATATTTGGTGAAAGACAGACTACATTTAATCGTGAAGAGAAGTCCAAGTCTTGCCTACTAAAAAGTAAATTGAATATAGGCTAAACTTTCATCAGTATTTTCAAACTTCTAAACCCAAAAATAAGACTTTGCGAGCCAAACAACATCCGCATCAAATGAGAAACTATCTCTAGGCAGCTATAAGCTGACAAATATTACGATGCTATCTGAAATTTTCAAAACGTAACTCTGAACTCCTTCGGCGGAATGTTTTTTTTTTTTAACTTTGGAAAAACGAAAACTGTTCCTGTAATAGCATCTGGCAAGACCTCGAATTAAAAATTTAACTATCAAAAAGTCAACAATCTAATGAGAAATCTTTGTCCAAAATTCGAAGCGCTAAGCTTTGAAGGAAAATATTTATGCAGGGACTGATGAAAGACAGGACGTAGTAAGGCGGACTGTTATGCGCAATCTGGGACTTTCTACGCTTAATTCACATGGGTATAACATTAACCGCCACGTTCATCACTGACCTGAGATAGGATATTCGTATGGACATGGTTTTCACTAGCGCATTAGCATGAGCAATAATACGCAGACGCGCCTTTTGTTGGGAACGTCCCAACAAGAGATGCTAACTATCAACATCTTAAAGCGTCGGTGGATGTCAGCTTAAGCATCTGCTTATGCGATAACGAAAACCAGCCTTTTTCACCAGTTTTCCCAAGCCAGGTCTCACCCAGTGTCTTAATCATTGTTGTCCCGAAAGCAATCTCCAGTTTAGCGTCTATCCGCTTATTTTACCCAGTATCGCAAATGTTAATAAAAGTCATTATACAACTAAAGGGCCTTAAGAATCACAGGAACTTTTGAAGTGGCGTAAAATATCTCGGATATTCTTCTTCGTTTCTCTATGTTTGTTTTACACAATACTTGCAAAGCGCGTCGAGAATTGCTTCTTGTCAAAGTTATTTCATAATAACGGGTCCTTGAAGGCCCAAATGGCATGTTCTTCTGTTCACAAGGAGAGCAGTAAATTACGTGCGACTTGCGTAGAAAGGCGAAACCCATGCTGAATGCGAGACAACCTCGAAACCAGAGTGTTCGCCTCCCTTGACCAGCGGAGAGTGGTTCCGATTGGAAGTCCGAAAATATCAAACTTCCTGTTGAATTGCGCATGCCTAGCTGCCAAACACATTGCTCTAATTGGTGTTTTACTTCCGGTCATTTTTTAATGTCTTTAAAGCCAATCAAAATCGATCCTGTAACGGAACTTTCCAGTGTCTGCGGAATAAACCCCAGTTACAAACTCTGTAGTTATTCCCCGGAACCTCTTACTGAGGTCTATTGTGTTAGTCTGAATTTTAATATATCGAAATTGGTCTATTGCGTAGAACCCTGCAGGCGGTATTAATCTTAATACATATTCAGTATTTTCTTATGGAATTACTTACTAAGAGGGCAAAAAGTTTGGAAGCCCTCAACGGCACACTATGCTGCGGAACAAAAATATTTCTTTTTAAATGATACTGGCCACGCAAGCAACACCAGTGTAAGTGAAATCGAACTCGTGGAAACCACTTAGCGACCATTCACGAGCCAGAAATCTGTACACCTCGGCCGATTTAATTTTGCTCTCGAATAAAACAACTTTAGGAAAAACTGCGTCAGGTCTCAAATAAATGTCGCCTCGGGCTCCTGGCAGTCGGTATGTGTTCTCTTTATGTTTAGAGCTGTTAAACGCTTTAGTAGGCTGGTTTTTCTACTCTCCTATGTAAAAGAACTTAAGAGGAACGTCTTGACGTGGAAAAAAATTGACCCTTGTGCTCTGCTGATAAAATAAGAGACGTGGTTTAAATTTTGATCTCCTTGTGTCAGTTTTATACGTGCACGTCAGTTTTATAAGTCAGTGCGTGAGTACGTCATTAAACGTCAGTATGGAAGTATGGCAGTAGGTCGATTTTTTAAGTGCATGTCACAAGTAAAGTGGGTTTAGAAATAATTGAAGCCTTCTTACTCAGTGGAAATATAGATAATTTACAAGGTAAGACAGTGATGAAATAAAGTAGTTTTCTCTCGCTTTTCTATAAAATTTTAAGGTAATTCCTCAGTATTGCATTGCGCATCCCTACTGCGCACGATTTTCGCGTCATTAGCTTGCGCACATGAGTGCGTGCAAGTACACAATGTAAGAGATTTCCATCAAGCTGAGCTTGACAGCGAAATAAACGCTCTTGTTATCTTAAACGAGCATGATGACCTATAATTTTTATTGCATAATTTTGCTGTTCAAATTATTTTCTTTAAGTTGAAAGATTAAGGAAAAAAATGTTCGGAAGGAAAAAATGATACAGTTAAAAGAGTACACAAAACCGTTACTGAGTTAAGTTTCAGTTCTAATAAGATTATGTTTGTACCATAATTGATCACAACACATGCAGACAAACGTTGGCCCTGCAACAACCAGCTTGTGAAAATTAACAACCAACTGATCACAAGATGGTTGCTTCAAGTAACCTCGTAGATTTAGTGTTTTACTATCCTTAGATCCTTTACTTCTTGAATAGGCTACCCTACTTTTACTCGAACGCTCTTCTCTCTGTTGCTTAGTCTCAGTTTCCTTTACTCTTCTATTAAACTCCCTTTGTTTTTGTAATCTCTTTTCCTGTGATCTCTTTTCGCGTGTTTTTTCAAGAAAACATGCTAAACAACTTTTGCCACGTTGTTATATGGCTCAACCATGAGTAGCAGCTCTCTACCTCTATCCATAGTAAGGCCGCCTCTACACTACGCATCAAATCTTTTCCGATATCACGGAGGAATTTAAAAACGCAACAAGCACCGGTCATGTTGGATTTGTGTTTGAGGAAAACGCGCTAGGGAAATCATATGATTATCGTGACTAAATGGTTTACGAAACGCTCCGTTTTTAAAATGTTCTCCGTCCACACGAAAAAGAGAACCTGGTGGGCGTTTTCAAATTTCTCCGGTTAGAAGAACGTTTTCGAAAAGCTCCGTTTTGGTGACGGATTGGTGTGAACTGTAGGCCTAACCGGAGAAATAAAGCTGCGTTTTCAAATTCCTTCAGCGTAGTGTGGACGGGGCCTAACTTTCGGGGTTGTCGCGTGCAGTTTTACGCTTGAATCCGACAACCTTTCTCGAAACAGCCGTAGACGCCGGGCTTATTTCGTACTTGTGTTTACTAAATTTTATTATCATTGAGATAAAACTTCTTCTTCTTCTTAATCAATTTTTAACAACCGTCTGACGCTTTTCATGAGATGCGCGGCTATTGGTTGTGCTTCATTTTGACGATGTTTGGTTTTTAACAATCGCTTTTTAGGCTCGAGAAATACTTGCATGGAAGAATAACTGGGGGAATAATGAGATATGCAATATAAGATCAGATACAATGGGATATGTATCGAGTTGGAAAATCGTTAATTTTTGCAACTGAAAGTAACAAGATACGGCATATTGAGGCCAAAAATAAACGGGATGTGGGATATTCAGACACCCCACCCCCCACCCCCGCCCAGTTTTTGTCAAGAGCGTCGGGCGTTCGTGGACGAGGGAGACTCTGGCGAGCGACACTCAAGTTGTCGGAAAAGAGACGCGAAATCTTTGAACGACAATTTCCGCCTCTATCTCTCTGACTGGTCGAATTTCGAAATATCATAGATAGTAAGGAGACTGGATTGGAAACTAGCTCGCGTCACCGGTTCCAACACAGTGGAAATTCGTGACGTCACTGTCGCAAGCTAAATTTTATTTTTGCAGCAACTTTGTTTACACTGCACAGTAAGTAACCAAACTATGGATATTGAAGATTTACTTGAAGAGTGGGATGAAGATGATTTAGCAGAACTTTTAGAAGACAACGAGAGGGCGGTGAACACGGTAGAGGCAGAAGACAGTGAAGACGAAGATGAAAGCGAGAGCGAAGATAATGGCAGTACGTTTAAATGCAGCAAGTGTAAAAAGTGGTATCACCTTAAAGCGTGGTTGCAAAAACACGAAAACTCATGCAGTGGCATGGAACCTGCCAGAAGATGCAAAGCCAAATTGTCTGAACACCAGAAGAAAACCAGAAAAGTGATTTCTTCCCTCGGTTGTGATGATTTCTTTCCATCTGAGTGCGTGCCGAGTGTAATAACATTTCTCAATAAGATATCTTCAACAAGCAGTGGAACGACCAAAATACGAGGATCCAGGTTCGCACAAGCACAACAATAAGCTGAGAAACTTAAAACAGAATTGGAGAAAAGAGACGAGAACGTCATGTCATTTTTTCGCTACGTTGGTGTGACCATTTGGACGATAGTCTTCGCTCGGGATGATCTTGTCAGCTCGTCACGCAAACAACAATATATTGCTCAACATCTAAATGACTTTCGACAAGCGCAAGAACTGACATTAAAGTGGTCTGAACTGTGCTGTGTTGTATGCGTAAATTCTTCTGATTGTCTTTTGCTACAGCTGATGATAAGTGAGATTTCTGGGAACATCTCTTCTTTCCGACATAAATCTGTAGTCCACGCGATGAAGATTAGAGAAGAATATGACGGAGAGATTTCAAGCAAACCATTTCTTACTCCGCTTCAGAAGGACGTAGTAGCCTACATTTCTGGGTATGTCTGCAGGAAAACGAGAGATCGTCTCCAACAGTATAGCAGTGAAAGGTTCTCGAGAATAGTGACCGCATTAAATCAGAAGTTACCAAGCGTTAAAACACAAGCACCTGCAATGTCGTACCCCAACTTAATGACACTGTCTTTAACCAGAGGCGGCCTAACTCAAGTGGATCACGCAACGTATAATTTCTTTTGTCGTCTCGAAGTTTCAGTTCGTCCTTTTTTAAACTTATCAAGTTTTCGTTGCAGCAGCCGACAGTCAGACAGTAACCTTCTCGACCAATTAATAAACAATTCTTCTTTACTGAAGCCAACCTGGCCTTTTTCGTCAACGCTTCCCTCGGAAGACAGCAATTTACTTTTAAAACTCTTCGTAAACCTGTACTTTCGGGTGAGGAAGTGGTCTTACCTAAAAAGCTACAAGGAGGAAAGAAAATTGAAAGTAAGAAAATGCAGTTCGGTGCAAAGTTCTGCTGAATTACACGGAAGGGACAGTATCAGAAAAGCTCTGATGTCCTCCAGCGCCATTAACGATATGGCTTTGGCTTGTGGCCGATATAACGCGCGCTCTGATTGGCTGAGAGCGAGATCTGAGCGGTCATTATTTAGCTCTTATTAACCGAGCTGGAGGTCTGTATGGGAGAATCTTGACCGAGGTCGTGAGTACAGACCGAACGCAGTGAGGGCTGTACACACGACCGAGGTCAAGATTCTCCCATACAGACCGACTTAGCTCGGTTAATAAGATGTTTATTATATGGCAAAGAAGAAAACTTTAATTCGTTTAATGTAACTGGTTCGCCGACAGTTTGCTTGCGAACGGCGATGAGCTTAACTTAAACCTGCCGAAATTTGCTCGTTCTCTTTTCTTGTTTGTTTTGTCATCAGGCTTTTTGGCAGTGCCATAAATGATTGAGAAGAAAATAAAAGAAAATGGTGAACATTTTTGTATTTTAGTTTGCTACTTTGTCAACACAAAATGAAACCGGTCTAGCTAGATGCCGGTCTAGATGGGAAAATCTAGACCGCGGTCAATATCGATTTCAGCCAATAATATTCGTGAATTCTGTAGTTCCCATTCTTTGTGAGACGCAGCCATATAATAAGCAGCCGTAATGCCCACGGGCCGATTACGGATTATGCAAATTAGGAAGAGCCCGACTCTGAAAATTCAAGCGCATTGAAGCGATGAAAGCCGATTAAAATCAGTAAGGGAATGTCAGTAGCTAAAAGTTTAGAGGTATTTCCGTAATAAAATTTATATAGATGACTTACCAGCCGTTAACCTTGGTGGGCACTAGTGAAAAACAATCAACTTAATAACCTCGACCGTTCGGTCGTTACGGGAAATTATTATATGGCTTTGGCTTGTGGCCGATATAACGCGCGCTCTGATTGGTTAATTGTCACTGAATTGTAGGGCATTATTCTCCCGTAATGCCCACGGGCCGATTACGGATTATGCAAATTAGGAAGAGCCCGGTTCTGAAAATTCAAGCGCATTGAAGCGATGAAAGCCGATTAAAATCAGTACGAGAATATCAGTAGCTAAAAGTTTAGAGATATTTCTTTAATAAAATTTATATAGATGACTTACCAGTCGGTAACCTTGGCGGGCACTAGTGAAAAACAATCAAAGTTTGCCTAGTCTTAAGTAAAGCTAAAATCGCTAAGTAAAAAACACCATCGGCAGATCTGCCATGCATCCTGAGCAGAACACCACAAAGAAACTTATAAGTTATCATCTTAGTCACAGCAATTACCGAAGTATTGAACTCCGTCAAAGTTCTCGTCAAATAGATTCCCACGCTTTGACACAAGCAAGTGTAAATCAGCTTCCAGGATCATCAGATGTAAACAATCGGGCGGTTTCTGTCGGTAGCAGTGTTTCTGATAACTGCAGACGTTCACAAGGCTTGAAATGTTCATCCATAAATCCCAGAATGAAGAAGGCGAAGATATGTTGTCGAAAGCGAATGCGAAGATCGAGTTAAGCTTATTTTGAGCAGTGCATTCTGAAGCATTAGTATTTTCTTTCACCGAAAGACGGTTGGTTTGGACAATTTTGAAGCACTTGCTGTCTTTTCTATATGCGTTGACGTTTCGCCCCAAAAGTCGGAAAAACTTCCCCACCAACTTGTGGTACCACGATACTAAAATACGTTTTTGAGCCTGTCACAGTGACTTTTCCGTAAAGAAATGAGTGTTTTTAACGGAATACGTAATACAGTGGTGAAATTCACTGACTGTGTAGTTTTGCCCTAGGTTTGAGACGATGAATGAATCGGTAAACGCGCGCATCGCCGGATGTAAATTGACGACTTCCGCTCGAATGATTTTTCTCTTTATTGATGAGCCATATAATAAACAACTTAATAACCTCGACCGTTCCGTCGTTACGGGAAAATCTCAAACCTCGGCCTACCGTATTGACCTCGCTATCGCTCGGTCAATACGGCCTCAGTTTGAGATTTTCCCGTAACGACCGAACGGTCGAGGTTATTAAGTTGTTTATTATATGGCTTTGGCTTGTGGTCGATATAACGCGCGTTCTGATTGGCTAAGAACGAGATCTGAGCGGTCATTATGCAACCGTAATGCCCACGGGCTGATTACGGATTATGCAAATTAGGAGGAGCCCGGCTCTGAGAATTCAAGCGCATTGAAACGATGAAAGCCGATTAAAAACAGTAAGAGAAAGTAAATTTAATCCGAGTAGCTGAAAGTTTAGAGATTTTTCCCCAACAAAATTTGTATAGAAGTCGTTTTTGACTTACCAGCCGGAACCTTGGCGGGCACTGGTGAAAAACAATCAAAGTTTACCCAGTAAAAGCTTAAATCGCTAAGTGAAAAACACCATCGGCAGATCTGTCATGCATCCTGAGCAGAACACCACGAAGAAACTTATAAGTTATCATCTTAGTCACAACAATTACTGAAATATTAAACTCCGCAACAGTTCTCATCAAATAGATTCCCTCGCGTTAATACAAGCAAGTGTAAATCAGCTTCCAGAATCATCAAATATAAACAATCGGGCGGTTTCTGTCGGTAGCAGTGTTTCTGATAACTGCAGGTCGTTTTAGACGTTCACAAGGCTTGAAAAGTTCATCCATAAATCCCAGCATGAAGAAGGCGAAGATATGTTGTCCAAAGCGAATGCGGAGATCGAGTTATTCTGAGCAGTACATTCTGAAGCATTAGTATTTTCTTTCACCGAAAGACCATTGGTTTGGACTATTTTGAAGCACTTTCTGTCTTTTCTATGTGCGTTGACGTTTCGCCAGAAAAGTCGGAAAAACTCCCCCATCAAGTTGTGGCACCACGATACTAAAATACCTTTTTGAGGCTGTGACAATCATTTTTCCCATAAAGAAATGTGTGTTTTTCACGGAATACGTAAAGTTCACTGACTGTGTAGTTTTGCCCTGGGTTTGAGACGATGAATGAATCGGTAAACGCGCGCATCGCCGGATGTAAATTGACGACTTCCGGTCGAACAATTTTTTTCTTTTCTTTAATTCATGAGCCATATAATAAAAAACTTAATAACCTCCACCGTTCGGTCGTTACGGGAAAATCTCAAACCTCGGCCTACCGTATTGACCTCGCTATCGCTCGGTCAATACGGCAAAGCCTCAGTTTGAGATATTCCCGTAACGACCTCACTCTCGGTTATTAAGTAGTTAGTAATCGATAATTCTCTCATGCAAGAAATTCAGCTACAAGGTACCAGTTTTTAATTTAATGTTTAACTAGAAAGAAATCTGTCACACCTAAAAAACAACTTCAACTTAACAAACAGAGATCATAGCGAACACGAGCGAAAAGTATGTGGACCCGCGAGGAAACAACATCACAGAGCTAAGCCAAGCAGTTGTCATTTTTTTGTACAAATTTACATTTTGCTATGGATTTAATCAATGCGAAGACAGTTTCTATCACTTCCTCGTTTGTCGAAAGCAAGGTGCAATTTTATATAAAGTTGTTATTTGTGGTGTTGCATTTTAGAGTTAGAATGTACTTGGGAATGCAAAAAAACAATAATACCAGCACAACTGTTGCTTCTTATATTTCCTAAAGAAATACTTGCATCCCATGCACTTTAAGGCAAAAAAATTTAAGATTCGATTCGAGTTTTTTATTGTCTAATTCTCCATTGATACATTTGTATAATCATCAAACACCATTTGTTGCTTTCTTTGAATGTTTTAAAAATTCATAAAAAGGAAGATACCAGAGTGTCCAGTTTATCCTGGTTTCTGTTTTAAGCAAGCTCTTAGAAAACACACAGGGACACATTTGTATAATTATCAAACATCATATGTTGGTTTCTTTGAATGTTTTCAAAATTTCATAAAAAGGAAGATACCAGAGTGTCCAGCTTATCTGCTGGGGTGTCTGTTTTAAGAAAGCTCTTAGGAAACACACAGGGACACCTGATTTTTAGATACAAAGACATGAGCATTAACTTAAGAAAAAACTCGTCCCATAAAATAGTTTTAAATGTACTGACCAAACACCCAAACAAGTAGAGAAAACAAGGTTTCCATCAAGACACATTTTATTGAATACCCTTAGCTCAAGTTACACTAGATACCAGCAGTTACATGTAGTTATCAATAAAATATATCACCACTATTGTACCTATAGTATACAGCAATGAAAGAGTGACAATGCCTAAGTGATCAATAGATATCAGTTAATGATTATGATCATTCAAATTGTTTCATACTGGTCATCAACACAAATATGAGGGCCCTGAAATATGTTGCCTACTTACTGAAACCTATTCCAAACAAGTGTGCCACAAAATCAAAAGTTGCATCACAGGACAAACTCAGAGAAAGGCACAACCTGCAGGTCATATTTGGAGGGATTCTGCAGAGCCAAGATGCATACACTATTATACCTATAAGACTCACCACTATTTTCTTCGTTTTGGCAATAGCAAATCTACATCAAGATCTTCCAAGGCACCTCCACTACGCTTAATGCGCCGTACAGTCTTCATTGCATGTGACTGACTGAAAACACAACTACAATAGCTGTGAATAAATTCTTTGCAGGTGAATGCTCCATAAGCTCCTCTCTTTTGCCTAAGTTTACCAAAGAATTTTTCTAGTACGTCTTGATTGAACTTTGTGGCCACAACAAAATTGACCCCTGGAATATCAAGAGAAAACTTGACAACTTCCACAAAAGATTTGACACAAATTTGCAAGCCCTCCCAGGTTTGATCACTAATAAAATAATGCTTATGTTCTGCTAATGGGACATCTTCCTGTCCCATGGCCCAGTCTTTCCAGTCCTGAAAATACTTCAAAAAATCATTTTCCAACCAATGCAGCCTCCCATCTAATTGGGTGTGGTACACACTTTTAAATTCAAACGGCATGTTGATTCTGTCAGCATTCAAGCAATCAAAAAAGTCATTCATATGCTTCACAAATTTAACTGTCTCCTCTGTACCTGGTTTACCTTGTTCTGTGATGGCATGTGCAACTCTATTGCTGAACAATTGTGCAGCTAAGTATACTCTCATCCTTAAGTAGGGATTAAGGAAAATGTGGTCAACAGTCAGTTTGTGCAGTAACCTCAAACCGGATACATTGAGGTCAATCAGCTGCAGCCATGTAAGCCACATGCCGTTGTTTCTCAGCTCTTTGGTCTTGTTTCTCCAAAAGCTATTTTCCCAGTTATTTCTAGTTGTTTTTCAAAGATGAACTGGATCACAAATAAAATATAAAGGTTGCTTTTCAAATGCATAATGATTGTTTGTTTTGTAAATTATTGTACCTTTTGGTGTACCAGGTGGACAATGGTAGTTATAGAAAAGTCGATGGGGGGAAGCACCATCACATGTACTGGTCAGTACTTTGAAGTCTCGTTGCTCCAATTCCTCAACGCATTTCCAAAACAAATTGAACAGAGCATATGCTTTAATTGTTGTAGTAGGGAAAAAAGCTACTGGCATTTTCCAGTCTGAAAATAGACTTACAGCCATAAAAACAAACATGTGCGTGGCTTCATCTGGAGTAGTAGGGGAATTTTGTTTTGCAGACAAGCATTGCTCCAAATCATCCATGCTATTCTGGACAGACCCTAAATTAACAAA
>NC_138156.1:13136261-13163761 GCF_964199315.1 Orbicella franksi | reverse complement strand
CGGAACATGGAAGCTTTAGACGAGTTTCAGACTGACAGAGCTATGAGAGAATGCCTTCAACTGGCGCCTATTTGAGATACGGGCGTTTTTTAAACTATAGCATTATAGTTTAAAAAAACTAAAAAAACAAATTTTGGATGTACCAATATAATGATTCTTACTGAAGTCGGTTAAAGTTGAAATACAGCGTTTTCATCTCTTTGAAAGGCAGGCGGGTGATATTTCAACATTTTAGAATTTTTAACAAACCATCATGTTCCGACATAGCCCGGCGTCTGTCCTCATTGATGTGAAACAAAAGAACAGTGAAAGAGATAAGAAAAAAACTAAAAACCAGGTTTGTTCAAAGCCCGATTAAGCTAAACCAGGATAAGCGAGAATTTTGATTTGAGTTTTGTAACTTTGCGGTGAGGTTTTCTGTTTACATTGTGGTTTGGGTTTGAATAATCTCAAACTATACAAAACAAAAGTAGTGAAAAACATTTGTACGCAAGAAAAATTTATACTTCGGTTAAGTTTTGATCCGGCCTGGGTTAGTGTTAACCGGCTTCCGAACAACCCGGCCCTGATTACAACAAGTTAACCTGGAATGAAATCCAAACCCAGTACTTGATCAACAGTCAACTTCAAAAAACACGTGACTTCAATGAGCTCTAAATATGAGCCCGGGATATGACCATGTGATACTGGTCAACGGATACCTTGTTTTGAAAGGTGTCAATTGACCACAACATGGACATGCATAGCCAATATCAAAGATGTACATTGTAAACCAAGGCTGCATGACTTGGCATTAGCTGGAGTATGGCCGCCATGTTGCGCGTCGTCGTTGGGCGCACACGCCCGCGATCAAGACCGCTAGCTATGTTGACCATGAAAAAAGAGTTGCATGGTTTTCTATTTCTATGCATGCATGTGGTTCTGTTCTTACAGTTATGGTGTTCCGCTAAAAGGAGAGTGCGTAACTAATATACTGTAGATGCTAGTTCGTTTACAGTTAAATTTGGTAATTTGAAACTGTGAGGCGTCAGAACCTAGAATGATAATTGCGACACACCCGAAACGGGCGGGCAGGTGCTTACTAACTTGAAAAATAGCACTCTTTTTTTCCAAGACTATACTCGCTAATAGGAAATCAATAAGTAATTTTTTAGAGTTAGCTTCGAGATTGGTTCAGAAAAGAGGTGTAGGTCAGCTTAGGTCTGAGGCTAGTGGTTCGTCTTTAAACATTAGCACGGTAATACTGTGTAAGGCTGGATAGGTACGGTACGGAAACGCTTGCATGCGAAGGCTAGTAGAAGTATATCTGGCTCTTCAACTTCGGCCATAACATTCAAAATTGGCTAAAAATTTTCTATAGTAATGTTACCAGCTGTGTTCTGAATAACGGTCATGCTTCAACTTTTTTCTCTTTGCAGCGGGGAGTCAGACAAGGTTGTCCGTTGTCTGGCGTCCTCTTCGTTCTCGGCATAGAACTCCTCTCTAGATCCATAAAAATGACATCTCCCTATTAATGGTATCCAAGTCAACAAGCATAAGCTTAAAATAAGTTAATATGACGACGACACAACAGTATTTGTTCGTGACCTCGACTCCGTTACGAGTCTATTGAGGGTGTTAAATGATTTCAAAGAGCATTCTGGTCTAGAAATAAACACCACAAAACCGAAGCAATGTGGTTAGGCGAATGGAAAGACAGAACAGATGAACCTTTTGGTTTTAAATGACCCAAAGAACCCATCAACGCCCTTGGTGCCTTCTTTTCTTACAACCAAGAAGGTGCTAACAGACTGAACTTCGGTGAAAAAATACTTTACCTCGAGAAAACGCTTAACACTCGGCAACGGAGAAATCTAACTCTTTATGGAAAGATTAACCTAGTCAAAACACTTGGGATATCTAAATTAATTTACTCAGCTTCCGTGCTCCCTGTTTCAAATCACTACATTCAAGAAATAAATAAGCTAATTTTCAACTTTGTTTGGGTAGGGAAGTCCCCTAAAATCAAAAGAAACACCATAATTGGGAAAAGAAAAACGGCGGATTGAAAATGTGTAATTTTAAGATCATGGAAAAAGCGCTCAAAATAACTTGGGTCAACAGAATTCAAGACGAGTCACAAGCCTCCTGGAAAATAATTCCTAACCAGCTCTTGCACAAACATGGTGGTCTAGCCTTCCTAACAAAATGCAACTTCGCAACAAGTATATTTGACCTTGATGATGCGTTGCCCACATTTTATAAAAAAAAAACTGTTAGATTATTGGTGCGAGTTCAAAATCTTAACGGGCATCGATTCCAAAACAAATCCTAAAAACGAAATACTGTGGAATAACAGGAAAATTCTTGTGGGAAAAAAACCTGTTTTTTTATCAAAATTGGTATGACGCCGGCGTTACCAAGATAAGCGACATATTAAACCAAAATCAGGACTTTTTGAAGTGGCATGAACTTGCAATAAAATTCAATTTGAAGGTTCCTTTCACCATATACTATCGCCTGGTTAACGCAATCCCCCAAAACTGGAAAGCTTGTCTTAAAAACCCTATTCCAAACGTCACTCACGATACCACAGTCAACACTTTAAGAACCAGTTCTATTTACTCCTCTCTTTTAAACACCATCTTCGTTTCTCCCACTGCTGAAACTGAATGGCGGCCTTTTGCATGCGCATGCAAGTTACTCTGGATTCTCCCGCCTGGGTTCAACCCCTATGTAGGGGAGAGAGGGACGGAGGGACGAAGGGAGAGTTCATGGATTGTAATATCACGTCATTGATTCATTCCGTTGCTTTCTTCTCACCTCTTCGGCTTAGCCGCTACTCTACAGATAGTCTATAAACTGAAGGTACTATTATTTCCTTCATGCTGGTTGAAAAACTGCTAACGGTCTTAGTATTCTCCTTCGTTTCGACAGCAGGCATTTTTTTTTACTTCAGCTTTTTTTTTCTCGCAGGCTTTCGAGATCTTGACTGAAGAATACGAAGATCAAAACTGAAGCATGGACATCTTTACCAGCTACAAAATACCAGCGCCATGAGCAGATTCAAGTTTTATCGTTTACTTTTCGTCCTTCTCGCTGTCTTGTGCATATTGATGATAATATTCTTCTCCAAACAGCTTCACAAGACCAGAAAACGCCATGCACTAAATCTAGTTAATGATTTAAAGCGTTTAGCGGTTGAACTCTCCGAGACACAAAGAAGCTTGGTCAATTCTCCATTGCATTTTCACCGCGTTGGAAAAAATGTTGAACTTTTACGCGGCATAATAAAATCCTTGGGTGAAAATTTAGAGAATGAGGATAAAAGTTTTTTTGGAGGTGGTTTCAGTTCTAGCAAGTCTACGTCAAAGAAGGAGGTTTGTCCCGAGAAATTTATGGGAAATGATTCACTTTATGGATATCCTTTTTATAGGAAAGGTTTCGAGGGAGTAAACTGTACCGAGTTTGTTCCGATAAATAAACTTGTGTCAGTACTCGTAACTTTACCTGAGGAGAGGTCACTTGAAGAACAGCATCAAGTATTTCAAGGCATCGCCAAACATTATCCACACATACCTATAACATTAGTGTCGAAAACAGAGCCTACCTTGACAGGGATAACAAAGCTTAAGCTGAATTTTAAGAACATCGTCTTCAAAGACCTGACACACGGAGAGACTTGGTCCAAGTTGCTCCAGAAGGTGAAGACGCCATACGTTCTTTTTGCCCCGGATATTACACACTTTACTGATGACGTAAACCTTGAGCGCCTCGTTCGCATGCTGAGTGAGACCCAGGACACAATTATTGCCGGGGGAAGCCATAAAAATCTGCGTGGGGAGTGGGACAAAGACTGCCTTCAGGTGATGTTTAGAAATTGGACTGCACACTTTAGGGGCGGATATTTCCACTCATTTAATGATTGCATAGTGTGTGATGTGATTCCTGGTCCGTTTATGGCCAAAACCAAAGATCTCCAGCTCGTTGGAATTGATGAAAAGTGAGTGCCACTTTTACCTCATTTTATTGATTAAACATCAAGCCCCGAATGTACGCTGGGTTCAAATAGAGGTTTTGCACGGAAGCCATGTTGCATGACAGGAACAATATATTCCTTTTCCTGTGGGGAAAAATGTTCTTTCTAATGCAAAAGATTTTCATTGTTCCTGCCATGAAACATGGCTGCCGTGCAAAACCTTTATACTGAATTAACAAGAAACAGGGTCGACTTTTAAACACAAGAGGTTCATGGGATGGCGTAGTAGTGAGAGTCCTCGCCTCCCACAAGTTTGGCCAGGATTCCAGTGGGTTAAGTTTGTTGTTGGTTCTCGCCTGGCTCAGAGGTTTTTTTCTGGGTTCTCCGGTTTTCCTTCTTCCACAAAAACTATCATCTCCAAATTCCGGTTCGACCAGGATAGAGGACCAGCATGAAAACCAGCTAAGGTTGATGTGGCTTCCTCTCTAAATATTATTTATTTATTTATTTATTTTAATATTCAAGTGGCGTGGCTGTTTTGTAAGTACGAAATGTAACGAAATGTCGAAAAAATACCATGATGCCAGCGCTTTTGAGAAAGCCTCTTAACATTAACGCTTGTGTTGTTTACTGGTGAAGCTTATAAAACTTTGTATTTTTACGTTTTGAAACGAGATTACAGTTAAGAACCCGTCAAAACTGAAGAGTAGATGATTTGTCTTCCGCACTTTGCTCCCTAGATTACCATTTGGTGTCTTCCAGGACTTGTTCTGGCGTTTAAAACTCGAGCACCCTGAAAGACTTGTCATCAGTTGTCCTGACGTGATGTTCAACACTTACGAGCGGGAAATCCCGGACCGCAAATATGTTGCCTTGGCTGAAAAGTGGGACGTGAAGAAATGGATCGAGTCGAGTGGCAGTGTCCGCTGGTATGGCTGCAGAGGAGGTCACATTCACGACAACACATCTTCTTGTACAAGGCAAACGGGACTCGCTCTTCCTCCGTGCGACTTGGAGAATCTGGCAGACGCAATCAAGTTTATCATGAAGGAATGTGAAAACGCCGGAGTGTATTGTGAGCTGCAGGAAGGATCAGTGTTAGGTAATCTGATTCATTCAATTATTATTCACCTTTGTTAGGGATGGAGACATGGCGTGCTATTCATTTATCCATTTTGTCTGTTCGTGTGTCGAGGTTCTGGATAAACTTTACTACTCGACTCGCGGTGACGAATTAAGTCGATTCGCAAACCGACATTCATTGGCGTTCATTCTTTTTCAGGTGCTGTTAAGTTCAACAAAGTGTTACCATGGGAACGTGATGCTGATATCAAATTTCTATCAGAGAACTACACTGCAATTCAAAAGCTTCGTCCAAAATTCGAAGCAGCGGGCTTTGAATTTGTAGATGAACGAGGAACGGAGTGTTGTACGGATGGCAGAAAAACTTTGGGCATTTTTCTTTTGTATAAAAATGGATGGAAAGTGGAAATGTATGGCGAGGCAATGCTAGAGTCCGAGTTACTTGTAGCGAGCGGTCAGCGGCCGACGAAAGTAATGTTGGCCGGGCAATGGGTGACTGCAATGCGCAATCCGGGACTTTCTGCACGCAATCGATATGGGCCTAACATTTACCGGCACGTGGAACACTGGTACGACATAGGATATTCGTCTGGACGCAAGCCTTATAAGTCGGGCATATTCACCAGATGCCCCGTGCGGGGTCACACGGGATGTCTTGATCGATATCCTGTCGATGGTAATCTTCTATTTGGTGATTGTCCTCTTGTCTAAGTCCGTATTCTGACCTAAATGTCATACACACCATCCCATTATACAGGTAGCAGTACTGCCGTACTTCAGAGGCTTTTAGATTTTTTTAAAATGGCAGGAACTAGTGTTAGAATATGACTATGGCTTATATCGTTTTTGAGCATTGCAAAGCTTGAGAATATTCTTCGAATTCTTTTCAGTCCCAATCTTCATGAAAACTATAAAAGAAACCGACACAACGTAGGATGATTGTTTTGAAGGTGTACTATGTTTCGGCGGGCCAAACCAGCCTTCTTCTGGTCTCCTCCGCAGCCGGTTTTTGATAACGGCTGCGAAGTAGACTAGCCTTCTTTAGGTGCAATGAGAATTTTACATTGGCACTTGTTTTTATGTAGCATATTTTCGTAATAACGGAAATACGTAAGACTAATTGACTGTTAATTAAAGATAAGCATAAAATTATGGTAAAATAAAATAATGAAATAACATAATAAAAGGAAACAATTAACATGTTTCTTCGCAGGTGTTCAGACCATCGGGATCAATTGTTCTGCCTTTTTGAATTCAAAAAGCTTCCCTGGCGATTAATTGCATGTCGTTAGCAGTGTGCTTGCTTAAACATTTTGTAGCCAGTCTTCATGAATCTTGTCTCCAAAGCCTACCTTTTCATTTGTTAAATACAAACGTGGACTGTGGCTAGTTACAACTTGAAAGTCCACTATAAAGCGATTTCTCCTGGGATGTAATTGGCTCATAATTGACATGGACACTCTGCGCATACTCAAACAATGGAACCGAGTCCGTGTTCTTTGTGCTGACCAAACTGAAAGGAAAACGGGCTCTGAGAAGAGATGAATACTGAATAAAGTTTAGTGATTCATTATATTTTCAATCCTTCAAGCTTTATTTTCGTTCCAATTTACATTTTGTACCGTTAGATTGGCCCACGCGTATAACTATACATAAAAGACGAATGATATCACAATAAATAGCGAGAAAAGAAAAAAAAATTATAATAATAATGATAATAAAATTAAGAGTAAAACCAGAACGATGGACGGTAATAAAGCTGCCCACATTAAATGTTTAAACCAATTGAATATAAATTAAAGCTCAAAGCAAAGTCACATTGTCGTAAAGAAATCTCTCACACGGTCATGTCAGTACATCTCTAAAGGGTCGAATGGTTTTTGTATTCCTCAAATTCAATAAAAGCTTGATTTTATTTTCTAAAAAAAAGATCTTTGTCATTGTCACCTGATCAATAAGGCCAAAAGGATTTTCCATCCTGAAATTTAGCTCGCAACCACTAAGAAACCATCACGAGGTTTACCTCTGCGCAAGCGCGCTTGTTATCAGTCCTCTTTAGTGACGATTGAACGTGTGATATGTGACGTCACTAACCCTCATTATAAAACTGACATGCAGTATTGACGCACTTCCTACTTACTTAGCTTACGTAACTACTGTACAGGCCCGTAAATGATCCCCGGATCGTAAATGACCCCAGATTGTACCACAAAATTCTACAAGAACAACATTTTCTGGCTCAAGAATTTTATACCTGAAAAATTTTAACACAGAGGCAGTACTTACATTAGCTGGTGCTTCACAAAATTCAGTGTACAAGTCATCTTTCAATGGTGGTAGATTATGTGTAATAGCCATGTTCGTGGTAAAAAGTACTTGATCTTTTCTGATGATTGAACAGTGGTATTCTGGTCTATTCTGAACAGTGTATTCTGTAAATGTGACACTATAGTGCCATCTGTTTCTGTAAGGAAGCTTGAACTGCTACAAGTACTTTTATTATGGATGTGCATGTAATTTTCTTTACCCCTGGGTTCAGTTTGATGCTTTCTTGCTGGTACAAGGTACCATTTTCAGTCACCCACGTAGCTGCTTCAAAAACTTTAAATGGTCTTATATTTTGAGACAGGACAAAGTTCTTAAATTTTAAGCTTCTCTTAAGTTGCACTTTAATAGTTTCTGTTTCAGGTTATAGTCTAGGTAAAATATTCACAGTATTAAGGGCATCAGTAGGGACCGAATCACTTTGTTGCCATGAGTTTTAAACTACTTTCCTCTAGCCGCTTCATGTATCTTTTGAAAAATCAGTCGTGGTGATACAAGTCTCCACTCCAGTTCTGTCAGGTATAAATGATCAGATTTGCACAGAAAACTCATTTATTTTGAATGGCACATGGAGGGAATTTAATCTTCTTGACGTAATTTCAACATGTGCGACAAACCCATTGATCTGTACAGCTTTGCTTTCTTTCTCTTATACATTGTTTGATAGCTTCATTATCAAGTCTGAGTAAAGTTTCAGTTCTAATAACACTATGTTTGTGCCATAATTGTTCACAACATATGCAGACAAACGTTGGCCCAGCAACAACCATTTCATGAAAATTAACACCCAAACTGATCACAAGATGGTTGCTCCAAGTAACCTCGCAGATTTTGTGTTTTACTATCCTTAGATCCTTTACTTCTTGAATAGCTGGTTTTCACATGACGTTACTTAAATTTAAACTACAAAACTATTGATCTTCCTGATATTTTACTTTAATGATGTATAAGAGCAGCTGAAAACTAATATTCATACAAATTTTCGCTCCGAATGGGTTCTTGGTTTTGTGATACACTACGCTTGAGTTTCTAAGCTTTTGCGTGACGCGACATTTACATGACGGCCAAGAGAGCTGTCATGATGGTTAAAAAAGTGACTTATTTCGGGGAATTTGGCCATCTGAACTATTCATATCTTAGAAAAGGTATTATTTTAATGTTTTAGAGTTCCTCGAAGGATAAATTCACGCTTTTGTAGCAAAACTCAGTGACAGATGTTTCTGTTGGCTTCCGGCCGCCATGTTGCATGGTGCCCATACGGATGGGCACCAGCATGGCGTCTCCATACAAATCTCTGTAAATTTGGGTAGAAAATTTCTCCGCATATCTTGCGTAAGAAAAATTGCTGTGACCAGAATCTTGGCGAGAGTCTTTGCATATTTACCTTCTTTCATTTCCCAGATTCTGGACTTGATCTACTGAATGGTTTTGATTTTTATTTTGATCGATTTTGAATGGCGTGACACTGAAAACCAGCAATAGGCTACTCTGCTTTTACTCGAACGCTGTTCTCTGTGTTGCTTAGTTTCAGTTTCCTTTACTCTTTTATTAAATTCCCTTTGTCGAGGCCCTGTTAGGAGGGTGCCCATATCCCCTGTCTGAATTTCACAAGCGGCTATGTCGGCATTTCGCAAGGTTCTTATGTCGCCTGTCGGAATTTCGTCCTAGAGGGATGGTGTCAGGGAATTCGACCTTGTTCAATTGAAACGAAATTATACACGTGCATAATACATCATAATACCTTTGTCTATTAAAAAACTGACAATACGAAGACAAACATCAGGAGAACAAAAATCAACCAAAGTTTGACTGAAGAAGCCGTCTGTTCTAGCCATAGTTTGCCAAACAAAAAAAATAATAATAAGATAATTTGAAAACCGAGACCAGAGTGACTTTCAGTATTTGTAGGTGCAGTTTATTCAACCTCGATCCATGGCTAGACTAGTAATGACCCCAATAAATAACGAATCGATGTGACACTACCAGTTAAAAGTGAATGCCTTGTATCAAATTTGACATGATAGTAGTGTAGAGAATATTAAAATATCAACTTAAGTCACTGAAGACACAACAGCAATGGAGTAATAATTGTGTATATTTTGGGGCCGTCTACGCTATTATTTGAAAAGCTCTAGTCAGAGGTCCAAACGGTCTGGGCGAAGACACTCCTTCCAGATGATGTACACAAGGACATTCTGCCAAAGACCACGTCTGCTCTCGCAACTTCCTTTGTCTTGCAGAAAATCTTCCACTTCATTTTGATGTCTAAGAAATGTCTCGTACGACATCTCTGTCAGTTTGACAAAGTTGTCTCCTCTTTGAAAGTGTCCTGCGTCCACTTTGCCTGCTATAGCATCTCGGTGAATTAGTGTTTTTCCGTCCAATGTAAAAAGAAGACAATCTTCAAATGAGGGATCAAATAACTGAACATCACAAAAGTTAGATTGTTCCTCGTCGCTTATGTCAGCTTCAACAGTTCCAACAAGGAAGGGCCCTTCGTTGAAAGTTCCTGTTACGAAAAATTGTCTAAGTCTAGTTCTAGAACAATCTAGAACCGGAAGTCATTCAGCCGTGACCAACTTGTATAAGAACATTCCAGAACATTCTAATCCTTATGTCATTACTCAGATTAGAAATTGTGTCAAACTACTTAATTTAGTTCCAAATAGAAGTTTCTAGAACTTAAAGCCTCATGTATATTAGAGCGAGCGTTTCTTCTGTGAGAGAGATTGATTCAAATTTGAAGAAGCTGTAAATTCGTGAAGTTATCTTACGGAAATAAATTAGTTTGTTGCTGTTACCGGCGATCCTGAGTTCTGTCTGGAAACAACCCTGCTCTACAACGATACTCATGACAGTTCCACAAATGTGATCACGTTTCACTGTCAAAGCTCTATTGGCTTCGAATAAAATGTTTGCTACAGTATGAGGCTCAGGCTGCGTCTCTGTGTTCCTAGAAGCAACAGATGCGGCGAGGTCATCAGTAGCGGAGAAATCTAAAGGCCTTGGTTCAGGATCTGGTTTTGAGTATGCAAACAATGGAAGAGTGCCGACTCTGGTTCCGAACGGTTAGTTGACGAACTGGTTTACCAAAGCTGTCCCTCCAGTCTCTCATTAACTTCTGATCATCTTTTGCCATTTCTACTGATGATGGAACAGACAAGGATGGCAGATCTCGAAATGGGAGTTTCATCTCATCTGGTACTTCATAATAAGAATGTGGGAAGTGTAGTAGACAAAGCCACTGTCAGTGGGTTGCTTCAATGACTCGCGAATGGTGGGCGCAAATAGATATGCAAACTCCAAGGCAGTCGGCATGTCGTTTCTAGAGCGCATTTGGCTGAAAAAGTTTTCCACAGCAAGTGTCAAGGTGGCGACCAGTTTGAGAAAGCTGTCGAACTCAGGGTTGACCTCTTTCAGAAAATTGCTTAACCTTTACCCTTTCGCCAAGATTATTTTAAAGAATCTAAAGTAGATATTTGGT
The DNA here is from genome assembly GCF_964199315.1 of Orbicella franksi. Taxonomy (NCBI): domain Eukaryota; kingdom Metazoa; phylum Cnidaria; class Anthozoa; order Scleractinia; family Merulinidae; genus Orbicella; species Orbicella franksi. Next base: position 13,152,911 of record NC_138156.1, on the reverse strand, counting down.
GAAAATGGCAAAGGCCGTAATTGAGTTAGTCTTCTCTACCAGGTTACCGATGAAAAACTTATTGGAGAGGAGAACTTGTATTACCCTGGGGTATGTTAACGACAATGAGATATTGTCTACTTAAACATCTTTTTTGACCGTTGACCACCTTATTAATAATTTACATAGCATTGTTACTCACCAATGAGACAATATTGTCCTGCACCACTGTAAAAACGGGTCCTTAAATTTTCCCACTCCGTCTGCGTGTTGGCCATGTACGTTTTCTCAGAACAGGCGACACCAATTTAAATATTGAAATCGCCGATTTTGGTTCCTTCTGGCATCAGTTGCCAATCCATATTCTTTTCTGAGATCTTTTTTCAGAGTACACAAATCTCGGTGAAAGTCTGACATCACGAAAATGGTATTTCTGCAGCCAGATTTCTTTGAGTGACCGTATTTATAGACCTCTATTGTGGTGTCGACTGTTAGTTTCGAGCTATCTACTGTGGACACTGTGGCGGACGTACTTTCGTTGACGGAATTCTTGTTGGCAAACTGAGCCATAGTCATCTGAATTGATTTCGGCCTCGACTCTTGCTTCCGTTTTTCAGGACGTAACATGTCGATCAAAGTCGATCATCGAAAACGTAGTCGATAAGTCGATAGTACTCGATAGTTGTCGATAATTGTCAATCGGCAAATTAAATTTGTCGATAAAAGTCGATAATCACAAGATTTTCAACTGATTATCGATTTTATCGACAAAAATGCAAACAAATGTTTCACTCAGCTACGAAATTCAAGTAACCAAACGAATAATAGCTCCAATGACCTTTTTAGGGAAGTGTAAACAGCTGTAAAGTAAATCTGTATGGCAATAAACTTAAATAAAACCCTGAACAACCAAGTGGTCTGTTATTCATTACAGAATAGAATGTTTAAATTACCTCGAGAAATGATCGATTAACGTAACAGTTTCAGCTGAACTAAATCGCGATCTGCCACATAACTCGAACCAACCTAGTTCTCAGGGTCTCTCTAGGCGGGAGAGATGAGAGATCCTGGGAACTCGAAGTCGTGTTTCTTCGTGGGGAGAGAACGGGCCAAAGTTTAGACTAGATGCGGGAAAAAATCGAGGCCAGCAAGGTAATTAAAAAGTAAAGTAAATTGACATTTTATTTTCATCAGTGTTTTTACTCAGTTCAACATTTGACAAATACAAGCTGCTATGACTCTCCTCCCTATCCGCTAGGTTGGCTAAATTCGCCGGGTTTGTATGCCCCTTGCTTCTCCTTGCGCCTGTGATTGTTGTACCAGTCCGCAACCTACGTATGACAGTAAAAATACAGCGAATTACGATTGCTCGGTATCAGAAAATATGAACCCGTGTATAAACCATAAACAGTTAATCTCGCCAGATCTAGCCTTGTTCAGACACAAAACGACGTCAGTCACAGGTACTCAGCAGTACTGTTTATTAAATGTGATTAAATCCGGGTTAATCAAAATCGGCAGCACACATCAGCACTTAAACATAAGCTGATTTAATAATCTATAATCCCAGATAATCTACAATCGATGGCTGCCATTAAACCTACTTTTAAACCACCATCAACAACACACTGGATTGGTTGTGACTTTCCTGAATGTGGGAGGTGGTTCCACGAGTCATGTCTTGGACTAAAATTCTTATCTGATATGGAAAGGCAAAGATATGCCTTTGTGTGCAAATCGCACGATAACATCAGTGGCCTAGACATGTTTACCGATCGCGTAACCGCATCAGTATCCGACATATGTATGCAGGTCGAAGATGAAGAATTAATAGAGGGGTCAGCGACTATAAAAACAGCTAGAAGATCCACATACAACGCCGGAACATCATCAACAGAGCAGCCTCTTCCCCCGAACTACGTGGAGTATGAGGGGAAATTCTACCACATCGCAAATTTCCTATCATTGCAACAAGGTAAAGTGCACAACCCCTCCACTTCAAGAATGGCCAGGTGGATGGCCGTGGCAAGAAGTGATTTTTATGAGAAAGTGGAAGCAATTGTAAGTCCGAAAAAGACTACAAATGGACTTTATTTAAGTGACATTTCAGCTTTCTGGGTACCAGGGATCGGTATAAAGTGCGGCCAGGTCTTACGCTTGCTGCGTAAGACATCTGCGAAGTCTGCAGTGCCAGTATTCGAATGGAAGAAAGAAAACAATGTAAGAGACAAAGTTTCGGCGTGTTTCAAAGTTCTCTCGCACACCGAAAAGGGCAACGGAAAGTGGCTATTGACGGAAACTACTGAAATAATGTGGAGCGAGTTCAATACACACTTAGTGACATTTAATGGTCCTTTGGAAAGAAGGGATTGCCCTTTAGAAGTAAATAAAGAAGCTCTTGAGGCGTTGTTGCCGCAGCTAGGAAAAGCAGAGGAGGGACGACTTCAAAAGGAAGAGACACTTAAAAAGCAAGAAGCTGAAAGGAAAAATATGGGGCCGCCGGAAGATATGACTGTTCGTTTATTGAAAGAAGTCCTTGATGACTTGAACATAACCTATAGGTCGAACGAAAAAAAAGCTGATCTGATAGAAAAAGTTCGTTGTGCTCAAGCAACTTTACATGATGTATCACATGACCACAACATGAGAGGTCACGCCTTTTTCTCTTTTAAGTTCTGGAATACTGGAACTCCGTTTGAAGACTGGTCTCCTTTCAGGAAAAACGCATTGTGTCTTTATTATTTCGATGACCGAAAGGAACGCCTTCTGTATCTCTTCTTCCATATACTTTTTCTCTTAGATGCATTCGGAGCATACCTGGAAGTCATCTTTCTACAACAAATTGTTTATTTTATCATAGAAATTTTAACGCTGCGTTAAATCAAGTATGCATCATGGCTATTTTGGTTCAGTTACTTCACGTTTGGATGGTACTGGTATCTCTGTGGCTGATCGCCCAGGTTAATTTTATGTCAGTTCTTGGTGAGAAAATTCCTCACATGTTTTCAGAGGAAAACGAATTCCAGACGTAGTTGAATTTGTAAACAGTTGTGTACATTACATCACGTTCAGTTATAACAGCTTTTAATCGTTGGGGTGACAATAGGAGCTAAACAGCATACTGGGAAATTAAATTTTAACTAATTGAAGTTTTGCTTTGTTAGATTGATAAGCGTAGGAGTTTAATTAGGTTTAACATCACATATGCATAAATCATTGCTTATAGTGATAACAGCTGCTATAAAACACATACATCAGAAAGTATTTCAGAGATTCCATCTGAAATGATTTACTTAATAAAGTACTTTTGCTGGAAGAAAAGGGTAGTTTCTCTGCAGTTATTGAGGTTTATACGAGCTTTCAATTACAGTACAAAAGCGGTAAAATGAAGTCTTGGCATAGCCAATGCTGCTTTATTAATCTGTCCTCGGCAACTGTACTCTTTCCTCCCGCCATACATCGTTTTTTGTTTTTTCGATACTTGTCGATTGAAATCGATCAAATCGATCAAAATCGATCAAAATCAATCATAATCGAACAAAGTCGATAATCACAATAAATTGTGTGATCGACTTTTATCGATTTCCGATATTTGTCGATTAATTAGTATCGACAACGATCGACGATGATCGATTTTTATCGACTATCGAAATTATCAACATGTTACGTCCTGCGTTTTTTCACTTCGCAGACACCTGATTGCTCCTCGACTGAGTGGTCTGCACAGCTCCTTTTTCTTTTTCTATCTTTCCTGTCATAATCGTTTGCTAGAGTAATGAAAGACAATTTATGACTGATATTTATTTTCAGGCACTACTCAAAGGAGTGTTGCGTGACCGCAAATACCAGATACCCCAGAGGCGATCAGAGGCGTCGGAGATCTGTAACCAGACCTAACCACAGTCTTCCTTCAATGCCATGTGTCTCTTTTGTTTTTCAATACTTACGCAATTTCCAAAGCTTTGTGACAAATCGAATTTTATTTTTTGATCGCAACGTAACTGTCCCATCAAAACTAGTAACTTTCGTTTTTTTAAAATTCATAAGCTTAAAATACTTCAGAACTCGAATTTTCCTGGAGTTGTTGGACATTAGAGATTAGAATCTCAATTTTTTCCCGTGTCTACCCCCCAAAAACATCTAAGATGACGTCAGAAACCGTGAAACGGTTTATTTAATCTTTTTACCAAATTTTCCCTTGGTAAAAACGTTCCAAGGAAAATTCTGAAAATCTGACGAAACGTTAATGAACGGAAGACTCTCCCTTAACAGTTACCGTACGGGTTACTTGGTCTACCTGGATCAAAAGTATAAGTTGATGACCTTTGATCCCCGTTCATGACCATTCGTGACAGATCCGGAGTTTTCCGTGTTGTGAAACCATTTATTCTATAATTTATGGGTTAGCGCTGACTCATAGCCACGTGTTTTAGGTAACTGGGAATGATATAAGACATAATATATAGATTTAGGCCAGCCTAAAAGCGTAGCTTCTGGGCCGGGTTGTTCAGAGCCCGATTAAGCTAACCCGGTGAGGTTTTCTGTATATTGTTTGGCCTTCTGTTTTGAGTTTTAATTATCACTATATACACAAAACGAAGCAGCAAAAACGTTATAGAGGAAAAAGTTATAATTTGGTTAACTTTTAATCCTGGGTTAGCGTTAACCGGCTTCCGAACAATCCTGCGCGGTTTTCAAAAGTTAACCTGACAAGAGCCCGCGATCCAATCGAAAACCAGCACTTGGTCAGCGGTCGACTTCAAAACAACACGCGACATCAATGAGCTGTAAACTTGAGCCCGCGATATGGTCACGTGATACTGGTCAGCAGATACTTTGTTTTGACAGGTGTCAATTGATCATAACATGGATGCGTAATACCAAAGAAGTACACGGTAAACCATGGCTGCATGTCCGTCAGCCTATTATTAGCTGGAGTATGGCCGCCATCTTGCGTGACTCCGTCGTCGTCGTCATCGTTCGTACGCGCCCACGAGCAATACCGCTAGCCATGATAACCACGAGAAAATCAACTTATGGGTTTCCTTTTCTTTCCTATATGGGTATGGGGCTCCGCTTGGCGGCCCTTCGGGCCGCCGGAGCTCCGCTATAAGAGCAATAACCTCGAAGACTAGTAACATCCCTCTAATTTTCATTGTCGTTATCATTCTTTTAATCTGAAGATTTACACTCACCTGGTCTCTCTCTTCTTTCTGACTTTTCGCGCTTTTTTTCCCCTTCTTGTGCTTTTTGACCTTTTTGTGTTTGCCCATGTTGATGCCGTCAGTGACCGTCAGTGACCAGTCAGTGGTGCTTGATAGTGACGTATTTGAAGATAGAAGAAATGACCGGAAATCGCTTGCAAGTAACGACAGTAACACGAACGCGACAGTAAAATATCTCCAACTGATGACAGAAAGATGGAGCGCGCGCGCACGTAGGTCTAGCCTCCTACCCAGATGCTCTTTGGACTCGTCATGCAATCCTCCTGCCGTGACGAGCCCTAGTTGGTTAATTAATTTTTAGTTTTTGTTAATTAATGTCATTAATGACGTTAATATATTTCAGTCGGTAAAATAAGACGTATTAATGACTTATTGTATTGGTTTTATTGAAATGTTATTGACGTTATTGTTTAAAACATTCACTGCATTCACAAATCCGAAATTCGCTGTCGGTCTATTTTGACATTGGTGTCGCTTTCCCTATTTCGCTGAAGTAGTCTGTCGTTTGTCGCCAGTTCGTGGCTCTCGTGTCGCCGTTTCAAGGCCATGTCGCTTGTCGGAATTTACCCCTAACAGGGCCTCTTTGTCGCCTGTAGTCTTGGCCTAGCGAACGGTTTTTGCTAATTGGTTGCTTTAAGTCACGTGACTTCAGACGCGAGTAAAAACAAAATGTGTTTGATTCAGGTGACAGGCCTACACGGACTCCTACGGCTGACATTTCTACATTTGCCGTTCTCTTATAAATTCCAGCCTCTCAACCTTTTATTTTGCTCTCCACTTGTTTCTGAAGGGCACTTAACGTTGTGTTATCAGAATGGCTGTTTTTTCAAAGTAGAGTAGAGCCGTTGGACTGTTAGAGGTCAGAGCTGCTGTTGTGTTACTTCGAGAATCTTAGAGATCCGTTCTGTGTCGTCAAAGTTATGTTTCCTGCATCCTGAATTTGTTCGAGCTTTTCGTCTCCTGAGCTTGATGTTTAGGTTTATACCTCCTTTGTTCGTTTTAGCACCACATGATTTAACTTTGACTAAATTTAGATGTTCACGTCTGTTGACTGTTTTGCGTCGTGTATACATTTGTATATTGGTTACTTGAATCATTTTTTCGCGTCAGTAAGTTGAATTGTTTTGTTCTTTCTCATTTTTTCATGCCAATCATTTCAAGAGGGGGGCTGGGGGGGGGGGGGTAGAGCATAAACAATAGTCTGACTACAGGCGGATTTTGCTCGCCTCGCGTTTCGCGCTCGTTCTCGCGCTCGTGTATCGCGCAAGAGCCCGCGAATCCGCATGTTCTGCAGGCTATGTGTTTGAGGAAAACTCGCTAGGGAAATAATATGATTATCGTGACTAAATGGTTTAGGAAACGCTCCGTTTTTAAAATGTTTTCCGTCCACACGAAAAAGAGAACCTGGTGGGCGTTTTCAAATTTTTCCGGTTAGAAGAACGTTTTCGAAAAGCTCCGTTTTGGTGACGGATTGGTGTGAACTGTAGGCCTAACCGGAGAAATAAAGCTGCGTTTTCAAATTCCTTCAGCGTAGTGTGGACGGGGCCTAACTTTCGGGGTTGTCGCGTGCAGTTTTACGCTTGAATCCGACAACCTTTCTCGAAACAGCCGTAGACGCCGGGCTTATTTCGTACTTGTGTTTACTAAATTTTATTATTATCGAGATAAAACTTCTTCTTCTTCTTAATCAATTTTTAACAACCGTCTGACGCTTTTCATGAGATGCGCGGCTATTGGTTGTGCTTAATTCATTCTGACGATGTTTGGTTTTTCACAATCGTTTTTCAGGCTCGAGAAATACTTATAGCGGAGCCCGAAGGGCCGCCAAGCGGAGTTCCATACTCATATAGGAAAGAAAAGGAAACCCATGAGTTGATTTTCTCATGGTTATCATGGCTAGCGGTATTGGATGAATAACTGGGGGAATAATGAGATATGGAATATAACATCATATACAATGGGATATACATCGAGTTGGAAAATCGTTAATTTTTTAATTTAAAGTAACAGGACACGGGATATTGAGGCCAAAAATAAACGGGATGTGGGATATTCAGACACACCAACCCCAACCCCCGCCCAGTTTTTGTCAAGAGCGTCGGGCGTTCGTGGACGAGGGAGACTCTGGCGAGCGACACTTAAGCTGTCGGAAAAGAGACGCGAAATCTTTGAACGACAATTTCCGCCTCTATCTCTCTGACTGGTCGAATTTCGAAATATCATAGATAGTAAGGAGACTGGATTGGAAACTAGCTCGCGTCACCGGTTCCAACACAGTGGAAATTCGTGACGTCACTGTCGCAAGCTAAATTTTATTTTTGCAGCAACTTTGTTTACACTGCACAGTAAGTAACCAAACTATGGATATTGAAGATTTACTTGAAGAGTGGGATGAAGATGATTTAGCAGAACTTTTAGAAGACAACGAGAGGGCGGTGAACACGGTAGAGGCAGAAGACAGTGAAGACGAAGATGAAAGCGAGAGCGAAGATAATGGCAGTACGTTTAAATGAAGCAAGTGTAAAAAGCGGTATCACCTTAAAGCGTGGTTGCAAAAACACGAAAACTCATGCAGTGGCATGGAACCTGCCAGAAGATGCAAAGCCAAATTGTCTGAACACCAGAAGAAAACCAGAAAAGTGATTTCTTCCCTCGGTTGTGATGATTTCTTTCCATCTGAGTGCGTGCCGAGTGTAATAACATTTCTCAATAAGATATCTTCAACAAGCAGTGGAACGACCAAAATACGAGGATCCAGGTTCGCACAAGCACAACAACAAGCTGAGAAACTTAAAACAGAATTGGAGAAAAGAGACGAGAACGTCATGTCATTTTTTCGCTACGTTGGTGTGACCATTTGGACGATAGTCTTCGCTCGGGATGATCTTGTCAGCTCGTCACGCAAACAACAATATATTGCTCAACATCTAAATGACTTTCGACAAGCGCAAGAACTGACATTAAAGTGGTCTGAACTGTGCTGTGTTGCATGCGTAAATTCTTCTGATTGTCTTTTGCTACAGCTGATGATAAGTGAGATTTTTGGGAACATCTCTTCTTTCCGACATAAATCTGTAGTCCACGCGATGAAGATTAGAGAAGAATATGACGGAGAGATTTCAAGCAAACCATTTCTTACTCCGCTTCAGAAGGACGTAGTAGCCTACATTTCTGGGTATGTCTGCAGGAAAACGAGAGATCGTCTCCAACAGTATAGCAGTGAAAGGTTCTCGAGAATAGTGACCGCATTAAATCAGAAGTTACCAAGCGTTAAAACACAAGCACCTGCAATGTCGTACCCTAACTTAATGACACTGTCTTTAACCAGAGGCGGCCTAACTCAAGTGGATCACGCAACGTATAATTTCTTTTGTCGTCTCGAAGTTTCAGTTCGTCCTTTTTTAAACTTATCAAGTTTTCGTTGCAGCAGCCGACAGTCAGACAGTAACCTTCTCGACCAATTAATAAACAATTCTTCTTTACTGAAGCCAACCTGGCCTTTTTCGTCAACGCTTCCCTCGGAAGACAGCAATTTACTTTTAAAACTCTTCGTAAACCTGTACTTTCGGGTGAGGAAGTGGTCTTACCTAAAAAGCTACAAGGAGGAAAGAAAATTGAAAGTAAGAAAATGCAGTTCGGTGCAAAGTTCTGCTGAATTACACGGAAGGGACAGTATCAGAAAAGCTCTGATGTCCTCCAGCGCCATTAACGATATGGCTTTGGCTTGTGGCCGATATAACGCGCGCTCTGATTGGCTGAGAGCGAGATCTGAGCGGTCATTATTTAGCTCTTATTAACCGAGCTGGAGGTCTGTATGGGAGAATCTTGACCGAGGTCGTGAGTACAGACCGAACGCAGTGAGGTCTGTACACACGACCGAGGTCAAGATTCTCCCATACAGACCGACTTAGCTCGGTTAATAAGATGTTTATTATATGGCAAAGAAGAAAACTTTAATTCGTTTAATGTAACTGGTTCGCCGACAGTTTGCTTGCGAACGGCGATGAGCTTAACTTAAACCTGCCGAAATTTGCTCGTTCTCTTTTCTTGTTTGTTTTGTCATCAGGCTTTTTGGCAGTGCCATAAATGATTGAGAAGAAAATAAAAGAAAATGGTGAACATTTTTGTATTTTAGTTTGCTACTTTGTCAACACAAAATGAAACCGGTCTAGCTAGATGCCGGTCTAGATGGGAAAATCTAGACCGCGGTCAATATCGATTTCAGCCAATAATATTCGTGAATTCTGTAGTTCCCATTCTTTGTGAGACGCAGCCATATAATAAGCAGCCGTAATGCCCACGGGCCGATTACGGATTATGCAAATTAGGAAGAGCCCGACTCTGAAAATTCAAGCGCATTGAAGCGATGAAAGCCGATTAAAATCAGTAAGGGAATGTCAGTAGCTAAAAGTTTAGAGGTATTTCCGTAATAAAATTTATATAGATGACTTACCAGCCGTTAACCTTGGTGGGCACTAGTGAAAAACAATCAACTTAATAACCTCGACCGTTCGGTCGTTACGGGAAATTATTATATGGCTTTGGCTTGTGGTCGATATAACGCGCGTTCTGATTGGCTAAGAACGAGATCTGAGCGGTCATTATGCAACCGTAATGCCCACGGGCTGATTACGGATTATGCAAATTACGAGGAGCCCGGCTCTGAAAATTCAAGCGCATTGAAACGATGAAAGCCGATTAAAAACAGTAAGAGAAAGTAAATTTAATCCGAGTAGCTGAAAGTTTAGAGATTTTTCCCCAACAAAATTTGTATAGAAGTCGTTTTTGACTTACCAGCCGGAACCTTGGCGGGCACTGGTGAAAAACAATCAAAGTTTACCCAGTATTAAAAAGCTAAAATCGCTAAGTGAAAAACACCATCGGCAGATCTGTCATGCATCCTGAGCAGAACACCACGAAGAAACTTATAAGTTATCATCTTAGTCACAACAATTACTGAAATATTAAACTCCGCAACAGTTCTCATCAAATAGATTCCCTCGCGTTAATACAAGCAAGTGTAAATCAGCTTCCAGAATCATCAAATATAAACAATCGGGCGGTTTCTGTCGGTAGCAGTGTTTCTGATAACTGCAGGTCGTTTTAGACGTTCACAAGGCTTGAAAAGTTCATCCATAAATCCCAGCATGAAGAAGGCGAAGATATGTTGTCCAAAGCGAATGCGGAAATCGAGTTATTCTGAGCAGTACATTCTGAAGCATTAGTATTTTCTTTCACCGAAAGACCATTGGTTTGGACTATTTTGAAGCACTTTCTGTCTTTTCTATGTGCGTTGACGTTTCGCCAGAAAAGTCGGAAAAACTCCCCCATCAAGTTGTGGCACCACGATACTAAAATACCTTTTTGAGGCTGTGACAATCATTTTTCCCATAAAGAAATGTGTGTTTTTCACGGAATACGTAAAGTTCACTGACTGTGTAGTTTTGCCCTGGGTTTGAGACGATGAATGAATCGGTAAACGCGCGCATCGCCGGATGTAAATTGACGACTTCCGGTCGAATAATTTTTTTCTTTTCTTTAATTCATGAGCCATATAATAAAAAACTTAATAACCTCGACCGTTCGGTCGTTACGGGAAAATCTCAAACCTCGGCCTACCGTATTGACCTCGCTATCGCTCGATCAATACGGCAAAGCCTCAGTTTGAGATATTCCCGTAACGACCTCACTCTCGGTTATTAAGTAGTTCGTAATCGATAATTCTCTCATGCAAAAAATTCAGCTACAAGGTACCAGTTTTTAATTTAATGTTTAACTAGAAAGAAATCTGTCACACCTGAAAAACAACTTCAACTTAACAAACAGAGATCATAGCGAACACGAGCGAAAAGTATGTGGACCCGCGAGGAAACAACATCACAGAGCTAAGCCAAGCAGTTGTCATTTTTTTGTACAAATTTACATTTTGCTATGGATTTAATCAATGCGAAGGCAGTTTCTATCACTTCCTCGTTTGTCGAAAGCAAGGTGCAATTTTATATAAAGTTGTTATTTGTGGTGTTGCATTTTACAGTTAGAATGCACTTGGGAATGCAAAAAAACAATAATACCAGCACAACTGTTGCTTCTTATATTTCCTAAAGAAATACTTGCATCCCATGCACTTTAAGGCAACAAAAATTTAAGATTCGATTCGAGTTTTTTATTGTCTAATTCTCCATTGATACATTTGTATAATCATCAAACACCATTTGTTGCTTTCTTTGAATGTTTTAAAAATTCATAAAAAGGAAGATACCAGAGTGTCCAGTTTATCCTGGTTTCTGTTTTAAGCAAGCTCTTAGAAAACACACAGGGACACATTTGTATAATTATCAAACATCATATGTTGGTTTCTTTGAATGTTTTCAAAATTTCATAAAAAGGAAGATACCAGAGTGTCCAGCTTATCTGCTGGGGTGTCTGTGTTAAGAAAGCTCTTAGGAAACACACAGGGACACCTGATTTTTAGATACAAAGACATGAGCATTAACTTAAGAAAAAACTCGTCCCATAAAATAGTTTTAAATGTACTGACCAAACACCCAAACAAGTAGAGAAAACAAGGTTTCCATCAAGACACATTTTATTGAATACCCTTAGCTCAAGTTACACTAGATACCAGCAGTTACATGTAGTTATCAATAAAATATATCACCACTATTGTACCTATAGTATACAGCAATGAAAGAGTGACAATGCCTAAGTGATCAATAGATATCAGTTAATGATTATGATCATTCAAATTGTTTCATACTGGTCATCAACACAAATAATATGAGGGCCCTGAAATATGTTGCCTACTTACTGAAACCTATTCCAAACAAGTGTGCCACAAAATCAAAAGTTGCATCACAGGACAAACTCAGAGAAAGGCACAACCTGCAGGTCATTTTTGGAGGGATTCTGCAGAGCCAAGATGCATACACTATTATACCTATAAGACTCACCACTATTTTCTTCGTTTTGGCAATGGCAAATCTACATCAAGATCTTCCAAGGCACCTCCACTACGCTTAATGCGCCGTACAGTCTTCATTGCATGTGACTGACTGAAAACACAACTACAATAGCTGTGAATAAATTCTTTGCAGGTGAATGCTCCATAAGCTCCTCTCTTTTGCCTAAGTTTACCAAAGAATTTTTCTAGTACGTCTTGATTGAACTTTGTGGCCACAACAAAATTGACCTCTGGAATATCAAGAGAAAACTTGACAACTTCCACAAAAGATTTGACACAAATTTGCAAGCCCTCCCAGGTTTGATCACTAATAAAATAATGCTTATGTTCTGCTAATGGGACATCTTCCTGTCCCATGGCCCAGTCTTTCCAGTCCTGAAAATACCTCAAAAAATCATTTTCCAACCAATGCAGCCTCCCATCTAATTGGGTGTGGTACACACTTTTAAATTCAAATGGCATGTTGATTCTGTCAGCATTCAAGCAATCAAAAAAGTCATTCATATGCTTCACAAATTTAACTGTCTCCTCTGTACCTGGTTTACCTTGTTCTGTGATGGCATGTGCAACTCTATTGCTGAACAATTGTGCAGCTAAGTATACTCTCATCCTTAAGTAGGGATTAAGGAAAATGTGGTCAACAGTCAGTTTGTGCAGTAACCTCAAACCGGACGCATTGAGGTCAATCAGCTGCAGCCATGTAACCCACATGCCGTTGTTTCTCAGCTCTTTGGTCTTGTTTCTCCAAAAGCTATTTTCCCAGTTATTTCTAGTTGTTTTTCAAAGATGAACTGGATCACAAATAAAATATAAAGGTCGCTTTTCAAATGCATAATGATCGTTTGTTTTGTAAATTATTGTACCTTTTGGTGCACCAGGTGGACAATGGTACTTATAGAAAAGTCGATGGGGGGAAGCACCATCACATGTACTGGTCAGTACTTTGAAGTCTCGTTGCTCCAATTGCTCAACGCATTTCCAAAACAAATTGAACAGAGCATATGCTTTAATTGTTGTAGTAGGGAAAAAAGCTACTGGCATTTTCCAGTCTGAAAATAGACTTACAGCCATAAAAACAAACATGTGCATGGCTTCATCTGGAGTAGTAGGGGAATTTTGTTTTGCAGACAAGCATTGCTCCAAATCATCCATGCTATTCTGGACAGACCCTAAATTAACAAAACCAATTAGTTTTCCAGAATCATCAAACACAAGGTCTTTTCTCAGAGAAACCTCATCATCAATGATCCCCACCCATACATCATTATCTTTAGGGTTAGACCTATTGATAAAATCTTTCTTCACCAAATCTAAAAACCCTGAATCAAACCCTGAGTCCACCTTAAAGCAATTACTATAGTCCCTTAGAGTTCTTTTGTCAGGGAGAAGTAAAACCGTACTGTCCTTAAGGAACTGATAAGCTTTTGGAGATAACGAATAAAGCTGAAAGCACCATCTGATTATGAGTGGGTGCCATCTTCTGGATCTGTTATATGTGCATGACAAAGCTTCCGCTGTTGGTGAATAAAGAGAGACTTGAAGTTCTCTGGTTCCTCATGATGACACCTTTCCACCTCCTTGAAGGGTTCTTCCACAACTTCATTGTCTTCTTTGCATAACATGATCAAATCCTACAAAGTGTCAAAAACAATATCACTCTTTAAAACAATATAATTTTGCCAGGTTTGTTCATGGTTATGGTACAAAAGTTACAGAACATCCATGCAAACCTGTATGGGTTACTAGCCCACCCCCAGTACATTATCATATCCAGCAAAGTTTGGACACACCTTCCACAAATCCCTTAGATATCTAGTTCAACTTAACAATTTTGAATTTACATAAATTTAGATTTCCACATAGATTTGTACTCGACTATGCTTTTAAATTTGGGGATACAAAAACATGCAAAATATCTATAGGCTGGAGAGTGAAGTAAATGGTAGGCTGCCATAACACTTGACTTTGTACATCTGCTATGCAGCTAAAACAAATAACAATTTCCTTTTTCAATAATGAATAGATTTAACAATTGAATGTGGTTCAGCATGGTCTGTACTCTTATTGATAACGACACTCATCATCACAGTGGTCAAAATGTTGTGGACTCACGAGGCACAGCTGAGTGAGTCAACAACAAATTTTGACCACTGTGATGACGTGAATCGTTGTCAACAAGAGTACAGACCACGCTAAACCACATTTTAATTTGTTTTTACCACAATATCAACACCAAAGAAAATGTTCTTTTCAGAGCATAAACAGAGCAAGGCATTGTGTGACACATTGAGGCAAGCAGCATTGTCTTGACTCTTATTGACAATGGCAAATTAGCCAATCAGATTGCTAGATTAGTAGCAATTGTGGTTAAAAATACATTTTGACATGTGACTAATATTTGCTACTCACGATTTTGTTCACCCCTGTAACTTATTTCTAATTTATAATTATTATTGAAGCATTTTTTGCACACAGTCTATTTTATCATTTTATGCATCAGAATTGACCACAGTGCTTTGGCAATCCTGACGAAAGGACACAGACAACAACTAAATATGCATCATTCTAAGCTTTACTTACGTACATTGTTAAATTTTGCTTCTAACAAATGCATTTTTCTCACTGAAATCTTCCTTCCAAGTGAGCAATTCTTAATTCTCTTTTCCTTTTCCTTTTCATTTGACCTGCTCCAAGCACAATGACTGTTACTACTTGTTTTTTCAGTCGTAATTTCTGGCAAGGTCTCTCCAGATTTCTGGTTGGAGAGCATTGTAAACAAAGTTTTTCTATAAGTTTTACAGGGCTCACATGCAATGCCAGAATGCCACAAACCTCTGCAGTGAACTGGTCGGATTGTGCCGTTGGAGAGGTTTGCCTTTGTCTTGCCATGACGGTCTTTGAACACACCATTTCTCCCACTAGAATGTGCAAGCTCTTTGAATTTTTGATCGTCGATTCCTGGACAAATAGAACTCCTATCAACAAAATCAAGTAGATGAAGGAAACTTTTCATATTAGTCAACTCCCCTGGTACGTTTTCCGCAAACTCTGTGACATTCCTGTTTCATGTTAAGATCTTCCAAGTGAAATCAGTGTTAACTATGATGGTCTTTTCTGGAACATTGTTGACCCTGTTAAAGGTGCATAACATTAGGAAAAGTTCTGAGTGCTTGATTAAATTCCAACTGTTTTTTAGGACATTATTTTCTGACAAAATGGAGAACAATTGAGCGTAGTGGTAAAGGGAAGACTGGTATAGAACAGCAGGAGGAAGGTTACGAAGTGGAAACTGGTATTCAAAGGGTAGGCATGAAGGTAAAACTGGTGAGCTTTGGGTTCGACTGTTGCCAGTGGGTTGAGTGTTAATGTACTTCCAATGAGATTACTTTCTTCTTCTTCTTCTTCTTCTTCTTCTTCTTCTTCTTCTTCTAATTCTCCCCATTTCAGCTAAAAATGTAAATATTGTACAATTTTAATTTTTATAAACACAGACAATACTATCAAGTTAATCCTAGACTTAAGGATCTGTAACAAGAGTGACATAAAATGAAAAGAAAACAAAGGAGTGCACACATTGGGGCCAAGGAAAATAATAGCAGCAAAGCAAAAAATTTGCACTAAGATTTTGGACATTATTTTACTGCAAATGCTACTGTTTGCATTGTTTTCTTGTTGTATTCTTCAATTATTTACTTAAGCTCGTTTTTTACTAACTTTTTAATTATAGTCTCCCTAATTTATTACTCTGTATTAGATTTAAGTCAATTGATACTTGATTAACTAGTTTTTATTACTGTTAAGGACAACTATTTTTCTGATCACTACTATAATTATGCTAAAGAACAGCTTCACAGGTTCTTTAGAGGCAAACCCTTATCGAGTACAACCCAGGGCTGTCATTAAGGGCCATAACCCGTAACACCTGTTGCGGCTGAGTTCACTCGATGTTACGGGTGAAGATGTCGATTGATGGTACGAACATGCTACACTTACCTAATTTATTTTTAAACATTTACCTATTGAAATAAACATAACTGTTTCTTGGTGTCTTGCCTCCTTGGTTCTACTATTTATATTTTACTCTGGAGATGAACTTTCAGTTTGCTTTATCGCCGTAAATTACATTTAGACGCCATTTTAAGCAGCAGAACTTATTACGCAATGTGTTGCTCCTACCTTTTGAGAAATTCCGCCGACCGATGTAGAGTGTTGTCCAGGCTGATCGATCGTGTTTGGTCCCACATGTGTGTAGAGAAAGTTATGTTTTAATATGAATAAGAGAAAAGAACCCACGTCAAAACAGCCTGGGATCGACAGATTTTTTTCAAAATCCCAACGGACCGATGGAAATGAGGAAGCTCACAAAACAGTCGGTTGAGGCGGTCGACAAATACCAACGATCCAGCTTCAAGTACTGCAAGTACTTCAGCCGCACATGGGCAGCCTGTAGAACCGAGTACTATGATACAAAGAGTGGAAGAAAAA
>NC_138156.1:13126261-13133761 GCF_964199315.1 Orbicella franksi | reverse complement strand
GCTTGCCCATCTTGCTGCATCAGGAACGCAAGGCTGGGTCTCTACTGATCACGTCACGTGGGTTTTAAAACAGCTTAACGACATGTAAAACGATACCATGCTACTATGCCCTAACATCATTGTTAATATCCACAACAAGATGACGAGGAAAGCTAAGTTGTTTGACCTTGGACCATTAAAAAGGCTGGGTTTTGCTCTGAATGTGGGACAAAGAAATGGCAAAACTTTCATTGGCAGCCCTGAAAATGGTGGTAATCATTGGCAACCTCCCCCAGACATCATTGACGTCGTCAATGATTTTGCACGGCACATTCCACAAGTTGAAACGTACAAAAGAGTCATTTGGTGCTTGCCCACTCTCCCAGTGTGACTAATTGGCAGGGTCATGAATGTGACTGGCGATGCAGTAACTATTCCCTATACAGTTGCACTGATATATGTGGTGTTATTACTCTGGTGAACGCAGCTGTGGCAGCCTTGTACAGCCCTCTTTTCTGATGGTTAACAGGTCCAGTGATCAAAGAATCAATTTTCTTGCAACGCCCGACCCAATACTGGTTATATTTTGTGTCGCCCATGAGCAGAGACGAAGCTGTGTTCTTGTCAGTGTGAAACAAATTTTTAGTTTGTTTATTGTGGAAGTGCCACAACTTCCACTGATGACCACTCCATCTTTCCCTCACCCCCATTAGTGGTCATTATATGGTTTTACACATTGTGCTGGCATTATTTTGAGCATAACAGTGAGGCAAGAGAATCTAGAATTACGTGGGCACAACAGTGACAAATACTGGTCGACATCTTTTGAGCACAATGTATAGTGAGATTTTTTGATCATCAAGCATTCGCATAATGACAACAAATTTGAGCATTATGTGTAAAACCCTTTTTCATGACCCATTTCCAGGACTACTCTGATATTTACAACACATGTTTGCAAACACAAAATCCTTTAACAAAAGAAAGACAACAATGTTGGAAAGGAATACTCCTTCTAACATGAACAAAATGCACCGCCCCATGAAAATGCAGGACATGTGGTTAGTGTAGTACAAAGATAGAAGAGTGTTTTTAGAAACCTTTTGACCTAGGTTTTCATCTAGAAAATGGCCCTTGTGATATGATCAGTAGCAGGCTGTACGTGTTTTCTTGACGATTTGAACAGCTAGAGATAACTGTGCAACCTGACACTAGCCTTCTAGCAGGCTACTGCCATATTGGCCTATGTTATCCACAGGTCTTTAGCTTCTTCATTGTGATGAACATCATCATAATTTACTTCTATCAAAATGAAAAAGATCACCAGGGATAATGAAAACCTGCATCTACAGGTCCCTTGGCAAAATTGTTTGGTGATGCTCTGCTAAATAGAGAAGATGATATCATTATTTAGAGCATTTAGTGTAGGACACATTTTTGCACTAGAAAATATATGAAATCATTACAAGTCAGACTAGTGAAATTTTAAAAGCTGCTTCTAACTGTTTCTGGACGACCCATATGGAACATACCAGTTCTCTTTCAATTGAAATCATTCTGTTATTAGCAAAAAAAAAGGACAGAGCAGTCATTCAAGACTATTCCAGCAGCTGGTATTAATAATAATATTAGACCATGTTTTTTGATGCTCCGCAAAATAGAACAGGGATAAGCATGTGAAATCATTATTGGCATGAGGTGAAACTAGTCTTGTGTTTCACACATTTAACTTCAGTGAGCTATCACAATACTGGGCATCGTGCTTTGCATAAATATTTGATCATATCAGCTCATTTCCGTAGGATTTTTATCAACTTGAGCCCCCCACAGATATATGCATGTACATGTACATGTAAGTCGTGAATGGCACAGTGCGAACTATATTGATTTTGCAACAAGTTTACTATTAATTTAATATTTTTTTGCCATACATGGCTCGAGTAACATTCTCAGGAAAATTGGACTCTGAGAACATGTCTGACATGTACTGTCATTTCAGTATTGTAATATAGTTATTTCATATTGTTCTAGAGTTTATACTGTTTTTAAGCAACAAATCTGAAACATTACAGAAACAAAAAACAGATAAATATTATTATATATTACATTACATATTTTCAGGCTTTCAATGTTGGTATGTGTGTGGAATTATAATGGGATTACGGTATGAAATTCTGTATTACTGCATTTAATACACTACAAGCCGTTATGATTATTGTTAAGCAAATTCAAGAAACTACATATAATTTCTACATAGACAACACAAGTTAAGGTTCGTTTACTAGTAACAAATAGGTCAATGAATTGCAAGATAATAAATACCATGGTGCACAACTGATCTGATGAGCAAAAATTTCTGTGACTGAGACATTCGAGGGATAATTCGTGTTTCCTTTCAGAAATATTGCGAGAAAATGTGGACTGCTAGCTGGTGGTCGCTATCTGCATTTTGAAGCTGAAATTAACCAGGCGTTCCAAGTGTTAGGCTCCCACTGTCTGATTATATTTTGGCCCACAATACATTTCGATCTCGATATTCTTTCGTTCCCGATGCATTTTGGGGTTGGGAGACGCGCTGTCCCTAATGGCATGTAATTTCCACTATGACGAGAACATCAGACGCCATCTTGAAGCACGAAACAACCAATCGGCGATGAGAAATCTACCCACGTGATGTACGTTTCCAATCCAGTCTTTTACTATCCATGGAAATATACAAGTAGACATCGAAGGGTCTCTCCGGCACGCCGTCAACAGCAGTAGATCGAGACTAGTGGAACACTTTACAAAGCAGACCCGTATCAACTGGTAAGGCAGAAAACTTTATTTGAGAATAAAATATTAAGAACTGTGATTTAATTCATGAATTTGGGTGGAGTCTCGTTGAAAATATAGGCGGGAAAATGAATCCTTCTGGGGTTAGGGCTGTTCGATTTCTAACTACAGAGCGCTTTAAACATTTTTCTTAAATTATACTCCATGGATCTAAGAATCTAGTAACCGAAGCATTTCGCTTCCTTCACAAAGTAAAGGCCAAAGTTCTCTCTCTCTTGTAAACTTTCGTTCGCGTCGCTTTCCTCCTGGTATTGTATGATTACATGTATAAAGAGATTAAACAACGGATTCGTGTATCAGCGTACATCACCGAGTTATGATGCAACTGCCGTTCTCTCAAGCTACCTAACGTAAGAAACACAACATACAACATGAAATTAAAGAAACACAACATAGCATACAACAAGACAGAAACATAACAACATAGCTAAATTTCACTGACACGTAAATAAAGTTATCATTATTAACATAAGCAAAAAAATTGCATCAGGATAAAAACGGATGGTGTCCCGGGAAAACGGAAAAGATTTAGCTTCTTGATTGCTTTATAAATTTCCCAAGTGCATCATAACTCATAATACACAGCTAACATCATGGATTATTTATTTTATAACATTGTCTACTGAAATGCAGGTTAACACGCAGACGAAAATTCTGTTTAAAAAGGCAAAACGTGCAGACACCCATGGCGCCAATAATCCGTGTTGTCCTTCGTGTTGTCTTGGCTCTTCAGTAAGATCTAACCCGACCGAACAAGTAGGTAAATCGTTTTGCTTGTCAAGTGATATCCTTGAACGCAGGATTGCATTCATTTTTCTGGTTGAAATTATTGTTTTATTGCGCTATTCGCTCAGGTCTATCTCATGGGAAAATTAAAATTCAGGTGAAGTTTCTCTTCGTTGTAGTACACTCTGATCCACCCTATCGTGTATGTACTAAACTTGATTTTAGAGCACGGCTTTGCAAGCTATCAACTGCATTACAGTAAATATTTACGACGTCCGTGCTAACGCCAGACCGCTTATTTACGTAAGTTTGGTGGTCGAGGACCAAGCGCGATTGTTCAGTGAAGCGAGGCTCTTTTTTTCAACCTTGACTGCCCAACTGTGACCTGGCTTATGTTTTTTTTTTTAAATCTGTTTTAATGGAGGAAACAAATCGTTATCCACTGAAAACTAAATAAAACTCGCACGGAACATGGAAGCTTTAGACGAGTTTCAGACTGACAGAGCTATGAGAGAATGCCTTCAACTGGCGCCTATTTGAAATACGGGCGTTTTTTAAACTATAGCATTATAGTTTAAAAAAACTAAGAAACAAATTTTGGATGTACCAATATAATGATTCTTACTGAAGTCGGTTAAAGTTGAAATACAGCGTTTTCATCTCTTTGAAAGGCAGGCGGGTGATATTTCAACATTTTAGAATTTTTAACAAACCATCATGTTCCGACATAGCCCGGCGTCTGTCCTCATTGACGTGAAACAAAAGAACAGTGAAAGAGATAAGAAAAAAACTAAAAAACAGGTTTGTTCAAAGCCCGATTAAGCTAAACCAGGATAAGCGAGAATTTTGATTTGAGTTTTGTAACTTTGCGGTGAGGTTTTCTGTTTACATTGTGGTTTGGGTTTGAATAATCTCAAACTATACAAAAC
The DNA here is from genome assembly GCF_964199315.1 of Orbicella franksi. Classification (NCBI taxonomy): domain Eukaryota; kingdom Metazoa; phylum Cnidaria; class Anthozoa; order Scleractinia; family Merulinidae; genus Orbicella; species Orbicella franksi. The sequence goes on along the minus strand of NC_138156.1, from coordinate 13,129,292 downwards.
AAAAGTAGTGAAAAACATTTGTATGCAAGAAAAATTTATACTTCGGTTAAGTTTTGATCCGGCCTGGGTTAGTGTTAACCGGCTTCCGAACAACCCGGCCCTGATTACAACAAGTTAACCTGGAATGAAATCCAAAACCAGTACTTGATCAACAGTCAACTTCAAAAAACATGTGACTTCAATGAGCTCTAAATATGAGCCCGGGATATGACCATGTGATACTGGTCAACGGATACCTTGTTTTGAAAGGTGTCAATTGACCACAACATGGACATGCATAGCCAATATCAAAGATGTACATTGTAAACCAAGGCTGCATGACTTGGTCTTAGCTGGAGTATGGCCGCCATGTTGCGCGTCGTTGTTGGGCGCACACGCCCGCGATCCATACCGCTAGCTATGTTGACCATGAAAAAGAGTTGCATGGTTTTATATTTCTATGCATGCATGTAGTTCTGTTCCTACAGTTATGGTGCTCCGCTAAAAGGAGAGTGCATAACTAATATACTGTAGATGCTACTTCGTTTATAGTTAAATTTGGTAATTTGAAACTGCGTGGCGTCAGAACCTAGAATGATAATTGCGACACACCCGAAAGGGGCGGGCAGGTGCTTACTAACTTGAAAAATAGCACTCTTTTTTCCAATACTATACTCGCTAATAGGAAATCAATAAGTAATTTTTTAGATTTAGCTTCGAGCTTGGTTCAGAATAGAGGTGTAGGTCAGCTTAGGTCTGAGGCTAGTGGTTCGTCTTTAAATATTAGCACGGTAATACTGTGTAAGGCTGGACCATTTGACTTTGAAGGGGATAGGTACGATACGGAAACGCTTGCATGCGAAGGCTAGTAGAAGTATATCTGGCTCTTCAACTTCGGCCATAACATTCAAAATTGGATAAAAACTTTCTATAATAATGTTACCAGCTGTGTTCTGAATAACGGTCATGCTTCAACGTTTTTCTCTTTGCAGCGGGGAGTCAGACAAGGCTGTCCGTTGTCTGGCGTCCTCTTCGTTCTTGGCATAGAACTCCTCTCTAGATCCATAAAAATGATCCCACTATTTATGGTATCCAAGTCAACAAGCATAAGCTTAAAATAAGTTAATATGACGACGACACAACAGTATTTGTTCGTGACCTCGACTCCGTTACGAGTCTATTGAGGGTGTTAAATGATTTCAAAGAGCATTCTGGTCTAGAAATAAACACCACAAAACCGAAGCAATGTGGTTAGGCGAATGGAAAGACAGAACAGATGAACCTTTTGGTTTTAAATGACCCAAAGAACCCATCAACGCCCTTGGTGTCTTCTTTTCTTACAACCAAGAAGGTGCTAACAGACTGAACTTCGGTGAAAAAATACTTTACCTCGAGAAAACGCTTAACACTCGGCAACGGAGAAATCTAACTCTTTATGGAAAGATTAACCTAATCAAAACACTTGGGATATCTAAATTAATTTACTCAGCTTCCGTGCTCCCTGTTTCAAATCACTACATTCAAGAAATAAATAAGCTAATTTTCAACTTTGTTTGGGCAGGGAAGCCCCCTAAAATCAAAAGAAACACCATAATTGGGAAAAGAAAAACGGCGGATTGAAAATGTGTAATTTTAAGATCATGGAAAAAGCGCTCAAAATAACTTGGGTCAACAGAATTCAGGACGAGTCACAAGCCTCCTGGAAAATAATTCCTAACCAGCTCTTGCACAAACATGGTGGTCTAGCCTTCCTAACAAAATGCAACTTCGCAACAAGTATATTTGACCTTGATGATGCGCTGCCCACATTTTATAAAAAAAACTGTTAGATTATTGGTGCGAGTTCAAAATCTTAACGGGCATCGATTCCAAAACAAATCCTAAAAACGAAATACTGTGGAATAACAGGAAAATTCTTGTGGGATAAAAACCCGTTTTTTATCAAAATTGGTATGACGCCGGCGTTACCAAGATAAGCGACATATTAAACCAAAATCAGGACTTTTTGAAGTGGCATGAACTTGCAATAAAATTCAATTTGAAGGTTCCTTTCATCATATACTATCGCCTGGTTAACGCAATCCCCCAAAACTGGAAAGCTTGTCTTAAAAACCCTATTCCAAACGTCACTCACGATACCACAGTCAACACTTTAAGAACCAGTTCTATTTACTCCTCTCTTTTAAACACCATCTTCGTTTCTCCCACTGCTGAAACTGAATGGCGGCCTTTTGCATGCGCATGCAAGTTACTCTGGATTCTCCCGCCTGGGTTCAACCCCTATGTAGGGGAGAGAGGGACGGAGGGACGAAGGGAGAGTTCATGGATTGTAATATCAAGTCATTGATTCATTCAGTTGCTTTCTTCTCACCTCTTCGGCTTAGCCGCTACTCTACAGATAGTCTATAAACTGAAGGTACTATTATTCCCTTCATGCTGGTTGAAAAACTGCTCACGGTCTTAGTATTCTCCTTCGTTTCGACAGCAGGCATTTTTTTTTACTTCAGCTTTTTTTTTCTCGCAGGCTTTCGAGATCTTGACTGAAGAATACGAAGATCAAAACTGAAGCATGGACATCTTTACCAGCTACAAAATACCAGCGCCATGAGCAGATTCAAGTTTTATCGTTTACTTTTCGTCCTTCTCGCTGTCTTGTGCATATTGATGATAATATTCTTCTCCAAACAGCTTCACAAGACCAGAAAACGCCATGCACTAAATCTAGTTAATGATTTAAAGCGTTTAGCGGTTGAACTCTCCGAGACACAAAGAAGCTTGGTCAATTCTCCATTGCATTTTCACCGCGTTGGAAAAAATGTTGAACTTTTACGCGGCATAATAAAATCCTTGGGTGAAAATTTAGAGAATGAGGATAAAAGTTTTTTTGGAGGTGGTTTCAGTTCTAGCAAGTCTACGTCAAAGAAGGAGGTTTGTCCCGAGAAATTTATGGGAAATGATTCACTTTATGGATATCCTTTTTATAGGAAAGGTTTCGAGGGAGTAAACTGTACCGAGTTTGTTCCGATAAATAAACTTGTGTCAGTACTCGTAA
>NC_138156.1:12996261-13121261 GCF_964199315.1 Orbicella franksi | reverse complement strand
TTTTCTACAAATAAACAAAACCGATTTTAAAGGCCTGTTTATATTTATTCATGTTGCCATGGCAACGGCATACACGTCAGCTTAACCATCAAAAACCAAAGTTTGTATTGCCAACTTGCTTGCTGCCATTTTTGGCGACCGAGGGATCAAGGGTTTTAGAGAAAAAGGTGAATGAAGTACAGGAATCAAAAACTGTGTTCAGCCACCATAATTATTATTCACCTTTCTCAGGGATGGAGACATGACGTGCTGTTCATTTATCCATTTTGTCTGTTCGTGTGTTGAGGTTCTGGATAGAGTTTACTACTCGACAAATTAAGTCGATTTGGAAACATTCATTAACGTTCATTCTTTTTCAGGTGCTGTTAAGTTCAACAAAGTGTTACCATGGGAACGTGATGCTGATATCAAATTTCTATCAGAGAACTACACTGCAATTCAAAGGCTTCGTCCAAACTTCGAAGCAGCGGGCTTTGAATTTGTAGATGAACGAGGAACGGAGTGCTGTACGGATGGCCGAAAAACTTGGGGCAGTTTTCTTTTGTATAAAAATGGATGGAAAGTGGATATGTATGGCAAGGCCATGCCAGAGTCTGAGTTACTTGTAGCGAGCGGTCAGCAGCCGACGAAAGTAATGTTGGCCGGGCAATGGGTGACTGCAATGCGCAATCCCGGACTTTCTGCGCGCAATCGATATGGGCCTAACATTTACAGGCACGTAGAGCACTGGGCCGACATAGGATATTCGTATGGACACAAGCCTTATAAGTCGGGCATATTCACTAGATGCCCTGTGCGGGGTCACACGGGGTGTCTTGATCGATATCCTGTCGATGGTAATCTTCTATTTGGTGATTGTCCTCTTGTCTAAGTCCGTATTCTGACCTAAATGTCATACACACCATCCCATTATACAGGTAGCAGTACTGCCGTACTTCAGAGGCTTATAGATTTCTTGAAATGGTCGGAAATAGTGTTGGAATATAACTGTGGCTTTTATAATTTTTGAACATTGCAAAGCTTGAGAATATTCGTCGAATACTTTTCAGTCCCAATCTTCATAAATCTTGTCTCCAAAGCCTACTTTTCTATTTGTTAAATACCAAGAACGTGGACTGTGGCTAGTTACAATTTGAAAGTCCACGATAAAGGGATTTCTCCTGGGATGTAATTGGCCGATAATTGAAAATGAACACTCTGCGCATACTCAAACAATGGAACCGAGTCCGTGTTCTTTCTGCTGACTAAAAAGAAAGCGATACTGATTGATTCATTATACTTTCAATCTTTTCGTTCCAATTTACATTTTTTTACAGTTAGATTGGCCCACGCGTATAGCTAGACATAAAAGATGAATGATATTGAAATAAATAGCGAGGAAAGAAAAAAATTATAACAACAATAATAATGATAGTAGAATTATAAGTAAAACCGTAAGGATGGTCGGTAATAATGCTGCCCACATTAAATATTTAAACCTATATTTAAAATAAATTAAAGCTCAAAGCAAAGTCACATTGTCGTAAAGAAATCTCTCACACGATCACGCCAGTGCATCTCTAAAGGCTCAAATGGTTTTTGTATTCCGATCCTCAAATTCAATTAGAGCTTGATTTTAGTTTCTAAAAAAAGATCTTTGTCATTGTCACCTGATCAATAAGGCCAAAAAGATTTTCCTTACTGAAATTTAGCTCACAACCACTAAGAAACTATCACGAGGTTTACCTCTGCGCAAGCGCGCTTGTTATCACTCCTCTTTAGTGACGACTGAACGTGTGATATGCGACGTCACTGACCCTCATTATAAAACTGACATGCAGTATTGACGCACTTTCTACTTACTTAGCTTACGTAAGTACTGTACAGGCCCGCAAAAGATTCCCGGATCGCAAATGATCCCCAAATTGTACTGCAAATGATCCCAGGACCGGAAATGATCCCCAGATTGTACCGCAAAATTTTACAAGAACAACATTTTCTGGCTCAAGAAATTTATATCTGAACAGTTTTAACACAGCATTTGTACTTACCTTAGCTGTTGCTTCACGAAATTCAGTGCACAAGTCATCTTTCAATGGTGGTAGATCGTGTGTAATAGCCAGTACTTGATCTTTTTCCCAGGCACTACACAAAGCACAAAAGAATACCACGTCATTACTACTACAGTCATTCTGATGAAAAATTGTCAAGCAGTTACCTTCTTCATAACACTCACTGCCACCCGGCCGATCAAGTAGGCAAATCGTTTTGCTTGTCAAGTGATATCCTTGGACGTAGGATTGCATCCATTTTTCTGGCTGAAATTCATTGTTTTATGGTGCTATTCGCTCAGGTCTATCTTACAGGAAAATTAAAATTTAGGCAAAGTTTCTCTTCGTTGTAGTACACCCTGATCCACCCTATCGGGTGTGTACTGAACTTGATTTTAGAGCACGGCTTTGCTAGCTATAAACTGCATTACTGTGAAAATTTACGACCTCCATGCTAACGCTAGACCGCTTATTTACATAAGTTTGGTGGTTGAGGACCTAGCGTGCTTGTTCAGTGTCGAGAAGTGAGGCTCTTTTATTTTGGAACTCCTGAAGTCGGTTAAAGTTGAAATACAACGTTTTCATCCCTTTGAAAGCCAGGCAGGTGATATTTCAACATTTTAATATTTTAACAAACCATCATTTTCCGACAGAGCCGTCTGTCATTGACGTGAAACAAAAGAACAGTGAAAGAGATGAGAAAGCCTAAAAGCGGGGCTCCAGGGTCGGGTTGCTCAAAACCCGATTAAGCTAAACTAGGATAAGCGAGAATTTTGATTTGCATTTTGCAACTTTGCGGTGAGGTTTTCTGTTTATATTGTTTGGCCTGCTGTTTTGGGTTTGAATAATCTCAAATTATACAAAACAAAAGTGAAAAACATTTGTATGCGAGTAAAATTTATACTTTGGTTAACTTTTAATCCTGGGTTAATGTTAACCGGCTTCCGAACAACCCGGCCCTAATTACAACAAGTTAACCTGGAATGAAACCGAAAACCAGTACTTGATCAACAGTCAACTTAAAAAAACACGTGACTTTGATGAGTTCTAAACATGAGAAACCAGAAACTGCAAGGGACCGCATACAATAAACGCTACCAACGTAGGATCTACAAGAGATCTGATCAGCCAAAAAAATGTATGAAGACAAGCAATAGACTGCAAGGCTGATTCTACGTGAAAAAAGTTTCGAGACACCAACATGACAAGAACCGATAAAGTAGGATCGCAACAGTGGACAGCTGTTTCGCCCTTCTTGGGGCTCGTCAGCACTGTGTAGCGAAGATATGTAACGCCAACCCAAAAGCCAACGCACATATATTGCAAAATGACCCGTGCACTATATCAAGTTCCGTACTTTGAACTCACTTGCGCCCCGAAACACGCGTTGCCACATCACGTGTTTCGGGGCACAAGGAGACAAAGTGTCAAGATTGGTGTCTCGAAAAGCAAAAGAATAAATGTGGCTGGACAAGGCCAGCCTAAACATTTAAACATTCAACCGCATGGCCAGTACCATGCTTAAAAAACACAGCGTATCTAAACATGAGCCCGCGATATGGCCATGTGATACTGGTAAGCGGATACCTTGTCTTGACAGGTGTCAATTGACCATAACATGGATAGCCAATATCAAAGATGTACGCTGTAAACCAAGGCTGCATGACTTGTTATTAGCTGGAGTATAGGCGCCATGCTGCGCGTCGTCATTGGGCGCACGCGCCCGCGATCCATACCGCTAGCCATGTTGACCATGAAAAAAGAGTTGCATGGTTTTCTATTTCTATGCATGCATGTGGTTCTGTTGCTATAGTTATGGTGCTCCGCTAAAAAGAGAGTGCATAACTAATATACTGTAGATGCTGGATCGTTCATAGTTAAATTTGGTAATTTGAAACTGTGTGCGTCAGAACCTAGAATGATAATTGCGACCACCCGAAACGGGCGGGCAGGTGCAAACCAACTTGAGAAATAGCGCTGTTGTTTCCAAGACTATATTAGCTAATAGGAAATCAGTAACTAATTTTTTAGATTTAGCTTTGAGCTTGGTTCAGAATAGAGGTGTAGGTCAGCTTAGGTCTGAGGCTAGTGGTTCGTCTTTAAATATTAGTATAGGTAATCATACGGTTTCGAGTTCAATTTGGAATTAATTTGCACGAGTGAGTTTTTCAAAAAGCTGAAACTGCACGAGCCGCTTCGGCGAGTGTAATTTCAGCTTTTTGAAAAACTCACAAGTGCAAATTAACTCCAAATTGAACGAGAAAAACCGTTTGATTGCTTATTAATAATATAAACATGAAAAAATTCGCGCGGAGGAAGTGCCGGAAGATCTTTCTTGAAGCCATTTTTTCTCATTTGAGAAAACTTTTTTCAAAGTTTCAGCACAAAATTTTCGTCATCATTTTACGTGATATCATTTTCTTAGAAAAGTTCCTATTTTCTTTCAGTCAATCATAATCCAGAATTTCGATGTGTAATTTCCACTGATGTTACACTTTTTGCACTGGTGTTACACTTGAACTGCATTGCTCTTAGCCAATCAGAATCGAGTAATTTTTTCATGTGTATTATTATCACAGTAATACTGTGTAAGGCTGGACCATTTGACTTTGAGGGGGATAGGTACGGTACGGAAACGCTTGCATACGCAGCCTGGTAGAAGTTCATCTTGCGTATACGTAGCCTTCAAGTAGTAGTTTTTTTGTAAAATCTAGCTAGTACAGTGGAACCACGTTAACGCGATCACCAAAGGGCCATGAAAATTTGGCCGTCAACTGCTTACTATAGATAGCTTGATTCACTCGTGAAATAATTATCATTTGAGCCGCCTTTTGCATGCGCATGCAAGTTACTCTGGATTCTCCCGGCTGGGTTCAACCCCTATGTAGGGGAGGGAGGGAGGGAGGGTTCATGGACTGGAATATCAAGTCATTGTCTCATTCAGTTGCTTTCTTCTCACCTCTTCGGCTTAGCTGCTACTTTTCCAATAGTCTATAAAGGTACTATTATTTCCTTCATGCTGGTAGAAAAACTGCTTACGGTCTTAATATTCTCCTTCGTACCGATAGGAGGCAATTTTTTTACTTAAGCTGTTTTTTTTTTCTCGCAGGCTTTCGAGATCCTGACTGAAGAATACAAAGGCAAACGGGACTCGCTGTTCCTCCCTGCGACTTGGAGAATTTGGCAGACGCAAATGAAGTTCATCATGAGAGAATGTGAAAACGCCGGAGTGTATTGTGAGCTGCATGAAGGATCAGTGTTAGGTAATTCGATTATACTTCACCTAAACTCGCCTCGTATAACAATGTATTAATAATTTAATTGCTTCAAAATAAAACAGCGAAATTCAAAGAATACATCCAAAAAGGAAAAAACATCAACGTCATAAGGCATCCGGGACCTCACACTGAGAGCCCCTCTATCACCCAGGGCCACCCCAAAGTATCGCCTTTTTGCTTCGCTCCCTCGTGCGAGAAGATGGCTGACAAAGATGAGCTCGTCAGTGGGTGCGATATCTCAGGTAATCCACCTTCTCTTGCCACTCTTAGCAGCCATCGTGACACTAGTCCGATAGCTGAACTCTTATCGAACAGTCCGTTCATCACCTTTCTATCCGAAGCTGTTGCAAAGCAAATTTCTGTTTCATCGAACTTTGCAAGTTCATCCACCGGTTCCCTCGCCGGTTCAACAAACGAGACGGATCGCAGTAAACCATCTGGGTCATCAGAATCGGTTGTTAATTCCGGTGAAGCCTCCGGATCAACAAAAGGCTCAGCTACGAAAGACAAATGTGCTCCTGAACGAGATGAGCCAAACGCAAGCAACAACAAGAAGCCTCGTGTTCAGAAACCTCCACTCATTACAATTGATGGGCAGGATTCGAATGATTTGCCGGCCTCTGTAGAACTAGAGGATGAACTTACAACCTCTGGCCGCTGGGAAACATCAGATGAGTGGTCTGCTCTACCTCCCTTGTTATTTACGAAGGAACTTTCCGCGTTTGAACGACGGGCGATCGTGAAAGATTTCCCGCGCCCGAACGTGGAATGCGTTTTTACTCCTAACCCGGATTCGTATTTGGGTGACTTGGTCCCACAAGCTAAACCTGTGGATAAATCGATAAAAAAGTCACAAGACCTCATCCTTGATGTTACTGGCCCACTAGCAATGGCGTGGGAGCACATGAATAGCGCCGAAACCTTGTCGGTGGATGTAATCCAGACCTGCATTTCTAAAGCCCTGTTTTTACTAGGAAATGCCTGCAGCCACATGACTACCTGGCGCCGGAGGCTTGTTCTGGATAAACTTGGCTCTGATTACGGTTCCCTCGCTAAAGAAAGCTTTCCAGAATGCAAGAAAGATTTGTTTGGCCCGGCTTGGAAGAAAAGGTTACTAAACGTGCCGAAACCGCCAAGGTGATCTCGTCTGCCTTGCGTAAACCTGGCCATGTTTCAAAGAAGTTTTTTCATGCTCGGCCTTCCCAAAATTCAAAGCCGAGCTGGGAGGGCCATTACAGCCCGCGAAGCAACAGTTTTTTCAGAGGCAGATCCTCCTACAACCGCACCCCTTGGAGGGGCGGCCGATTTCACCGGAGAGGGTCTTCCAGGGGGACACCCAACATCTCAGGCCTCTAATTTCCCAAGGTATGTTTACAAATCCAGATTTATTGTTAAGCACAAATTTAACTCCTTTGGGAGGTCGGTTGCAAAGTTTTCTTCCCCAGTGGCAAAGCCTAACTTCAGACCCCTGGGTACTAAATGTTATCCAAGGGTACCGCCTCTCCTTGTTGATGGAACCATTTCAGAGTCACATACCCAGTACACATGTGTCAGATTGTCAAGCCAGCTTAATAGACGAAGAAGTCAAAGAAATGATACAAAAAGGGGCAGTTCATGCAGTTCCCAACTCTCACCCCCGAGACGGTTTTGTCAGTTCTCTCTTTCTAGTTCCCAAAAAGGGAGGAGGCCAACGCCCAGTAATCAATTTCAAAGGGCTAAATCAATTCTTAAAATACCAGCATTTCAAAGTGGAGGGTATTCACATGTTACGGGATCTTGTCAAAGAAAACGACCACCTGGTAGAGATCGATTTGAAAGACGCATACTTTACCATTCCAATTTGGAAGAACCATCAAAAGTATCTCAGATTCCTTTGGAAAGATACCCTCCTGGAATTCACGTGCCTCCCCTTTGGGCTAGCTTCAGCACCCCTGGTGTTCACCAAGATACTAAGACCAGTCGTAGCATTGTTACGCAAACAAGGTGTACGACTGATTATTTATTTGGACGACATCCCGATCATGGCAGAGTTAGTCGAGATAGCCAAAGCCCATGCCAACCTGGCAGTCAACTTGCTAACCAGCTTGGGCTTTGTGATCAACCACAAAAAGTCAGTTCTAAATCCCAGTCAACAGTTAGAGTTTCTGGGGTTCACAGTCAACTCAGTAACTATGACTCTGTCCTTAACCCACGACAAACTTCGTCAAATCAGGAGAGAGAGTAAGTCCTTGCTGAGCAACAACCCGGTTTCTGTAAGAGAACTCTCTCGATTTCTAGGGAAGCTAAATGCATCCATTCAGGCAGTTTTCCCTGCTCCCCTAAACTAGCGCCACCTCTGGCGGGTAAAACACCTTGCTCTCAGTCATTCACAGGACTAGGGAGGAACTGATTTGGTGGCGAGACAACCTGCTAGCCTGGAATGGCAAACGTCTAGTATCAAAATGCCCCGATATCGTTATAGAGACAGATGCTTCGTCTCTAGGCTGGGGGGCTCGTTATGGGGACATTGGTCTCAGACCGAGCGTTTATTGCACATAAACTGCCTGGAACTGATAGCGGGAGGATTTGCTCTGAAATCATTCGTAAAAGACAGATGCCATATCAAAGTCCTTCTGTTAATGGGCAACCAGACATCAGTTGCTTAGCTAAACAAAATGGGGGGCACATCCTCATGCATTCTCGCTTCCTTGACCTATCAAATATGGCAGTGGTGTCTCAACAGAGACATAACTATAGTCGCACAACACCTACCAGGGTATCTATGTAATAGCCGACGAGGAGTCCCGATCGCTGGGCGACTCCAGCGATTGGAAACTCATGCCCGTAATATTCCAGCAAATAAATCTGCTTTGGGATCCTCTAGAAATAGACCTTTTTGCCTCTCGGCTAACCAACCAACTCCCTCGTTATGTGAGTTGGAAGCCAGACTCAGGAGCAGAAGCGACGGATGCTTTTTCGCTAAACTGGGCCCAACACAGAGGTTATGCATTCCCGCCATATGTACTGATTGGGCGTTGCCTCAAACAGGTCATCCGTCAACAAGTGCCAAGTCTTGTGATAGTTACCCAGGTTTGGAAAATGTAATCCTAGTTCCCTCTGCTCCTGGAGCTGTGTGTGGACCAACCACTGCTCCTCCCACCCTCCCCCAATCTGCTGACCAGGGAACAGGAGCAACACCCCTAAAAGACCTTGTTTTAGCCGCGTGGCTTGTCTCAGCCAACAGTTCGGGGCAAACAGCATTTCGCACGAAGCTAAAACCCTTCTCTTGTCCGCTTGGCGTAAATCCACGGCAGCCTGTTATAACTCTGCTTGGAAACAGTGGGTTAGCTGGTGTTTATCAAAACAAATTAATCCAGTTTCAGCACCTTTGAATGCAATCATTGAATATCTGACACATTTATTCCATCTTGGAAGAGAGTACAGGACAATCAACCTCCATAGGTCTGCTATTTCCAAAACACCCCCCCCCCCCCTATTGACTCAGTGAGGGTTGGGGAATACCCGTTAGTTCGTCAACTCCTTAAAGGTGTTTTTCAGTGCAAACCTACTTTGCCAAGGTACACCAACTCTTGGAAAGTTAGCAAAGGTCTTGATTATCTCGTATCTCTTGGCCCCAATGACCAACTGTCCTTAAAGTCTCTGTCGCTGAAATTAGCAATTCTGTTTATGCTTACTTCAGCTGAAAGAAGCTCCGAAGTGCAGGCTCATGATTTGCGTTTCCGAAAATTTTTGCCAGAAGGGGTAGTTTTCAATCTCCCAGACTGTTACCAAGGTGGTTCGTTTGGGTCAACCTTTAAAAGTGTCCTTCCACCCTACCTTTGTGGAAGTGAGGAATTTATGCCCAGTAGACTGCTTGAAGGAATATGAGGCGCGCACTTCCCAGTGGCGGCCCTCAAACCCTTCAAGCCCCAACAAACTCTTCTTGTCATTTGTAGCTCCCCACAAACCAGTTTCGACAAACACGGTTTCTAGGTAGGTCCGCTCAGTCCTGTCAGCCTTTGTAATTGATACCTCAGTTTTTCAGTGCCACTCTATTCGTGGTGCATCCACATCTACCGCAGCCCAGAGTGGAGCTACCTTGGCATAAATTCTCGAGATGGCTGATTGGTCGGGCGAGCGTACCTTCCTGAAATTCTATTATCGACCCCAGTTTGATCCCACTGCTGGCCGGGCAGTGTTGAAATGTTATATGAGGCGAGTTTAGGTGAAGTATAATTACCAATTATAAGAGGGTCGTAGATCCGAAGTATAATTAGGATTACACCAGAATAAACGAGACGAATATAACAATGTATTCCACACCCTTTTTTCCCACCCCTTTTGTTTTCTAATGTCATTGTTACTGTTCTGTTTCAGGTCTTGGTCGCTGAGCAAAAAGGCGATACCCTGGGGTGGCCCTGGGCGATAGAGGGGCTCTCAGTGTGAGGTCCCGGATGCCTTATGACGTTGATGTTTTTTCCTTTTTTGGATGTTTTCTTTGAATTTCGCTGTTTTATTTTGAAGCAATAAAGGCAATACACAATAAAGGCGGAATACATTGTTATATTCGTCTCGTTTATTCTCGTATAATCCTAATTATCCTTCGGGTCTACGACCCTCTTATAATTAGTAATTAATGGCTTAATTATTATTCACCTTTCTCAGGGATAGAGACATGGCGTGCTATTCATTTATCCATTTTGTCTGTTCGTGTGTTGAGGCTCTGGATAAACTTTACTACTCGACTTCCGGTGTCGAATTAAGTCGATTCGCAAACCGACATTCATTGGCGTTCATTCTTTTTCAGGTGCTGTTAAGTTCAACAAAGTGTTACCATGGGAATGTGATGCTGATATCAAATTTCTATCAGAGAACTACAATGTAATTCAAAGGCTTCGTCCAAACTTCGAAGCAGCAGGCTTTGAATTTGTAGATGAACGAGGAACGGAGTGCTGTACGGATGGCAGAAAAACTTGGGGCAGTTTTCTTTTGTGCAAAAATGGATGGAAAGTGGATATGTTTGGCAAGGCCATGCTAGAGTCTGAGTTACTTGTAGCGAGCGGTCAGCAGCCGACGAAAGTAATGTTCGCGGGGCACTGGGTGACTGCAATGCGCAATCCGGGACTTTCTACGCGCAATTGATATGGGCCTAACATGACTTTACCGGCACGTGGAACACTGGTACGACACAGGATATTGGTATGGACATGTTCCTTATAAGTCGGGCATATTCACCAAATGTCCCGTGCCGGGTCACATGCGGTGTCTTGATCGATATCCTGTCGATGGTAATCTTCCATTTAGTTTTTGTCCACTTGTCTAAGTCCGTTATCTGACCCAAATGTCCTACATAAAAATAAAACAAAAAATAAAAAATTAAATAAATAAATAAATAAAAGTGCATGCCATGCCATCACTTACAGGTAACGGGACTACCGTGCTTCAGACGTTTTTAGATTTAGTTTAAAATGGTAGGAAATAGTGTTAAAATATAACTATGGGTTTCATAATAATAATAATAATAATAATAATAATGATAATAATAATAATTTAATTTATATAGCGCTAATTATCATAAAAAATACACTTAGTCTAGACTTCTGCCTGATTCATTGCTTATATGACGATATGTATTAAAACACAAATCTTGTCTCCAAAATCTTTCTCTGTTTTGGTAAGCACCAGGAACTCGGAGTGTGGCCAGTTACAATTTGAAACATATGTTCACGATAAATGGTTTTTCCTGGTTGCTAATTGGCTGACAATTGAAAATAGGCACTCCGCGCATATTCAAACAATCTGACCAGCCTGAGTCCGCTTTCTTTGAGCTGATCATAAGAAAAGCAGGATCTGGGACGAAATAAATACTGAAAATATTTTGTAAAGTATACTTACAGAAATGTCATTGTCAAAGGAGAGAGAGATAAACCCCGTCGGGGACGGTCCAGTCCCTGAATTCCTCCTTCCCCGCTTTAAATGTTTACAGTAAGCTTTTAGGGCCTCAATTACAGCAGAGCATTCCTCCCGGTAGTTGGTTTGCCGAGTTTCCGCATCCAGAAGCGACCGATCCTTTCATTCTCGTTGCGGTCAAATTGCTCCAGAGGAACAGTGAACTCCAGCCATCTCATGATAGGAAAGACACAAGACATAGGAAAGCTTTCCTGTCTATCTGATAAACTTTTACGTTATTAGCCTTAAGGTACTGTGACTTTGAGGCGTCCTTACAAGTTCTGTTTCATTCAGGAGGCTATCCATGGCAATTAGAGATAAACACGGTTCCCCCTCCCCTCACCAAAAATTGGCAAGTTTTGGGTCCCATATTTTGTAAATTTCTAACAGATTCTCTTGCAGCTTCCCCTGTATACTAATTCGGCATAATATTTCATCTATGAAGGGTTTTTTGTTTATATCAATGATACGAAAAATTGTTGGTATGTGTGACATGGGTAAAAACGTTCCCCTTCGATTCTGCCAAAGTGAACAATTCTATAACACCTCACGGCATTGACGCTCTTACCATAAGGTAACCTTTCTCATAACAGTTCGAATTGTTTTCGTTAAAGATGGGCCAGTGGATATTTTCGGGAATGAAGCCAGCGTTGGTGAAAGTACAATAATCTAAGCAATCAAATCCAGGGTTTAATTTTCACCTCGCGACAATGCGAGCGGGAACTCTGGGGACGAGAATGAGGAATATATTGTTCTGATCCAGACTCCTCGCGGTAACACTGTCATGGACGTATCAATATGGCGTCTAATTATGTTGAGAACAGCGCATCATTGACACATCAGTCAAAGGTAAGGTTTGCAATAGTTTCAGACATTTGTGTGGTGATGAAATGGAGTGTTTACATCTGAAAAAAGCTGCAGTAGTTTAGTATATGTGTATGAATTTTAGCTCATGTATTCCGGCCAAGTTGTTTGGGAATTTCTTTATTTCTTGATTATGGATTTGCCCCAGATTTTTTCGTACAATTAGGTTTGGTTTCTGTGCTTTTATGATCGCTTATAAGTCAATCATTAGTAAGTGAGTCTTCTATTGATGGAATGGTTTACATGGTTTTGTAAAAGGCAGACGAATCAACTATGTTCATGTTAAATTTCAAGCCTGTTAAGCGGTTGTGTCAAGTTCTTGATCAAGGATTTCTTTGAATAATTCTTGAACTGTGACGGCACTTTTTACGTTTTTGAGTCAAATGTGATTCTTTTATAAGCTTATAAAGATTGAGCCAAGCTTATAAGCGATGTTCCCATAAAGTGCCAATCATTTACTCGAAACAGTAACCATTAAATAAATTCACCAATAAGCATTTCATCAAAACGAATGAATTGAACAAACAAAACAAGGAGATCTCCATAAACACAATATGCAAATCAGTACATTTGAGTGGCAAATAGAAGTTCTTGGTCACTTTAAAAGCATAAAATTCTCAACGAAAGGCAGGTAAATGAAAGAGATGTTAATAAAACTTTGTTTAAGAATGATTATTATCCAAGATAAAGCCAAAAAAGCATTTAAAAGCAGAAAAAAAACATCCAAAATTTTTTATTGCAGTTTTTCATTCAGCCTATAAAAGTAAAATATTCACACTGAAGTGTGATGTTAATTTTATTTTTGCTGATGGCTTGGCTCTCATTTTCTCAGTTGAAGTTTAACCAGTCCTTAAAAAAATCAATTCCAACTTTGAAGCAATACTGAATATTCCCAATTTGTCTTCTAAAGCCTGAAAGTGGCATTAAATCAGCAATCTCTTTTCAAAACATAGTTGCCATCAAAGAAAAGAAAAATCCAGGTATTGTTCATTGGCAAGATTTTTATGACTCTCTTCACCGTGAGTTTTCTCTGTGTTGCCTCTTAAACATTGTTTGGTATTTCTTTCCATTTTAAGGCCAATTTGATTGCAAGTGGTCAGTACAAGTGGCGTACGTATATACGCACATATGGCAGATGCATGGACAATCACACGGCAACTAAATAATTTGTAGCTTGATGGGTTAATATGTTTTTAAGGTATGGGGCTCTGCTTGCAGGCCTTGGGCACTTAGGAGCTCCACTGCTAAGTGACTTTCAGTACAGTTCATGTCTAAACTGTCTAGTTCAAATGCGGAACCTTAAAAAAGTGTACTGGTGTGGGTGTTTTGGGGAAGAAAGATTTGGGGAGAGACCTACAATGGTATAGCATAACAAAGATAAGCTCTGTCAGTAATATGTGTTTGTTTGTTTAATTTTTAGTTGATGGTGATTCTTTACTAAGTGACCTCCAGTACACATAAACGTTTAAACTGCCTAGTTTAAATGCAGTGTTTCAGTAGGTAATGTTTCTTAACCAGGTATCTTGCAATTTTGTCATGATATGTAGAACATTGGCAAAAATGTTTAGAACATACGCAGAAATTTTTACTTTCCTTACCCCTGAAAAACATTTTAAAGGTAGTGTTTGGCCGATTCAACCTCAAAAATGCATTAGATATGTACAATTTATCCCAAAAAGGTGCCAAAAACCAATCAGCTTAAATAAGTCTGAAAAATGTACTGAAAGCACTTTCCTTTGTAATAAGATGAGTCGGTAATCTGTATGGGAGACTGAAAGATTCAATCTTTATCTGAGAGACCCTGGGATAATCCCAGGGAGATGGAAAAGATGCATTAGCTATGATAACATAACCTGAGCTGTCTCTCAACATTTTTTTTCATAAGGCCAGGAGTGCAAATTTGCAATTTAACTTAATTATGAGGTCTAAAAACATAATATACTGGTTTAAATTATCATCCAAGGTGTAGCAATAATGCTTCAGGCACTAGGATAAGTTCTGGCAGTGTAGGGCACTCTGGGCTAAATGCCATACTTACATTAATTGTTGCAGAAAGTAATGCAAGCAACATTGCAGCAATTAATGTTAACGAGTATATACATGTACACACAGTGTAATACCCTTTACAGAACTTGTAGCATCCAATAACTTATCTCTGTTAGAGTTGTGAGGCGACTTCCATAGAATTCTCTGTAGTGTAGCACCATTTAAACTCATCCTAAAGCAGAAGACTGACAAAAACAAATGAATAGGTGAAATAATTTTGATTTAAAGTGCTATCCAGCCATCTTGAACTGAAATATCTTAGTTGCATTGTGTGATGCTCAGAACACATACTCACTAACACCAGCAGACACTATCCTTAAGAGTATTGCTACTCACTTCCATTTACATTCAGGTTACCTCCCTTCACTCTCCACCCTGGTACTTTTTCAGGTTGCCAAACTATTTTCCTCTACTCCATTTATTGACCTGGGTGAAGAGATGCACTTAGAGAGTACTGTCTTGCCCAAGAAAACACTATAAGTACATGTCATTGGCCAAGATCAGACTCAGAACTGTTAATATAGAGGCCAACTCTACCAAGAAACTGATAGGTTTCTCATTTGTTGAAACCCTGTAAATTGGAATTTTCTTTTTAGGTGTTCATTCACTGTTAGTTTAGAGTGGGCTGCCCCAGTTTTTAGAATTACCGGGTGAATACCAGGTGAAGTCCTGTTCAAAAAATAACCAACCAGCATTGTGAAAAAAATTAAAGCAGCCGACCATGTAAATTGTTTGATGTTGCAGCACGCTGTTTCATGAGATACAGCAGTAAAATTTTCTCTCCAGTCCCCTGCGATGATGTCAACAGATGACTTGGATATAGGGAGTGAATAATCTAAGGGAGGCCTTTGTTCCAGTTTATTTGAAAAGGGTAGCAGTAGTTGTCATGTAGCCATGTTAAACTTTCATATAATGAAAAGGTTGTCACTCCCTAAAACAGTCTTATTACTGAACCTTTGGGTGTCTGGCCTTAAAATGTAGACTGTATGAAGTTGAAACATTCAAAGGTTTTGTATTTTTTCCCAAGTTCAGTTTATTCATTGTTGTAGTATCCTGTTTCACATAGCTTACAGAAATGTCGTATGCACACACAATTACCTGTTGTTTTTTTGGGTACTGCCAGCTCCTTTAACCCATAGTTAATAGAGGGGATTGGTTATGAAACCAAACAAAGTTCTTTGTTGAATTTTTTGGTTTACTCTCTTGGCCTTGACCATGCACAAAACACAATAATTGTTGTTTACTACTGACTGAGAAACTAAATAGTAGAAAAGTAATGCATCCATAAGGTATGCCGGCAAAACAAAAGATCGTGCATGATTGTGGACCTTCCAACGTAATTCTTGTCATCGTTGTTTCCTCCTTTGATTTTTGCTGGCTTCATAACCATTCCTCTCTGTTAATTATGGGTAAACCTTTCATCTCTGTGACCATTCTCCATACCAATCATACATATTTGTTTTATTAATGCTTAGTTGTTTTTGGTGGCAACCAGGAGGGTTTCCTGTTACTTGTTTATTAGACCTGCACCTCTTTAAAAACTTCTATTTTTGATTCGTTCTTGTTAATCTGCACCTCTTTTGTTGTTAGGGCCAGGGGCATTGTTTGTGTTGTATACCTATTGTTTCATTTGGCCAATCATGAAGAACCTTATAAACGGTGCAGGTCGGCCCTATCTGTTGAATGTTTTTAGGCATATCTGTCCCATAGCAAATACAACGAGCAACGCATCTTTCCAAGTAACGTCTGTCAAATTAGTAAGACTTGGAATTCATTCGTTTATGTTCAATTCCCTGGGAAGTCTCTAAGGGTCTCCGTAATATTTTAGCCGGGGTTCCCTTTCGGGAGCTGCAAATCCCAAATCCCCCCACAGTTTACTTCAAACGAAACCGTAAATTTCGGTTTTAATCTCAGACCAATATCAACAATAAAAAAGTTTCACTGTCATATTGGCATTATTTTCAAGTTAACTAGTTTTGTTAACAGAATTAATAACTACTAAAGTAGAAGTGTAAATAGTTGAGTATAAATTTGTCAACGCAAATCGTTGTCTGGAAGGAGCAGTGGCCCAAACGCAGGGTTGCTACAGGCCAGGAAATGGTCATGGAAAAAAAAATCTTCAAAGTCAGGGAAAAATGACATTTTGAAGAAAAGTAGGGAAAATTGAAATGTTTTTTTCAAAGTGGTGATTTGATGCCACTGAAGGCTGGAAGAAACATTTCGGGTCACTACGATCTCAACGATGTTTTTTTCGGTAATGAAGAGGGCGAATTTGTTGAAAACCTATCAGTTCAAAATGGATTAGTGGAAACGAAGACTGTAAGGAGAGGCTGGTGGCCGCTACTACATCTCACATTTCGTATTTATTTGGTGGCAATGTTTTTTTTTTTTTCACTCATTAAAAATCTGAGGATGTTTCGGGCTTTTTCATACACACAGTAGAATCTTTTTCATGCATACAGTGGAATCCCGATTTCTGGAAACCTCGATTTTTGGAATCTGCCGATAACTCGAACCAAAAGTCGTTTTTCTCTCCTCAGTCGAATACTGTAATGTTATCTCCGATTTCTAGAGCTTCCTGATTTTCCAAAACATGTTTCCCTTGGAGTTTCGAAAAATCTGGATTCCAGTATCTCTCTCCATGCAGGAGTTTATTTGGGTGGCCATGAAATGCTATGGCAACCTGGAGGAATGTGATGGACTAGCATCTCATCCAGGGCGAGTACTTGTTATCCGAATATATTGGGGTAAACTTGAAAAAATGTCGGCCCGACATTGTCAAGTTTTCCTGAGTCGGTACGAAAGTGTCATAATGTTCGAAAATCATCCTTGTTCTTTTACTATTATGTGGTCTTGAGTTTGCTAATAAGTGACTCTTTCTCTGGTAATTTGAAGTTTAGAGCTTGATTTACTGAACTGAAGAGAAAGACCTTAAATACTGTGGTTTAGGCCCCTAACTTGATTGTATTTGCTATTGACCTTATAGGACGCTTGAAAATGACTGCAAGTAACGTCAAACTCGAACACACTGTGTTCTGCCCTGAGAGCTGTTCAGCCCGGCACAACGAAATGATCCTAGCTCTGAGTGCCTGCAGTGAAGACGGCAGAAAACCAGCAGATTTAGCTCCTCTTAAAGTTGCGCTTTACTCTCATCTACAGGACGGCTGGAATGCACAAAGTAATGTCCCGGATACCCTTCCAGAATTCCGCTTTCCTCTGGTACAGTGGGCGTGCGTGTTGGGCAAAACTCAAGTGTTGAGCTGGCTTCTAACGAAAATGAAATTTAAGGCATTTGTTACAGCCGAACGAACCGGCGAAACAGGTTTGCACCGAGCTCTGAGACTGCTACATAAAGTGAGAAGTCGCGATATAACGCCGAGATCTGTGCACTTTATTTGCAGTAACTTTAATTTGATTGTTGACACCCTGACTGAGCAAGACCCTCACGGATTGTTCCTAAAGGACAAAGTGCAAGGAAACTCTGTTTTTCACATGTGTGCGCTATGCATTAGTCAGCAAGAATCTGTTTGTAGTGAACTAGATTACTACGAATACTGTATGAAAATTTTACTTCAACGCGTCACTGCACTACAGACAATGGAGAAATTGCCCACGGAAGCTCTGCAAAGGGCCCTCAATTCGAAAAATGATCGCGGCGAAACTATTCTTCACATACTTGCGCGGAACAATATCTCTATTAACACAGTAAAATACCTTCTGTCAGATTACAAAGAGGTTTTAAAGAAGTTAATTAAAAACCATGAAAAAGCAACCCCGCTCGATGTCGCTCGCGACCGTGAAGCAGACCTTGTAGAGAAAGAACTCGCTTCTGAAGGACAAGGAGTGGAACAACTAGCTCCAAAGCAACGCGACTTGTACCAACTTTACACCCAGGATCTAGACCAAGCTGACCATAATGAAGCTATTGCTGGCAACAGTAATTCCGTTGATGGCAATGCTCAGAGTAAAGTTAATAAGGAGGATCGTGGCGCGGGTTATTCACTTCGTTTAAGTACCTTTCTCCAGAGGGAAGGTTTCTATTGTTCCTCTTCTCCTCGGAGTTGTATCTCAGATGAATTTTCTCAGGACGAGACAGCTCGCTCTCCTCTTCTCGGTACTCAGTCAGTGCACTTTCCGGCAAGCCTCGCGACAAACACTGAGAGCATGTCAACCAACGACAGTCAATCCACTAACAACTGTGATTCAGAGAATGTGCCTCGGCAGAACGGAGATGGGCAGGATAGTCGTGTTTCTGTTGTTATCGCGGAGAACAGCGTTTTGATAAGCCTTCAGGTCAGAGAAACAGACGTTAATGAAGAACTCGGCAATTGCCCTGGTGCTCCTTGCGAAAAAAGTTGTACTGAAAAGGGCGTGTCGGCTAATTTACCTGCCAATTCAAATTCCTGCTCCGATACCGTGCAAATCCCCGAATCTGAGTCACAAGTGAAGGAAACCGGGGACGCACCTGCAGCTGCACGTGCAGACACCGAGGAGAACACGTGCAATGCACGCAAAGACCAACCATTAGCACATGAGAATGGCGTGCCTAGCTGCCTGGCAAAGATTATTCGGCAGGAGAGTGACGTAGCGAGTATGTTGGTAGCCAGACTTCAAGATAAAAAGGAACAAAACCGTGTTGAATTACGCAGGGCTCAGAGAGAACTGATAGAGAAACAAAGGCGGGAGACTATCGCTAATAAGAACCTTCAGCAGCTGAGAACAGAACTGGAAAATCTTTCCTCTCGAAAAGAGAACTTGGAGCATAGAAGGAAAGAATTGCTAGAAGAGCTTAAAAATACCGAGGGAAACATCCACCAACTTCAAGAACAATCTCTTGCACTGCAGTCGAGAATTAACGAACAAGCTCGCGTTGTTGAGAGTATTAAAGTGGACTGCGAAAAGGCCAGCGAAGAGTGTGTTTCTCTTAAGCGAACATTTTCGGAATATAGCGAAGCGTTGAGTGACATTGGTTCTCCTTGTGATGACCAAAAAGCTAAGAAGGAATGCTTGGAAAATGACTCGTAACCAGGAATGTGTCCTTCAAAATACAGAAGAAAATACGAGTGACATGCCACAGAAAGGATAGGTATAAATGTATCAGCTGTTCGCTAATTCAAAAATTGTCTAATCGATGACAATGACTGTTATTTCTTTAAACAACCTTGTTGCTAATCGAGCAGTCTTTTTCGTTTGTGCCATGTTGTTTCCTCAGGTCGAAAAGATGGCAAGTTTTTCTCAGTTTTGTTCCTGTTGAAGTAGAGTGCACTCTCAAAGGTTTTTGTTATCCGATTTGTTGTTGTTAGAGTCCATTATTGTGATGATTTCGGGAGTAACCGCTAATTCCCTATTGTGCTAACTTTAATGTTTGTTTAATTAATAAATATCATTTAATTTATTAGACTTGGTTGTTCTCGTTAGTGCCAACTGTATATGTATATTAGGTGGAAGATATATTACATTCGGGATCACACATTAACTTTGTGTGCTTTTCCTTGTGATAGGTAGAACACTGATGTAGGACGCATGCGTTCTAGTATCGTTAGCGTGAAACACTCCGTTCTTGTGGAAAAGCCTGAACTGATCCACAGTCGTTTTGGACTGATCAGGATGGGGACTTGTATGATTAGTATGTGTCAGTACTGTACATTGCACTCGGCTTTATGATCTGAGATTCTCTCACTAGCTGTTGTGTGTATTTAGGTGGTGCGTGAAACTTCAGTAATTAGCCCATGTTCGGTAGATTAAAATTCTAACATGACTCCGAGACTTTCTGTCCAAAATTTGGGCCGCAGCTCTCGTAAGGTCTCACATGAATGGTTTGATACCCTTTGAGAGAACAATAGAACAAACAACAGAAACAATGCCCCTAACCCCAAAACAACAACAGCTGCTAACAAGCAAGAGAATAACAAGTCTAAGAGAGCTGCTAAACTTCTGCAAAATTGTAAATTTTCGACCGTTTTGTAAGATTCCTTTGCCTGGTAGAGATTTGATATCTCATAAGAGATTTGATACAAAAGAAATTAAAACAAGGTCAAATATAGCAGTCTGGCAGAAAGCCTCTGTACCACGTTAGAGTTTTACCAGTATAATTGTGTGTATCAACAATGGCTCTGTTAGTTATAAGGTTACCGAACGTACTCTTGGAAGTGCTTTGGCGTTTGTAAAATTTTCCCCCCGTTTTGATCGTTCGGCTATATTAACGTTGTCATAAACACCCTAAAAGCAACATTTTCTAATAAAACATAACCAGCCTGTTTGGGGCGAAGTGTTTTAATAGTCTTTATAATATGGATAGGACCCTGCGCGCGCTCTGATTGGTAAAAACCCATGTTTTATCAGAGTATAAAAGATAGAAAAAGCGTGTTTTATTGTTTTTCGCCCGTATCATAAAGCAAATGAAGAAGCTAAGCCGTGTATTACACTGTGATAAAACACGACGAGCATTTGAGAACGCTCGAGAAGTGTAGAGAACACTCACCAGCGGCTCGTGTTTTCTACATTTTCCTCGTGCTCTCAAATGCCCGTCGTGTTTTATCACAGTCGACAGTGTAGTACACGGCTTAGACTTCCTCTGATTTGATAACTAAAGAAACTACCATGCTGCGTCAGCAGGCAAGAAAAGCAGGTAGCAGTTTATCAACTGAGGTAAACAGTCTAGATTCGTATTCTCGGTATATATTGGACTGGAACTGACTTGGAGTGGAGGCTCCTGGCTCATCAGAGATCATTTCAGTTGCAAGCTAGGTGCAGTCCTATACCGAGAATACGAATATGGTCCATAAAGGCATAAACCGCCGTAGAAAGGTTATAAGGCTTACGTTCCCCCGTGAGTGAGCGTCGACAGCTCTGCTCAGTACAAACTCTCTAATGTTCGAAGCGCCAGCTTCACAAATTCATTTTGGAGGGTATTTTACCGTTATTGTATTCAAGTTGAATTTATTGTCATTTGCTTTTGAAAAGACTCCCAGCATTAGCCTCAGTTGCAAGCTAGTTCCATTCCAATACCGTGAATACGAAGTGCTTGCTGCCGGAGACCCTCTGTGGGTCGACGCCACTCAATTGCAATTTTTCCCGCAGAAAGTCTCCTTTGATTCTAGAACACAAGCGCTTCGAAAGAGCGGTATGTTGTTGGTAGAGGAGGGTTGGGGCGCGGGAGGGGGGGGGGGGTGGAGGGGTTGTCGGCTTATTCGCGGCAGACGCTTATTAGCATTTCTGTTGTCATGTCGGGGCCGCAGATGAGGCCATAGGGGAATGGGGGCTTTTTATAGTAAATGTGGTATACTTCCTGAAATTCGCTAGAATTCTTATGCAAGTTTTGGCCAAGGGAACCAGAGATATCTTTCAGAAAACAATCCTCCGGCGACTACAGCTCTCGTTTTAAGTTCATGTTAAGAAGACAAAAAGAAGCTTTACGCGTTAAGATGGGAGGAGAATTTCCTTATAAACCGGTTGGGATGGCTTAGTTGATCCAGTGTCAAGAGATGTGAAGTACATTTTAATGTAAAAAAAAAAGCTCTTCAGTAGGGCCGTACTATTGAAACAATTAGATTTCTACATTTCCTCGATTTTCGCACCAGAACCTTTTTCCATAGTCTCCCAATTCAGCGGAGGCACTATTCCGCCATGCCTTTTTAGCTGTCACGCAAGGCTACCTCCTCCACGCGCGACGAATTTGATATTGCGGCATTTTGGCATCTTGGGCATAAATGCTATTTTTTTCAAAATCATCCGAGCGCGAAACGACTTGGCTCGCGTGGAGTCACGCTTGGGCGTCTGAGAAACCTCTCTTACCATAAGTGGTCTAACGGCATGCGGCAGGTCAATGATAAGAAGAAGAAGAAGGAAATTTTTGACAGGATGGTAGAATGACGGATTCGAAATCAGCCAGAACACGGCAAAAGCCTTTGGTTGATCTGTCTGGTTGATCTTTGCTTGAACTCTTTTGAATGCGCTATATCGGCTGAGAGTTATGCTTTTTATGCAGGTTAAAATACTCAGGGGAACCTAGAAATGAAGGGTCGAGATGCATATTTACAAGACGAATTATTTGCCTCTTTGAAACGTGACAGTTGCCATGGTAATGTCACTAGATACTTGGTGTATGCACACGCGCCTTATTATTATGGTCTGCAGCAATCCCAAGGGACCTGGTGCATTGTTTCTTCAAGTTGTGAACTGAGCAGTGAATATATCCGGAGTCATTCGCGTCGAAATTTCGGTTTTCATGTGTGACTTCTACTGACCTGTCTTGCAGTATGGCTTGGGAATTTGAAGGAGAGCGCAGATTGGTGTGTAGATTTATTTTGCAACCGTGATTTGCTTTTCGTTTTGGTGGTATTTTTCGAGGCCGGTAAATATTGAGTAATTTACTCGTCACAACGTGTACGAAAGAGCTGCGAACGTGCCGAGTTGTGCGTTACTTCGTAGATCGCGAAAGATCACTTTCCGCTCTCCTAACTGCTGTCGATAAAATTTTCTCAATTTATCACAGAGAAAGCAGAACCGGAGGAATTACAACTACGATGCGGATGATGTTATTGAAGGGAAACGCACATTTAGCGTGGAAGAAAAGCTAAACAGTACAAAATTTGCCGAGGGAGATTTCGTGAAGCGTCTCAGCGGAGATGGTGGGTCACAAGAATTTCTTTGCTGAATAAAATGTCTTAATTGAAAACCTCCTTGCTTACTGCATTGTTTTGCTATCATAGAATTTACCCTAAAGTTTATTCAAGAAAATGGCTTTACCTCACCGGTTGTAATTAAAAGCCCCGACGGACTAGATATGCGGTACGTAAGCTTATTTTGTTTATATCACAACAAAAAAGCTATCTCTTCGTAGGGTTCTGCGAGATTTTCTTTATAACTTGTGAAATTTCTCAGTTGTGATTGCTAGAAGCTTAGATTTCTCTGAATTCTACGACCATTTTAGGGTTCCTCGGGAAGACTTTAGTGTTGAAGATGTAAAGAATTTTGTTGGTAAGCTTTGAAATCTAAGTGTTTGCCGTTGAAATATACATCCACTGACATTACAGAACGTATGGTAGTCTCATGCCTACCCTATGTGTTTACAATGGTTAGGAGCTCGGCGAATGGTGGATGTCATTGATGTGAACACACAGCAAGCCCTAGAAATGACTTTACAACAGTGGGTAAAGTATTTCACAAGTGAGGACCGAGAGGAAATTTACAATGTAATAAGCTTGGAATTTAGTCATACCAAACTGGAGGACTTGGTGGAACCGCCAGAAGTGGTGAGCATTTTTTCAAGAATAGCTGACTTTTTAATGTATTGAGAGCAAATGTGTCTTGCCCGTTATTTTTTGGAAATTATTTTGATTTCTTTGAGTTATTTTCCTCTTCCTGTGCATGGTTTGGTTTGAGTGTTTCAGTTATACTCGGTGCATGTGTATAATTTTCATTATTGGTCGCGTGTTAGCTTAAAAAATGTCATTTAATTCAGTTACTGTTATTTTTCATTGAAACTTCTCAGCAAAATAATCACTCTTTAGGACTGATAAATATCTCGGGTTCTAAGTGACGATTCAACACTTTATGCGGTGATGTTAACAATGGTCGCGAGCCCAGTTTGTAACGACAGAGAAAATCCACATAGAGATACCTCTTTTCACTTTGATTGAATTGTTTTGTGCTTTCAGATTTTTACCAAGCGCACTGAAAAAAAAAAGAACGGAGAGAAAAAAGCTTTTATTTTGTCCTCTAAACCCCCACGTCACAGGACAGCAGACTAGCTACAGAGAGCTCAGCAAAGAGTGTTTTATCCACACGCCCTTTAAAAACAAACCTACGAAATAACGAACCCAGCCAGAAGCCAGACTACACTGGACTTATTTTCCCTGTCTATTCATTTATTTATTTATTTATTTTCGAGACTGATTGTGAAAAATCGTTTCGTTTCGGTGTTTTAATTGTGATAAATGTTTTGGTGTAGTGTTGAAGGAAATAAGAAGCCGTGACCATGAGGCAACTGTGGCTGGCTGCAGGGCATTTAACCAGAAATCGTTAAAAACCATCCCGAGAAAGCCTCTAACAGCCAAGAGATTCCTGCCATTTGGAGGGAATGTTTGTTAAAATGCACGTGCTTGTAATGGTTTAACAATTTTGGCGTGATAAGTCTGGATTTTGTGTCGAGTTCCCCTGCATTGACGTGCCTGCGTCATTCAGTTTAGTAATGAATCAGCACAGTCTAAGTTGCACCGTGTGTTTACGGTTAAATCTATCTCTTGACACATTGTTCTTCGTATGTGTCCGCATATTATCGGAGAATGAAGCTTGTCTCGGCTTTCTGGCATGTTTTTCGAGCCGAAGGCTGGAACAGGTTTTGAATATCGGCAAAAAACACGGAGCGTCTCGTGAAGCCATAGTTATGTAAATATGGCGGCATACTCGTCACCACCTTTTGGTGAAAGACCGCAAGAAATCAAACGAAACCGAAAATTTCGGTTTTAAAATGCCTTTCAACTTATAAGAGTTTGACTCTCATAGCACTATGTTTGCGACTTAAATACCAGGGTGATTTCGGATTAATTGCTGTAGCTGTGAAAGAGTTAGGTACAACCCGATTGAGAAATGGTTTACACAGTCTACGAAGTTACAATATTACTGGTCGCCAAAGTCCTTATAAAAGGAGACTTTAGCTTAAAGTGGTGTTATTTCGGTACACTATTACAACGACATGGTGAAGCACAAAGTTATTTAACTTGAAAACCGTAGTTTATAGGGAGTGCGCCTCTGTGAAATGAGAATTTTCGAACTCCCCAATGTACCGTTTCAGAATTTGATTTAGAGTGCCTATAGATGACCTTCATTTCATTTGGGTGGTAACCGAGCAGGCGGGCGCATTCTTCACTGGCCTCAAAACTCCAAAACTTAAAAATTTTGTTTCAATTCGCTCTTCAAAAGTTAATCTTATTGTCAAACGTCAGTTCTAGAGAGTTTTGCTTGTTGGTCAGACTGTGCTTAGCATCTTAGCTCAGTTCATTGTAGAACATCTAACCTAGTTTTGAACGTCAATTTGATCATATATGGAATCTGTAACCTGACTTCCCTGCCGCGTTTGAAAGGGCGTATCGTAAAGTTGATCAAAGTCACTGAGTAACTTCCTTTAAATTGTAATCTTGTACATCTTGTACCAGACATTTTTTATTATTTTGCTAATTGTACCGTCTTCGTTGCGCTCAAACAGCAGTAAAAAACAGATAATGAAAACAATCAATTGAACTGTAGTAAAGCACGTTAACTAAAATTACATACACAGAGAAGCAAGAATGTAATTGTAATTAGATTACCAGAACTCCATTTCCACGGCGCGAGAGGGTGATGAATTAACTTGAAATAACCATCAGAGTAAATTCGACTGCATTGTACTCAAAAACGATCAGATAATGTTTATCTATGTAGGTTAAAACACGATTTTGAAGTTTTGTTTAATATTACCTCCAGCTTACCAATTACAAGTTTGAAACCAAGGCTGAAAACCTGGGAGAGTCGTGCACGTGTCTAGCAGTTTAACCATCGACTCCATAACCCCCCCCCCCCCCCAAAAAAAAAAACCCTTTCAATCCAATCACCATTCTGTGGAAAGTTACATTTAGAAATAATTAGGCTTTGGTTTTAGTTTTTTCTTCTTTTAGCCAGTTTAGAGCGTAGAATTAAGATTTACGACTTACAAGAATGACTGCTTTACAGAAACTCGACTTGGTAGACAATGAGTGATATATTGAGACTTTCCTCGTTAATCATGTCATAAGAGATATTCTTCTTTTCGTTGTTTTTCGAGTGGTTCTCTTTTCATCTTAAAATAACGGAAGGAACCGCTGGTATTTCTGAAATACGTTCAGCGTAGCAAATTATGTGGTTTAGTTTTTACCAGAGTGAAAATTAAAAAAGGCTGCTCGTAGTTGGAGAGTGAATTCTCCATTTACAGTCATAATCTCGAATTAAATCTAGAAAGTTTATAGCCTGAATATGCTTTGAAAATATTTTCATTTTTTCCTAGATTCGAACAATGGACTGGGTCAATGTAGTTTGGCCGCAACATCTTATTGACCAACAGCGAGATTCCACCAACTCCTTGGCGGACATGAAGTATCCGAAAGTCAGAAAGTAAGTTCTGAATTTATACGCTGTATTGTTATATCCTAGATATCTGGTGTTCACAGACACACGCACCCAAACAATTCACACTAAACAAACGGACAAAATCAGTCCAATTTGTGATAATGTCGTTTCGTAGATATATCTTTAACGATCGATATATGCAATCGTGATATTAGAAGTAGAAAGCGCTCACTATTTCCTGCTATTTTGTCCTGAAATTCTGAGTGCATTACTGCATGTTTACATCAATAACACATCGATTGCATTATTAAAATTATTTTTTGTGTCCGTTTCGGGAGCAATTTGACCATGATAATTAAAACTACTGAAGCCTTATAGTTAGTACTTTGTGAAAACCATAATCACTTTCTTGTAAATTCAAAGTTTTAGGCAAAGTCGTAATCGAATCGTGTGATATCTAGAATTTATCACTGTCATTTACTTATGACTGTTATCGCCATTAGACTGACAAATTTTCATACTAAGTCACTTTTCCCAATAAAGAAGACGATTGCTTAACACGATTACCTTACGGTTTAAAAATAAAAAAGCTCTTAAAATCATAAAATCGCCCAAACTGAAACACAAAACTCAAGCGTTCTTGTGTTGAGCGCAATGAATATTTACACAAGTTGGAAAATTTCTGTGTTGTATGCGAGTTCAAACGTTTGGTTGTTTACTTACAACGCGGGTATGTACAGTGCAAGACAGCTAGAAGTCACTGCCACAGTTTATGATGCTTCTTTATCAAAACGTGGCGAAACAAAACGCGATTGTACAGTAAAGATAGCATCTGAAACGCGAGATGTTGCATTGCGCGTGATCATAATCGCCATTTTATGAACGGAGCACAAAAGATCCAACTTGCTTCATGTAGAATTCTGTCTGGCATGATCGAAATTTATGGTAAGCTTTCTCCTTCAAACGTTCAGAGGTATCCAAGTCATATACTGTATGCTACCCGTAGTATTAGCAGACCAAATGTACGAGTTTGTGTCGAGCTTTCGATGCGACATTTCGCTTTTTGATTTCGGGCAAAATTTACATTCTATAACATCGCTTTTATTGCGTGACCGTTTCTTGAACGATAAACAGACGCTTGTTTCATCATTAACACCCAGCAACAACTGTACGGTTAACTAGATTAAGATGTGAAATTTCTCTAGCGGTTTTACGGTTGAATAACAAGAAGTTGAATTTCTTTGTATTGAAGTTGTTCGTTCCGTATTTCGTGGGTTCTAATTCTTGTGAGTTTGCTCGTTTATTTTCATTTTGTAGTTATGGTCGACTGCCTAAGCTCGGCGTGCGTTTTATTTCGTGTTGTTTGCGTACCACTTAAGTTTGGCTAGAAGAAAGCAACTTTAGTTTAGTTTAGTGTATGGCCCAGATTATTCTTTTCCCTTTATAACAATCAGTAGAACTTAAGAAGACAACCTTCTATTAAACTAACAAGCGAAGAGACATTTTCTGTAGTTTACAGCAAGCTTGAGAAGGACTATATGGTGTAGAATATATCTTAGTTCAAAATTAAGAAAATAATAATGATCACTTAGCAGAAATGTAAGCACAAGATACTAGATAGTTAAAGTACTGCTCAATAGCTTTCAATTAATTTGAACATTTAAGTTTTATCCACGGAACTAAGTGAGAACCACTTGAATTCACACGAGCTTGGTCGCATGAGAAACTGACACCGCAAAACATCCGAATAGTAAATTCGTGTTTTAGGGGCTAAATGATTCAATATGTAGGAAAATGTTTGTTTGTCTTCAACCAACGACAGTCCTTTTGAGAAGTGCTTATAATTTGATCACAAGAAAATGTACCTTTTCACTCTGACCGACATAGTGTGACCTTCAAGTTCGATGTTGCGATTTTATGTCCCAGATCATCTAATAACCATAATTTTCAACGATTTCATCAGTACTAAAACGGATTGCAGGAAAAAGCAGTGTTCAAGTTTATCAAGTGAACTTGGTTTACAAACATCTACTTCTCTTCCACACAGAAATCATGATCATAGAAAAATATGACAATAAAATCTTGAACAACATACATTTAATGGACCAGAGACAGCAGATTGCAACAATCAATTATTAAATTTAAGATTACAGGTAAGGTTTGTACTAGCGTAAAATCCTCTTTATGGAAGGATTCTTTTTTCTACAAAAGCAAGCCAGCAAGGCTGGAAGGAAGCATATGTTTTGTTTCTTATAAACAATGCCTTTGAAGGTGCTTACATTGTATCTGAATTTTAGAATATTGACAAATATATTTTTATCTCTTCTTAAGCAATTCGATCACTTTGCTTGCTTTTCGTCTTCGGTAGTACATTTTGATCGCCACTCGAGATTTTCCTCACAGCTCATCGCATATTTAGTTAGAAGAATCGCTTTAGTAAGAGTTAGATCTTCGGTTCTCATTAGACTCACTGGTATTACGAAGATGTTCAGTTTTTAAATGGCCACGAGTAGTTTTAAATAGTAATTTAGTAATTGTTAAACTTCAGTCGCTTGAGCAAAACGAACTATAGAACGAAAGGGCATCAAAAGATTGTTTTTGTTTGTAAAGAGCAACACTATCTTCATTTGGTTTGGTAGTCATTTTAATGCACGTCGTAAATTGGAACCTTTACTTGCATGATAATATTTTTATTGTTGAAATACTTCCTTCAGAATATTGATTCATTTCCTTAAGACACCGCTTCTTTTAGTGAAACTTTACATAACAAGCAAAAGATCTCACCTGAGGGAATTAAGATGACACAGTGTTGAAAAGATCCTTAAATCTTGGCAGGTGTTTGAATTTTTGTCTGAAAATTTATACGTATATTCATTTTACTAAAGCCTGTCTTAAAATTTCCACCAGATGCGTGGTACCTCTTGTTTTCGAACCTCTTGTTTCGAGATGCACTTGCTGTTTTCCAGGAAGTTTTTTCATCCTTGTAGCTTGTGTTTTAGGATTGTTCTCGCCATAATGTCAATTTCTGCAGCCCAGTGAAGTAGTTGATATCAGATTCCTGTAAAACCTGCTCCAGACATCACAAGTCTGCCTACCAACCAAGATGACCGCGTTAAAGCTGCAGTGTAATTTTGCACTCGGGAAAAGCTTCAAGAAAGGAAATACTATGAAGTAGAAACTTGTGATTTGCACAATTAAACGTGAAAACATCAAAGTTTTTCATCATCAGTAGGGCAAATATATTAAAAGAAAAAGGCAGGTTGGTTTTGTTTATATTTATACTGGATACTGGTGTTATTCCTCGTGGTCATCTTTTATAAGACAGACGTCCAGTCGCACAAGTATCGACTTTCAATTCTTGCGCAACAGCTTTGAAATGAAACAAAAATTTCAGACAGATGATAATGTGAGATTTCTCTTTAATACGCTGGAGAGAATTGAGCTCACTATGTTGATCAGCCCAATGGACGATGCTGTACATTTTATCAGTAAATAATAAAAGTCGTTTTGACTCTTCACGTTAGATGGCTCCTCATTACTGGCTTCATGCTCTTTTTTTGTAAGAAACTTTTTTTTTATAATTGCTTTAATCCAACGTCAAAATTTCAGGCCTAAATGCCCCCCCCCCCCCCGCCCCTCAAAAAAAAATTAGGAACATTCATCGTCATTCCGAAAATTACACGTCTTTACAAAATATGGAGTATATGCGATCTGTTTGTTTCATATCGCGATAGCTGTTCAATAGGTCCTTCTGGCTATCTTGACGAAGGATTGGGGAGGAATGAAGCAAACGCAGGAGAATTGAGATCAATATTAATAATTATGACCATATTTGACGCTGGAATGAAACAGTTTTCCATCGTGGTAATTAGCTCTAAGTTACTGAGGCTCTGAAAGGAGTTGCTCAACTCTTAGTTTAAATTTTGGCTTTATCTCAGCTTTTAGTCAACAAAAACTTGGTCCCACAGATTCAGTTTTCTTTCTCCTTTCTTCTAATCTCGTGAATTGAGAGAAAAAAAAAAGTGAAAATCAGGGTTGGTATACTGTAACTGGGGTACAACAGCAATTTCACGGTCTTGGCAAATACGTATTCAGATTTCCCGGTGTCAGTGAAATAAACCTCTCCTTTTCTTAACCAATATTATCAATTTGGGTAATTTCACAACTACCAGTTAAAACCTATTTACACCCTTCACTCTCGTAAACGACATTTATCCCGGACTGGGTCTTTGGAGATGCTATTAAGCTGTCGATATAAATACTGTTGTTATTTCTAAGTAACTTCGACTACACGTGTCCGTATGCAGCTACAAATCATGATATCACCAGGGTATCTTGGGGATATACGCAGGCCAGGTGGTACGTTTATAGGAACATTTTTAGTAACGTTCAGTGGAGAAGATCAAGCTACCATTTGTTTACTGTAATTTTCTCTTTGTTGCTCCAGAACGAGAATGAAGAGGTAGACTTCCCAAAGTAGTCCATCGCCTCCCCTCGAAAAAAAACAAAAACAAAAACAAAGAACAACTTACTCTTGACAAATCGCTATTGACAAATCACTCTTGACAAAATACTCTTGACAAATCACTCTTGACAAATCACTGTTGAACTCGTGTGAGCTTGTATTTGCTTGGCTTGCACAAAATAGCAAGATTACACGTTTTCACTTTGATACTTGTATAGGCCCAACCCTTTTAAAGCCCCAACATCCCGTCAAGGAAAAGCCTCACTCCCTTCAAATTTATGTCCAAGCAAAATCGTTCGTAACTAATTGAAAATTTACGAGAGGTCACTGATTTTATGGTTATTGAACCAATGTCATCAGTACGGCCAAATATCACATCTCTCTGTTGTACGTTGAGGCACCTGAGTAACAGTGATCTAATTTAATGGTGGTGCTATCGACTCTTTCCGAGGTCAAGAGAATTTTTCTTTGCCTCGTGTGGTGTTCCATTTCTTCACGAGGGATAACATTCCGAAGGTGATTCATGGGTTATTTTAGCTCTTAAAATTACTGGAGAGTTAATTCGCTTTCCCCTGTCTTTAATCAGACAACTTATCATATCCCCGATGCATTTCCTTCGTCATTAGATACGTTTTGATGAGCGTAGGAGGCTGTTACACTGACTTTCACATCGACTTTGGTGGCACATCTGTGTGGTACCACATCATGAGGGGAAAAAAGGTTAGTTCGATTCCAGTTTTATAATTCCAGAGCAAATTGTTTTTATTATGTAATTAGAGGAATATCTATATTTTTCGGTGAAAATTCGCTTGTTGATACTGGTTTGAGCCCGCATTTTTGTCAGAGATGTTGCTAAGTAACATGACGTTTCCCTATGATCGAAGAGAGATGACAGTCGCGGGCCAATCGAGTACTTCAAAGTCATAAGTTCGTTTTTTTGACGACACCAACGACAAGCAAGTGGTGATGTAATGGACAGGACTCTGCAAAGGCACCTTTCTTTCACATTTTACATTAGATGAAGAAACTGACCGGAAGTTTCACACTTTGAAAGTCTGTGTTTTTCGATGCTTTCTAACATTCACTTGTAATTTTTTTTTTGCAAGTCAAAAGCAAATACTTTTTACAAAATCAAAGTGTATTACTTTGAGACGTCCCTAAATCAGTTACTTTTCCCATTCCACTATCCCTGCTGATGTTGCCTGGATGAAGTGTTACTTGAATATCCTCTTTGACTCTTTATTTTAGACCAGGTCGAGTCTCAATCAACAAATCCTACCTCATTGGAGGTCTGGGTACGGGCGAGTCGAATGTCTCGGTCCTTCTTCTTTTTAGCATTGATCTTTCGGGTTGTTTGACTTACCTCTGGTTCAAGTTGAAGGGAAACACTCATTCGCAGTAAATGTTTTTGCAAGGTTTGCTTGATTTTGTTTTCCAAACACCTTTACTTGTATGGATTATTTTTTCCATCCTTCCCTCCCCTCTTCCCCCCCCCCCCCGAAAAATCACTTTTGTAATCCAGTTCCTTAGCAAATTAATGGATCATCTCACAATTTGTTCTCCATTGCGTGACAATCCAACTGAAAATGCTGTAAAGGAGACTAGAAAATGGTCAGCATGATCAAAGAAACACAGGTTTTAGGTATAATATATTTTACGATGATATTCAAGTTTCCTGGGGGAGGGGGTGATCTTATACTTGCAACTACGCTGACTTTTGCTCTAACTGCGCCGGTCTGCCTATAGAGCTGATCTGTGTTCGATCCTTGTCAGTATAACCCTGTTGTATTAAATCGTTTTCCATGTTGCAGGTTTTCTGGCTGATTCCACCCACCGAAAAGAATCTCCATTTGTACGAGCAGTGGGTTTTGTCCGGAAAACAACAGAATGTTTTCTTTGGCGATCAAGTCGAAAAGTGCTGCCGCACTTACTTGGAAAAAGGCGATACATTCTTGATTCCTTCAGGTGAGATCATCACTAAACGCAGTCTTGCTTAACAGTCGAAATACCGGCGTTTTTTCCTTTCTTAGTTTACCTTCTTTCCTTCGTTTGTTTTCAAGTGGACAGTGTATTAATGTACGTGTCGTTCGCAGTCTTTGTTTGATGTGTTCTTGTCCCGTACACATTCGGAGCGTAACCCTGCTGCGCTTGAAGCTCAATGTTGATTTTCATGGTTTTATGATGTTTTTATTTAGGCTGGATCCATGCTGTGTTTACTCCCGAAGACTCGCTTGTGTTTGGTGGAAATTTCGTACACAGTTTTAACATTCCAAGACAAATTAAAATCAGTGAGATCGAGGACAATACTAAGGTAAATCAGTTGTTTTTCTTTTCTTTTTTTCCTTTTATTTGATGGTGGGTTTGATGCTAGCGTGGAAACAGATAGGAAGGATGAACTCGAAAAATTTCTCTGGAAATTTCAAGAGTGAAGATCTTTTTGTTTGAAAAATTCTTTGCTTTCTGTACTCTTTTGAAGATAAAAAATAACATTCTTTTCTAGTTTAGATAAAAACACAAGAGTACTTTTTCTTTTTTTTGTACTTTCAGTGCTCCTTTATTCCGTTCACAAGTTGTGTTGTGTGAACCCAAAGTCAAGATTATTTATAGAACCTTTTTCGTATTGAGTTGGTTATAATTTGCACTTTTATACCTTAATAATTTCTGCAATTCGATGTTTACAGTATTTTACATTACTCGTAATTTGTTGTTGGTGTCACATCCATGATTAGAAAGAGTTTCCACTTACAAACATGGTCAAATTATTAAACTTAAGTATTTTATTTTAAATAGCTCGGTCTTAATAATCGAGTGACCACAGTGGAGCCACAGGGCAACCTCGTTCTAGGAAACCTGTTTGAAACGGAGAAATCGTTTGGAAACACAAAGTTCAGTTCTAGATAATCGAACATGTAGATACGTTTTTTGCTCTCCCGCCTTAAAGTATTGTTCGAGAAACGTTGGCTTCATATTTCGATTTTGTCCTCTTCAGTGTTACGGAAGCATTCTTTAGACGAGTAGCGTTGCGTGACGACGCCAAACGACTACATTCGATGTACCAACTGAATTGTCACGCTTTATCATGTCAATATCAGATATCATCATGGTACATTAATTCTAGTTGATGGCTTTTGTTTCCAGGTCCCTCTCAAGTTTCGTTATCCATTTTTGGCGCAGATCATGTGGTACGCCGCTGACAAGTATGTTCGACTGCTGGAGCGAAATAACAAAGAACTAGGTTTAAAGCCGACACCAAAAGCAGATCAAAACAAACAGGATACGACCACAGCTAAGAAAAGAGACGCTGGTGTTACCCCGAAAGGAAAACAAGCAAGCAAACGATCCGCTAGAAGTGATGTACTAGAAGACGATGAGAAAACCAGTGCTTCTATACAAGAAGAAAACAAGGAGGACGATAAAACAGACACACCCGGGCGAAGACGGTCCAGTCGAGTTGCACGAAACGAGGCCATCGCGCGACAAGCTCAGGAGAATGCAGAGAAGGGAAGCGCTGTTAAAACCGGTAACAAAGTTAAAGAAGAAAAAACGGACACGGAAGAACTTAGCAGAAAGAAGGGAACTCCTAAGAAACAAAGCAAAGGAAACGAA
This sequence comes from Orbicella franksi, assembly GCF_964199315.1. Lineage (NCBI taxonomy): Eukaryota > Metazoa > Cnidaria > Anthozoa > Scleractinia > Merulinidae > Orbicella > Orbicella franksi. Next base: position 13,086,963 of record NC_138156.1, on the reverse strand, counting down.
GCCAAGGTGGAGATAAATGGCGAAAATCACGATGAAGGCGACAACGATGAAGCTGTGAATTCATCTGAAACGAATGAAGAAGAAGACAAGACACCGTGGCGTGCAGTGTATCTAACTCGATTTGAGGTTGATGGGTTAACTGCGTTGATAGAGAGGCTCCGAGAATGGCCTCACGCCAAAAAGAACGTTCCTTCAGAAATAGAAGATCCCTACGGACTTTTGGAGAGATTAGAGGTTTGTGCAAATTTCAGTCGAAATAAAATGAAATAATGAAAGGATGTCCTTTTTCTACAGAGAAACGAGGAATCATTAAAATATTAGAACTCAATACATCTTCTTGCGTTTACCGCTAATTCAGTTGGAAAAAATGACGGGAATACTTTGAAATGGTTAAAAATCTCACAAATGGCTAAATCTCCGTAAGCTCTCACGACTTGTAATCGTTGAAGAAAATTCAGACAGACGATTGTGCTTAGAGAACTTGGCTGTCCTTACTGCTTAAAGTTATCATGCTACAAAATAAGTTGAAGTATTTTTGTGAGCTGCAGATAAATAAACAAAGGTGTGAAAGTACTTACGATTATTTGTCCGCAGACGTTATCTGTTCGGATAAGAGAAAGGGCTACCAAGAGATAAGCGTACTGTACGGCCCCGCAAATGATCCCGGCCCGCAAATGATCCCCGTACCGCAAATGATTCCCAAGTTGTACCGCAAATGATCCCGGGACCGGAACTGATTCCACCGCAAAAAGTTAGGAATGGCGTGGACTCCATGAAAAGTCTATGGATACATATTTTCTTAATTATCCTAGGTGAAGAAAAGACAAGTACCTCAGGCATAAAAGCAGCAATAAAAAACGTTTCTCATACTGCCCAAAATAGTGAATTGACATGTGTCGACTGCATAAATGTTTCGTTTAGGAAACGCACTGCAAAAAGAAACATGAATCTTCGAAGATGCCTCGGTCATCTAATTAACCGCTTTGAACTTTTCCCTGTACACTTCTCATACTTGCGTCCTAGATAGCCACGGGCTCCCACGAAAGTCTCTAGGATTCCTTCGTGCTAGTTACCGTAGTAAAAATGTAGCCTATCCACTTGGGAATTCTCAGTTGTCTCCAAATTTGAGGATACAGTGAACATCCTGTGTTATCATACATCTCAGGCCCGGACCCAATAAAGTCATTCAGGGAAGGATCTAGCTAAACTACAAACTTCAAACACAGGATTTCGTAACGTTGGATATCAGTTTTAAAGTTGTGAAATTTGCATTCAAATCGTTCATACTGCACATTTTCTTGCGTTTCAAATAATAACTGTTGTATCAAAATATTGTACTATTACTGTGAAACTCAGAAAACCGTGAATACCAGAAATATTTAAGGATTATTATTGTGTAGCAAGGAAAAAGCCAATTAAGCGTGAGAAAACTAAACCGCAAACAACAGCGGTAATAGGCCACTTTCGATAAATCAATGTTCTAACATGGCTCCAAGGCTTTCAGGACAAACTTCTATGTTTGGTGGTGTTTTCTTTGTATCCAAGTCTCCTTTGGGAATTGAAAAACAAGGGAAACTGAAAAAATTTGCAATTTTGACCCGAAAGCCTCGGATCGATGTTAGAATATTGATATATCGAACGTGACCTATTGGTTGTGGTTTTGAGGTTTTTTCGCGTGTCCTGAACTTTATAGGGATTGGTTCAGTACCAAATTAACCTTTTGGAATCAAATCAAAATGTTCACGGTTTTCTGAGTTTCGCAGTTATAAAAAAAGCGATTGCATAAATTTAAAATCCACTGTCCAAATTCCTGAGTCCTCAAATTTCCAAATTTTATGGCGAGGCGACCATTTCCGGTCCGGGATCATTTATGGTACAATCTGGGGATCATTTCCGGTCCTGGGATCATTTCCGGTCCTGGGATCATTTGCGGTACAATTTGGGGATCATTTGCGGTACGGAGATCATTTGCAGGCCGGGATCATTTGCGAGGCCTTACAGTACTAAAGCTGTGAGCTTTGGGGAACAGATGATGTCCAAGGACAGATATCCTCGAATTTTTTCTCGTATCATATGGGGTTGTTTTATTCATTGTCCTTCTGCCATTTTTACATATGGTCGCTCTTTTGGGGAGAACTCTTATTTAAGCTGTTAAATGTCAAAGTTATTCGGTAAGATTGCCCGTTTGTACAAATATTAAGTATTGAACGTAAAAACGTAGCTTACAGTGTAACTTGATGTAAACTATGTTCATAAGTTCTTGGCTACAGTTCATAATAACAGAATTATTGGATTCGTTTTTGTCATTGTTCTTTTCAAATGACAGATAACACTTACCTCGCCTAACTCTATGACAATTCTAGATATCAATATATACTCTAGGATTACTTCGTCTCTCCTCGGTGTCAAGTAATATCCACTTACCACGACCTTCAGTAGATGTTAATCTTCACCGTGCGACTTTTCTGTTGTTGTTCGGGGGGTCAGTGGTTAGTGTTGGCTGACCTCCGTATTGAGCAGTCCAGTGTCGAGCCTTGGCCTGGGTCATTGTGTCGTACTCTTACAGTGTCTCCCTATCTCCTCCCTGATGTATAAATGGGTACCGACCCTGCCAAGGACAAGCATCCCATCTATGGAGGAGTAGAAATACTCCTAGTCGCTTCATGTTAAGAAAACCGGACATAACCCCCAGCCTGATGGGCCACAAGGCTCGAACGAAGATTTGTCCTTACCTTTCTGTTGCTGTTGTTCATTTAGGAACTCCTTGAACAGCATCGGGAAGATGATCCTAAGCTAGCAGCTTCTGGGTTGCAGCATCTGTTACAGATCGACAAACCAATACAGGTAAGGGGAGCAAAGATTGCGCAGGTGATAAAATGGTATGGTATCTAAAAACATTAATTTGGGCACTGGCGTTGATTGGTGATATCTTTCGGCTTTGGCTTGAGAAAATTCATGTACTGGCCACCGAGATCATTTGGATATTAAAGTGAGCTCTAATTAGTAGAAAGTTTCTAATAGCAATCACCCACAAATGGTAGCCCTAGATCCCAGACGCTCTTACTTTGTTCCCTGGAGTTTGTTTACTGTCGAATTGCAAAAAAAAATACACTTGGAGTAAAAAATGTCTACTTGTTTTTCTGTTACAGAAGAAACCAGTACCCAGGAAAACGGGTCCAAGAGGACCAATGCTTGGTACAAAGGTTGGCCCAGGAATCAGACGCCGGCGCACTCGATGTGGGCAGTGTGAAAATTGCCAACGAGAGGACTGTGGCGAGTGCCGAACCTGTAAAGATATGAAGAAGTTTGGCGGGGCGGGAAGAATGAAACAGTCTTGCCTTATGCGAGCATGCATAGATGTATGTTGTATCATTGTTTATTTTCTTTATATGTTTTCGAGAACATCCTCTTTTACATGTCGTAAGAAAAGGGTGAAATATTTCTTGTATCGAAATATCTATTCTACTCTGACCTTTCCCTGTATGGTCTCGTAGTTTAGTCGGTAGAGCAATGGTGCTTCAAATCCCATCAAGATTAAATAATTTTGGTTGCACCGAGATTGAAAAGTCCTTGAAAAGCCCTCGAAAATTGAAAATTGAGGTATTTGTCCTTCAAAACGTTTTTGAATTTTTTACCAGCAGTCCTTGACTCTTGTTGACAAGTCCTTGAATACTTGCGACGGCGGGATAGAAAAAGCAATTTTAACTTTAACTATAAGGCAAGAAAGATCTATCATTTGTCACCGAGTCTCGAAAGTTGATTTTCCCGATGCAGGAGTAAAGTGATTATTTTGTTTAGTACCTAATGGAGTATTGAAATAATTCTGCTCTGATCTTCGCCGTTACGAAAAGAAGACGCTTGATAACAGGTTACACTTGTTTTCCCTTGAAAGGGGCCTTGTGTATTCTTCATTACGTGTCCCGCATGTTATAATTCGCTCATAACAGTCGATGGAAGCTGAAGAAAACCCTCCTTCAACTGTGATCACTCGACTCTTTTATACTCTGGTTTGATCTGGCTTTAAAGACGCTTTTCTCAGTACTTCGAACATACTCAAACCAACTGCTTTGCAGAAATCGAAGATCGCCTGCTAACAAAATCGTTTCCTTACTTAATTGTTGTTTTCAGCCCAACCTGCCTACTTGTGTGCGATGTTTGGTGTGTAACAAGGTCAATACAGACGAGAACCCGCTGATGGAGTGTCGCTTCTGCGGAGAGATTGTTCACCCATCTTGCCTGACTGACAATAAAGGGCGCTGTAAGATGATCACTGAGATCAACAACTGCTGGGAGTGTCCTAAGTGCTGTAAAGATGCCACGGTAAGAACGCGGGAACCTCAGTGATGGCATTTTTATGCATACAGTTGACTTCCGATAACTCGACCCTTCAAGGGAAATTGAAAAAGGTTCGAGTTGTCGGGGGTTCGAGTTATCGGGAGTTGAGAACAAATGGCCAGAAATAAGGAAAAAAAACATTGTTTAATGTGACTGACAAGGCAGTTAACCGTGGAGATGGGAAAGGGATGTCAGTACCGTGCACACTGCACTTCAAGGGAGCCAAGAGATTTATTGACATTTTGAAAAAGGAGTTAAGAAGCAACACTTTGTGGAAACCATCGGAACCTGAACTGAACTGACACGTACTGTGTAATGCAAAAGAAAGGAAAAAGTTCACACGACTGCATCAAAATAAATTTAATGTTTTGTACTACAGTACACTGCTTGTTTTGACTTGTCACGTATTGACAGACATGGTTCCAGTTATCGAGGGTAAAATTATATAGAAAATGACCTGAAGGGAAACGAAAATTGCTTCGAGTTAGCGGGAGGTTCGAGTTATCGAGGGTTCGAGTTACCGAGGGTAAAATTACAGTAAAGGTATGACGGAAATCCAGGGGAAATCGATTTTGGTTCGAGTTAACACGAGGTTCGAGTTAGCGAGGGTTCGAGTTATCGGGAGTCGACTCTAGTTATATAGACAGACAGACAAGCAGGCAGGCAGGCACTCAGGCAGGCAGGCAGGGAGGCAGGGAGGCAGGGAGGCAGGCAGACAGACAGGCAGACTGACGGATAGACAAAAAGACAAACAGAAAGACAGACAGGCAGACAGGCAGGGGCCGTGTGTGGGCTCGATTACCAGCTGCTGTTCGGGAGAGGAGCACGCGCTTCTCCCCCAAACTAACGTAGACCGGACGAAAGGGCGGCGGAAGTCGATCCTAGGTCGTATGGTAAAATACATAAAATGCTGAAACATTAATAAATTTATGAAAAGAACAGCAGTAATTCTTGCGAGTCAAATTGTAACTTTTGAACGAAAACAGCATTTTCACATAACTCGGCTCCATGAATTTTTACCTTTTGGCAGCGCACGTTTAGGACTATTTGAAGCTCTAGCTGGACTTGAGTCAAAACAAGGTCACCCCGATTTTGAGTGAAATTCATGTATTTCATTTGTTTGTCTGTCTTGCTCTCCGAATGGGGTATGTTTTGTATCATTTTGTCTTATAAGGGGTCTCGTAAGAAAGGACTCGGCGTCCTCATTCACTTTCTAAGTAGGGCTGTTGATATAGGTTGCATTGTTATTTGTTGTTTGTAATGGTATGTTTTTACGTTTGGGTTTTAACTTTATGAACGAAGTAGAACTGGTAACTCAGGCCTGGTCATAACTGTTTTCTCTCTGTAGGCGCCTTCCCTTGAGGAACTCCCTAATACACCTTCAAAGAAACGCAAGGTAATTAAGCATAATATAATGGCCGAGATAATACGAGTGCTCTGGTTGGTCAGAAATTTTAGTGGTAAGAACTCGAGAAAACTGGTATAAAAATATCAAAAAAAGTTACAGAAAACATCATTTTGTGATGCCTGGTCGTGTTGTAAGATGAGGACACTGACGTCGAAACAACGTGCAGCTAACAACTAGTAAATGTTAGGAAAAACGCTTTTAAAGAAGTGGGAAATTTCTTCTCTGCCTTCAATTATTTTCGGATTCGCGAAATATCGTCCGTTGACGTTTGTTTTTGTTTCTTTGATTATAGGCAAGTCCAGTGAAGGAACCTTCTAAAAAGGTACTGTGACTGGATATCCAGTGTGAATCTTACTCCTTTTTCCACTGAATCGTTTCGATTTTTAAGATGCGCTAACGAGAGCCTTCTGACATTAGAAGTTAACATGTCTGTGATTTTCTGGGTCACTCTTCATTTAAGGTATAGCGACTAAAGGGCATAGCGACTCTTTCCCTTGGACGTTTAGGGTCCCATCAGTGATTAACCACTGAATTCTCTTAAGTTTTTCAAGACAAAGTTAAGTAAGAAGGTGTTGAGAATTAAAAACTTGATGAAGTCAGGAGAAGTGTCTAGACTAAAAATGGCATTTTTAGAACTCAGTATGGAGAATTTAGTTGATGTTGTTGCTATCAAGTAGTACAGTATGTTAGTTGCGTTTAAATTTATTACCATTCTTGGCTGTTTCAGATCAAACAAGGTCGTTACGTTGGGAGTGACAAAGACTCGGTAAGTCAGCTGATCAGTCTGTTCTCTCTTTTTCCCAACACTTAACACCTGTCGAAATCTTATTTCTCCTCAGATCATGAAAATTGATGATCTGATCACTAAATGGACAGTGGGTTCGTTGTAATGATGATCAAATTATCCCAATTATTCCTCTGTTGACTACCGTACAATAGGAAATTATCCCTCGTGTTAATTAACGTATTTGAAATTAACGCGACTTAAATTAACGCGAATTGAAGGTAAATTTGCTTCTCAATAAAGGAAATTAACGCGTCTGCTACACCGAAAAAAAAACCCAAAAATTTGTTGACAACAGGAACCAATTTATTTTAACACTGTAAAGCTGACAGCGAACAGGAACAAAATTTAGTTGAAGTACAGTAAACGATTTACTAATGTGAAAGATTGATGTGAAATGTAAAGTGCGCGAATAAAATTTACTGTTTGGCTGTGTCAAGAATGTCTGGAGTGTGTCACGGATTTGGGGGAAAATAGTGGTAATTAACTTCGCGGAAATTAATGCGCAACTTAATTAACAGCGCGGAAATTAACATTTACTTAAATTAACGCGACTTAAATTAACGCGCATTTCAAAAATTCGCGTTAACGTGCCTATGAAGTAAAAAATAATTGCTGCTTATTTGAAAGGCTTTTCAAAGTAAAGAAGAACGGCGTTTTTTTGAAATATTTTTTTCCGTTTTAGAGATATTCACGTTTTTGTATTATGCAAATGAGGAAAGTGATGACGTCGTAGGTGGTTCCACCTAAACAATAAAATACTGAATCAAGAATATCTCCAGAAATATTGGAGCAGTGTTCTTCAAACTTGGCACCAGAAATGTACATCACAAAAGAAACAAAAAGACACCTACTATATCGTTGCCATGGCAACACTCTTGGCTCCAGTCTCTTTCTGTGAAAAACCAAATATCCCCATTTACAACCTTTTAAAGTGGGACAGAGGGTCTTGCTCGGAACACGCATGGTTCCCATATTGTCTTAACTCTCCCCATTAGATTGTTGGGAGTGTATGATCCTTGTTTAAGATAAAAACTGGGAATTTTAGTCTTAATTAAAACAGGACCAGCAGTATAACTGTTGTCATGGCAACGGCACGACGGGTGCCATTGTGTCTTTTGTGATGTACATTTCTGGTGCCAAGTTTAAAGAACACTGCTTTAATACTTCTAGAGATATTCTTGATTGAGTGTTGTACTGATTTAGTGGAACCACCTATGACGTCATCACTTTTCTCGTTTGCATAATGCAAAAACGGAAATATCTCTAAAACGAGAAAAAGATTTTCTAAAAAGGAAAACGCCATTCTTCTCTACTTTGAAAAGCCTTTCAAATAAGCAGCCATTATTTTTTACTTCATAGGCACTTTAATTTCATGAAGCGTTAATTTCCTGTAATAAGGTATCGTAAATTGGAGAGGCTCTGTGACATGATTGTTATCATGTTGAACTCCGAATCGGAAGCACCGGATTCGAACCAAGCTTCCTATGCACTTACTTCTACCCAACGAAGAAAGTAATGCCTGTCGAGTGATAAGAACGTCTTCGTAGGTGGCCACTTCGAGCCTTGTCTGAAGGCACTATGTGCCCCTCTCCACCCGTGTAAATGGGTGCTAATAAACTTTTAAGTATCCTGACAAATGAAATAGAATAGATCAGTCAACAAAACAAGCTACGATATCCACTAATTTACTGGGAAGCAATCTATCCGATGGATAGCGTTATCAGTCCCTTTAAGCAACTGGGTGTATGTGGAGAGAGGCACGGATTGTAAAATGTTTCACGACCTTCCGATCTGGATTCCACACGCTTACCAGATCTCGAAGAGTGTAGGAGAGTCGTTCGTACTTGTCTCTTTAACGTGGAAACCTTTTGTTAGCAGGCTGGGCTTTAAAATCCGCGTTCCGTTCTAATGCTGCTCTGGCTGCTTTTTTGTTTCTATTGATGTAAATCGACTGTAGCAATCGTAATAACCGCTTCCAAATGTTCATTTTTGTGATGACTGGTTAAGGTCCTAACGTTGTCTTGCGATTGAGTACAGTCGTACGCCGGGTCATTGGAAGTTCTCTGTGACTGTGCGGCTTCCACGAGAAGGGGTCTTGTACGTTCGGCGACGGACGGAACTGAAAATAACTCTTCCAAGAACTCTTCCAAGAACTCACCTCGAAACTCGTTTTCCTAATCGACAGGATGACCTTACAGCAAAACAATCGCCTCAGAAAATCGGGAAGGCGCCATTAAGTATGTGTATAATTTCATTTCGTTTTTGTGGCTAAACATGTAAAGTCTTGCTTGAAAACTGGAGAGAACGCCTTGTTCTAAGCCCAGTGTTTTCCAGATGGTACTTACTTCATGTATGCCACTCCAAACCTGGACAAGGCGCTCTGACCCCTTCTCAGGGGCCATGTAATAGATTCTCTAGTTGCCGACTTTTCTTATTTTCACTGCAATCCTGTCTGAGGCCGAAGCAAGGCATTTTCGGGCATGGCTATTTTCTCGCCATTATTGTGAGTGATTTGTTTTCCTTAACATACGTCTCCATGGTTATTTCTAAGTATCAAGTTTGATTGTTTTGTAAGCTAATTTGCTTAACGAGATCCTAAACATTAGTTTGCAACTCGTGTCCAAGATTGCCTCGCTTTGAGCTTCGTCTGATTTGTAATGCAGACAGGAAAACGTAGATCTCAATTTTGTCGAAAATTGTATGTTTGTGAGCTGTTAGCGAATGATTTTGAATAACCTGTTCTTCCTCGTAGATAATTGATATAAAGCACAATATTCCCATTGCCCGAAAAAACAGCTAAAAGGACAGCATTTACCTACAAACCAACTTGCGTTTTAAAATTATTTTCTTGTATTCCTTGCAGAAGAACAAAATGGAGATCGAGTCCTCAGACGACGAAAGTGACGTATCTTCTCCTGCTGTCGATGATGAAGTGGCTACTTCACGTACGCGCCGTCCTGTTGTAGTGCCCAAACCTCCACCTGGTCCTCCGCCGGAAGTTCACCCTAAGCGCGTAGTTCGTCCCTGTCCAGTTTCTTCTCCTTCCCAGTCTTTCCCTTTGGAAAACGACCAGAGTCACGCCATGGATCGTCAGCTATGGCTGTCAGTATTTAGCTTTCTCTCGCAACCTGAGCTCTGTGTGTGCATGCGCGTGTGTCGTACGTGGAACCGCTGGTGTATGGATCGCCGTCTATGGTCTGTGATTGACCTTTCAGAAAAGAGAGCCGTTACTCCTTCTGCTCTTAAGGGGATTGTGCGGCGCCAACCCACAACACTTAATCTGAGCTGGACAAACGTCACTTTTAAACAACTGCAATGGCTCTTGAACCGTCTCCCGAGAATACGGGAACTTTATCTGAGTGGTACAACAGAGGCTACTGTGTACGCGCTCCCAACTGTCACCTGCCCTCGGTTGAAAGTCCTGGGGTTAAGCTGGTCCATGGGAATCACTGACTCGCTGATGAAAGAACTTCTGGTACCTGATTCTGACTCCCGCGCGGGGACTGGGGAGAACAAAAGCCCGCTAAGTAGATTATCCACGCTATTTCTTTCCGGTAGTGACGTCACGGGATCGACTCTTCGCTTGCTTGTTCAACACTGCCCTGACTTACGGAAACTGGATTTGAGTTTCTGTCCTGGAATAACTGATCAAGACATTGAAAGCGTGTGCGGCCAAGCCTCGATCAACGAGTTTCTTCTGAGTGGCTGTGCTAAGCTCTCTGACAAATGCTTGTCTTTTTTGAAGCTTTTTCCGTCGCTTATTCGCCTTGACCTACGGTCTTGCACTGGTGTCACTTCCGACGCTGTCCAAGAATTTGTGAAAACTCGCAAGGATTTGCTGAAGATATTGGAAGGAAAGCTTATTGTAAATATGTAACTGTGGCTGCCTGTCTTATACGTTACTGCGGCATAGCTGTTTTTCAGCTAAGAGGGGATTAGGTAGAAGCGAGTTAATCTCACCTTCACAGGCCTTAATCTTAGGCAATGACTCTCAAGTGTCTTTTTTTAGATTTAGTGTCCAGCTCTCCCGCGGATCATGTTACCACGCGGCGTGCGTTGCGCTGATGTTTTCGTGGAGGAGGAAAATCGTGTCGCTTGGGCTGTCCATGAGATTAAAATTAGCGTTACGAGATTAGCTATCTTTAGACCCTCCCGGAATATAGTGATCTAAAATTAACTTGAGAGGGATTGCCTTGGCATGGTAGCAAGGCGTTAATGGAGGATTAACTCTCTTACCTTCATCCTCTCTCGCTGTTCTGCGTTAATGTGGCATATTGTTTCAATCAAATGCAGGCAAAAATTTCAAGTCCAATTTTTTTAGAAGTCCATATACACCCCGCTCATTCGTACACTCGTTCGTTAGTTTCTTAATTCGTCATCAGTGTTGTGTGCCCCCTTTGTTTTGGCTGTTAAAATAGACCGTATATTACCCGCAAGTATGAAAGGTTAGAGAGAGCTGACGAAGGGTAGAATACCACGTTTTTTTTTTCCATCCTTACCGCTAAACCTCCTCCAACTTTCTTTTTTTTATGTTAAGTATACCCCTTACACGCCACAGTTTCCCGGTAGGTCCTCCCTTTGAAGCCATATTTTTTTGGCTTGTCCTCCCATAAAATCTCACCAGTCCCAATTCCGATCTCATATAAAAGGAACAGACCCTTAACTGAACGTCTTTCACTTCTAAGTGAAGAGGCGCGTTTTAAAAAATGCTTTAAAATGCATAACCATGGCCACGTGGACAACGAAATCCAAACCACCTTGCATGGTAGAAACAAATAACTGTACCTTAAATTGTTTAAGTTTGAACTTCAACGTTTCAACTTAGAATCGTGGCTGAAATCTACTATTCTGCTTCAGTTTTCAGTAGGAGTTTAATTTGATTACCCAATTGTCCCTGTAACAGAGGCCACACTGTAAATAGCTGGTAAAAATGTGCATTTGTACTCTCATTCGTTGCAAACAAATTCAAGTGGAAGCACCAGACCTGGGTTTGAATGGCGGATAACGCAATCCACTGCATAAATCCCAATCCAGTGGATAGCGTGGTTTGTTTTGTTAACACCTAACCACTGGATAGTGATTTATCCGGTAGATAACGTTATCTGCCTTTCGAACAACTGGGGCCTGCTGTTTAACGTATACTGAGTCAATGCACCGCCAGACAGTTGTATTCTTGCTGAAATTAACATTTATTATTTTTGCTGGCTTTGTAAAAATTTTCAAGTTCCGTTATTAAGGTTGTAATGTCGACTTTTGATGAAGCGCGTTTGATTCTGTTACCTTCATTCAAATGCGTTTAACTTTTGTATGAAAGTCAATTTTTGTAAATTGGATAATTTTAAATAAGAACTTTTTAAAGTTGAAATGGAAACTTGGAATATGGTAATAAATAGCTCGAACTACAGTCGATGGTGTGTCGAATTGCTTTGGGTTTATTATCATTTTCGTTTAGATCGCGCAAGGAAGGCTTGCGTTACAGCGTGTCCTAATTTGCAGACTGAATTACAAAGTGCGAAAAATCATGCGAATTCTTAGAAAAAAAGAGCCGCATTTGACGTGTTTGTGTTTGTGTATTTCTTGTCAAGAATTGGTCACTAAAATACGATACTGTCTTCAGAAACTGCATGATCTCCTTAAGGGCCCATAAACCGATCTTTTCGAGCCGTCGCTAAGGAAAATTTAGTCTCATATAACCTCATCATTTTTCGTTAGTTCAGAGTTATTTCACCTGTTTCAACTTTTTCATGATCAGTAACACTAGTGATGACGTCATCAGGCCACGCCCATGGTCATGTGACTAATACAGAAAAAATGCAAAGGCTCCCAGGCAAAGTACTTTCTCGGGATTTTTTTCATTGATTTAATATTTTAATTTAAATCCTCATTACGCTATGCATCGATTTTGTTGCATTTCTAAAAGGTCAGATTTTGAGAGCATTTCAAAATATTGAAAAATTCGTAATTTTCTGAAAAAAGCATGATTTCAAAAAAGGAATGCAGAGCTATGTTGCCAACGTTGGCTTTAGTCGAAATTCATCGAAAAAGGCTGAATTTAATGAAAAACCGCGTTTCCTTTAGCATTTAAAGAAACCGGAAGTGCGCCCGATGTCTATACCTCCTTAGCAACGCGCGCGAGCGCGCGCATGAATCGGTTAATGGGCCCTTAAAGTCAAAACTGTTCTTGCCGCTAAATCGATCCACCCCACCTGGTGAGCCAAATGTTGATTGATCCGTAAGGAGGGTAGCGAGCTGCTCTTGTCCGTGTCTTCGTTGTCCGTCACGAATTCATCTCCCTCTCATCGGATTCTTTTTCCACCTGCGAGACAAGTATGCCGCCATTGTTGTGTAATAAGTTGACAAGCTCCGTAGATTCTAACAAGACTTTATTCACAGACCAAAATGGCCGCTCACATGGCGAGAGACAACTCAGAGGATCATGGGAAAAGTCCTAAAGCATGATGGGACATGCTTACACGCTTTCTTCTTCAAACAGGAACTCAAAAGAAACAATGTAAAAGGCTAATACATAACAGATAAAAAAATAAACTTATAATGTCAGTGTTCTCTTCCAGTCCAGTCTCATTCTCGATCCATCCAGTCCTAAGCTACAACAGCGGGTATTCTGATCCTGTAACAAGAAAGGTGATGTACAATAAGTTTGATGTCCAGCATACTTTAGTCAGAGTATCTGGCAGGACGTCGAATCATTCGGCCACTGCGCGTTATAGTTGGAGGCTTAGGCAAACTGGGCGATGAAATGACAGGAGATGTCTGTGACGGTGTATAAGGACTGGGTGGAGAAAGGGACGCTGCTGGTGGAGTGTCATCAGCTGAGGGCAACAGAGAGGTTACAGGGGCTGGAGATAGCATTGATGAGGTGCTCTCTGAAGACCTTGGTGGCGTTGGTGACAGACTTGCCGAAGACTTTGGAGTCAAAGATGGAGGTGCTGTGGGTGATAATGAATTAGAGAGCAGTTTGTCAGGGAGAGTTGGCGCAGGCCGGTCCTGAGGCGGGGAGTCACCTGTGAGCTGCGGTGGTGCAAGCTGGATTTGGACACGGTTTCGTCTGATTTGACTGTTGCCAGTGTCAGTGAGGTACGACCGAGGACCAGCAGAACCAACCACTTTTCCACGGATCCAGGATTTAGCTGACGAGGTAGGTGGTAGTCTTGCATATACATAGCTTCCTGGAGGAAGATCAGGGAGAGGGGCACTTGCATGTTTGTCATACGAGTTTTTCTGCTGCAGTTTACGATGGACATAATCAGCTACTACGGTATCACGTGGAGGAGTGAAAGGCTCCAACAAAGCTGGAAACTGAGGCAGATCGCTGCGAAGTGCGCGTCCAAACAGGGGCTGAGCAGGAGAATAGGTGTGCTCGGCAGGTGGAGTGTTACGGACAGACAAGAGGGCTAAATCCACTTCCTCTGCTGTGAGAAGAATGTGCTTGGCTGATTTGACAGCAGCTTCTGCTCGTCCATTTGACTGGGACCAGTATGGGGAAGATGTAATATGATTAAATTGGTACTTTTTAACAAATGTTTTAAATTGATCACAAGTGTACTGAGCACCATTGTCTATGATGAGAGTGTGAGGAATTCCATGTCGACTAAAATGCTGCTTGGTAGCCTGAATAAGTGCTGAAGACTGAATGTTTGGAAGCTGATCAATTTCATAGAAGCCACTGTAATGGTCAACTGTAACTAGATAAGCTTGACCATTGAGTGCAAACAAGTCCTGGGAAACTAGTTGCCACGGTAGAGTTGGTACTGGGTATGGTTGGAGTGGCTCCCGTGGATGCTGACGAGCATGCTGGGCACAAATACCGCAGGATTGGCACATGTCAGTAATTTGACTTTTAAGGCCTGGCCAGAACAGACAGCTGCGAGCGTGACGAAGAGTAAACTCAGGGCCCCGGTGGGCGGCATGGAGCTTGTGTAAGAGACTGTCACGAAGCGAAGAGGGAATGATGGCACGATCCTGCTTGAAGAGCAATCCATCATGAGCCGTGATTTCATGACGTACAGGCCAGTACGGTCGTGCCAACTCTGAAACAGCAGCTTTGTCGTTGGGCCATCCTCTGCTGGTAAGAGACTGGAGAATGATCTGCTCAGGATCTGTGCTAGCTGCCGTTCTGATGTCTCGGAGGGTGTTATCTTGGAAGCCAGAGAGACCAGGATTATTGGATTCAAACTCGACTCGGTACACCAGCTGATCATGAAGTTGCCTATGGGAGGTGATGGGAAGAGGAGCTCGAGATAGAGTGTCAGCAATGTGAAGAGAAGAACCTTTGCGATCTTCAACATGGAACGTGTATCGCTGGAGAGCCAGCATCATGCTCTGTAGACGACGTGGAGCTGAAGCTAGGGGACGTTTGAAAATGGTCTCCAGGGGTTGATGATCACTGTGAACAGTCACATCTGACTTTCCAAAAAGGAGTTGATCAAATTTGTGGAAGGCATGAACGATAGCAAAGGTCTCTTTCTCAATTTGAGCATAGCGCTGTTCAGTTGGTGAAAGAGAACTGGAGCAGTAGGCCACTGGTTGCCACTGTATGTTGGAAGAGTCGATGGCGTTTGTGGCAGGTTGGAGCAGTGCAGCGCCCAAGCCATATTCAGAAGCATCCGCTTGGAACATGACAGGAGCCTTAACATCAAAGTAGCGAAGACAAGGTGCTTTGGAAACTAGCTCCTTGGCCTGTATGAGAGCTTTGCTATGTTTTTCAGACCAGAGGAAATCTTGCTTGATGTGGGTGAGGTCACGAAGAGGGCGGACTCCTTCACAAGGATTTGGGCAAAATTTGGACAGGTAAGTGATTATCCCCAGAAAGCGACGGGTGGCTGCCTTATCTTGAGGTTGAGGCATGTCAAGAACAGCAGTAACTATCTCTGTGCTAGGTTTGAGTCCCTCTGGAGTAAGGATGTGACCCATGAACGGTGCAGTTGACGTTTTGAACTTGATCTTGTCCGGGTTGAGTTTAAGGTTATGCTGAGAGAGACGACTCAGCAAGTTTAAGACAGTGGCATCATGGTCTCGGGTGGCATCTGTCAGGGATTCACCGCGACCTATGACAATGATGTCATCGGCAATGTTCACAACACCATCTATTCCGCAGAGGGCATCATGAAGGCGGCGTTGAAATTCCTCTGGAGCTGCACTGACGCCAAATGGAAGTCGCGTCTAGCGGTACCGGCCCCATGGAGTGTGCATGGTGGTCAGCATGGACGACTCCTTTGTCAACTCAATTGTTTGGAAGGCATCCTTGATGTCGAATACTGAGAAAATCTTTGCTTGGTTGAAGCGGTGAATGTTTTCCTCGAGGGTAGGTATGGGGTAAACAGGTCTGATGATTGCCTTGTTGATAGTTTGTGAGGGGTCCAAACAAATACGGACCTTAGCAGGTTTAGTAGCAGTTGCTGGACGCTCCCGAACCACCATGTTAGAGATCTAGGGGGTGGGTTCATTTACTCGAACCAGCTAACCAGTTTGGATGAGCTTATCTAGTGCTTCCTTGATGACAGGTAGCTTGGGCGCAGCATAGCGGTGAGGGGCCGCTTGGACAGGCTTCACTTCAGGATTAAGGGTGAGTGAGAAAGGTTCACTCAGTTTGCCTAAGCCTTCAAACAATTCTGGATTCGTAAGTTTAATGTAATCTAAAGTTAACTCACCAAGAGGTGGTGGGGATGATGGGGTAGCCTCCAATCGATTGACAGTGTCCACATCATAGTTGATAATGCCCATGCGGGTGCTGTCAGCCAGACCCAAGAGAGGAGCATAGTAGTGTTCCGCAGTGATGATTTGGACTACAATCTCATAGGATTTTCCACGGCGAGTGCACTGCAGTGTAGTTTGCCCGGTGGTTGGGATGACTGCTTTTGAGTAGTCAAGGAGGCGAACGGAAGATGGGTTCACTGGCACTGGAGGAAACTTGTTGAGGTCTGTGACATGTATGGTGTTGCAGGAGCAGCCTGAGTCAACCTGAAATCTGAGTCGCTTGATGGATGATGATGTAGATGCAGGAGGACTGAGGTCAAGGTCAACAAAGATGCCTTTCGGTGCAGATGAGACTTAACAGACATCATGCGTGATGAAATAAGCGGGTTGATGAGGGTCGGAAGAAGCCCTGCACACCTGTTGCCAATGTCCGCGTTTTCCACAGGCATGACATGTGTCATTCGAAGCAGGGCAGGCAATTCTGACACCATGTAATAAGTTGACAAGCTCCGTAGATTCTAACAAGACTTTATTCACAGGCCAGCATGGCCGCTCACATTGCGAGAGACAAATCAGAGGATCATGGGAAACGTCCTAAAGCATGATCAGACATGCTTACAGTTGTAGATTCGCCACTGATCGAAAAAGTTGACCATGTCTTCTCCAGGTTATCTTCCATTTTCCAATGCACCAAGACTTTATTCCCTTAACGTTTCACGATCTTGTCCACACGGAACAAATACTCTTCCTCCTTCACGACGACGTTTTGTAAATTTTGCTTGTGACACATGCCCCGCACGGGTGAGCCGTCCATCTCTTCGATCTTGTAGGTCGTCACGGGAGGTCTCGGGCAGACGTCGCGTATCGCGAAGACTTCTTCGGTCCAACCCGACAAATACCCTTTCTCGAACACTCGGTCTTGCATGGATGTTACTAAAACTAAGAACGGGGGACGGGGAACGGGAAACGGGAGTTTGGGAACGAGTGTACACCGGAAACCCACCTAAGAATTCAACATGGCGGACAAAGGAAAAGAAAAGGGAACAATTTGGGGAAATATAAGGAGGTGTTACGGTTGTAAACGTGAGTTTCTATCGGCTGTGCTCCCAGATGACCAGTACGTTCTTGTTACAGCAGAGTCCGATTGGTACTGGGATAAATAAAGCATGAAATGGCATCTGGAGAGAAAATCGAATCAATATCATCACATGCTACCCCAATCGGTCAGGCCACAGTCGTTCTTAAATAGAATTTCAAGCCTTCATAGTCTTCTCATATCTTCTCACCTTGTGTGCGAGCTGTCATATCAATATTTAAAGAAAGCAACATGCAATATGATACCGAGGATAAGTGACATAACACATGACTGTACAAGAATTCCCTCTGGACTGTATTTATTCTGGATTCTACAGGCTCTACTCCTTGAGATTAGTCTGTCTCATGCTCTACCGACTGAGGATTACAAGGATTTTGAAGGATTCACTTCGTACAAATTTTCAATACGGCTTCTCATACAAAATAATAACATTCAACGTGTCCCAAAAACACTTTCGGTCTCATGACAATTACGTCATCGCATACACATGACCATCTTTGAACGTAGGCCGTCCGCTGTCTTCGCATTCGGTAGCATGGCTGCCTTTCGGAGATCGGCAAGTCAGCCGGCAAATCAGGTAAGCAGCGGGTAATAACCTGTGGCCTGGCCGCTTTGTTATGGACAAAATATATGAAGAAACGAGCAAGGAATATCCAAAATAATGCTAATGTTGGTGAAAGATGACCGCGGAAAAGCGACTGTGTGACACTCGGTATAATTTTTAGAAGACGAAAAACAGTCTTTATTCTCTGTCTGCATTTTGTACCCAGTCTGCAGTTTGCATTTTGTACCCGGTCAGCAGTCGTGCAACCTACATTCTTTCATTTTGTACTGACCGATTGGGGTGGCATGTGATACCTATTCGATTTTCTCCCCAGGCGCCATTTCGTGCTTTGTTTATCCCAGTACCAATCGAACTCTGCTTTAACAGGAACGTACTGGTCATCTGGGGGCACAGCCAGTAGAAACTCACGTTTACAACCGTAACACTTCCTCACCTTCTCCCAAATTGGTTTCTTTTCTTTTCCTTTGTCCGCCATATTGAATTTTCGGGCGGGTTACCGCTGTAAACTCGTTCCCAGACTCCCGTTCCCGGTTCCACGTTCCCCGTTCCCCGTTCCCAGTTTTAGTAACATCCGTCTTGCATTGAATTTCAGTGAACTCTTGGTAGGTGTAAGGCTCAAAAGGCTCTTAAAGGTGTAAATTATTCGCTGGTAATCTAAACGTTTTGAGCTTCGGCTTTCTTCAGTAGGTGGAAAGTTAGGTTTGCCCGACAAACGTTTGGCGTACAAGTTGTTCCCTACTTCCTCTTGATTACCGGCGTTCACTTTCTCGGGGGCTGATACTGCGACTGATGCGGCGAAGATAGGAAACCCCGTTGTACCCTTTCACCAAGGCCTAGAGGATCGCTAAGTAACTCAAGGTGTTCTTAGCCGAAATAGCGATACAACCTTTTTTTCAAGGTACGATTGAATCGTTCCACGATACTTGCTTTGGTATCGCGGGCGGTTGAAAAATGATGAGCGTTTTTCTGTTTCATCATGGCGACGAACGTACAATTGTAAAATTCTGTCCCGTCGTCCATTTTGGCGAAGGCATCTGTCACGGCTTGCCCCGTCTTGTTTTTCAATGGTTCCACCTAAGCCTACTGGGAGAAGACGTCGATCGCGATGAGGAGGTACAGGTAACCCTTGTTGTCTTGGGCCAAGGGTTGCACTTCCGCCAAGTCTGCCACCCATTGTTGTTCGATGTTGAACACCAGCACAGGTAGGATGGTAAATAGGCGTCGACGGGGTTTGTGGAGGGTGTCCTCCAAATCTATTTCCGACGTCTTTCGAACTTGTTGGATGGGTAGTTTTTGCGCTCGGGCAAAACGTCCTAACCATCCCAAACTACCCGGTTCAGCGGGATCGTCAAACTTGGCTAACAGAACGGCTTTTCGTCTTCGTGATCTTTTTCTTTTTCGTGTTTTTAGAATCTCGTTGTCAAGGTAATGACACAAGACTTGACGAGGTCTGGGCAATGTTCTCGAATGACTCGGAACCACTCGAATACCTGGGGATGTCGTTGCAAACACATGATAAAGACGACGAAGCGAAAGACGTTTCGCGTCATATCGTTGGCTTCGAATTTCTTCATAGGATCGTCGCTAAGAGTGGAGGGAATCGTGATCCCCTGACCGTACATTCTTTCACACTTTTCACACAACCAACACCAAAACGTCTGATCAGACATTGTGTTTGAACAAAATGACAATTTTATTCAAGTGATCTACTACTTACATTTTATAATGGAAAAATCACGTGAGATTTAACGTCATGGGTACCAAATGAATGCCCTAATCTGGTCACGAAAGCTTCTGATCGGTCAGACTTTTACATCAACAAATCGGATTCGAGGTTGGTGTCCTTATTTAGTGACAAAATGCTCCGATTGGCCAGAATCGAACATCACCTCACTACACCCCTGAACGCTGATTGGTTCTCGAGTTTTATGTAAGCGACGACGCTGTTCCGGTCTCTTCACTCGCAACATCGTTAATTTGGTCTGAGCGCTACCATGGAACCGTGGAACTCAGAGAAGAAATTCTGCCTGTAGACTCGTACGGTGTGCATTGCACGATTACCGTTCGCACGTCGGTTTGAATAAAATGCGATGCTACTGCAGAAAGTCCTTAGTATTGATCATGTCGCAGCCTGAAAAGAACCCAGACTGTCTTTACTTCAAATCCTGCAAGAGGATATATGATTTCTTCGAATGGGGCGATGAACCACCTCGGGGACAAATCAGAGATCATCTGGAGCCAGGAAGTCACACCCACCTCAGTCTTGATGCAGAAGGGCACCATCTACAAGGGGGTACGATGAAGTGGTAGCCTGCAGAACCGGCGGATTAGCGGGGCCGAAAGCGAAACGTGATACAAGAGCGCGGAGCGCGACCACGAGCGCGAAGCACGAGACGAAAAAAATTCTTTCGTCTCGCGCTTTGCGCTCGTGGTCGCGCTCCGCGCTTGTGCATCGCGTTTCGCTCTCTGCCCCGCTAATCCGCCTGTTCTGCAGGCTCATGAAGTGGGCAGCCCCTTTCAACCCACCACGATCGTCAGACAAGCACTCTTACTAGACCCCACCATCACCTTCGGCCCCGAGTTGTGGTAGGAATGTCAGCAGTAGAAGATCTTCACCCAACCTAACAATGACATCATACAATTCCCCCACGCAAGTATATCCCACACAGGGCCCCCACACAAAGAAGAGGAGTTACATCAGGGCTCGTATGTGTCACGTTTCAAGAAAGATGTCCCCAAGTGTGTAAGCCCCTCACTTTGTTGGATGAAGAGGCATCTTTGTAAAATAGTATTCTATTTGTCTTTCAACAGATACACTTAATCCGGGAACCGTAAAAGAAATCGGTCCCCGTTCTTCCTGTTAACAGAAAAAAGAAAACCCTTCATTCAAAAGGTCTAAGCGAGTGATTTTACTCAAGATGAAGTTCACAACAAATTCAATCGAACTAAAAAGAACCTACTCTCCCATCTTACTCTCCCGTTAGTGTTTTTTTACTGTTTTTTTCTTCAAAACTTTTCAAAAACTTGTCATTCAAAAATATTTTTGACTCTACAAGGAAAAAAAGGTTTTCGTCAGCCTCTTGCGAATTTTGTGACGTATCATCCTGACGCCATCAAATAATGACTACATTCAAATGAACCATTGATGGGGTAGCTTCCCCTCGCACCAGCTCACTGCGCGCGCAACTTTCCCGTCAAACTCATTCTTATAATTCTGCCGCACACAAGCCGATTTTTTGTCGTAGAACTGCACTGCAGATCTCTTCTCGGGCCCAAATAGGGTTAAAATTTGTCGAGGCATCAGCTTGACACATACTAGCCGATTATTTGTCGCGACTAACCGCGTGGAGGCTTGAGGCCGAGTCATCCAAAATCAGGATGGCGCCTATTCCAATCACATGACTCTCATGACATTTCCTAATTGGTTGAGGCGCGCGCGAGCCCCGACAAGTTGTCTGGTCCACCGCACACTAGCCGAAAAGGTCCGACAAGACGTTTTCAGATCTAGCACTGTCAGATATCGCCCGACAAGCCCCGATCTTGTCACAGACTTATATGAATTCACACTAGCCGACAAGTGAAAATTATTTGTCGGCCAACAAAAAATCGGCTAGTGTGCGGCGGCCTTTAGCGAAAACTTATTGATTTCCACGCGGTGAGGAAAAAATTACCACCACTGTATTCGGTTTATGGTTGTCTCTTTATTTCTAATCCAAAATATCAGCTTAAAGCGTTCAGAAGTCACCAAAATTCTTCAATAAACTCAAAAAGTGGAATTCTGAGCAATGGTTTTCTTACACTCAAGGTCGTTCATTTTGCGAGTTCATAAAATTATAACTGACTCTGAGAATGTTCAAAATTGCTCCTGAATAATTGGAACAGTTCCAAGCTACTGATGTCTTGAAAGAGCCAGACAGCTCGAGGCGAGGTTCTAGTTCATCAGACTCTGGAACTACGGACTCTGTAATTTGCTCGACTGCTCGGGTTGTAATGCTGTTGAGCTCGTCAAGATATAGAGGTTTCTCCTTCAGGCGCTGGAACTAGCTGGTTGTAAGATTGATCAATGGCCTCGACACAATCTCGATTTGACTGTCTGGAAACCCTTGCCCGTCGGACACTGGGACTACTCTCTTTATTTTTTTATAAGAATATGTTTTATAAGGATGACGAGGCTGAAATTCGCAAAATTTTAAGCATGCTTTAAGAATTAACCAGAGGCTGAGATTTTGTAAAGAATAATGTGTGTTAAAAAAAATTGAAAATACAAGTTCAATACAATTATTAGACTTCCCACAAGTCGACCTCATGAATTTCAGGGTAGAATAAGTTTGGCCGCGAAGCGACCGAGCGAGCGAAGAAGTCGCGAGAGGTACTGAATAAACAAGACGAAGGCCTTTTCAGAAAGTCTATACAATTATACGTTTTTAAATAAGCCGTATAAAATTCTTTCTTTCTTTAAAGAGCAAAACAAGCCAAGAAGCAGCAAATAACAGCACTAGCCGTTTGTTCGAAGTTATATGCGTAATATCAGGATATAATTAGTGCCCGCAGGCTGGCTCCAAAATTACTTTAACACTATCCAGACACCAAATACACTCGAAAACAAATATGTCCTACGCTATAATCTAAGAATATTCACAAGAATATTTTCAGCCTAAAATCGGCAGAAAAATAAGAATATTCAGCCTCGGCAGGAAAAACAACATCTTGAGATACCCAACTCTGAGTGATGATCTTGCCGCTGGTGACGATTGAAATTGGTTTGGTGTACAAAGGTTTTAGTACAGACCTGACACTGAAAGTTACGCTCTTTTTATATATATATATATATATATATATATATATATATATATATATATATATATATATATAAGAACCGTTTTTATAAGAGCGTTGAGGCTGAAATTAAGCAAAATTTTAAGGTGGTATGGTACCCTCAAATGGATCAAAAAGTTTGTTTAAATATGGTGAAGAAAGATCAATTGTGTGCTATTGCACTCAAGAAGAGAAATTAAATTTCTAGAGTTTTACTCAAAATGGTTGCTATGGAAACCAGCCACAGCCTTTTGAAGTAGTGTCTCATAGTATTGACGCCAACACTTCATGCTCTTTTACAAAACAAGATTTGACTGTCAAATAAGCATGTCATGTAAGTTTCTGTTTTGTTCTGTGCAGTGAACCTAAGTTCTGACAGTTAACTCTTATTTTCAGTGCTTTTTACAGCTTTATTTGGAAATAACCTTATTTTTTAACACACCCAGTGGACAAATCATCTCATGTCACGTGACAGACCTTAAAATGTTACGATTTTTTTGGTTTATGACATCACGACACTATTGGTCTTTGATCAGCCCAAGTTTCGGGAATTCTACTTAAAAACCTTGCAAAGTAGAAATGTCAGTCGGTACAAAAGTAAACTTTTGAGAAAAATGCACTTTAAGTTTCTTACACGAAGTATTAAGCATTTAACGAGCCACAAATAGTGGGGGGGGGGGGTGCAGATTGGATCTCGGGGGAGGGGGTGCAATGGTTGTTCTATTTTGTAAAAAGTTACCGCAGTTGTGGGACATATTCCCTGTGATAAGGTAAACAGTCGTTGCTATGGCCGTTGCCACGTGAAAAAACTTATACCACTGTGTACTTTCCTTAAATTTCACACTCATCTGGAAGGAAATTCGGCAAGATCGTTTCAAAATGTTTCTGACAAGTCCTCAAGGGTCTTAAGTCTTGTATTTCCGAGAAATTGAATTTTTCATGAACATCGCCATATTTTAGGGTACCATACCCCCTTAAGAACGTATTAAGAACATTCCTCAGGTTGAGAGTCCGCTAAGAACGTGTTATTTTGCTAATCTGTATGTATTTAATGACAAGCATAAAATAAAGGTAACAACAACAAAAAAATGTAAAATCAACCCAAATACTTAAGGTGGCCGAACACAGTTTTCGCGCGCGCTGTTGCTGATGCAATTCAGCGCGCGCACAAGGATTGCAAAAAACAAACATGCCGTCAATAGAGCGATCATTTTATTTACTCAACACCCGCACTATCTGTGCTATTTTTCTCTATAACTGAACGCAGTGTATTGATGGCTTTAGTCTTTTATCACAAATATATGTTAAAAAAGGTAAAGATGGAAAGAACTCAGCAATTCTCAGCTTTTTCGTTGTTACCGAAAGAACCCAGTTAAATGCAGCGAATGCGTATTAAGTCAAAAAATTGCGATTGAATGAAAATTTGCACTCTCGGAAATACGCCTATTTCTCGAGAACCACTCATTAGAATTTCACGAAATTTGGCACGAAAACACTTTAGGAAATAAGTAACTGGAGTATTGAAAACAATTGAACTTTAACAAAGGAAACTCTAGACATTCCAGTAAAACTTCAAGAAGGGATAATTAAAGATCTCGCTGTTGAATTATTAGCAAAATGGTGTTAACTTGTGAGAATCCTTACAAGCTTGTTGCGTTCAAATTATAAAGAAAAGCTAATGACTAGACTTTCTATAAATACTCAAAACTGGCCTGTTTATTTTTATTCGTGTTGCCATGGCAACGGCACATACGTCAGCTTAACCATCGAAAAACCAACGTTTGTGTTGTTAACTTCCTTGCTGCCATTTTTGGCGACCGAGAGATCAAGGGTTTTAGAGAAAAAGGTGAATGAAACACAGGGATCAAAAACTGTGTTCAGCCACCTTAAGGGCATGTTTTGCATAACATTAACAATGGTTTACTTTTTGCATGACACACATCTCGGTTTGTAACAATCAGTACGGTTCTTCTTTATAACGGTTTTAAAATAACTTCCACACCATCAAAGTCATCAGGTGATACAAAGACTGAAGTATTATCAGGGTAAATTTAAAAACATCGTCTATAGTCGGCCCTTCAAATTTCGTTCCTACAGGAACCACCTCGAAAAAATTTCGTATTGATATTTTTGTTACGTCCGATTCCTCTGAAATTTCGAGGAAAGCGTGACTGGTAATTTAGCTAATCACCTGCGAAGTTTCAGGCAGGAACTCTCAATGTACCCTACATGACCAACTTTTTTCAAACCGCGTGGTCAGTCGTGTTAGGATGTCAAGTAGTGAGGAAAGTGAGTTGGATCGGGAACTCGAAAATGAAAACGACGAATGGAGGTAAGCAGGTAAGAAATATGTAAACAATTGAACACGAAGGTTGTATGGCGCGTTTTTAGGGTCAAAATTAAAAGCTAACTTTTCAATCTTTTCTTTTACCTGCTTCACTCATTTCCTGTCTTTGAAATTAGACAGTACGCATCTCTTTTGACCTCCGAAAAAATACATTCCGCGTTTCCTGAATACTAAAATCATACCATCCGGCATATTTTGACCTTTAATTTGAACAAATTATCCGCGTTTCCTGACTTCTCTCGAATTTTAAGTCCGGCATGTTCTGACTTTCTCCGTAATTGGTTTCCAAATGTCGTATTACTTAGTTTAATAAAGATTATGCATGTTCTTATCCATTCATGCACATCATCTTATACGTGCATTCTTATACATTCTTATACATAAATTAGGACATATCACGCCCTCCCTTTTATGTAACGGTAGCCGGTCGTTTCGGCTACAAGTCGATTCGCCTACACGATCGAAGTCGTTTCGCCTGCACGATATGAGTCAATTCTCCTACATTACAATACTACTTTACAATACTAAAAGGCTTTCAAATCTAAAAATTGACAAGTAGGTTTTCGGTAATTATATAGTTATGTTTTTCGGAAGAGCATTCCACTGCGACAGCGCGGCTATGCTAAACGTTCAGTCTCAACAAACGAGCTAATAAACTTGAAGATCACCAACAGGACGAGTTCATGTACCAAAAAAAGAGAAATAAACTTCATCTTTAACTTGAAATGATACGTGAGTGTGTGCGTACTTTTTCGTTGAAGTGGTCCGCTGAAGGTGGGTGTGTTTTCTTTCTGCTTTGTTGTCAACTTCTCTATTGTTCGGACTTGCGACTTTCTGAACAATAACAGCTGTTTAGTGCCTCGCTCAAGGTAAGTGTGATTTTTTTCTCTTTTTCTTTTACAGCAATACTGCGCCTTTCAATAAAATGCGGACTCTAAAAATTCAAAGCTCAACCAACAAATGCGTTTTTCGCTACCGTCAATCAAACGTTCGGCGGCTCCTCCCAGCTTCCGACTACTGCCGAGCACTGTTTCGTTGTTTGAACTGAGCTCAACGATTTGATTACTGCGCGCTCAGTGTCCTCAGTTTGTATCGAATCGAATCGAATCGAATCGAATCGACTTCAACTTGCATCGAAACGACTTGTATCGGAACGACCGGACACCTTTTCCAGAATTCGCAAAAAAGGTTACCGCAAAAAAAAGTTCCCGCAAAATTACTCCATAATGAGAGCAAGATGTGATTGAGTAACACTGATTACAAAATATCGTCGATTCGCAAAAATAAACTGTTGTTACGGGATTTTCCTTTCGACCTCCCTTTCACCAAAAGAAGTCTGACAGTCAGTGTTCATTTATCTTCCCAAAATAACTTCGACTTAAGTGTAGGCGAAACGACTTAGATCGTGCAGGCGAATCGACTTCAATGTAGGCGAAACGACTTGTAAGCTAAACGACTTGTAGGCGAAACGACCGACATTCACCACAACGGTTCGCGTTGTACATGTATTAAACACACTATCACACCCTCTCTTTTATTACGAAAACAGTCCTAAAGGGACTGGTCAAAAAGTACTAGGGGGTGGGCCGGAGCAGAGAGGGGGTGGCTCATCAGTTTTTGAGCCCTTGGTAAGCCGGTTGGGTCGTTCAATTTTCAGCTACCCATGGCGGGTGGGTCATCCTGTTTTATAACAGGAATTGGCACACATTTGCCACCATTGACAACAGAGGTAACTCCTTCCAGTTCCAAAGGACGAAAATTTTTCGAGCCATGGCTGGAAAAAGTACACGTGGTTGGTGTACAATAGGGATGGCAATTTCATGTACTGTAAAATCTGTACGAAAGCCAAGAAGTCTAACGGAAGTCCCAGGGCATCTACATGCTATTTGTCCCTATGGGTACGGTACATATGTTCATGGGTCTGCATGGGACCCACACTCTTGGGCTTGCTGGCTGTGTTAGTCCAGAACTCACTACAGCCTTTTTCTGGGTAGATCACTGTTCCACAAGTAGCGAGGCAAAAAGTCAAGTGTGAAAGGTTTACGGTCAAGCTCTTTTAGAGTTTACGGACATAGCCTTAAGTTACAAAAGTAAAGGAAAATAATATTATTTTTAGATGGTTTTGTATTACTGCAAAGAAAGAAAAAATCTAAAACGTGAACAATGTCACAGTTCCATACAGAAAATGTGATTTTGTTGGATTATGCAACCAAAAATGTCATGTTTCGTAGGGGGTGGGTCATGTGATTTTCAACCTTCATTTAGGGGGGGATCACTCATTTTTGTTCCTAATGGAGGGGGTGGGCCATGTGTTTTCTAATCAACACATTTTCAAAGCGCCCCCCCCCCCCCCCACCCTGTACTTTTTGACCAGTCCCTAAGCTGCAACAGTTCACCGCTTAGACACTTAAGCCAAAACATAGTCCTCAAGATGTTTCGGGTGTCTGCAGACGCGCTGAGACCTTCTTGGCTCAGGTGCTTTCACAGGTGTAGCAGGCGGAAGTAAGTCAGTCGGCAATTCAACCACAAATTGAGAAGGCAACTCAAAGGTTTCAGTCACAGGCTTCACGGGCTCTAGTGGCTGTGGCTCACGTTACAGGCACTGTTCACGTTGAGTGTCATCGGTCGTAGCAGCAGGTTTGTTGGTCTTCCTAAGATTAATTCTGTTCTTCCACTTCGTAAGATCTTTCACTCAGACGATTCTTGACAACTCCTTTCTTCATCCCTTCTTTCCAACCTGCCATGGCTGAACTCTTACAGCATCGCCTTTCTCCAAAGGGTCTAAGTCACGGGCGCCTCTGTTGTGATTAGGGAGCTTAAGCAACGATGATGTCGACGCCGAGGACGACGCCTAGCAAAAAATGAATTTATATTCTACCAGCAAAATTCGCAATTGTCTAGATCTGTTCGGTGCGCCAATGGCTCTAAAAACGTGTTTAAGCTAAATATGCCACGGTGGTGTTCAATTCCAAATGGAAATACGAAAAATGAGCCGTCGTCGTCCACACTCCTTAGACGACACAGAACTTGGTCGTTTCACGTTCTTGTTTTGCAGGGGACGGCAAAGAAATGTGCAAAGATTTGTAACGCACGTGCACAGCTATTGTTTTGCTCATTAAAACTTTTGTTTGGTGAAGTTCTCGTTGCCGTCGTCGTCGCGGTTTGCTAAAACTCCCTCATAACGAGCGTGCAGTTGCTGGCGCAGGCGAAGCTTGGTGTGGGTTTTATCTTCATCAGCTACAGACGGTTTAAGTAAACCGGCAGACATGGGTAGAGGACTGCTTGTCCTTCTGTTAAGAGGGCGCTGAGCTGGGCTGATTTGAATTTCCGAAGGCGGTGTATTCCTGTGGTCAGGCAGAGCAAGAAACGCATTCGAACCAGCCCTCTTACACTTCAAGAGAATCTTCCTGGCGTCTTTCACAGCACTTTTGCCGGGCCTTGCCATTGGACTGACTGTGACGGGGACTGCTAGTGTAGTGATCAAAGTCCCACTCATTTGAGAATTTCAGGAAATCCCTGGAAGAAAACTGTGGTCCGTTGTCAGTAACTAGCTGTTCCGGTATGCCTTGCCTTGCGAAATGCGCTTTGAACTTCCTGATTACAGACACCGACGTTGTGCTTCTGGGGTGATCAAGTTCAAAGAAGTCACTGAAATAATCAGACGTCGCTAAGTAGCTCTTTCCCTCTAGTCGAAAAGTCCGAAAAGGTCAGCTGCAAAGTACTGCCAGGACCGACTAAGCGTTTGGTGACTCTCGAGTGTTTCCTTGGTCTGGCTTCCCTCGCATTCTCTGCAGGCTTCACAGGTAGATACGCGACTCTTAATATCCTCTGTCATGCCAAGCCAATAAAGACACTCGCGCTCTCTATTAAGGCAATCATTAATTAACTCCCAGGTGTGAGTTGTCAATACTCCTGAGAAGTTCGCCTCTAGCAGCCTTCGGGACTACCACTCTCTCAGTCTCTCCTTTGAAAATACAGTCGAAACTCCGGTTGCAACCACCTCTCCTCAGCTGCCAGTTTTCCAAAATACCAAAACTTTTCAAGTCAGATCGCTATATTTTAAACCTCTTGTAAGCGACCATCCCTCGTAAACGACCGCGACCACTTTTAGAGCTAAAAGTTTGAAATTTTTCTTTGTTGTCACCCTCCAGTAAGCCACCACTTGACAACTAATAGAGCGTAAATTACGTAATAATGTGTTGTAGCATTATCGCATTCCTGGGTAGCACACCCGGGGGGCGGGGGGGGGGGGGTGGGTACTTGGGCCAATTTTTTTTGGGTATGTGCCGCTGGCCTCTCAGAATCACTACCACATTATAGTCATATTCTATGGCCAATTATAGACCCCATCTTAGTCACTTTTGGGTAAATGTAATTTTCACGACCCCAACTTAGTCACTTTCTGTTTTTGCGTCTACCGTATAAATCCTTTTAACTAAGTCTTTCTAAAATGAATTGACACATTTAATAAACTGAATGAAGAACACTTTACTTTACAACTACACTATAAACATTCTGGTACATTTGTTTACCATAAACATTTACAAACAAACCGTCATAAATAGTTGAAATGCAAACATTCTTCTTTAACGGTAACATTACACTAGCATTGACATTATAATAGCATTTTTGATGAGGATAAAAGCAATTTATAGAACTTTCAGAACAGAAAATTCATAATCGTAATAAAAATACTAAATATTAAACAACAGCAATAAATACGGTAACATTTTTTTTTCGGCGAATCTTTCCGTTTATAAATCACAACTTGTCAGAATTTTCTTACTCTCAAAATCCCGGAAAATTGTGACCCCATTCTAGTCATCCTATAAAAATGCTTGAAAAGGCGACCCCATTATAGTCAGTCCAGTCGTGAAAATGCGACCCCATCCAGCGGTACATCCCCATTAGCCCATTTATAGGAAGTGCCCCCCCCCCTCCCCCACCGGGGTAGCACAAGAGACGGAATTTTTTTCAATAAGAAGCATCGGATCTTCTCGAAATTGACTTTTCACATGAATAAACCATTTAAAACATGGGGTAAGTCTCTGCAGTTACCATGTCTAATGAGGCAAAATTTTGGCCCAATCATGTGGTCTAAGCTCTTGTAAGGGACCACCTCCCGTAAGCGCTTACGGGATGTTCGACTGCAATTCCATTCTGAACGGACATTTCGTCTCTCATATTGAAATTCGAAGAGACCACAGGAGGCAGGGCACTCTTGTCATCAGGCCAGCGCTGCTGAATACCGGCACTTCTTCCTTTAGTTCGTTTAGTGTCATCGTCCGGGTGAGGGTAGTTCTGCCGAAAAAGGACTGTTGTTGGCGACTGACGTTTCGACAACCTGAGCGGAAGTCATCTTCAGAGTCAAGTGAATAGTGTTAGTGTGTCGATGATGTTATAAGTCTGGTCCGTTGAACGTGATTGGTCAGTTCAGCCATGATGTTATTGGCTGAAAGACTCGTGTAAAGTTTGTCATCACTCATTGGTTGGTTTCGATCCGTCTATTGTTAGTCAAAATGGTCGGGTTTTGGTCTGTCTATTGTTAGTCAAATTAAGTCGGGCTGTTGGAAGTCCGTTTGTCGGTTTCGTTTCCATCGTGGATAAGTTGTTTGTAAGCCGCCGGTAGTTGTTGACATCTGTTAAAAGGTGTTTGTTCTAGGTTAATGTACCAGCTTTCCAGAGTCAGTCGTTGAAAATAGTTTGTACTGTACGGTTAAGCACTGAGCAGAGTCCCAGTCAATGTTGTGGTTTTTCAGTTGAATGATGTACAGCAATGTGATTGTTGGCATCACCATTTCTCGTGGCTCGTTTGTGTTCAGTCAGTCTCGTGTCAAGATTTCTGCCAGTCTCACCAATGTAGGAGGCCTGGCAGTTGGAGCATTTGATTTTGTAAACTGCTTCCTGTCTGTTGTTAGGTTCGTCCCTGTCTTTAACGTTGGTCAGTAAGTGTCGCAACGTAGTTGTAGGTTTTTGGGCCACACGGATGTTGTAGGGCTGTAGTATCCGTGAGATGGTCTCAGAAGTGCCCTCAATGTAAGGTATAGTCACTGTACTAACAGGTGTTGGGTTCCTGTTCGTTGCGTCAGCTTCAATAGGTCGGTAAATGTTTCGTCTAATAAAGTCAACGTTGTAGTTGTTTTTGTGAAAAACACGTTCTTCCTTCTTTAGTTTCCAAAATCAAGCATCGCTCACTGTCAAAAAAAGGTTTTAATCCGTTCAATTATTTCAGAACACGTTTTGTAAGAAAAAATCTTTTATAAATTTATATGAAACCTCTTTGTCATTCTTTGTACTCTCGCAGTTCGAGTTGTTCTTTTCCATAGCTCCTTTGCAATCACATAGTCGTGTATTAAGTCTCTCAAAATTGATCAATCTTTCTCGGGACCGTATTACAACAATATCGGCGCTTGGTCTTTTTGGTAGGGAACCTCTCTGGTGATCACTGGGCTCCATTATCATATGGGTCTTAACTTTGAATTATTAGATGTAAATCTTGTATACGTACCCTTTTCCAAGAAGGCGGAAAATAATAGCAAATTTCGGAAACTTCAACTTCAACTGCTTTATTATTGCGCATTATTTACAGACTTAATTTACATCAGTATTATAAAATAAATATAAAAAGAGAAATATATGCTACATCATGATAGGACTATGGAGAGAATTAAAAAAAAATATATGTGCGTGGTGACCAGAGTCAGCCATTGCCTTTCGAGCTGGTTACTACCATGTCACTTGAGTTACTTTAAATGCGGTGCAACAAAAATACGTTACAGTCGGAAAAGTCGGCAAGAATGTAAATTACAAGGCTACTTTGGTTTACTCGACTGGAGGATGACCAAAATAAGCGGAACTTCTTGAAAGGTAGACGTGCTTTTTATTTCGTTTTAGCTTCCAGTTCCAGTCCGTCTAGCAAGGCTCCAGGTCAAGGCAACGAATGCCGAGCTATTCAATGCTGACCCTGAACGTTCACAGGGCGACCTTCACAGAAGAAAGCCCCTGAGAGAGACAAGTCTGCGCGAGTGGGTCCCCTGTAAATAGGCTCCGCGGAGCCTATTCACAGGCCACGGTCAATTGAACAAGTACACAGACGTTGAAGTTCAAACTCATTGAATCGGTGAAGATAAGAGTTTGATGTGATGACGGCACAAATGCCGGCGGCGGATTTGGTCGATTTTAGCAGTAAATGCTGTAAGATAACGTGGACATATTCGAAGGTTGCTAAAAATAAACGATAGCCAACTTTTAGAAGTAAAATAAAAACCATTTAACAATGAAACAATCCGTAACACGTTGAGAAATGCAGATCTATTTCCCTGTTGTGATGTCACTGTTCCACGACTTCCACTCCGTGCTACCATAATAACTTGCAAAGTACGAATATCGCCGATTTCGTTTCTGATTTTCATCCCCTGGTAGTTCCCTGGGAGATCGAGAAATGAAACTTGCTAGAAAGGAAATTTTCAGTTGTTTTCGAATTTTTATCGCCCGATAGAGAGGCGTGACGATACCTGTCACGCAAGCACCTACAGATATGCATGAAGGCCACGTCGACTGGTCAGCGGGTGCAATCGTTCCGAAAAAACAAATATGGCCACCATCGTTCAGCTCAGTGAAGGTTGAAAAGTTATTTTGTACGGCAAAGAAAGCTGGAAGACATCTTACTACTGATCTAAATAAGATCAACTCGACATGAAGCACACAGACGAAGAGTCTGTACAGAGGTTAACTGTCAGAAGAATATTTCTTACGCGCGGAAAACTTAAAGCATCTAGTCGCACTTCGGCGCTGATGTCAGGTTTTGCTATGGTGAGCTTTTGAGCTGTTTTTTGTTTGGGTTTTCAGTGTGAGTTTACATTTATCTGTAAAAAACGCAGGGTAGCTTTTTTAGCTTCGCTGTAGCTTACTTGCAATGAATTACCGTAGTTACTTTGCTAATTAACAAAACTGCTCCTTGTTTACCAGAGTTTAGAGCATATCTGTATATCTAAGCTTTAGCTTATTTGTTTAGTTCCTTTTCTCTTTGAAGGCTTGTGTGAAAAGCGTTTTACATTCATTTCGGAAGCTAGAATATCTAGATATATCAGATTATTGATTGCAATAGAAAAAAAGGTTCTATTTTCAAGAGTGTCTTTTACGTAAATAAAGACATGAATGACCATCGCTGTTGTGTTAAGCTTATGTTCAAGCCTGAATTTTTTCAGGTGTTACTTTGACAACTGTGTTAAATTGTGTACATAAATGCAATGATCAATCGCGTCTTTACGTCTTTCTCCACCGTTCAAATTTACGCGTTTCACTTGGTCACTTGCCGTCTCTTTTACAATGGAAGCAATATTAGTTTCTCGATTTGTACATAGTGTGTCCAATTCGCACAGCCTATTAAATATCACGAGCAATTTATTTATTTCGTGATGGATGTTTGCTTGTTATGTGTACATTAGAGAAGAAGGAGCTTAAATCCACCTTAAGAATTCTGATGCTGAGAAAGGTGTCTAATTGGTGCAAACATTTGCATCCTTGTTTGTAAGGAGGTATCAACTTTCAGTGCTATATTTTGCAGGTGGCAATGGTGGAAATTCAACTAGAACCTGGCATCCCTCAAGAACTATTGATAGCATTCAGTGTGATGACTACCGTTCTTATTTCAGTACATGTCTTTGCACTCATGATATCTGTCTGCATTCTCCCGAATATCGAGGGAGTGGCAAATATTCAGTGTCAGGGAACTCAAATGGTACGTGATTCACCACATGAAAAACTACATACGTACATAGAGATTGCATGGATCTTCTCAACAGGTCTTGGGACACTTCTCTTCTTGGCAGAGATTGCAATACTCTGTTGGGTGAAGTTCTACAATTACAGCAAACCTGCGGCTGTAGCAGCTTCTGTGGTGCTGGTGCCTGTGTGTATTGTGTTTGTTTGGTTTGCTATTCATTTCTACAGATCTCTTGTTCAACACAAGTATGAAAGGTCTTTTCAGGGAATTGAGGAACTTCAGCAGATTGCTAACCAGCTTCACACAGACACAGGAACATCACCAAGTTCACCTGCTCCTAGTCCATGCCCTAATCACAGGGTCTAACAAAACGTTTACTGCACATTTTCATGGTCTTGTAATATAACTAACAACTGGATATACGTTGAGAGCTCATAATTTTAAACCATTTTAATTAAAGAACACGTTTTAAAATCTCCAATATGGATATACACTGCAAAGACATGAATTATCATTGCAGTTATGTACATAACTTACTGGTAAACAGCTGTGAAAATAAAGACTGAAAAATGATCATTCATGTCTTTGCATCTTTCTCTGTAGTTCAAATATATGGTCTTTCATTTAATCACTTGCATGGCTATATACACTCAGGAACAAATAGTCTGTAAGATCAGTTTGTTAAACCGTGGTGTACCATAAATTTAGATCATTCTTTCATTTATAAGCATGGTCTACATCATCTGCACTTGTTCAAGGATAGAAAAAGTTAAAGTTCAGGGCTTTGTGGTTTGGTGACCATGTGTAACATTAAAGTTTGAAACATCTTTATATTCTAGGTAAAAGGGACTTAAACAAGAAAGTATTTATTTTATTTTATTGATAACAAGTACATTATTGTATTGCTCTTAATAACTGGAGCATAGTAGAAGTTGCTGTACAAAAATAATATTAAGTTATTAACATTGTGAAAGGCCTATAACAGGCTGCCATTAGTGATTACAGTGAACAGTACAGAATATGTCTAGCTTCTTTTAAACTTGATTTTAGTTGTAATGTGATTTTATTTGCTGCCATTACATCCAAGTTTTCCAATCATCATTATATGACCTAACAGGCTACCTCTTGTATAACTCATAACATTATTCTTTCTGTGGTTTAGAAGGGTTGTCTGTTGACGTTTTGCTACTGGAACTCAAGAATGTCTTGTTCACGAAGACAGATAGTTTAAAAGTTGTACTACTTTTAGCCAGGTTGTTTTCTTTGTTTTAAACTACACTGATGTTCATCACAACATTGTTTAATTTTAGCTGCCATGTACAGGGTTCTTGTGTATTATATCACATGCCTGTGGCTTCTGTTGGTATATATGTACACTTTTAGAAAAAAGGGAACTTAATAAATATCAAGTTATATAAAATTAAAGCATCAATTTATCATCACTGCTGTTCATCCAGAAATGTGTCTTCTGCATCTTTGACTACACCTTTTGTATCTTGAAGTTTACACTGTATTTTAAGAAAAAAAATACAAACAAATTGAACTGATTTCTAGTGAAACAAAATAGGAAAAAAACCTAACACTGTGCTGAGTGTTGTCATTGATGCCAATAACATGTCAGTGAAACATTTGGTCTATATGGGACAATTTTGACCAAGGTTATGAGTAGGGACGACGGCTAGATGCAGCAAGGTAAGTTTGTACACAACTTTTGGCAATAGTTGTTCTTATGAGGAAGAAATATAAATGACTTGAGTAGAGACAAACAATCATTGTCTTTTTCACTCAATGCCGTTTACTCAATTTCTTCCACTCTCCCAGACCCATTTGCCTGAAAAGCAGCTGGTAATCAAGTCCACACATCACAATGTACTAAGCAATTTTAAGACCATGCTAAAGGAGCTACATGTAATTTTCTGAGGCATATTATGAGAGAGATGTATTCAAATTACAAAGCTGTAGAACAATGAGTAGAGATTGGTCTTGGGTAACACCCCAAATAACACTAAACAGCTGCCAGAATGATGACCAAGGCAGTGAAATCTACCATGTTCATCTCCTGAATGACATACAGTATGATTGACACTAACCTCGGGTAGTGGGTATGTTGTTGGCTTGGGGGCTTCATGTCGACCAAAATCTTCAACAGTGCCACATTTTGGAATGTCATCACACCACACTCCAGTGTATAACTGTCCTCGGTCAAGGTAGAAAAATTTTCCTTTTCCATGTTTTTTGCCATCTTTCCACTGACCTTCATATCGATTGTCATTTGCTGTCAAAAGAACACCAGGCATAATTGAACATTCAAGTATGACCAATCTGGATGGTGCAACTTTGTGAAAAGTCTTTGTCATGAATTGTTAATTCATGTAAATCAAGTATATATTCTGCTTACATATATTTTAATACAATCCTCAGAGGCTTCAGTTGGGGCAAGGATTTCAATATACATTATACTGAATGATATAGATAATGGCTCACTTATAATGTGGAATTTTTAACATCAAACCCAACCTTTGAATTTGGTCCAGATGAATACAGGGTTGATATACTGTGAAAAATCAAAGGGCCTTCAAAGAGGTAAAAGCAACAAGTGACACGACCCTGAAAACCAGTGACATGGGAAGTTCTAATCAGTGACAAGCAAATCAAATGTGCCACTAAAATTTGACAGCCACATGAGGAGCACTAGAAAAGGCAGCAACGTTGACCCTTTTTGGACTTTTTTCCTATTTAGAAATTGTAGTCTCATCAGTCAATAACAGGAATGGAGTGCTGCCTTGTTAAATGGTTCCAAGACAGCGATAAATTAGCGAGAGCTCACCTAGCCTGAGCATTCCTTCACCATTTCTCATGTTATTGTACCATTCTCCCTCATAAACTGCACCATCTGAATAATACATTCTTCCCCAGCCGCTGCGCTTGTCTGCATACCACTCCCCTTCATAGTATTCGTTATATGAGTAGAAATTAGTTCCATAACCCTGTGAATGAAACGCTATTTGTTTTCAGTTAAAGATAAAAATCAAGACCTACATATGCCAAGAAATTATAATTTGGAGACAGGCTCTACACATACTGAAAAATTCCTTTTTATGAAAGAAGCTAGATCTCTTGACATGTATGTTATACTACGAAAATCACTGAACTGTGGAATGGGCTTGAATTTTTGTACAGTGACCCGTCACACTTTCTTTTGCTTTCTTTTCACTTACAGTCAACTCACAACAACACGAAGGAATGTGGGTGGGCCAGCAAAAGAAAGTGTGTGTGGCCGCTGAAGAAAAATTCGAGCCAATTCAGTCTATGTTCGGTGATACTGGAAACACAAGAAAAATAGTTCTTTGCATTGAGTCAAAGACATGGATACATACATGTCTTTTATCATTTTTCCATCCTCCAGAGTAAACCTTTCTGTATCCAGCCCCCTCAGGTAAACTATATGTACCAAAGCCACAACGATGGTCATCTTTCCAGTCTCCATCATAAATGGCTCCTAACTTCTTCCATGTCATGGTCCCCTTTCCTAATCAAATCAGTACATTTGAACCTTGTTAAAACACGTACAGAAACCAGTTTGCCAAATGGGAAGATATGATCTACTGTAGGTACATGTTTCCTATTAGGGTTCAGTGGCAGATCCAGACCTTGAGCTAAGGGGGGTGGGCAGGGGGGGGGGAGTTATTTTGCTTGCCCTACCAGTTTTTCTTCCTTTTGCCATTTTCCTTTTTTTTTTTAACCCAAAATAAGGGGGGCCCAGGGGGCGGGTCCCTCTCCTAGATCTGCCACTGGGGTTGTAGAAGGCAACACTAAGAGGCCAAGAAAACACAACCCAAGGGAATCCAATCCAAAAGGTAAATACCTTCGTGGAATGTTGGGAGTGTACTTGCTGGGAGTACTTTAAGTGAGCTGGGGTGAAGCCTTGGGGGAGCGGGAAAAGAAAAAAGTAAAGGTCTTCAGTGCCCCCCAGATTCTTCAATCTCTCACATACACGGCCCCCATGTATATGCACATGTCTATCTTCAGAGAAAATGCTGAATATGTGAACAGTCAATTGGATTGCAATACCGTGGAAATATAAGTTAACTAGCTCAGAGAGTTCATGTTTATTCACCATTCTAAGCCTGCAGAATATCTTGCGACATGAAAACACATTCTTAGCGGGAGTTTTAGCTTTTTAAAATACTCTTTCATCAGAGCCAGTAACAGACTCAGAAGCATCGTCCGAGAATAAGTTTTTATTAATTAATCGGGAAACAACTGATGAATGGCCATGAATTTACATTCAAAATTTCCGGAGGCATGTTCCTGGTAAAGCTGGGTTAGAGGGAGATTGGAATAAAATCAGATGCCTATAGTATTTAACAGAAGAAGTAAGCTTAATACCGAACGTGCGAATACAAAACCGGCCGCGCGCGAGCGACTCACCATTCTTCTGATTATTATCCCATTCGCCAGTGTATCGATCGCCATTTACTGAATACACCGTGTGATGAACGCCTTTCTTCTGTGCTTTATAATCCCATTCTCTCCACAACGGTTCGTTTTTCTTGGGCTGTTTAGTGATCGGCATTTTGTTGAAGATTCCCCAACTGAAGCTACAAATCAGACAATTATTTACCTCTGTAACTAAGGGCAGGCCAGGTTACTCAGGCAATACCATGATGCTATTCCACCCTTACATACAAAATGGCCGCCTACATGGACGTCTTCGAAAGAACGACTAAAAGAACGACGAAAAATAACTGTTAACTGTAGTTTACTTGCTTTACTATAATATTATGTGTAGTACAAGAATTTCACGCGATGGAAAACTTAAATAACGAGATATCAACTGAAGGAGAAGGGGAAGCTTGCTATGGAATTGTTAGCAATATTCCGAAAGAATTCCGCTCGGCTGATTTACGAGCAATGTTCTCAAACTTCATTAATGACGAAACTGAGGGATTCAAATGCTTTCACTTTCGACATCGTCCTGAGTTTAGATGCGAAGTAGAGACAAATGGCGAAGATAAAGAGGTCCAGTCATCCAATACTACATGCTGTGTTGTAATGATCTTAAAGAAAAAACTGAAAGAGTTGATCAAGAGTTATCACGGTAAAAACTGGGTTGACCGCAATGGAAAATATTTTCCTTCCAAAGCAGTGATATCAAAAATTAGAATCAAAGAAGGAAAAGGTTCGTATTTACTTGCAATAATACTTTTTATACCATGCCATAAAAAATACAGCTAATCAGAACACAAGAAAGCCATTGCATGCTCAACGATATAATTACACTTAAGCTTCCCACTGTGCACTGCACTCTTATTCCTGTCCGAAATTGAGTAAGCAGCGCCATTTCCAGTTTCTTTCCAGGATTGTCACTCAGTTGTGTCAGGGCCAAATTTTTACTTGGGCTTTATTGATATCAAAAATGAAGCAGAAAATGACTATTTGAACAACTGCTGACTGATAGAGATTATTGTAGACAATATGAAGCCAGTTCAAAGGCATTTGGAGTGAAGCCTGTGTGTATGCTGCATTGATTGTGTTTGCAGCTTTCTCATGGTATACCATGGAATTTGAACCAAATTGTTGTGTGTCTTATGTGTATGTGTCAAATAATGGGGAGAAATAATACCTTGGATATTGACGGTTGCCATGGAATAACAAGAAATGAAAACCAATGATGTTGAAAGTTACCAATGTAATTATTTTCATTCATTAATTGGTCATAAATTTCATTTTTGGTCACTTATTTGCTAGAGATTATACATGTACCATGTTTCTATGGAGTTATAGAAACACGAGTGGAAGTTTGGGAGAACGAGAAATGCTGTGGGAACACAAGGCCACAGCTGAGTGTTTCCACAACTTTTTCGAGTTCTCCCAAACTTTCACAAGTGTTTCTATAACTTGATAGAAACACGGAGAACATGTTTTCTATTTCTTTTAGAAAACACTGCAATGAAAAAAAGGAAAACAACTTGTTTACTTTAATCATCAAAATGTAAATACTCTTTGCACACGCCATCATTGTCAACAGCTTATGCTAGTTCTGTGTTTCTATCGAGTTGCAGAAACACGATTCAGTATGCATATTTTTGAGGGCTGTTTTCTAATAAAGAATAATATTCATTGATTGTTCCAGAAAATATTTATGCCCTTCCCCTGGATGGTTTTTTGGTTTGACCCCAACCCCTCCATCCCTTTGGAAATTCCAGTTGTGGTTCACACTTTCCTTTGAGAATTTTGGCTTTTGTGACTTCCCTCTGCCATGAAATGTCCAGTAACCCTGCTTGAAGTGGATACATATGAATATTTTCTGGAACCACACATCAACTTTTTATTTATTGGTCATGCTGGTTGTTTCCTTGGTTGACCCTGACTGATGGAGGCCGATGATGGCTGTTTTTAATTTATGGTTTCTTCCTTTGTAAGGAGATTTTACAGACTTCTAACATTTCCCTTTCTTACTTTAGACCTCTCCTATAGAACAAGGGAGGAAAAGAGTCAACATTCTTTTACAAGGACAAACTTAGAATTCTCACACCATGACCTCAACGAACTGAAAGAGCTGCACCCTCCTCCACTGATGCCAAATGGTAATGTTGGAACACCTTTGTTGGTATTCATGGAGTTGATAAGAACTTGCAAGCTCCCTCCCCATGTCATAAAAAAACTAGACTTAAATTTTTCTGCGGGCCAGTCTAAAAAGAAATACAGCAATGTTCCACTTGATTATAAATCTTTGGAAAAAGATCGCACTTCAGCTGCAAGAGGACCTAAAAGAAAGCTGGTTCCTTGTACAGTAAAGGACTGCGTGCAAGGTGGATCCAAGGAAAATGACCCTTCATTGTCTGCATGTAGTCTAGAAATGCTGGAGTTTCAGACATCAGAACAGTGTAACAGTGAAAATGGTTCTGACTGTGAAGAACTTGACAAGATTGAGGCTGATCATGATAGTGATGTAGAGGAATGGGACAGACATGAATCATTGCACAATGATGTTACAAGTCAAGAACGAACAAAAGAGAGACTGTTTGAAGAGGATATTGAACTGAAGTGGGAGAAAGGCGGTAGTGGTCTTGTGTTTTATACTGATGCAGCATTCTGGAAAGAACAGGAGGAACCAACTTTTGATGAGGAGACTGCTGATGATTGGGATGTGGACATGGAAATCTATGAAAATCCAGGTGCGTGTACCAATATCAATTTATTATTAATAATAAATTATATGAAATGCAACTTTGACACTTGGCCAACCAGTAAAGAGTTCTTGATTGACAGTTTTTTAACAGATACCTGAAAGCTAGCCTGCAAATGCAGACATATTTTCAGCTGCTGCTTGTCTCAACCGAAAAAATCAGCGGAGACAAGTGACAACTGCAAAGACTGCGTTCACAGGCTACCTGAAAGCATGCTGAATATTTATACTAAATATTACATAATTCAGTTCTTTTTAGATGGGAAATAATTATTTCTCTTTTGCACGCAGACGGGGGAGACAAAGATTCCCGAGACCTTCTTCAGATGCGAATAGAAAAGCAGTGGAGAAAAGGGAATGATATTGACCTGAATAAAATTGGAGGTTTTGAGAAATATACCAGAGGATTTGGGGGCCAGCTGATGAGAAAGCAAGGGTGGAAGGAAG
This sequence comes from Orbicella franksi, assembly GCF_964199315.1. Lineage (NCBI taxonomy): Eukaryota > Metazoa > Cnidaria > Anthozoa > Scleractinia > Merulinidae > Orbicella > Orbicella franksi. The sequence continues at coordinate 13,045,532 of NC_138156.1, read as the reverse complement.
GGGGAAGCCTTGGGTTGTCCCAGGTGGGGATAACAGAACCTGTTGTTGCTGAAGGACAACTGCCAAAGTCCAAGAAAGGCTTAGGCTACTATGGTGAAAAGTTACAGCGACAAGTGAAACGACCAAGAGCTGAAAGAAATGTCATTATATCAACTATTTATGATGAGCCAGACAACAATGAGGAGAATGTGTTTGAATCATGGGGACCTGATAAACTCAAGTATGTAAACAATGTTGATTTCGTGCCTGGGAAATCCCATCCAGAACAAAGCAGGAAAATATGACTGCCAAAGTCTGACCTTACATGTACAATATACAATGCAAAGGGTTGTAAAGGGAATATTTATGATTCTGCTTATTTTAATAGTGTGGGTTAGAGTCTATTCAAAGAAGAAGCCTACTGAAACCTTCAGACTGTAGTATAAAGGAATGAATAAGTCTTTTCTCATGGAGATATCACATGGCTTCTATTTGTTACATATTTGTTATAATAACATTTGAACACTGTTGAGCACCCAACTGTGTGCAATGTAGAGAATATATTCAAAACCATGTGTGAACCTGACAACATTTCTCACAACACAAGACGGTGTGGACAGCAAACAAAGTGCAACTACTTTGAGGGGCATGTTTGATTGTTGACTTATCAAATCTTGTCACCGTTGAACTGCTGCGTTTGTGCAATCAAACTGAGAAGTTTGGGCTTGGAGCTGATGCAACTTGCCAGTAAGTTACGGTGTCAACTCCAAAATAAATTGGTCTAATGTTCAAAATGAAAACAATCAGAACTTTGTACAAAGAATGTTAGAAACTAACAAAAAACTACAAAATGTATTCTGAGTGGCAACAGCATGGTTCTAATAACTGTTCCTTGTTTCTAGTTGAAATATTAAAAACAACAGAAGGCTGCTTTCTTCAATTATTATGTAGATTTATTGATCATTTGTTGAGCAGGGTCAACAACTTATTAAGAACCAGTGGCTTGCATCATTCAATTTGCATGTCAACCTATGTTACTGCATAAAGTGGCTACAAACTTTAATTTAATGTAAGTTAAACAGTAGAACAGCTAGTGCTCTACTCTGTCCTGTTTATCTTCAGTTGGTACAATATTTGAAGACATAAATCTAAACACATTTATTTATCTGTACAGACTTTATTCAAAGAAAAGATTCATCTCGCTCTTTCGTCAACTGTACACACTGCAAAGTCATATTAACATTTTTACACATATAATACAATCAATTATGAACCTTTAAATTTTTTTTCTGAGCTCAGAAGTGTTCTCTAGTAAAAGTAATATATTTTACAGACACAAAAGTGACATCAAAATGAATATTTGAATTTTACTCTAGACACAATTAGTAATAGAATTGATCAACAAAACTAAACTTTGTTGTTTCTTTCAATCAGCACTGAGCAACTATGGCAAACAGATTCTACATTCTTGGTCAGCTTTCATGTATTAGTACAAATGCAACAAGCAAAATGCTACTTGCAATAAACACTCTTACAGAGCCTTTCAATAAAATGCAATCTCTGAAGTCAACCTTTGGTTTACAATAATATTTGTGAATTTTGATCCAGCTTTTTTGGTTTCTTTTTCAGGGTTATTTGGTCATTGTCCTGTTAAATTACTCTTGGCAATTGTCAGCTGAATTTGAAATTGAGGTTTTGCATGTTATTGAAAGAAATCTTAATAAAATGTATTGGTTTGGAAAGAAACTGTACCCGGTTTGTGTAGAAATACTACTAGGGACATGTCAAATAATATTATTTTACAGTCATTGTAATGTATTGTACCTTGTGCACACACAGAAAGCATTAATAGGTGGATATTTTAAACTAAGATAACAATAATTTTAAACTGAGTAATTGCATTTTAACACTTATTACATTTTGATTTATCCTGGTTACAAATGACCATTGTCAAAAACTCAAATCCTAAAATCTCAATGATTTTAGTGGTTATTCTGGATTATAGATCACTTTCATCCTGCAATCTTTGCAGGTATTAACTTTACATCCTGTTTTTAAAATAACACCACTGCTTCCTGTCTCTAACACATTATTTTTGCAACATTGAGATAAACATCTAGTAGTTCTAATCAATACCTGAGTGAGTAATTTGCACATTTAAGCAAGTGTTCACTGTCTGTTGCACCCAGACAATAATTCATAGGGAAAAAGTGATTACTACATAACTTAAGGCTTTACTTTTGCTCAGTAGTATTTTTTTTTTTTATAATTTCTTTGATTCCCACAAGATGCTTGAAAAACCTTCAGCTCGTTGTAAATCTCTTGAATACCTCTGACTCAATCTGTCAAAGCCATCTGCAATATCATTTGCAAGTTGCCTTGCCTGGTGTTGTTGATGCCCTTCAGTTCTTTCAGCATCATTCCATATCATGAATGTCTCCAGATCAGAGGCCAGCTTAAATAGTGCTTCACGGTTAGCTCTGACTTGCTTTACTCTCTCTTGCTGTTTATGCTGTAGTATAAAGATAGAAAAGACACCAAGTGTTTTATGGGAAAATACACCACTAATAACATTCACTTCATCATTTCCTGCTCTTTCACAGTTGCTTGTGCAGACAGTCCATTTGTTTATATGATAAAAAGAAAATTGCATGGTCGCTTGAATGTAGATATAAATATAACTAGTAGTAATTGTAGATTAAAGAGTGCGTTCGATTTTTGGTAGGCTTGGTATGTTAAAAAAAACAAAAATTCTAGGGAAAGCATTTTGTGCCTGAGCTGTTAGGTAGGGGTGAAATTGGTCTCCCTTCAGCAGGGGCAAAAACAAATGAATTGATCGCAAAGCACGTGCATACGAGAGGGTTTGTTCTCATTTATACATGTATTGTGTAATATTATACATAAATCTGTGTTTTATATCCAGTCCGTAGTCTGTAGTCTGCAGTTCGCAGTCCGCAGTCCACAGTACATGTTTTATACTGACCATGTAAATCGACACCAACCATGTTTGTTCCATTGCTATGCAAGACGACGTGCTTTTAGTACCAAAACTAGGACAATTATTTTGTTTACGAACACGACTTTGAATCGCCTTGGCTTTGGGGTACCAGCTACAGGGCAATGAAACAAAAACAATGAAACAATGAAACGGAGGACATGTTTGTGTACCAAAGCAACCCTGTGGGAGTTGAACTCATATCCTATGTAAACACTTTCGTTGGGTTTACGTTACACAGTTTGCGCACAGAAATCTAGGCAGCGAAGTGAAACTCATTTCCTCCTTTGATTTATTCAGCAGAAAGCAGCACTGGTTTCGGTTGAAGAGAAGAGGGTACACAACATGCAGCCAACCTACGGCTTTCTGTTAAATGTCATCAACTCTGACTTCAAACTTAAATAAACAACTTATCCACTACAGTCTTCAATAAGCTGCCTCAAAAAGTCGTACAAATTTTGTGAAGACATGTCTACAAGGTTTTTAAATGCCATTAACACTGACTTTGAACTTTAAATAAACAACTTCAGTATCCGCTACAGTCCACAATAAGCTTCCTTGACACTCGAAACCGGTCTGCAATATTGTGCAACACTCGAAAGAAAGCACATGGACGAACATGGACATGACATCATTCGCCCCTGAAGAATTTGCTTTTTTTTTTGGGGGGGGGGGGGGCAAATTGGTGTCCCCAATGGATGGATGGATGGATAGATGGATGGAATGGATGAATGGATAGATTCACAGATCTGGAATTTTTATGCATTACCCAATTAGAACTCCGTTCTGTCAAACGCAATTATTTTCCTGTGTTAAAAACAATATTTTCACGCTGCCATGTAATATCCTCTATAGAATACATCGAGTTTTGATTCACTTTGACAGTCAACTCAGTAGCTGATTGGACTAGTTCTACAGTGTAGTCAGAATGTCTGATGGGGAACTAGGAGGTGACTCATGGGCTTGAATCCTGTTGAGGACTAGATTTTTTTGTTTCTTCTGCATAAAATTCTTTACTAACTTATCATTTAATTATTTTTATTAATTTCATAAATGTAATAATGTACACTCATTGAAGTACAGTATGTAATATGTAAACTTGATCATAGATTTTATACTGCATAATATACTAACAACACGGTGACTTGACTTACATTTCTTCTTTCTGCAGCCTTCCTTAGCTTCTCATCTAATTCTTGAGCTGTCAGTTTACTTCTGTCTTTCCTGCATGGCACTTGTAATGCTTTGGGAATTGGGGTTACAGGTTGTTTGTCCTCATCAAAGCCAACAGTAAATGCAACACTCCTGTTGTTGTCGTTACTGGAAGATTTTGCCAAACTAGTGAGTTTTTCTTTCTGGTATGAAGGCATGACTTGACTTTCACATCCCTTTGACAAGTTATTGTTCTTGTCATCCACAGCAAAATCTTTTGTCATTTGACACGTCAAGGTTCTAAAATCTTTTGCAACATGACGAGCTGTAGTCATTAGTTCAGAAGATGTCATTTTAGGTGTATTGTGACTGATGCCTCCTCCATCACCAATAAGGGACTTCTGTTGGAGGAGTAGTTCAACATTATGTGCAAGCTTTCTAGCAGCTTCTTGTCGATCATGAATTCTTTTCAGTCTCTGCTCCACATGTTGCTGTGTAAGCAAAGGATATGCAGTCAGTTTAAATTTACAGAAGACTAGTAACATATATGGATATGATGTGTCTAAAAAATGCCTATTTTTTCCTCTGTTTTTCCATCATTCTGAAGCAGCAGTTCTGTTAAGCAACAGCCCTGCAGGCTGTATAACCAACCACCAAGATTATCATTCCAGCATGTATGACATGCAATCACTGTGAGGCCGTCATGTAATGAAAATCAGATTTGACCAGATCTCGTCTTCAGTGTTCCTGCCAAGGGTGAATGAATAAGTTCATTATCGGAAATTTGATTTCATTACTCGTTTCAATAGTCTGTTCTTCAAGTGAAGAGTAGAAAATTCAAAACAAGACTCAATCCAATGCTCGAATTTTGATTGGATTAATGAACTTTATTTAACATGAACGTCTTCAAAAATAGTTAGGTATCTTGATGCAAACTTACCTTTCCTGTCCCTTCCATAAAACTTGCTTCGATGTCAGCCATCTTTGATATCTTTCCTACCACTACAGGAGAAGTCCTGGTGCTTAGCATTCCAAATGTGGTATAAGCGTATTGTTCATTAATCCAATCAAAATTTGAGTATTGGATTGAGTCTCGTTTTACATTTTCTACTCTTCACTTGAAGAACGGACTATTGAAACGAGTAATGAAATCAAATTTCTGATAATGAACTCATTCATTCACCCTTGGCAGGAACGCTTGAGCTGTTTTGACTGTAAGAATTTAATTTGGAAGTTAAATGGAAATTGTTTGCTAACCATGATGAAAAAAAATTCTGTCACACTCCCCCTCAGTGGCATATATAAGCACTATTTTAACTTGTGATTTAATATATCATTTCAAACCCGTCTTTGACCACAAGTTTGTCACAGAATTACCTGAAAAAGTGTGACCAAATTATTAGTTGTTTTATCACATCAGATATGTAGTAACAAGCACATGTATGTATGTTGTGTCAATTGAATTTACTCACTTTCTTTCTCTTTTCTGCCATTTTTTGTTTCTCTGTGAGCCTTTCAATACTGATATTTTCTCTTTCTGACTTGACCTGGTCACAGAACCATTTTGGAGGTGGCCTGCACACCGATTGTTCAATGGGAATGTGGAATGCCACGGCATTGGAAGCTTTGATTTCCATTAATGCATTTTTGCTGGCAGTTGAATTGTTAAGTGCTGAATGATTAGCCTCGGCTGTTGTAAATACACTGAAGTCTGGTCCCTTTCGTTTAACCTTGTCTTGTGTATATTTAGTGGTTTCATCGCTTGATTGCTTTTTAATCTGGCTAGTGTCCTCCTCAGGCGTCTCTTGTTTTCTTTCGTTCCCATTCTGAAAATACATTATCGCATATGTAAACAAGAAGATCTGTTAGATCTTATAGCCGCGCTTTTAAAATTTAACTGTTTGCTTAGCACTACCGTCGGAACGCAGTGCACATTCCAAAGCAGTCATTGATGATTCTTTTCTTACTGTAGACATCACATCACTTGATCAACACAAACTGTATTATTGCACCATCAGTGGTAGCCATTGACAAATCTCCGATGACGTAATGGTCTTAATCTTTGTAGAACTTTCTTCGGGATATGTATGGGCATGAGCGATATGAATGACACGATAATAACACTATTAACAACAGCTTTCTTTCTTAAAAGTCATGGTTAAATTTAATTGGTGTTTTCCACGAGTAAAGGGCTAGTAAAGTAGTCACGCAAGTCATATAATTTAATAATAAAACTCTATCCCGACCGATGTATCGATTTTGGTCACTCCAGTGACCACAGATTGAAAACGTGACAGAAAATTGGCGTTACTTTCGATTCTCACCAAATTTGGACAGTGGGATGATCTCATCATTAGCCAATTATAGGCCATCTTTCAGCTCTTTTCGTCATATCCCCCCCTCGGGACAATTTTGTCAAGTTAGCTAATTTAGTATGCAAGCCACCGTAATGGCGGTCACCGTTGACAAAATGTTTATTTGCTCAAAATTGGGGCAAAATCTCTCGGAGATGGAAATCAGGACATTTGTAAGGATACAGAAAGTAATTTGGGGCCGGTTGCTGGCTTCTAAGGCTGAAGTTATCCAGAAGTAAGCTGTATTTTCGTTTTTGTGCCGAAAGCCATGCGATGAAATATTATCGGCTTGTTCTCCTGTCTTGTTCTGTTTTTCTCTTGGTCTTTTTTGTAGCCCGCCGAGGCCAGTCTTTCGTCTAAATCAGTTGAAAAAAGTTCGAAAAAGATGTTCCCATTCAAGTTTAAGCTCTCAGGGGATAATTCTGGAGATTTTTGGCCGAAACGTTCGGCTTTGTAATGTTCGTGTTTTTCGGTTGCTATGGGCGGCTGTTGCTTCCTTTGTTAGGTCAAGTCTGGGGAGTGAGGTCACAAAAAAATTCTAATTAATTCTGGTTTTGTTCGATTTCGCTGAAATTTTAACACGATAAAACTGGATTGTTAACGAATAGATTTACCGCCTGCTGATGTGTGGTAGCTATTAACGCTGAAGTGTTATATCGCTTCGAAGTCAGGGTTTTGAAGAGATTTTTTTGCAACGTGTGGGTTCGGCGTGATTTTGTAATCAGAGGTTTTTGTTGACCCTGAAAGAAAAAATATCCGGAAAAGGTCATTTCATCGACGATTCAAAGGAATATAAATATGTATATGTTCCGAGCTAAATTTCTGGTGAAAAAATATCATTTTTGACGAACGCTGGGTTTTTAATTTTTTCCCGCGAAAGTCAGTATCGGAGATGAGATTTAGTAATGTTTCAACAGCTTTTGGCGAGTAAACATCACAGGTTGTGTGACTCAAAATTTGGCCAAGTGGAAGCTTGGGTCTGGTCGCAGACAAAACTACGAAAAAACCACGGGTAAACCATGAACCGCGCTCGGCCCATGGCCGCACAGTTAATAATAGCTTGTACTTGATAGAACTAGTAAGAATACTTGCCTAATTAGGCGACGATTTATTGTAAATGAAAGTTTCTCATTCAACTAATCTCTAATCCCATACACATTCACTGATAATTTCCCTTGTTCAAGAAAGAATGTGTCAGATTCAAACAAAACAGCTATATTGATGACAGTGATTAGTCAGTGGCTATACATATCCAAAATATCTACAGATTTTGCTGTTCATGAGTATAACTATTTAAGCTGTTTTTATATGGTTGAAAATTTAATCAGCTTCCCAAGTCACAAAATACAGACAACAACATACATTTTACGACTCACAGTTGTGACAGTTACTTATAATTCATAAGTCATAACTAAAAATATGCCTTGGTATCTATGAAATTGCTGAAGTATGCAGAATCTTCAAATATACCTTTACCCTTGGAGAAATAGTTAAAGTAATTTTTTTAACAAAGAAAGAAACTGTGATTGAAGCTTAATAAGCTTAACTACGACATCAACCATTTGAGAACTGTAAGCTTCCTTATGCATGATCATGGCTTAGCTGGGCTAGCTAACTGGAAAAACATACATGTAGAGCCCATGGAACGAATTTTGATCGTAAAAATCAGCTACGCTTTCCTACGATTTTAGCTATTTGAAAACGTCCTACCTCCTCCACTCTCAAACGAGAATCTTGAATTTCTCGCAAACCTTCTCTTCTAAGTACAGGAGAAGTCTTAAAAGGGAGAACCCGTAAGCTATCGAAATGAACACTTTGAGTCTCCATGTGCGTTGATCCTTCGGGCCGACTGGTTTTTTCGATTTGAGGTAGATATATATTTTAACTAACGTAAAACTTAGAAAATACCGCTGAAAAATGAGCTTTAGCAAAGGAAAACTACGCTGAATTCTGCAGACTGACAAAATTCGTTGTGTCCAAAACAATGATCCAAACACTTCTCGTTGTGAAGTTTACCAGGCAAGTGTCTTTTGATTGGCTGGTTAGAATGCTAACTGACAACCTCGTCCTCGTTCCGAACTTCGAAGAGAGACTTACCCCATGGAAACGAGGTTACTACAGAACAAATGGCAGGAAAAGAAGATGGCGAATGAACAATGGAAGAACAACAACAACAAGACTTTTCCAATATCAAAGGATCTGAAGTCGATGTTTTCAGGGATACGGTGTTACGATATCTAGGTGAGTGCTTCATTTATTGCAATAAAATCGTCATGACAAATTTTATGCCGCTATTTCTCGAGGACTATTTAGTTCTATCTTCAATGGAGGACAAAAATCCTTGGAACAGTCGTGGAAAACCTTGCTTCCACATCCTTAACTTATCAAATAATCAGATGTAGCGTAATATGAACTTATCTTACCACGTGGATACCGAGAATGGCCCTTCCCTCCCCCCTCCAAACAATGTTGGGATGACGAAACACTTTCAGGACGTGCTAAAGTGTACTGGGCTGCACAAACTACAACATCGCTTGGGGGCGAGGGGGAAAGGAGGAGAAATTAAGGCATAGCGTGTTAATTGTCCTAAGAGTTTTATCCCTCAGTGTTGGTTCTATCTTCTCATCATGCCAAATTGTACACGAGCTACTTCGAGTTTCGTTCAGGTGCTGCCTTCAGATTGGTGAAAGACTGGCTAGGTATTCCGTAATTCAGCCCTAAGTATCTAAATACAGCTTGCTATACTTTTTTCACCAATTTAGGCGAAGAAAATGGTTAACCTCAGTATGATGGTGGTATAAAGGGATTTTTCAGAGGAAATTGTATGGTGGCACTTCTACTTTTTATTGTGTAGGTCTTTTGCAAAAACTTTCATCATGTAACATTAATAGTAATTAATAGTGGTATAGGGCAGAGTTACCTAAAAACATAAACAGTTGACACTATTCACTGGTGATTGACCTGTTACACACCCAAATTATTCTAGTCTTTACAAATAGTTGATGATGGATTTGGTTTTATTAAGCAATGACGTATTGTTTGACGTCATCGCTTTATGCTGGCATGTATGCATTCCTTTGGATAGTGATTTCGCGTAGTTTGTCGACTTATGTCCGTGCGCTTATGTCGCGCACTTTTTATCCCCCTGTGGAAGTGAAATGCACTCTGGGAGTTCCTTTGCTGCTTTCCTTTGCTGTTTGTAGGTTCAGCGAAGTGCTTTTAATTAGAGCTTTTAAAAGAAGATTTAGGGGTGGATTTTGGTATAAACAGTATCGGATAAATTTGCATTCATGGGCAAACTCATAATAAGAACATATCCTCCATACGTACAAGTTTAGATAGACAAGTAAGTTGCACAGGCGATAGGTGAAGGCTTTGCGGCTTTCCTTTGCTGTTTGTAGGATCAGCAGACTGCTTTTAACTGATATGACAAGTATACAGTTAAAACAACAAATTAATTTCCGGTGAGGTAATTAGTGTTGCCAACTATTTTTAGAGATAATAAGGTGTCGATTTCAGAGAGAGTAACATTCCTTTGTGGTTATTCTTTGGTGTTTGTAGGATCAGCAGAGTGCTTTTAATTTCAGCTTTTAAATGAAGATTTGGGGGTTGATTTTGGTTTATACAGTGTTGGATAAATTTGTGCTCACTGGCAAACTCATAATAAGAACATATCATCCATACATATAAATTTAGATACACAAGCAAGTTGCACACGCAATAGCTGAAGGGTCTACATAAAATTTACAGATTGGTAGCGCAGTTGTACTTTTGCCTGTCTTGAAGTGAATTGAATGAGCATTGTATGAACACTGAAATATACAGTTTACAGTAGTGATAATGAAGTCAGTGTATGATTCATTTGCAGTTTTCAGTTTTTTATGAAGTTTTGGAAATGTGCTGTTTTAAATTTTCTGTCAACGAAAGAATGATTAAACAATGAATAATTGTTTTGTCAGGGTAAAGACAATATGAATGTTCATTAATGCCAAGTATACGGCTAACAACAAATTAATTTTCTGTGAGGTAATTAGCGTTGCCAAATATCTTTAAAGACAATAAGGTGTCGAGTTCAGAGAGAGAAACTTTTACTTTGCGGCTTTCCTTTGCTGTTTGTAGGATCAGCGGAGTGCTTTTAATTTCAGCTTTTAAACGAAGATTTGGGGGTGGATTTTGGTTTATACAGTGTCGGATAAATTTGCGCTGACGGGCAAACTCATAATAATATATCTTCAATACATACAATTTTAGATAGACAAGCGGGTTACACACGTGATATGACAAGTCAAGAGAAAATGATTTTCTTTTGGACAAGTATATGGTTAAAACAACAAATTAATTTCCGGTGAGGTAATTAGCTTTGCCAAATATCTTTAAAGGTAATAAGGTGTTGATTTCAGAGAGGAACTTTTCAGCGGAGGGCTTTTTATTTGGGTTGGTACATTTCACTGACCCCCAGTACATGGACTAACAAGATGGACCTGGTACATGAACTACTTGAATGAACCACCAATGGACTACCCTAAATGTAAACCCCTAAAATTTCTAACCCAAAAGTTTAAGAATCAGTTCTCATGTTCTCATGTTCTCATGCTCATGTTCCAATCTTCTAGGAACAATTTTTAAACGTCATCGCTTCTGCATGCATTGTGTGCTGTTTATTTTATTGTGTAGGCAGTGATCTAAACCTTATTTTATAGCCTCCTTTTCTCGTGTATCTCAAAATATTAATTGCTGTTGAGGTGCATGGGAGACTTCCAGTTACAAAGAAAACAAAAAAAAGTCAGAAGTCAAAAGAGTGGCTAATGTCAGAAGGGATACCAGGTTAGAAAGTTTGACAGATGAATTTGAATCTCCAGTATTTTCAACACACAAATCCTTACAGTATCCTTTAGATGCCAACCTCAATTACTACTCATTTTGATCCCCAAAATGTTGCTTCTTGCGGAAAAGCGAGCTCTGGGCCAAAGACTAAGAAAATATTCCAGTAGTTGAATGTTGACAGATCAGCACTACTACACTTAGTCAAGTGATGCTGCAAGATCAATATCACAGAATTGCTCAATCATTGTTTGACTAGTTGTGGTCACCTTCATGGCATAAAAGGTTACCATAGCAATGATACAACTCGTTGAAAACACCCTTAATTTTAGCTTTAAGTGCTTACAGTTAAAAAATGGCCAGTAAGCATTAACAAATTCTTGGGGTAGGGGGCTGGCTCAGATCCACTATTAAATTTTGAAATGCTGAAATGGCCTGGAACCCCCTATGGAATATATTTATCTTACCTGGATGACATGGACTCTGTATCTTCATATATAGATATGTAGTGTTCACAATATTGTATTGTTTGGCATTTTCAAGCCCTTCCCGTTCTGTGATAACGTTCTTACCTAATTGCCTTTCCCTGTGGGCATTTTGGTTTTAGAAATAAAGTGCTTTAAAACATCAGTCTTGCTAGCCCAGTGGGAGTACAAAATGTAGTTGAATGGTACAAATGTTGTTTGGTTAAGACAGCTACCTGTTTAGTGTTTAAAACACTCAAGTTCCTTGAAGCTGAACTCTTCCAACTTTATCTACTTGAAAAGAAGTTGATTTATGTCTTCAGTCTGGTCCTGGTTTCATTGTCTTGGTATAAAGAACAGGACATTTTTTATATGACATATTTTTAAGACAACTTGGATAATTACTTTTTATACCAAAAGGCTTCAGTTATTATCACCTGTTCAACTCAGGAATCTCTCAAGTATGACCTTCACTAATCCTTGTTAGGAGCTAAAAAGCAACATCTTAAGATCTGGATGGTGTGCCAGGATTTGTTTGTGTAGCAGAGCGTTTTAAGTGAACTTTATGCTTTGACTCTTGTTCTCTTAAAGCAGTCATGGATGACGACTCTTTCTACTTAGGAGCAGTGAAGGATGGAATCTTTCAATGTAAATAAAGTCAACCAACTGTAGATAACACAAGTGTTGACTTGGCACAGCACTTGTGCAAACAAGACCTAAAACACCACTTACCTTCATGTTATCAAATACAAGCCATGTTTGAAGCAACCTTTGAGCAAGCGTTTTCCACTGAATGTTCACTTAAACTTGGTATTACTTCGCAGCAGCAAACTTTGGCAGCTCCCCAGTGCTAAAAGTGTGTTTTCATTCCCGTGTTATCAAGTAAGACTGGTTTACAGTGTTGTTCACTGGTTTCCTGTGTTTGTGATCAATGACCACAGCAAGAGCAGGCTATTTTTAAAAACAATTTTATTTGCTCATGCATAGTTCCAAGGGGTTGGCACCCAACACAAGGCCAGTGTTTGAGACAACCTTATGGCAGGTGTTTATTTTAACTATCACACAGTTACCACTCAATTCAATTGTTTGACCATTGCCACAAGATGGAAGAAACTTGGGTCATTGATGCATTAATAGTTAACAGGTTTCTTTATTAAGAATTCATAGTTTGTTAAACAAAGTCTTTTATATATCTAATTTCACTGACTGTTTGAAAAACTGCAGTGATATTTTTGTCGTAAAATGTATAAGTGCTCTTAGTAAGGGCTGTTATATTGTGCTTGTATAAAGCTTTGAATCACTGTGATTTTCTTTATACTTGGTTCTGAATGCTGTTGGTTTATAGAAAAAAAAATACTCTTCTTGTAGACACCTGCTAAACCAGTGAACTATTAACCCTTTTCTTTTGTGCCAGTGGAGGACTTATAAAGGCGTGAAATGACACAATTTCTAATTTTTTTCTTTTGAGTAAATTAAGATCTAATTTAGGCAGGAGTGCCAATGGCTTGTTAACCTGCCACTGGTTTGATGTGACCTTTTTTAAAAAAGACCAGCACTTAACAGTCCTTTAAAGTGGTAAAGTTGCTACTTGTTAGCCTAAGAAGGGTAACAAAAACACATTTATTAATTTTGTCAGAGAGTAATTCAGTAGCCATGACATTATAGAGATCAGAAACAAAGAAGGCATTGATTCAAGTGAATATACTATGAACTGTGGAGGTTATGAATGATCATGGCAGTTACGAACAAAACTTAATAAGCAGTTGTGAAATTAAAGCCTAAAAGAAATAAAATTTAAGGCTTGAACGGGATTCAAACCCATGACCCTTGCAATCACCCTCGCAATTCCATTCCAGCCTGAATTTTTTTCAGGCTTTAATTTCGCAGCTGCTTAAGTTGTGAACATAACTGCGAGGATCAATCATGTCCTTGTCAAATGTCTCATGACTCAGTTCAAATATATGATCTTTGATATATTCACTTGCATTCTTCACCTTCAATGAGTATATCATTAACTGATAATTGCAGACTATGGATGTACTGGGGTTAAAATGCAGATTGCAGACTGTAGACCATTATTTTAACTCAAGTATGTTACCATTTCCATCATTGAAAAATGGAAATAACACGATGTAGACTCAAAAAGTCTTCAGTCTGCATTTTACCCCCAGTCTGTAGTATGTAGTCTGCAGTCTGCATTAAATTTTTACAAGAAAAATGGTTTGCAAAAATGTTGCAACCTGTGCAGCTAAGTTGAGAAAATTTTGTTTCGATTTAAGCTGGGCCATTCAATTTTTATTTTCATTGTTCTGCCTTATTCCCAGGGGCTCAAAAGTTCCTTTGTGTTACATGATTGTATACACACTTATTGGCTAATGAGTGAGAAAGCTAACCAAGTCTCACAACCTTTTTTTGTTTCATTTCTGATTTCTGATACTGTGTTTGTTATCTGACTTAAAGATTTTTTTTACCACAGTTAGTCAAGTTTAATTTCTTATTTAGGGTGTTCCTTTCAACAGGATATGCCAATGAATTTGGTGAGGCATTTCGCACACACATCCCTCGATTTATTTACCTAGGTAGCTATGGCGTCGCCTCAACATACTGCCTGGCAGACTCCATTGACAAAGGGAGACGCTGCTACCAGGAGAGCAGCCATCTGAACAGCTATCTTCAGAAACGGAAAGCTATTGAAACCATGGTGGAAGCAGCAGTGTGGCAGGGGCTGGCATCTGTGATTATACCAGGCTTTACAATCAACAGGATTTGCGCTGCCTCCAGGTTCACACTGAAGAGATGTTCTAGAACAATGCCTCCTCGTGCTCAGATGTGGGTGACTACCCTTGCAGGACTGAGTGCAATACCTGTTATTATCAAACCTATTGATAGGTGGGTGGCATTAAATACCGGTAACTGAATTTAAAGGCACAGTGATGAGAGGACTTAGACATGAATTTAAGAGCTTCTGCCTGAGAGACCGGGGCAGACTTGGAAATGAAGGTCGTCCGATTTCACTTAAAATTGGTACACAAAGTCGTTATGTGGAGTTATGTAATATGCCAAAGTTTCAGGTTCAACGACCATTTTTTAGCCGAGTTCTGGATATCAGCCCCTCAGGGGTCCCCAGAGGCTGATTTTTAGTGTAATTTTGGCCACTTTTCATTCTCTCTTTTAGTGACGTACAATTAATTTCAGACAAAACCAAAACCATATTTGTAATGCCCTATCCTTAGGCTTCTATGGGTAAAAACATTAGTTCACGGGAAGTTTTTGTTAGCCTGTGGCTGTGATCACAACTTAGTCCTATTTGAAGCATATGGGGAGCAACCGGAAATGGCCTGTTTTTCAGACCGCGTATTTTCCTTGCCCATGTTTTACATCATGAAGTCTTAGTATCCCTGCAAAGTTCAGCCCTTAGTTTAGTAATACCAAGAAAAAAATACTAAGGTTGAGGCTTTTTTACTAAGAAAAAACATACGAGAAGATGACTAACCAGGCCACTTCTGGTTTAAGTCTCAACAAAGCGTGTCTGTAAAAATCAGCTATTTGATTTCAATAAATACCTTTTTTTCTTCTAAGTCGGGAATTAGAGACTCTGAAGTTAATTCTAACCGAAAAGACTTACCGTTAATCAGAAATTTTCATGTGATTTTTTCAGGACTGATCAGATTTTGGTCCGGCAACGGTTATAAATTTTGTGGAAGAAATCTTGAAAATTACGGATAATGGAGTCGCTGGACTCTGAAGAAAAACAACTTATCAGTCACTCTAAATGCAATCACAACGTCTCTCATGACACCACTTGAAAATTGCTTTGAACCTCGAATAAATTTTGCATATATTTATAGCTAATTGTAAAATTAAATGCAGTCTCACTATTCCAGTCTTTACGCAAGGTGTCTGGATAAATTCACTTACTATGAATGTTTACCTGGCTACAGGTTTAGAGGCACGCCCCTTTCTTATAATCCATTAAAAGTGAAGCAACATTAAAAACCTTAGCCCCAGCGATAAATTGATTGTGAGTGCATTGTTGTGAGTAATGAAAATTCAGGTTGATTCATACCGTACGTGACGAGGTCACGACACACCAACTTATCTGAAGTTTGCTGGCTATGATTGTCTTGGAATTCAGTTTTTTCTTATCTAGATTTGTCTCCTTGATACTGCAGAGAATGATCAGGTATAGAACTTGCATGAGAACCTAAAGAACGAATGGATATGCCACAGAATATTTATTCATACCCACTCCCCCGGTGCAAACGGCCGAGGTATTATAAATTGGGGAAGTCCAAGACGGTCCGTTTTCCCCGCCAAGTCGCTGAATGTCTGACTAAATTACCAGAAAATTACTCATTGGCATACTTTCCCTTTCTCTATCGGGATTTTCCTTTTGTTGCTTTCTCAGTCCGCACAGATCCAGACTAAATCGGTGTACTACATATATCCAAAGATAGGACAGGGGAGGAGTGGATTTTCCTTCAAAGACTACTGCTTATAGCACCCTAGCTGTAGAATTGCTGGCCCTTAACTCCGATTTCCATAAAAAAGAAGTGATAATCCCCAGGACGACCAGTACGCTTAGTGTAGGTGGTATGGTAAGTTGTCACAAAGTCCTCATGCCTGCTGGAGCTTAAATTGGTTATTGCTCTTCTTTCCTGGACAAGATGATAATCACCGGCTCCCATTTATACATCTGGGTTGAGAGAGACAGTGTGAAAGAAAATTGCCTTTCCGAAGACGACATGACAACGCCCTAGTAACCAGGAGCTCTCGATCCAGAGTCCAGCCCGCAACCATTAGGCCGCAACCGTGCTATGCGCTAGGCAGTTGTCAGTTTTGTATAGAATCCGAACGCGTTACTACGTTACATGTTTACTTCAGTCTGTCGTAAATTGATAAAATGCAACCGTGAAATGAATATATGGCTAGCACATGGACATCTTGCCGGCTGGATTGTTTATTCACAAGAAAAGAAACTATCTGCGATCAATTAATTAAATTTATTAACTCTACTCATTCTTTAAGTGAATTTGTTTCATTTGAGTGTGCTTGAAAGGCAGAGGAGTGAAAAAGTCTGGCTATTACAATTTAGTCTCCTGGAAAACTGAAAACATGATTATACAGTGTCCCGTTTGGAAAGAGAATGGCATATGCGGGGCATGAGATAACAAGCCGCCAGAGGCTGCTGAGACTCTCCCGTTAGTGACGTTAGATCAAGATGTTACCCACCTGCTGGCCAAATTAAAGTGGGCACTGGTGGTAATAAACTGGCCACTTCCCATAGAGTTGACAATTTCCCTGAATGGAAGTTAAAGTATGAATTAAAGAAGATTGCCCACGTCACTGCCGAAAATTCACTCGTTTGCATGACCAAAGTGGGCCATGTCAGCACCCTTTCCATCAAAGAGAAAAAAGAAATTGAAGAAATCAAAGAAGGTTACCGCTGATGTTTCAGATAGCATATTTCAGGCGTTCGGCATTGTAATACCTATTGCATCCATGAGTATCCAAGGTTAGTGTGACTGCATGCATTTTCATCAGACATAAATTTATTTTGTACGTTCAAAGATTTTTTTACACGCTTTAATGTCTTTGATTCGTTCCACTGGTTCAAGGATCGTTGTTCCATCATCATCTGCATAGACATTTAAACAAAATATCTCTAACTTAAATTGTCTACCCAGTACCTGCCCACAATTCAATTTCTAACATTTTCGACACCATATTCGATGTTGTTTCTCTTGAAAAGTCGAAAGGGCTCCGAGATGAATTAAGTAGTTTCACATGCCCAATATTAAATCACAGTGGAGACGCTTCGCGTGTCATGCTCAAAAAATGTAATCTCCTGGCAAAAATAGGAAGTAATTTGGCCCTCTATTGTATCACGAGGCTTACTTAATTGCAGTCTCTATCGTAACGATAGTATTCTTATTTAGAGTCGATACCAAAGAGGAGCTTGGACGGAAGCTTGAAGGAAAGCACCTCTGAGTGCGTCACAATTAAGTCAGAAATTTCGGTACCACTAGTCACACAAGGTATTTGTGATCTTCTGGCATGGGGAAGGAGAAAAAAACTCACGGCTTAAAATTATAATCATGGTGAATAGTCAGCTATGAAGGCACGTGATGTTAGAATGTCATAAATTTCAAAACATCCGTCATATCGAACCCACCTGTCTGGATTTCATGACTATTTCATGAAATCAAAATATCGTTTTTGCCAGGTATAACAAAATTAAAAGAGAAGAGAAAGGGTACTAAAGGAATTAAAAGGTGCAAAAAAACTATGTTTGTCCCAAGAAACCTTGAAAGCGTCAATAAAAAACAGAGAGTTAGATGAGAAAAGTCAAACTTAGGGTAATTATGCCTGACAAAGCAAGGTTGCCATGGAAACAAGGCAGAGTCCCATAAATAAGGCTTTTTTTCTCAGCTTTTCCCACCTAACTTATACACTCAGTAAACAACTTGCTTCATTGTATTTTGATTACTTTTCTTGTTATCAACGTATAAAGTTTCCCCTCACCTTCCAGTCCCCTGGGTACAGGGTACAAATGCTACATAAAATTTAGTTTCAAATCCGTCAGAAGGAAAATTTCTAGTTTATGGTTTGAAAATATATATTTCCTTTAAATAATTTACTTTGGGATCATTGATTGTTTCTTAATTGTGCAGCTGGTGTCTAAAAATCTCTCCTAAAAAGTAATTAAGAGTTTGACAGGAAGTGCGTAGTAGGTAACTTCTCTAAAAATGTTTCGTAGTAAAAAAGCCTCAACCTTAGTATTTTTTTCTTGGCATTACTAAACTAAGGGCTGAACTTTGCAGGGATACTAAGACTTCACAATATAAAACATGGGCATGGAAAATATGCGGTCTGAAAAACAGGCCATTTCCGGTTGCTCCCCATATGCTTCATATAGGACTAAGTTGTGATCACAGCCACAGGCTAACAAAAACTTCCTGTGAACTAATGTTTTTACCCATAGAAGCCTAAGGATAGGGCGTTACAAATATGGTTTTGGTTTTGTCTGAAATTAATTGTATGTCGCTAAAAGAGAGAATGAAAAGTGGCCAAAATTACACTAAAAATCAGCCTCTGGGGACCCCTGAGGGGCTGATATCCAGAACTCGGCTAAAAAATGGTCGTTGAACCTGAAACTTTGGCATATTACATAACTCCACATAACGACTTTGTGTACCAATGTTAAGCGAAATCGGCCGACCTTCATTTCCAAGTCTGCCCCGGTCTCTCAGGCAGAAGCTCTTAAAGTGTTTTACTCTTATAGAGGCTCTTTTCACCCAAGAATATACACTGGTAACAGCAAGCCAACATCACCATTTGTTTAACTCTGCAGGGTGCCAAGAGCAAGAGCAGTTCTCTTACATGGTCAATCAAACAAATACAGGAAAAAATTCCTTTATTCAATAGCATTCACGTGGTCTCAGCAAGTGATCAGGGGACAGCACCATTCATTGTATAACCTTACCTACCAAACATGTTGTTCCGCTGACAATATATGACAGCACAAAAATGTGGATGGGTGGGCTTTCTACAATTATGTGGATCTTGTAAGTTCGCATTAATAGTTTTTTTTTCTCATAAACGCCTTATTTCTTTCTTTTTAGACTGGTTGATAATGTGATGGATGGAATGATTCACATTTCCAGACAACTTGGCATCTCTCACCAACTTGATCACAGTCACAAGAAATAGAAACTTGCCAATTTGCTCTGGATATATGACAAACTGAACAGAACAATAATTATTTTGTGTACGATTTGTAACTTGTATTGTTTCCTTCAACCGGCTTTGCTCAGTTTTTTCTGTTTTATTTCTGATTCTCCTTGATCTTTCACTATGTATGTTTTCCCGCTGTTATCTCTAAGTTTCTAAACCTCCATTTCTGGATACTACACAGATGTACAGTACAAAGTGATTGTAAAAAAAAAATCCATTTGTACAGCAAAAGTTACAGAAGTTAATAAAGGCAATGTAGATTTTCAAAAGGGTGTAAGAGTATACATAATATAGATTTAGCCAAGCCTAAAAGCAGAGCTCCTGGGTTAAGCGAGAAATTTGATTTGAATTTTGTAACTCTGCAGTGAGGTTTTCTGTATATTGTTTGGCCTTCTGTTTTGAGTTTGAATAATCTCAAAATGCATAAGACAAAAACAATGAAAAACATTTGTATAAAAGAAATATTTATACTTCTGTTAACTTTAATCCTGGGTTAGCATTAACTGGCTCCCAAACAACCCAGTCCCATTTACAACAAGTTAACCTGACATGAACCCGCAATCCAATAGAAAACCAGCACTTGGTCAGCGGTCAACTTTAAAAAAAAACATGCGACCTTGATGAGCCCTAAACTTGAGCCCACGATATGGTCACATATTACTGGTCAGCGGATACCTTGTTTTGACAGGTGTCAATTGATCATAACATGGATGTCCAATATCAAAGAATGAGGCTATAAACCAAGGCTGTATGTTTCTGTCAACCTTTTAGCTGGAGTACAGCCGCCATCTTGCACGACTCCGTTGTCATCGTCATGCGTACGCGCCCATGAGCAATACCGCTAGCCATGATAACCATGAGAAAATCAATTCATGGGTTTCCTTTTCTTTCCTAAATGGGTATGGGGCTCTGCTTGGCGGCCCCTATTATGTAGTACACCATATGAAAGTTAACAATATTGCTAAAAAAATTTCCTTGACTATTCTTTTTCTGGGTTTCTTCTGAGTTTTGAAAACTTGAGAGTATGGTTAGGAAGCTAACAAAGGCTATCCTTGGATATTTATTTAGTTTTTCAAACCATCACAGCTTGTCTGTCCTTAAAAAAAATTGTTCTGCACAGTTTATGCATGTCAAACAAAAAATCACCTTGGATTAGAGTTACTTTTCATTTCTCCTTTATTGGCTTTTTCAATGATTGACACGGTTTGCAGTTAGTATTTATTTCATTGACAAGGAATTATTAATTATCTTTTAGCAATTTAACATATCTTGTATTACACTCACTAGTTTTACCTAATCACGTAATTGGGGAAATTCTCAAAATATAATTTTAAGTAGGATCATGCCAGCACAGTAAAAATATTTGCTTTATAATAATTTGTGTCTTAATTCAAATAATTTAATTGTCCCTGCCCCTTTCCTCCTCCAATACAAACAGTTATTTATATTACAAAAATTTCAAGTAAAGAGTAGTTATATATGATAATGTATGACCGGACATTTGACTGAGATCTGTTGGGAATAATTGTTGCCCCTTGCCTGCAAAATTTGTTTTATGTCCAGCAGATGAAATCATACTTTCCTTCGTTCTCCAAAATACAAAACCCTTGGGTAAGTCAAATGATAATTGTGTTGCCAAAATTTATTTGTTGAATAACTAAATAAAAAACAAAGCCACAAATTTTGTCTTTGAGTCATGAATGTGAACTCCTTGGTTCTTAAGGAGAATCTGAAATAAATATTGCATATATCAGTGACATCGCCCTTTTGACTGTCCAATAAAGTTTATTTTAATTACTTTGGCATTCATGTAATCAGACCCTTTCAAGACAAAAGCGATCTCAAAAATTAATAATAACACCAGACCTCTTATTGAGCCAACGTACCAGTAATTAAACTAAGGTACAGGATTATATTTGGAAATTTAAGAATAGTAATTCTGTCCATTATTCTATGAGAAACAAAGAAGTAAAGATTGTTCAAAGCATTTGTCAGCAATTTCACACTTTGAATTTAACAAGGTTATAGTTCTCAGGGCTCAAAAAAAAAAAGCCGCCCAGTCATCTGGGACAGGTAAATATTCCTGCCTGCCCTTTCATGATTGGCAAGGGCTTGGGTAAGTCCTTTACAAACTAAATCAAAAAAGAGCAACCTGAGACTTTTTGAGAGCTACATGTTATTGTCTAAAGGGCAAGCTGGAATTCAAGTTTTTTTTTCAAGCCTTGGTTCTGTCATGCTACATTTTGTAATTCCTACTTTGTTAACTACAAGTAAACCCTGAAAAACGTAAACTGACAACCACGCTATTGATTCATGTGTACCAAAGAAAGTCGAGATACCAAACAGAGATTATTTCAGTGCATTACTTACGAAAAACCACAATTTTTCATGCAAAAAATGTTAAGTTGGCTTGACAGAAACCAAGCACTTTGGTTTCATTCAATATAAACAATAGTTAAATGTGACTTAAAAAAATCTTCAGAAGTTAACTTGCTTATGATTGTGCAGGTCTGTTCTGGTACTTGAAGTCACTTAACCACATGGCATTTCTGGTACACCTATTGTCTTACTAACTTTCTGTTTTAAAACAAACAAAAGTGTTGTCATGTTTCCAGCAAACAGTGTGAAAAACACTACACTCAGGGCCAGCACCTGCAGGTTAAGCAAATCAAAACAGAATACATGTACATTAGACCCAAAAATACAAGGATTTGGAAATCTTCAGCAGGGTTAAGGTTATCTTAGGAGGTGTTTTGGAAAGTGCTCAGCTGATACTCACAAATCTTTGGAAGGGTTCAGGTGATCTTTGGGAATTTTCAGAAAACATCTAGTAAGTATCTTCAGCTATCTTGAAGTTCAGAACACCTTGGGTGAACTTCAACTGCCTTTGAAATACCTCAGATAACTGTCGGAAGTGTCTTTGTACTGAATTCAGAAATCTTAGTTGTAATTTGCACTCAAATTAAAACTTTGCACTCATGTTACACCTCTTCACTGATGTTACACTTAAACTTCACTGCTTTTAGCCATCAGAATCAAGCAATTTTTCAGTTCTTCAGATAATGTTATTGCGATTCCCATAACATCTCTTTCCTCTGCTCAATATTGTTAGCTTGTGTGCAGGAGTAGTGTCAGTGATGACGGTGCATCAGCATTTACTGTTATTCAATTACTCACAGATTTGTAAATTAAATCAAATTAAAATTACCTGCCACTCAGTGCAATCAGGGTGGAAGGACAGTCTGTATAATGTGTAAGCATTGTACAGCTGGAACAACTGTTGAATGTAAAGAAAACACGTGGCCTACTTGCAATTGGCTGGCAGTTGTAACTGCATAATGACAACAATTTTTAAGGATCATGTAGACAAAAGCTGGCAGACAGTTGGAAAAATCACCATATATTTGCCAAAAACGTCTACAGGTTGAAGAGTAACTTTTCAATTTACTTTCCTTCTGTCTAGAGATGCCAAAAGACATGCTAGCATTTACCAGTCAAAATATATATTTTATCTAGTTGACATTGACACACAAGATACTGAAAGAACTTCCTAACATGGGATCTTAAAAAAGTTTATCTGCCTCAAAAGAATTATTTAAATAGACTCAAAAGGCAAAAATTAATGGCCTAAAATAATTATTATGTATGGAATTTCCACAAAATCTCACAAACTTTGCCTGTTCAAAAACTGCCCACCTGCCTGGAGGAAAGTTAATTTTTCTTCTTCTAATAATTATTAATTCAAACTCCACCGTTTCGATTGTAAAACAACAAAAAAAACCCAGTGTACTTGCATGCCCCCTTCTGTTACCAGTATTATTATACACTGCAGTCACCATCTGTCTTCTCATTGGCTAAAAGCCTACAGCTAATTCTGGGAAACAGCGCAATCCAACAGATTATTCACTAATCTGCCAGCAGATTAGTGAATAATCTGTAGGTTGCGCACACAATGCATGATTTCCAAGAGCAATACCAAGTTCACGTAAGACCATGGCTTGTTGAAAATATACTGTGTTCAGTGTGATAATGCGTTTGTCGTTATTTTCTTTAAAACAATGTATAATAAAACAATTATTAGATTTCGTTTTTGTGATATCTGAAATAATCACGGTCTCGGTTAGTGTTATCAGCCTTAGCCTTCGGCTTTGGCTGATAACACTTACCTCTACCTTGATTATTCCAGATATCACAAAAGCCTCATCCAATAATTGTTTATAATCTGCACAATGCTTGCAAGTGCTTGCAGCCTTATATCATTCATTGCCAAAGCATAGTGTACAATACTTTTAACACTTACGTAACCCACAATGAGAAAGGGTATGACAAACCCAAGTCCTCTCCACATCCAGCTGTGAAATCCCTCTGCAAGCATTTATAACTACCTTTAGTTGCTTGCTTTGACAACAAGAGAACATTAAACAATTGATCTCTATGACAAAAGATTGCTTGCAATGTAGCAAACTTGCAATTTTGCATATTTTTTCAAAATCATATTAATTAAAATTTGTGCAATTATATTAATATTAGTGCATTTACAAAGCTAGACTCCAGCCACAAAAAACATTTCCAAATGGAATGAAAACAGACTGAGTCACATACATTAAAAAGTACATTGATCAGTAAATGCAAGCATAAAAGAACAGTTTGCTTTGAAGGGCTAGTAGATTTATCAAGCTACTCAATAAGTCTTACCAGTGGCTGTCAATTTAGTCCTTTGGTTTTTGAATTTGTAGGTATCTTTGAGGGTGTGTTTCAAACATGAAATGATGAAATGGCACTATAGGGTAAGAGTCAATGTGGAATACAAGTATCTGTTAGGGATATCCCTTACAATTATTGAGAGCTACTCACTGTCAAGTCATTGACATTTAGGTTAATCTGAGTGCTATTTAATTGGCTTACCAAAGCACTAGCTACTTAGGCTAACCATAGTTTCATTTCATCATTTTGCCATTTCATGTTTTAAACACTCCTTACTTCAGACAAAGGCTCAAAGCCTGAGTTCTGGTAAAATGGCAACTGTTTAATACTGAAATATACATTAAAACAATAGCCAGGCACCAACCTCGAGTTACATCCATGCTGTTGCTAATACCCAGTGCTCTCAGACGATAAAGAACTCCAGACTGATATCTGAACTGCAGCAGCTGAACAAAGCCTGGATATACAAAAATATTACCTGTTAATCAGTGATTATCTTCCAACTGAAACGTATTTATAGTCCGTGCCCTTTTATTTAAGGACAGTGTTTAATGGAAGCTGTCCATAAAAGGGCCATTTTATTTTATTAATGGAAGGTGTCTGTTTATGTTAATTATAAACTCTCTTTCATGTCATCACCACGCATGTAGCAACCAGTGTATGCACAAACACAACATCAAGAGATTTGCTTCAAAGTAAGAGACACAGCACAATAACTGTTTGACTGTCTTTTCCTAAACAAGCACAGTGATCCCCACTTTTTAATGTGCACATTGATTTAAGCTTAATGTACATACTTACTTAGGTACAGAGAAAAATAGAAGAACTGTCCTCTAAACATCTGATACACTCTTCCATCTGGCCTGAATGGACGTAAAAATACTCTTAGGCAAGATTAATCATAAATTAGGTAAAGGACAAAGTTTCTGTAGCATGAAGCAACTATATGTGGGAATAAGCCACTGACATTTGATATATGAAATACTCTAGCATGGCTTTGAGGCTTTCAAGACAAACTTCAATTTATTTTAATTGGTGATGTTTTGGGAAGGTTGTGTGTAATACCATCAAATATACAATGGTCTTCCTGTATTCTGATTGACTGTATTTTCTACTGCATGGTATAAAGAAACTTACCAAATGAGAAGAAAGCCTGATAAAAGGATGGACAGGTAGTGATGAGTCACCCACCAGCCCTTTATCCTAATATGTAATAAAACATATATAAAAATAATTATAACAAATAATAAAACACAGAAAACGATAGTTAAACACTTTTTAATTTAAATTATAGAAATGTTAGATAGAGATACCAACAAAAAATTGTCCTGTTTTCAGTGTCACATACAGGGATGATGGTACAGGAATATCCAATATCATGGATGCATTTGTAAGACATTTAAGTTGGTAGCATAATGAACATTTTACCCTACAACGGTACTAAAAGGCTGCCGCACACTAGCTGATTTTTTGTTGTAGAACTGCAGAGTTTTTGTCCGGGTCAAATCGGGTTAAAATTATTTTGTTGGGCTGCACACTAGCCAATTTTTTGTCGTGACTTAACCACGTTGAGGCTTGGGGCTGAGTCATCCAAAATCAAGATGGTGCCTATTCCACTGATGTGACTCTTGTGACATTTCCTAATTGGTTAAGGCATGTGCGAGCCCTGACAAATTGTCTTGGTCCACTTCACACTAGCCGACAAGGCCTGAAAAGACGTCTTGAGATCTAGCACTGCTGGATATTTCCCAACAAGCCCAGATCTTGTCGAAGACTTGTCTGAATTCACCACACACTAGCTGACAGTCAAATGAAGATTTTTTGTTGGCCAACAAAAAATTGGCTAGTGTGCGGCGGCCTTGAAGCAATAGAAACAATTTTTTTATTCTTGTGATGTCCTAGCCTCCTATACAGAATGATGCTCTATGGGCTCATCACACAATCATGGAGGGAAGAAGATTGCATGACAAGCCCAAAGAGCATCTGTAAAGGAGGCTAGTGATGTCCAAGAAAGTTACACTACAGGCAAAATAATGAGCAAAATGACCCGATTAATACCGTGAGCCATTGGCAATCAAAATATGTTCCTGCAGAGTTAGTGTACTGTAGTACCACAACAACATGGCATGGAACAGGGCATCTGCTAGCCTACAAGACATAAAACCAATAGAGCCCTAGAACCATGATTATCCAACTTCTCTAATCAGTGATAAGATGGGATAATATCCATTCAGGGAAAGAAGCATTACTCCCACTCTGATCATGCAACAGAAACCAAGAGTTAAATGCTGCACTTCATTACTTGGCACTCAGCCCTGGTCTGTAGGATTGGAACAGGGGGGTTGGGGTGAAGTCTGCATACGAACCAAGTGGCCCATCAGGCTGGAGTTTATCCTGGTTCTGTAGCATGAAGCAACTAGGAGTATTTCTACTTCCCCCTGGATGGGATACCGGTACTAGTCCATTGCAGGGTTACCCCCAGCATTAAGTTTCCCCTCATTAGAGTACAAAAAGTGTGCTTGTAAGACAATAAAAAAGATTATTTACTGACAGCTATCTTTATATTTTTAGCACCCAGTGGTAAGTTTTTCCCATCACCATTGCACCTCTCATGGTGACCACACAGAACAAAGAAACACCATCTGCACAATTAAGTACACTGAATAATAAATTAATACTCAATCAAACAGAAAAGTGCTAAATTTATGGTCTGAGATCATGATTAATGTTTACATAAACAAACTGTCATCAGCTATTGACTATTATTAATTGACAGTACAATCCAAGCGAAAAGTATTATTTTTGTGTCAAAAAACATAGTTACAGTTTTCTACACACTCCAAATAAACAACAACAAATTCAATTCATCAGCACTTATTTTTGCAGGTTTCACCAACCATCATGAAACAATTTTAATGTTTAGGAAACTGCTGACTTTGGAAATAATCAAAATGTTACATGATAAAACAAAGTAAGCAGTAGAATTTCAAGAATTAGTTAATTAAATACCTGTAGTTGAAGATATACAAGTTTAGGATGGTAAACACCATACTGATAACTGTCATTTTAAATTTAAACCTCTCATAGTCATTTTTGTATTCCATCCTGAAAAATAAACACATTGCTATCACTTTCATTTGTAACTTCTAATCTATTTCTGAAGGATAAATACACTGTTAGCAAAATTAATATGAATAATTAATAAATTATAATTTAAATGCTAATTATTAGTTGTTAATCAATTACTTATTATAAATATTTATTTATTAATACCCAACATTTTTACAACCCAATTTGCTTGAAATAGTTGTGTACTCAAGGCTGTGCTCTAGAAGTGCCTTGGTGTCACAGGCAACTAATTTTTGCCTTCGGGTGACTGCAAAAACTTACCTTTTTCACATAAACTTAAGTGCTGGCACCCAGGATTTCATGGTTAGGAACTTTTGGGTGCCTCATAATTTTTCTTAGCCCACAGCCTTGGCACTTGTCTATACTTCAAGCAAATCAGCAACTCATGCAAGTTTTTAATGTAAGACCATGCGGTCAGGCTATTCAAAAGACAGAACAATGAGTACAACAACAAAACTACATATTAATTATTTCAACAGATAGTTTAGTGCTGTGCTGTGCTTATTGTTGTGTAATTTGAATACTGATCATGTTGTCTTCAGTATCACTAAATCAAGTCACATAAAATCCTACAACTAGCCACTTACTTTGAATTATAGAGTGAGACATTGATATTCCCTAAGCACAGCTTGAGGAATAACCTGCAAAGAAAGAAAGACTAGTTATTTCTTTAAATACTGATTAGTTACCACCTGCAATAAAGCAGTGTCCTTTAGACTGACATACTGTAAAACCAAAACTAAATAACATCTGGCCTATCACAGCAAAATTATCAAAAATAATGTAATAATCAATCACAACATGTAGCAAAAATCACACAATAGGTGTCGAGCATGGGAAGATCAAATATTAATTAATATTATTTTATTAGCAAGTCACCATATTGGTTTTAAATATTACTTTATAAAGTTTTTACTATATAAACTGGGGTGTTTTACATTAGGATTTCCTGCTTTGTGAAAAGTCGTAATTGAATAAAATAAAGATAATTTCCCAGTGATGATACTGATGGCATAACTTGTGATATCATTTTTGACCCCTCAACTGAAATTTGTTGTAGTCTGTGGCAATCTTCGATTATCTTCTGAAATCTTCGGTCATCTTTGGAAAATGTCTGGAAATGTTCGTGTGGCCTTTGGACAAGTTTTAGAGAATCTTTGGAAATCTTCAAAAAGCAGTCAGAAATCTTCAGAAAATTGTTGAAAAGCCGTTCTTAGTACATGTACATCTAGGTTTAGGTAATAAACAAAATAATGCATGGTTGGTTATAGATATGGAATATATCTTCTCCTGGTCAACTTTATATCTCCCTCATTCACTGTGCTCGCTTGTGAGATATTGAATAGCCCTTATGCACAATGACATCAGACAAGCAGATTTCACAACCAACCCTCATTTTTAAATTGCAAATTGCAAATTTTATCATGGGCAAATTCCCAAAGCAGCAAAGATGAAAAGAATAGCTTCATGAAAACAGCATGGAGATGCCAGAGGTTTGAGAAAATTTCTCGCAAACGAGGCTTGGTGGTGAATGTTTAGCATGTGAGATGATCATGCATACGGCCTATAGAACACTCGAAGAGACATTCCATATCTGTGCGCATACATGTATGTATTTTTCTTTATTTGACATGATCACTTGCAAAATCAAGAAACTGAATGTTTGCTTTGATTACTGGTAGTTAGATTGCATTACTAATAACTATGAGTCCCTGGAACCAATCAGAGTCCTAGCTGCCAACAAACAAATGTCAACCAACCTATATTACAATGACTGTGATTTCTGTGATTATTTTTTGTTGTTATTGTTTTGTTGAAAGTTAAGTTGGATAAGATAGAGAAATTATGAGTTAAATTCAAATATTTAAACACTTACCCTGGTTGCGAAGGAAAGCTAGTTTCAAAATCCTTTATTCTTCTTTCCAACTCAGTTATCTTCAACTGAAGTTTTCGAATGTGAGCTTTCTGTTCCTCACTTAATGATCCATTCCTAAACCTGTGTATATTAACAAAATCACATAACTTTATGTCCACCAGAGGCAAGACAAGGGAAAAACACAAGCCAGACTAGGGAAAAGACCATGTGATAAGTAAAGGTGCTATAATTAAAATAAATCAACTAGACCATATTTTGGACCTTAGAGTATCCACTACTTCTGTAAAGCTTAATTCTTTAAGTCTTCTTGGTGCTGAAATGGACCTCAGCAGGGCATACATTTTACTACCCCTCAAAATAAGTATGATCAGTTTACACTTCTCCGATGAAACACTGTTTGCTTTGAAGAACAGTTTGAGTTCTTCCACATAATTATTTTCCAGTCACTGCTTGGTGTAAATTCCACCATGTTTACCCCAAATATGATGGACGCACCACAATACTTGGCTGCCCTGACACTCCTGGTCAGGGTATCTGACATCTCATTGCCCTTTGCTGTGTTTATTTCTCTTTAATACTATGTTGTTTCAAGTTAGAACACAACACAAACCAGAAATTTGTTTGAGCAAAACTGATTAAAAAGAAAATTATAGCGCTGTAGAATCTTTACTTATAATGTGGGAGTGACCCTGGCCTGGGTAATTGTGTTGTGTTCTTAGGCAAGAAACGTATTAACTCTCACAATACCTCTCTCCACCCAGGACGGTGTACATGTATACATTGTTAACAAAGTTAACTTTGTCTAATGCCTGGTATAACCCTGCAATAGACTAGCACGATCCCACCCAGGTGGGAGTACAACTACTCCTCATCACGTCGTGCTTTAGAATCTGGAGATAAGTGCACCAGCTTGATCAGGGCCACTGGGCTTGAATGTAAACTTTTAATAATTATGTTCTGGTACCTACATACCTGTAGTAATAATCACATCTTTATAAACAGATACATCCTCTAACAGGACACTAACATCTAGTCCCAACCAACTTTGTAGATATTAGTTTCCCTCTAACAAACACCTCTTGCAAATGAACATAGAATCCTTAGCATGATTGCCGAGGTCCAATTTTGAATCTTCACAGCAAAACGAAATCTAGCTCTCCCATAAGCAAGTGCTTGTTCCTGTATACAGTTGTACAAGGTTTAAGTGTCTAATGAGGCCTTATTTGACTACAGGCATGAGGAGATGTAATGAAAATAGTGATGATAAATATCTAAACTTAGACCAGAACATGTGGATAGGTTGAGCCATGGAAGGAAAGTTGTGAAAATGCAGTAACATAAAAGGGGTTAACATACCGTTTCAGTGATTCCTGAAAGTCTCTGAGTTTTCTTCTCTGCTGGGTTACGGCAGAAACACAGGATTTTTGACTGGAATGAAATTCATCCATTTTCTGCTGATAGTCTTGAAATTTTGTTTGCTAAAAATCACCAAGACAGAGAAACGAATGAAAGACTGGATATACATTTAAGATTCAAATATGTACACAAAAGTAAATGTTCTCTATATTTCATGGGAGTGTTCAGTATAAAAGTAGTGCATCTAGACTTTCAGGGACAAAAAAGACATCTGGGTTCCTGAAGTAAAGATATAAGCCTACAAGGCTATATTAAAAGAGTACCAGTGTCTGATAAAAGTTTTGGTCCCTTGATTCAGGTGTCACTTTTTCATCCAAAAAGTGGTGGTCTGAATTCCCTGCCTGGGTCCTCTCCTTAATCTGAGGACATAACTTATCATTAAGTTAACATAATGGGTGCTTAATTCCATTTATAACAGAGCAACGGGTCAGAGACCATTGGGAATTATCGAGGTAAATGGAACAACATTTTCTGATCAAACTGGACCAAGAAGAATGGCTCTTACCATTATTTATAATTCCTTTTGCGAATTCTCTACATAAGTGAAATCTACTGAAGAGAAGCAGGTCACTGAACCAGTTTGTCAAAATGGGACAGCAAATTTTGGTTGGACCGGTCTGACCAATCAGAGTGGGCCACCTCCAGAGGTGGTCCTGAATAGTCTGGTTAGACCGAACTGAAACAGACCTCTCCATTTGACTTTTGAATTTTTGACATAATGGAAAGCAACCAATATGTCATTAAAGAAAAGAAAAAATGTAATAGAGCCCAGTCTTTTATTCTCCTTGAAAATCAGAAGGTATGCAGAATTTGATCTGCTTTGTGAAATAAAATTGATCTTTTCGTCAGAGACAGACCCAACCTGCAGTTGTCAAATGTCAAAATGTCAAATGTTGTTGTTTATAGTGGTCAATGTGCTCAGCTACACCTAGCTAGTTCACAGGCATGCCACTTTAAATGAAGGAAACAAATGTATCAACTAAATGTAATAGGCTTAAAAATCCCAACCGGCGGGATACAAGCATGACTGAGGAGCTGAACTAGGGTCTACCGAGAAACAACTCCAGCTAAGTGGTCAGAGCGGGACTTGAACCCGCGACCTCCAGCTTTCAAGTCCGGCACCCAAACCACTCAGTCACGCTGCCTCCTGCTGGCAAGCTCTACACTCAAAAGAAAGATAAAATTCGATACAAGTGTAGGGGTATGGTAACCTTCACAGATCCTGGCCTTAGAAAGATATTAAATGTTACACGGATGCTATGAGATGCTATACCACGGGCTAGTTTAGTATTTAGTTGATATAGAAATTTCTTCTAATCAATTATATATAGTTTTGAAGGAGGGGGACATGGGGGGGGGGTTCTGAACACCCCAACACCGCAAAGAAATTAACAAACACCACATCATCGCAAGAAAAGTCAACAAAACACTGTCACTGCCACTCATATTTTTAGCGCCATGATTCGTTCATCTACACTTAAAACAATACTTTTACACCTCAACAATTTTCCACAAAATAAACACATTACAACGCTTTTCATTGTGCATGTGTCGATACTGCTGATGCGGATGAAGAAAAAAGAGAGAAGCCTCGAGAGATGGCCTTTACCCCAGATCCCTCTCTTCTTTTACATGTACCTTGCTCACTTTTCTTGGTGTATAAACTCACAGACTGAAGCCCTATCTTGACTGGAAGTATTGCTTTCCGGAGCTAGCTGCGTTTGTGTTTGATATCAATAATCGTTTGAAAAAATAGAAGGTCAAGAAAGTCGCAGGACCTGGGAGTGGGTATAGACCGGTATCAGAATGACCTCTAGACAAAGCTGAATAGCAAAAGGAAAAAAGAAAAGTAAACGTGTGTAATTTACAAAGCTTCCTTAGCTTAGAAAGCCTTCTTTCTCCCCTGCTGACACGACATCTGAATATATTTTGTTGCCGGTAGTTTTCGCCACGTTTTCATTTCTTGCGTAGAAAATAGCTGTCAATAAAAATGCAGTCAATAATACATCATATTCGGCCTTGGCGTTTCCAGAATTTCCAGGATTGTTTCTGTCCTCGCTCCTCCACGTGTCTACTAAACACTGAGCTCCGGGTGGCAGAGGTCGATTGTCAAGTTACGTATAAATAAAAACAGCTTCGGATTGGCAGCCAAAGCATGTTGAAGATTGACTAGAAAGTGATGGTCTGTATTTTGTTACAAATTGTTAACGTCAGTGGTACGTGTTTGTCATAAATTAGCATGGATTAACGAAATTTACATGCTAAAGTTAGGTCAAATTTAGGTTTGAGAATGGTAAATCAAAAACCCCCAGCACTGCAAACAATTTCATTTCACCGAACACCGCAGCATGAAAAACACAAACATCGCACACCGTAGGTTTTGAGATCACTGCAACACCGCAAGTTGAGATTTTATTCACCACATCACTGCATTAAAAAAAACATCAACACCGCAACACCACAAATCCCCATGTCCCCCTCTTGAAGTAACTAGATTCTAATAAGATTGGTGAACAGGAAAAGGGGGAATAAAGATGGAGAACTGCTCAGGACTTCTAAAACTTAGATATGGTTCAATATATTTTTTTCAATTTTTGTGAACAACATTATTGCTTTTCTCAACTTAAAAAGCACCAATACGGAAACAGTCATCCTGGACAAATTTAAGCTTAAGTGTTTAAAATGCATCCTAAGACCTAATCCCTAGTTGAAATTTTTCCTGACGTGAGAAATATTTAATATCTTGCAAGGTATTACTCATTTCATTAAAATACGCAAAAACATTAACTGATATCTCAGAGAGCATCATAAATAACTACTTAAAGTGAAATGGACAAACTTAACACATTGGTACTTTCTTTTCGATGAAGATCGACATATATATAAAGGATTTTGTAATTCATTAAGATGCCTCTGTGTGTTAACATGTGGCGATAAACCTTTTGCAGCAAACTGAAAATCAATCACAGGCGGATGACAGCAAAACAAAACCGTTCTTGTGTGGTTACCGAACAAAGGCGCGAGGTAATTAAAATAATCGTTTATGCATGGAGAGCGCTTTTCTTGTCCGTGCGGGTATACGTTACACCGCGCTAGCCACGGTACTTACTAGTGTCAAATGATCAAAATCGATCATAAATACTGTAACAATGACATAAAAATTTTAAAACCTTGAACTTCTGTGTTTCCTGTTCCAAGACTTGCCATTCTTCTTCCCATTCTTGAAGGCTTGAAATCTCGGCAATGGCCGCCATTATGGACTTGCAGCCACTGCATTCTCGCCCCAGTTTTTCCTTCGCCAAACGACGTTGCGTGATGTAAAAAATATCCGACGTGACTTACGTGACGGTTCCAAACATTTATAAAAGTAAATTTAATTGACAAGTTGTATACACATTCAATCGAAAATCTTTGTTCTTTAATTTACTTATTTAGTACTTTTCATTTAATATTTCTCTATTTCTTTTTATGCTCAACTGATTTAATTTTTATTTTATTTTTTTATTAGTTTCTTATCTAATATTTCTTTATTTCTTTAATATTTGATATTTTTAATTTGTATTAAGTAAGTACTGCAATTAAAATATTTCAGACCCTGTTTAGAGATTATCTAGTGTCCTTGCCGCTATACAAGTAGCCACATTGGAATGAAGAAATTTCATGCTGTGTTTAGTTGTATTTTATTGACTGGGATCAACCACTAGACCCAGGCCACTAGATTAGCCCTTGCTAGCCATATGAATGATTTCAACTAGCCACAACTCATTCCCTATTTAGACGGTGTTCCCTTTATTCTTTATTTATAATGCATTTCTTTGTCTATGCTAATTTCGATTCTTATCTATGGCCTCTGTGAAGCTGAGTTGAGTTAAATAAAGTATCCTGCCTTGTCAAATATCGTATTAACTCGTGAATCAAAATTGTAACACAAAAGCTAAGTCTGAATTTGTAGGAACACCCAATGTAATGTCATGGTTGAGGTTTCTACCATATTTGTACATTTCCTTGCGCCGTTGATTTTGACTGACAAGTTAGATCATCAGGTGTATAATATACCGTATTAGTTTCCACTCTCTACATCTCGTGACAAACACGGAATTCCCATAAACGAACGGAAGTGATCATGTCTAAAACAGGACGGGTCTACAAAAAGGCAACATTTGTCGCAGCTTGCATTCTGCGTGCAGTTGTACAGTAGCTGCAGTGACCAGTGTGATCGCATATAATGGAGTTTAGATCCGCTCTTTGGTTGCTCGTGCTGATTGGGTTCTGCTCTCACGGTATGTGAAATCTTCATTCGAAACGCCACAACTCTAAACTTGATTTTAAAGTACACAGATCATCTAAGGCAAACAGATTCGAAGGTATCAATGAAAAGTTAGGATTTCACATTTTAGAAGTGCATATTATATACCAACAATTAACTTCAAAACAGACAATTTCGGCAATTATGGCAGTGACAATTATGCAGATTATGCGTGTTCTTTTACACGTACTCCAGGCATATGTTTAATTTTCTTCTCTGTGCTGTATAAAGCAGCATTTTTTAATGCCCTCCTTGCCTCGAGAGGGTTTCTGCGGTCTGTAGGGTCGACTAGATATCAAAAACTGTGGTGAATCAATTATCTCAAATATTTTGGGAGTGTATAATTATTTGCGCTTATAGTTGTAAATTCCGTGATGAGGTCTTTTGGACTCCTTTCCTTTGCGTGGGTGGAGGAAGCTATTGTTTTCTCGTGACTTACAAAAATACTGCAAGAATTATTAGCAACTTATATTAGCTCAATATTAACTTGAGCGTTGAGACCAATTCTGATATATTTTAACAATCCAAAGACGGGAAAAAGATCCCGCTATGATACGAATAAGATGTCGAAGGGCGTGAGGGAGGGTGACCCTTACAATACTTGATTGTTGACCCAATTTAAAAACCCTAACACGAAAACTAACCCTAACCTAAGCTAATTTTCTGTGCTACCCTAAGATGCTAAGCTAACCTTAAAATAGTGAAACGTTGTTTAACCCTGAATTCTAAATCCCAACTCCACACGCGTGAGTTAGTCTTTCCGGTCAATTTTGCGTTTTTATTCAAGGTTGCATGACTGTGCGTCTATTGGTTTAGGCCACGTTACGTCGGAGAAATTTGAAAACCGCAGCTTTATTTCTACGGTTGGGCCAACCGTCCACATTAATCCGTCACGAAAACGGAGTTTTTCGTAAACGCTCCTCAAGCCGGAGGAGTTTAAAAAACGCCTACTTTGCTTTTTAGTGCGGACGGAACGAAAACGATGACGTCACGATAAAACGATGACGTCACGATAATCATGTGATTTCCCTGGCCGAGTATTACTCAAACGCAATTCCAAACTGACCGGGGATCGTTGCGTATTCAAATTTCTCTGGCGTAGTGTGGACAGGAACCATTTGATGGGTTTTAAGAGTGAAAAGTCCTTTCTTATCATTTCCTCGGCGTAGTGTGCTCAGGGCCGGCTCAAGATACACTGTACCCAAGTATTTTTTTGATTGATCAAACTACGCTCATCAGTATTAGGTCAAGCTAGAGCGGTTTTCAGTTGAGTGTCGTAAAACCAAAACCAAAGTAATTACTTACTAATTAGACTACTCAGTCAATCTCAAACCATAGGAAAACCAAAACCAAAACCAAAGTAATTGTCTAATTACTTTCGACACTCAACTGAAAACCGCTCTAATATAGTAATTTCTTCGTTCAACTAGGAAATATTTATGCTAGGCAGTGGTTTGTCTCAAGAGTTGATGGGACTTCCGTCACTGACTGCGGCCTTCAAGCATCTCACCCATGTAAAACAATCCTCGAAGCTATCGCACGTGCGCATGACGGTGACGTCATCAACATGGATGGCACAGGTACGTCACGTGACCCTTATCGTTGTGAGTCTGACGCTGTTACTGAAGAGGAATTAAACATACCAGGAGTGGTCATGCGCAGCTACAAGACGCGAGCGTTTATTACCTGCAAGAGAACGAGCTTTCGATTTTTGTGCGGCTCAAGGATTAACGTCTTTTTACAAGGAATTACCTTTGTTAACACTTCCTTGTATTTTGTTGAATGTTCTCTAAGGATGGATGACTGCAGTTTTGAAGACGAATTTGATACTGGGTTGTCTTTGAGCTTCGCTCTTAATTCTACAGCAGATATTTATCTCAATGGATACAGTTTTCAAAACAACAGCGCAAGCAGTCTAAAGATTTCCGGCAACTCTGTGCGTTTGAACATTTCGAATTCTTCGTTTGCTAACAATACGCTTCACAATGTAAACGACACCCTATCTGCAATGTCAACAAAAGACTTACAAGTGTCACAGATGAGCAGGTTCACAGTTAACTTCTCAAACGTTACGGTCTCACAAAACAGCTGTCCCGGTCATGCATGCTTTAAAATCGTGGCTGGTATAAATGAAAAATTAATGCTAGAAATGGATCAAGTAAGTTTTGAGAACAACCAGGCTGGAGAAAGTATTCTTGATGTTCATGGTTCGTCAAACACGTACGTTGAGGTTAAGTCAACGCAGTTTAGAAAGAACGCTGGCAGAGCGATCAACCTACACGATGGTAGCTCCCTTAAGCTACAAATCACCAAGGCAACGTTCTATGAAAACGAAATAGGAGAGAGGAGAAACGGAGGCGCTGTTTCTGTCAGCGGATTCACACAGAAGACTTTTGTTTCTCCGGTTGCGGCCGCGAATGGTGGCGCATGCATTTTCCATGATATGTTTTTGCTGATACCAGATATTGAGAGTTGCCAGTTCGTGCAAAACGAAGTCTGCATCTCAGGCGGTGCTTTGTCTGTAGGCAGTAATTACAGATGACAAGTAAATGCAATCGTAGACGTTCGCAGTTCGCAGTTCAGTGATAATATCCTCCATTTCCTTGTCTTCGATACCTGCATCCGCTACAAAGAATGCAGCTTCCAAAGCGGTGACAACTGGCCAGCGGACGTGGGAGGTGGTGGCGCGCTGGCTTTGTATGTATAGAACATGAGGCGTCTGTCATTAGTAAATAGCACTTTTGTTAACAACACGGCACAAGAAAAGAACTCCGGAGCAATTCGAGCTCAGCTGGGTACCCTTTATACGGATGCTGTTGTTCTTAACTGCGAATTTATTCGAAATTCGGGCGGTTCATTGTCTAGTACCATTCAGCTGACTATCAGTAATCCTCTGTGGGCATTTCGGCCAAGAGTGACCATACGACACTCCAAATTCCTTGAAAACAAAGGAAGCAGTACAAGTGTCTATGACATTTATTTGTTTCCAAGCTACTTGTTAATGAGTTCCTGTAAAGTGGTAAAAAATTCGGGCGGTGGTATATTCTTTGGAACCTATTCCAACACTTCCAATATCCTCGTGGAGAATTCCATAATGAGCGACAACTTAAATTTCGCCTTCTATATTTACACGGATCCAAACAAGATCAGTCATGGATCGCGCTACCAATTCAAGAACGTTTCATTTATAAACAACAACTGCCAAACATGGAGTTCTATTTTTCGGGTTTCTATGTATCCGAGCCAGAGTTTCTTGCTTTTCCAAGTAATTACATTCCTCAACAATTACTGCAAAGCAGGAGTAGTAAAGATTTCTGTTGTGCCGTCCAGTTCCTGGGGGCCGGTCACACGCCCAGAAAACGCGTCGGTCATCTTTAACAATTCAGAGTTCCGCGGGAATTCAGGAGTTGCTGAAAGCGCAGTAACAATATTTGATGTTAAAACGATTGATATTCAAAGTACTAATTTTACAAACAACTTTGGTAGCACGGATGGTTCCCACGTGCGTGTTCAAATGCGCTCAAGCAAATTGACAATTTACAAAACAAATTTCTACCAGTCAAAAGAATCCCAGGTCTTCAACACCTCAAGGGAACAACCATACAATGGATTTTTAACGGTGACGAGCTTTGGAAACATCTCAATCCGCGAGAGTTCGTTTGTTTCGGACCCGTTCAGTACAGATGGAGAAGCTCTCCTCTTTGTTAAGGGAGCACACAAGGTAGTCATGAACGATTCTGTGCGAATCAAATCCCCGTTCAGCACTAAGCTTAACCTGCACAATTTCACGCACCACGAATACGTGTCAGACTACGTGCAGGCGTTGATTGTGTCGTTTTCATTAAGCACCGAGTCATGTCCCATAGGGACCTGAAGTCTTAAGAGAGGCAGCAGTGAGGGCTTCACGATAGAGAACCATCTGAAATGCCTTGCTTGCCCAACGGGTGGAAACTGCACGTACGCTATTTCCGCAAGGCATAATTTCTGGGGCTATCCCATTGGTGACAAGGTTTACTTTAAGTTTTGTCCCCAAGGTTACTGCTGTCCACCTGTCAATCAGAGATGCCCCTATCAAAACACCAGCTACCTGCAATCTGGTTGTCAAGGAAGCCGGACGGGGTTTCTCTGTGGAAGATGTAAAAAGGGCTTCAGTGACACGCTGTTTACTACTAACTGTGTTCCGGTCAAACACTGCACCCATTATTGGTATTTGATCCTTATTTTCATCTGCACATCATTGTTTGCTCTGTTTCTCGTTCACCAGCCACCAGTGTTCGAAATACTGATGAGAAATGTAACATGGTTTCTTCCAAGGCGCGAAAGGACGATTTACGAAGACTACCTCAATTTGGACAGTGATGCTAAAAAAACAGTCAACGGTACAAGTTCTGGATACTTAAAAATCCTCTTTTACTTTTATCAAATTGCGGGAGTTTTGACCGCTTCGTCTTATGGCGTGAGAGAGGTTTTAAAAGATAATATTGTATCACCACTTGTAAGCCTTCTTGACTTCAAGATTTCCGTCCATAATGACTGGAGTATCTGCCCCTTTCCAGGTATCACCCCACTTAAGAAGACGCTGTTTCAACTGGTAGCTGTGATTGCCATCTTTTTGTCGATCCCAGTTATTTACCTCCTGCACA
Organism: Orbicella franksi; assembly: GCF_964199315.1. NCBI lineage: Eukaryota > Metazoa > Cnidaria > Anthozoa > Scleractinia > Merulinidae > Orbicella > Orbicella franksi. Next base: position 13,005,956 of record NC_138156.1, on the reverse strand, counting down.
GCGGTCTAAATAAACTACGCAAGCGTACACCAGCTCTTCCACCATGTGGTTCATACCTCGCTGCGACTGTGGAAATCGTGTGGCTAGGATACTCAGCGGCAACTGGTACAGCAATGAAACTGCTGAACTGTGTACAAATACAGCACGTGTCTCGCTGGTATTACGACGCCGAAATCACGTGTTTTCAGTGGTGGCAAAACGCCTCTTTTGCGGGAATAGCCCTGTTCTTGTTTCCGTTTATATTTACATTGTATTTTGCTTCATTGCAGCTATATCAAGGGCAGATTTCTGCGAAGATTTTCCTACTGGCATGTGTTTTCCCCCTACCACATCTTCTCCTTGTCTTCGTTTCTCACTTAACCAGAGTTATTGCGCAACGACGTGACTTTAGAGAGATGGTATCTCCTTCTAGCGTTGTTGATCATGAAGAAGAGGACAAATGTACGTTTGCTTCCTCCACCATAGAGCATGCAGTACTTGACGTCCTTACCGCTCCATTTTGCAAGCCACAGGATAACCACTCCACAGGAAAGGTTTACTGGGAAAGCATTCTCATTGGTCGTCGATTTCTTCTTATTTTAATTGGTTCGTTTTTGGAGCATACGTTTCTCCGCTCTGTTTGCCTGACAATCCTTTGTCCCGTTTTTCTTTTACATCAGGTGTACCAGAAGCCCTTCGTCCAGTTCCGCGCCAACCTTGTCGAGACCGTTTCCTTGGCAACCTTGGTCACCGTAGCAATCCTGAACGTTGGAGTGACATCGTATTACTCAGTGGGAATTGAAGCTGGAGGTCTCCAACAACAGTATGTTCGATTCTTCCATTTGATAGAAGCAGTCTTACTGGGATTCGCGCCTTTCCTGTTCGTAGTTTTTGTCTTCTTGTCGTTGGTTTCGCAGTTGGTGAGACTAGCAATAATTCTAATCCAAGCAACACGATGGCTAATTTTTAAATTAAAAACGCGTAACCACAGGCCTCAGCTAGGTCAGGTTCAACCTTTGCTTGCTCCCGAGAGTTAGTTTTATGACGAAATTTGTATATGGTCTAGGAAAATACATTATTAATGCTCATTTGGTTCTGCTGCAGCCAACTTGAAGGCTTAAAGGGGCTACGTCACGGTTTGGGCATCCTCAAAAGTTCAGCCTAATTTTTTCAAGTTCGTCGTTTGTAATCCGTGTCAATCTTCGCCATCCTTAACCATACTTGTTCGTTTATGGTTTCTTATCGTCTCTTTGCTGTTTTTCTATCTTAGTAAACTACTATTTTCAGCTTTCTTTCAATTTCAAAAGTAATTTTGTACGTGGCCAAAATAACTCAAAATACCGTGGCTGAGCTCCTTTAATGCAAGTGACTACAGTAGGATAGGTCCTGAATTGTAACTGGAAAGAGGACATTCTACATTTGAGCCTAAGCAAAGACATAATGATCTAAATCACAGCTACTGGAAGTCAAGTGTTTTGCTCTTAGGCACGTACTCAATGGTACGAGTAAAAGCACGCCACAAACGAGACAATTTTCCGCCCACGGCCCTCTCCGGCGTTCAATCCAAGATGGTGTTTAGTGACCGCCATTCTGGAGTTGAAAGGTGGAGAAAACGCTAAGAAGAGATTGGTAAGTTACAGTTGAGACGCAGTCTCGAACTCTTCCATTGGTCAAACTGTCATAAGTTTATTCATCAGGTAAATGTGAATCAATGCTAATGTATTTTTGAAGTATTAATTAAACAATTGTTTCAAATGAAAATGTGTTTTTTTTCGCTGCTAGATGACCGAATTATAGAGGGGACAGAGAGAAAATCCAAGTTCTGATCTTTTTGACTTCTTTTCTGACGCTATAAAATCGTAATCAGATATTGTTTTGCTTCGTTTCTTTCACCGTCTGTGTCTGAGTTTTATTGATGCATGGCTTTTTTTTAGCTTCAAGAACAGAGTTCTACAATACTTAAGTCTGCATTGAACTGGATAACTTCTAAATGGTGGCTGGATAAGAATTCACAAGTCTTGGTTCCAACAGTAATTTAATTACAACAATCTTTGGTACAATACAAAGCTGTCATTGACCCAGTAATTGTAATCTCATCATAACCCATAAAGAGAGGAGTCTTTTTCATGAGTTTTGGGTGCAAATGACTACGTTTGCTTTATGTGACAAAATCAAAGTTGGCTTTTCTTTACGCTTAACATTAACACGGGTCGGAAAATAGTTATTTAATGCCCTTACAATTTCTCTCCTAGCAGTGCTAATGCACAAAAACGTTAAAGATACCAAATGTACAATATTCACTTATTCTAACAATGACCAGCCAAATGGTCAACCAACGACTTATCAAAAGAAAACATTCTTTCAAAAAAAAAAAATCCCTTTGTACCCATACCAAAACTACAGCAAACGTTTGTAATCCCCGACTAACCCTCGAAGTCGGTGGACTAAAATTAAACTCCATTTTCCCTTATTTTAAATTTCCCGCCGTAAGCTAAAAGGGAAAAAAAACCTTTACTACAAGGCTGTTGCTATAAGAAACCCAGTGCCCATCCATTATATTTTTTAGAGCTTGAATTTTCTGCTAAGCCATATTTGTTCCATATAGGCTCCAATTCACTACCATATTTGAAACGTTTCGCAAAAAACGCAAAATTGAAAATCTTGGTTATAAACAAATATGCGCCGTTTACATTCCTGACATATTTTTGCGAAATAGAGCAAGTACCGCAAACACGATTTTTGCACTTTGAAAAGGAATGCATACAATATCCAATCATAGATAATTGAGGGAAATGGTTAGGAAACATGACAAAGTTCTTTGTTATATGTTTCTATTGGCTATTTTGGGGGTTGACCCTGCATAAAACCTGGCAAAATACAAAAGGTGTTTACGTGTGCTCATACAACTAACCAATAGAAGCATTGCGATTATGTAATTCATGCGTAGTCAGTGAGCATAAAACAAAAGATATGCAGGATCAAGAGCCTTCCAACATAAATCTTGGTCTGTTTGTTTGATTCTTTGCTGTTTACCGGCCTTCCTAAACATTTTCCTCCACTAATTATTATCCAATCAGTTGATTATCTCCAGTCTACAAAGTCTTTAGAATAGCGTTCTCAGCAACATTGCTGTGGTAAAGTTTCTCTCCCCTACTCAATTAACGCTGGTAAATAAAATGGATTTTGACAATTAAACCACTGTAAAATGATGGTGCGCACGCTCAGCTTTGATTGACTAGGAAGGTTCCAGAACAGCGGTCGGGAAACGAGAACCATGGAAAGTTCTGATTAGAAGTCCGAACACATTAGACCTCCAGTTGACTTGTGCAAACAAAAACTCGGCAGATTTCCATTGTTGTTAAAACCAATCAAAATCGAGCCCGAAACGGAACTTTCGAGAGTTGCTCGTTTTGTGAGGCTTGCGCAGTAGGGAACAAAGGAAGAATCGAGGAACGAGATTGGGAAGGTTCAACATCCTATACATGCCTACCCATTCGCGCTGAATAGAGATTAAAGCGTCACAAGTAAATTCACATCTTTGGCAAGAGAGGATGAAGAGTAAGAGAGTTAATCCTCCATATAGACCTTTAATATTCTCAAGGTAATCCCGCTTAAGTTATTTTTAGATTTAGTATCCAGTTCTCCCGCGGATAATGTTGCCACACGCATTGCATGGATGTTTTCGTGGAGGATGGAATAAATGCTTATAAGGCCGCTTGGGTTTGTCCACGTGAGTAAGATCCGCGTCACAGGACTGGCTGTTTCCAGATCCTTCTGGGATTTCCAGACCGGGAGTGATCTAAAAATAACTCAAGAGGGATTCCCTTAGGAGTAAGGCCTAAATGATTGATTAACTCTCTCACCCTTCATCGTCTCCTCACCTGCTTCGGTTATTGCACTAAATTGGTTCCACAGCGTGAAAAACAGAGTTTAAACAACAACCGTACCTAGAGTCAAACAAAAGCAAATTCTTCCCTACTTCTGTACCCTTTCGGTAAAATGCTTTTATACTTTGCCACATCATGGAAATGATATTGCGTGACATTTTGAATTGATAAAAAGTCAAGGTTGTTCAGACGGTTTTTTCCAATATTCTGTAATTTTTCATTCTTCTAAATATATTAAGTCAGCTCTGACAGAGTTTAACAAAATAGGGTATTTTATAGGAATTGTATGTGGTTACAACTGAGCCAAATTAAAAAAAACACGCAGCGAAGGAAACGCGAGAAAATTCACAGTCAGTTTTGCTATTTGTGCTCATGTTGACGTCATAAAAATCGAAAAACACTGACGTTTTCCTTTGAGCGCGCGCAGATTACTTGAGCTTTCGTCCTATGCGCGCGTGCAATCGTAAAATTATAGTAAGCCACCTTAAGCAAATCACCTCAATAGCCAACATAGATCCATGCCTTGTCTAAGCCTCGATTTGATGAAGAGCCCCAATATGACACTGTACATGTCGAAACACAAGTTTCCAAGTTTGAATCTCTGATGACTCTATATGTAATGTTCAAAATGATTACTTCTTTTTATTTGCGAGGAAAAACGAGGAAGAAGAGAAGTAAAAATTATTAATCGTATTAATGCAATATTCGGTATTATTTTGTTTATTGAAAATGATGGTCACGTGACTAATCACGTGACAAATTTTTAGACTCCCAGATACTTTATAAGTTGCTGTTATATTAAGAAGCAAGAAATCTAGGCAAAGATCTCCGGAGAAAGCTTAGAAATAAGCATTTTAACTCAGCCTCGTTCCCATGTAAGGGCCTAATATGTAATCTTTTGACATGCGCGTAGCGTGGTTCTGGGGTAAATTGGGGATGGCTCCATATCAGAAAATGTTAACCTTATAGAGGTTAGTAATCCTGGAAAGTTTCATGTTTTTATCACAAAACGAACAATTCTGGTTATTTTTGGCTCTTGATAGCAGGACTATGAGAATCATTAAAACTCGTTTCCTTTTCTTCAATTGGCAGTGTGAATTTAACCTTTCTTGATTCAAAATTTGAGCAGGATTGTCGTTTGTCCCCTTTGTCCATTTGAAGTTCCCTTTGGTTAACTCTTTCTCTCTAACCTCTTTGATTGAACGGAAGAGTTTATTGCATTTATGATTCAGCTGGGAAATATACTTTAAGGCTATATAGACTGGATGGCGCTTGCAACGATATGAAAGACACCGTTCGAAATATTTCCAAACGTGTCGAGTGGGACTATTGCAAAATAAAAGCTACTTATGAACACTGCTGCATGGAGGATCTGATCGCACTTAGAGGTAAAACGACCTGATTTAGAGAGAAAAAATTCTCCTTTTTATTCCAAATTAAAAAAATAAACACCTAGTTTTTCTTGGAGGTGAATAACAGAGGATATCTGGAGTTTTAGTACCCAATAATCACAACGCCATTATAGCTTCAGCCATATCAATTCAACTCTACATTTCCCATAATCAAACACGTCTCCTAAATGGCTTGTTTTCGTGTTGTGGACGCAGCATGTATACCTTACCTGCAACAATAGTGTATTGCTCTTTGGTATAATTGAAACAATGGGCCGCTGACACAATCCACTGCGGGCCCACAATCGAGCCTCCACACCAATGAGTGTGATTGTAATTAAACTTCACTTGCCATGGCCAAGCTCCTGGTTGAGCCTTCGTGCCTCCAACGATTCTGGAGCTTCGAGCCTTTGTACCACATTTGACATTTCCTATTTAAGATTTTACAAACAGGAAGTTGAGTTTGTTTTCTCAGTTGGAACGGCAACAGCTCCAAGTGTTTCTATTCCTAGCTATTTATCTTTCCCACATACTAAATACAAATTTGTTTTGGTCTGCATTCATACTTTCTTTCTTACATTGCTTTACTCACTTCAAGTCTTTGAATCACAATTCGGACGCTGTATCTAAATATCCGATGACTTTACAGGTGGTTTGCAACCTTATGCTCCAGTCACAGGAGGGAAGAGGGATCATGAGTGAGTGTTGCAGGTAGTTTAAGAGATCATTTTAAAGAAGACGTAATTTTACCAGAAAAAAAGAACTCTGAGACCTTGCAATTTCAGTTTAATTACAGCGGTTATAAATCACGCGCGACCTTCAGTCTAGACAAAACCTAAGTTTTGGTGGACGTCAATCATCTTCGCCGCCTCCTTGCTGACTGCATGCAAAATTAACAGAAAAAAAGTCTGAAACCTTGCAGCGGTCCACTCGTAAAAATTATCATTTTGCTTTCAGTATGCACGGCTAGCTCACTAAATATACATTGGCATTAAATATTCCTTGAAATGCAGGCGGGTCGGGTTTTTCAACGGTCATTCGCATGCATGAATGACTCCCAGATCGTGTCGGGTTAAGAAAAAGAAAACATAGCTTAAATTGCAAATACTCTACTCAAATTGATGTTTCTCACCTATGTTCATCTTGCAGCATTTGAACCATTCAAAACAGTAGAGTCTGTCACAGCCAAATAGTAACCATCTTTCTTGCACTTGTTAAGTCCACTTTTGTCAAATGAACTCCCTACATTCTCGTTATAGCAATGTTCGTATCTATCTGGAAGTGCGTTTGGTTTACAACATTTAGCCTCTTCGATGTTATGTAACCAATCACCATCAGTCTGGTAGAAACCTTGGACAAAGTAACCATTTGGACAAACAGCCCATGTGTTCGTGCTAACAAGAACAAATATTAGAAAGAGGACTGGATTACATAATATTTGAATATCCGCTGCCGAGACATGGTACCTTGGACAATGTTAGATAACGATTGCAGTACCGGTGTTAAGGATAAGAACAACGTAATGAAGCTAGCGTACTCACTAATCAAGGGCTGTCCACCAGTTGGTGTTTTTACACGACGATGACGTGTCCTGATTCGGAGGAAGAGCAGGACAACATTTTGCTTTCTCCAGTAAACGGATCGTGTCGCTGAATCCCCTATTAGTATTCCTCCAAATCCCAGTAATATAATGCGTCGACGAGTCACACTGAATCCAGCCTTTCTTGTCAAAGCCTCCCCACCAGGTGGCAAGCTTGCAGCCGTCGTACATGCTGCAACATTTGAACGCTTTGATGCAGTACAGTTTGTCGTAGCCTCCCCTGTGGATACCTGTCAGGTAATAACCGCTGTCGTGCAGTTGCTCCAGCCTATGTTGTCGAAAGATAATCTGACCCTGTGGTATTCATAACAGTGGAGATAACTACTAGGCAAGTTTGTGGGTTTACAACAGCGGCCTTCCTCGATGTTGTGAAGCGAATCATCCTAGCTGGGTACGGTACAGTCCCTGAATAAAGTATCCGATTGGACAAACCGCCCAGTGGAAATTCCTGATGAATACAAGATAAGTTGATTTAAGAGGCTATGGCCAAAACGGACATGTTATTGTGTGTACTGAACCATGTCACTACGTAGAAAGATCTTATGACTCCTCTTTTCTTGCGATTGTAACAGACAACGAGTTCACACTGCTTGTAAATTACCTCTGTCATTTTTTCGTTTGATTCAAGATTGTATCCCAAAACAGCACAAAGAGTTTGTTGAATTCGTTGTATTGAAAAGAATTTAGAGATAAAACATTTGCAGAGTCCTTCTCAGGCTAATTGCATTTGTCCCAACCGAAATAACTAAAAACTGAAACTTCGTTAAAAAGTTTCCTGGTTCCAGGTCCCTTAAGCGGTGTTCATTTTTAATAAAATCATGCCCAACACATTTTAAATTTAAGTTTCTTAATAGTTATAAATTTTAACTGATTTCACTAACCTGTCAAACTCCACTCACCAGTTCGCATTCGTACAAGTTGATGCTCTGTCTTGGTTTGGCGCAGGAGCCTTGCAACACCTCGCTTCTTCCAGCTGGTCAATTGAGTCAGAAGCAGTCCTGGCATTTCTATCCTACAAACCGGTCACATACTTGGTATTTGAGTCACAAGTGGACCATCCCTTTTTGTCAAACGATCCTCGCCAATTCGCCGTTCTGCATTGACTCCAACAGGTATCCGCCATCAGCAAAATAATCAAGAAGGCAAGGTTGAGTTTCATGGTAGTTCCCAAGCCGCCTCGCTGTACCTGTATGTCACACAGACTCAATTAAAATGACTCTAAAATTGTTTTTACATCCTTCATTCCACCATTTCATTTTGCACTTTTATGTCGTTCCATTTCAATTTGGCACCTGATTCCCTTTTACTTGTTGTTTGACATTCCCCAAGTAACGCGTAATATTACGTAATCTATTGCACCTCCCATTGTACCTTTCCGTGAAAATGAATGAATACACAACCCCGGCCCGCTATTTGGAAATATATACGTTGGGTCTCAAGGGAAATGCAAAATAGTTGGAGATGACAGGGCTTTAGACAGCCGTTGGTGAACTGTTTTTAAAGGAGCTACGGCACGGCTGCACATCTTGAAAAGTTTATAGCTTAAATTTTTCAAGTTCGTAATCCGCGTTAATCTTCTCCATCCTTTACCATCCTTGGCCCTTTATGGTTTATTATTATCTCTTTGGTGTTTTTCTATCTTAGTAAACTGTTTTTTTTTTGTTTTTGTTTTTGTTTTTTCAGGTTTCCTTAAATTTCAAGGTAATTTTGTACGGGGGCCAAAGTAACTCAAAATAACGCGAGTGAGCTCCTTTAAATAATCATTCTAACTACACTCATACGAGACATTCAATGTGAAAAGTTTACTGAGGATGCGTCAGTCAGCCATCAGATTCAATATTTATCTCACAAATTTAGCTAATGGTTCCGAGAATTAGAACCTGTACTACGCCAGATACGAAAAACCACTAAAAAGCCACCCAAAAGAATATTTTCCTCATCTAATGCAGCAGCAAGAGATTCCGAGGAAAGGGTATTCTACAATTATTTACACACGCTGATCAAATCGAAACATAATCATGAAAAATAAGTGGGCGAACACTACGACTAACCGACCTATAATGACTTAAATCTCCCACCAAAAGCCTTAAATAGCCCCTAAGTATCCTCTGTTGCGCCGCGAGTCTCTCCAACGTGCCGTCAGAATAATAATTTCCGAGTCATTCGTCCCTCAATCGTCAGATATTACATTTTCTACCGTGGGTATGAGTTCCGGAGAAAAGATCTTTCAGTGTGAAAGTTTACCATAAGAATTATTGCTTATGGTAGTTTTTCCTCCTTGAAGCAGAAGTGTTTTACTTTTTTTTTTAACGAAAAGGGTAATTTCATATTACGCTAAGGTTAGCTCATATTGATCATCATTTATTGCGAGAGCTGTGTAAAAGTAACAAATACACGAAAGTGCCTTACTTCAATAACATGACGAGTGCAGTTTCGTTTTAACTAACAAGTTCCAAGTTTCCACCGATGTGAACATCGATCATTCTGAACAATCCAAACCCTACTTCGAGCGTTTGACTTTTGCCAAGCTAAGATGCTTACTAAAACTTGAGTATTTTGACTTTTGTTTTGCTACATTTTGACTGAGTTTCTTGGCTTTGTTTGGCTACATTTTCATTAAACTGATTGTGGTGTGTTTTTAACAAGCCCACAGGATGCTTTGTTTTCCTTCACCGTGCATCGTGAACTTTACAGTAAATCACAAATAAAGCTTGTTTTAGCGCCCAAGTTGCTATCGCTATGTTATAAAAGAATCAGTTCATGCTTTTAGCTGTGCGTATATCGAGTTATGGATGCACTTGGGAAGTTTGGGGAGCACTCAAGAAGCTCGAGTTACGC
>NC_138156.1:12988761-12993761 GCF_964199315.1 Orbicella franksi | reverse complement strand
TTTACAAAATGACAACTGCTGACGCTTTATTTTGAAGTGGGAAGCCATTATTTAATTTGCCGAGCCCCCATCCCCCCAAAACAACGCTGGAATAGTGGGTCTACTTTGGATGAATCAACATCAGCATTGTGTTGGGGGTGGGGAGGCCAGGGGGAGGTGGACAGAAAGACCATATTGGCAAAAGTGCAAAGTGTCCCAAGACTTTTGACCAGGATTGTAGTTCAATAACGTATTTATTAGGAATGGCCCTTCTAAAATTTTGCAGATAAATAATTGAATCAGTTCTCGGTAAGCGAGCGCCAAAGTTAAGCATATATTTGCATTTTTCAGGCCGCTTTCGTAAAAGCTAACAATAGACCATTTTACAGTTGTTTGCTCAGTGACCTGGCCTTTGAATGGCAGCAACAAAAGCAGTGAGGTCTTTATCAAAGCAAGGTCACCTCCAGCCTCGCTGCGATTCAAAGGCCAGGTCTCTGAGCAGACAACTGTTAAATGGCCTATTATCCTCCACTGGCATAAAGGAAATGTTTCTACTAAAGAAGCCACTGTTTTGTTTTGTGCAACGTTTTGGTAAAGCAGTTTGCCAAAACAATTTCGGAGAGGTTCACCTTAGCGGTCCGTATTGCAAAATTCGGAACGTTCAGAACCTCTTTTCGTCCTGGACCAATTTGCCTTATTCAGTCGTTTTTAATTCCATGTTTCTCAGTGGGTATAAAAAATTCGTCTATGAATTATTTTATTCAGATTACTTATTCATTTATAATTCCTCCACGTTATGTTAAATTATGACCGTTTCCAGCAATGACAATGAGAAGAAATGGAGAAGGTAAGATATAGCCAGACTAAATGTATGCCCTTGAATTAAATTACATTTATTTTAGGATAAAAATGAAAAATTTAAACGATATCAGGCTGTTAACATGTAAGAGTCTATATATATCCAAATTGCAATATTTATATATGTATGTGGTGAACTTCCGGTTCACTACAATATATGTCCAAAATTTCATTCCCAAGTATCGAAATGATAACAAGACTGAGCTTCATTGGCTCACTAACATAAATTACATGGAAAGTATTGAACACGTTACAAGTTGATTAAAGGAGCTTAATCTTAAGCTTCTCCATCCTTAGCCATCCTTGTTCCTTTATGGTTTATCATCATCTCTTTGGTGTTTTTTTTTCTTATTAAACTGTTATTTTCAGGTTTCCTACCATTTAAAGGTAATTTTGTATGTGGCCAAAATAACTCAAAATACCGTGACTGAGCTCCTTTAAACAAAATACAATGGGAAGTAATTACCAGGAACCACAAGGTTTTCGAGTTAGCCACTAATAGCGATTAAGAGTTATTTTTAACCAATAACATAATGCTAGATTATATTGTTTAGAGTATTGTTCTGACAGTAAATAATTTTTTACTTCTTCCGTAAAGGAAAATGCACTGAGGTCTTTCAGGAAAAGAGAGATATCATGCCAGAAGTCTATTGTCTGATAGGAGAGCATCTTGTTTTCTAATGTACCAAGACGTGGTTTGCAGAAATTATGCTCCAATAAACCCCTTGAGTTGTTTAATTTGTATGTCGGTCACTGACGTATTGAGAAAGGTTGCCGGTCAGACAGGTTTGGTAACTCTTGGTAGACACCCTTTATGCGACAGATGCATAACCTTTGGAGCATGGAAAAGTGAACAATATTCACTGTTAGGACATCTAGAAGATTTAAGACTAAATAAAGGCTGCAGCTCGTACGCTTATGGACTAGGGTATAGCGGAGTTGCTTAAGGCAAAAAGAAAGATAATATATTTCTTTGTTTTGAAATGAGTGAAATGACACCAATATTTCGTGATATTCGAGAGCAAATATAAGAGATGTGATATTTCCACGATAAAGAACCATCAATCATAATACTCAGATATTTTATGTCCTTTTTCCTCTAGTAGATGGCTCGACCCGTTTATGTTTTGTAACTTTATTTCTATACACCACCCATAACATCGCACCATACCTCAATTAACTTTTCCTAATTCAGAGTTAATTAATGTTTCAAGGCTTCTTTTAAGTCAAGAGCTGAAGCAAACGATTGTGTCATCCGCGAATATGCTAAAAACCTGGGCCTATGAGCAGCCTAGTAGATGATTGACATATACAGTCGAACCATTATTAAGCGGCCGCCTCCCATTTCCCTTAGGGTGGCCACTTAATAAGTGCTCGACTGTAGTAAGAATAACAAGGGTCCTAGTGTGAGTGATGCTTGATGCGTCTAGTACTATATAACTTTACTCACTTCTTCATATATATGCGCACAGCTCGATGTATACTTTACAAGCGGTTCTTTTCGACACATTTTCATCATTTTATAGTCATCTTCAAGTTGTAGGTATACATGAGACAAATTTCTCCTTCGCTCCTCCCATCACTTCTTCGCTTCCTGTTTGTAGTGTCTATGATCACCGCGCGGCACCATTTATTGGCTTGTAAATTGTCCATGTTTCAAAAGCAATATTTCTAGAACCGTTTAGACGGTCGACAGCGTATGCTTTTATTTTTTTATTTTTTTATTTTATTTTTTTTAAAATAAAGTTTAGGCCCAGTTGTTCGGAGGCTGGATGACGCCATTCACCGGAAAAATCGCTATCCAGTGGATAAGTGTTAACAAAATATTACACGCTATCCGCTGGTTAGCGAGTTATCCGGTGGATATAGAGTTATCCACCTTTCGATCGACCCGGGCCAGACCGATAAACCAATTCAATGCTGTTCAGTAGAAACTGAATAGCGGCCTGCACACAGATTCATTGATTAACTGCCCCTGGGTCTCCGAGGATGGAATCAACACGGTTCGTAGAAGCAAAAAAAACAAACCTGTAGCTACTGTTCATTGAGTAATTTTTTCATTACTGTCCTTGTAGGTTTTCTTTAGGTAAATCAAATTGGTTGTTAATCTGGCTATTTCCTTTTCTTTTTATCTTAGTATTTTTTTCATCCATGTTAACCAGTAAAATAATATGCAAGTGAAGACTCATCATAAACCACAGCGAAATTATTAAGCCTCGAATAATCTCGGACGTTTGCCCTTTTTGATGTTAATTTTCATTCAATGACAAAATGATTCAATTCGGACACTCCGGCAACCGCTAATTGTGGAAAAATTTGTTTGTTCCGACGAAAAGCTCATGTATTTTCTCTGAAATTTTTGCGCGATTAACGTAGACACCGGCTGACACATGCAACGAGCACTTTCCTGTGATCCAAGTGACCGGCACACTGTCACATAGATTTTCAGTGGTATCGACATCACTTTTCCGAAGTAATCCCGCACGTGATACTCATTGCAGTCAGCGAAGTCAGCGCCTATATCTAACTGCGGCTTGAGGTTAGACGTTTGCCGTTCGCCGTTCAAACGTTAGTCGATTTAGATTGGAGTAAATTGGAACGAATAGAAACCATCCTGTCAATGCTTTGGAAATTGTCAAAAAAAAGCGCCAATGTTTTTTTTTTTCTTTTTTAATAATATGTTTTCTAGGATGTGCAGCTTTCTAAAGAAGTAAAGCAGCATAAAACACATTCTGAGCTCATTCAACTTAAGCCGCCGCCATGTTGGATTTCCACTTAGGATCAGTGCCTTTCTACAAACAACAACAAAAGGCTGGGTAATTGCTTTACGGCCTAAAAACAATAATCAATTTGTGGAAAAAGGGTTACTTTATTCAATTTCAGTATTTTTATGTGGCATAAAATAAAATTTAAGGCAATGAAGGTTTAGGTAACTGACTTATGTGAGAACCTCTTTCTTGACGTTAAACACGCGAATCGAAAACCTCAAATGTGACGTCTGGCTCTGGTCACGTGAACCCTAGCGGTTCGTCGTTCGCGGGAAAGGTGAATCTAAAAGTTTCTAATATATGCTAGTAGTTGGTGGTACGACTATGTGAGAAGAGAAGGAATTCGAAGAGTCGAGACGTTTGTTGTTCGTTTGTTGTTCTTTTGTTGTTCGTTTGTCCAAGCTCACAGGGGGTTTGTCAATTCCAGCGGGCTGGATATATATTGACGAGTGTATCTTATGGGCGAAACTTTTAACGAACCTATGAGCACTCGACTATGAGCGAACCTATAAGAAGAGTATTGAGTGGTAAATGCGAGACTTTGTAAGAAGGCGAGACTAGCGTTTTACTTTACGAGCCTGAGACATTTTGATGACCGAGAATTCAAAGTGTTTTAAAGAGAAACTTGGCGAAAAAACAGTTTTGTTCCAAATCACAAGCTGATGTTTGTGCTAAATAGTTTCAGCGATTTGAAGTTGACAATTCTTTGCCTGTTTTGAATGCTGGGCGTTTCCTTTTAGCTATTTTAGAATTTCAATTTTCCCGATCAGGCAAGGGAGGGTCAGTTCGGGATCATCGCGGAGTTAGCCGGTTCTAGTTAGTTTGTCCTGTGACCTTGCATAACTTATACATGGATAATTCTCGTGTTTCTTTTGATTCTGACGAGTACGTTATTATTCGGAAGTGCGTCGTTTCAGCCAATAAGCCTGTTCCTTATCCCACCTTTAGAGAGTCCTTTAAATCTTTTCCGACATTGTACCGGATATATCTAAATTCAGTACAGACTCTGCCAGATCAGGTGGTGCCACTCTCTCACTCTCACACTCTCTTGTGTCTGATAGCAACCTGCAACGCTACGGCCGTTGGGCCTCACTCGCGGCCGAGAACACTCAGGTAAAAAAAAAAAACTGTATTTTGCTGGCACGGAACAGAGGGCTGGGGGCGGGTTTGAGGTGCAAAATGTATAGTGGGATAAGAGTTTGTAATTAGTTGCCCTGTCGTAATGCGAAGGGCGTTTTTGTCTTTCTTCGCCAAGCACGAATGTTAGTTCCGATTTCCGTTATATTTCTTTAGTGTTGTCATATAATTACATAGCTGTAAGTTCCTATATTTGTGTACACTACGTTTAATTAGGATACCGTAAAACCCCAAGGGTAGCACGACTGCCTTGATCGG